>NC_044397.1:28715410-29340410 GCF_006542625.1 Nomascus leucogenys | reverse complement strand
GTGAGCTGAGATCGCGCCACTGCACACCAGCCTGGGGGACAGCGAGACTCCATTTCAAAAAAAAAAAAAAAATTGTGAAGTCATGGGTCACCCCAATTTCAGCAAGGGCACAGACCCAAAAACACACCAGCTCACTCAGCAGACATGCCCAAGCACGTGCAACTTCTCTGGAAAGTTCTCAGAAGTAAGCATACCTTGGAGCAGTCCGTGGAACAAGAAAGAATGGGAAAGCACCTGACCAGGCTCCTTCCTGGTTCCCATTGATAAAGGTTCACCTCTCAAGGACCTGACGCCACAGGGGACTTCCAGGTGAGGCCAGGCAGCCCCTGGTGGCCGCTCAGCAACCCTGTTTGCAGCATTTTATCCAAGTCCAGAAACGAAAGGAAAGGTCAATCAGAATACAGCCCAGAATGAGGGGTCATGTGGGGCTTGAAGGGATGGGGTTTGACGTGAAACTAGACGGGGAACTCCAGGCAAGGAGGAGGAAGCCAAGGGAATCCAAAGAGGTGCATTAGGTTTGTATTCAACTGGATCTCATGGTCAAATACGTTTGGAGATGACACAACATATCCCCTCCTACAGTCACAAAGCATATTAAAGGCTCTAAGAAGCCTTACAGCAAGCACCTGTTTATTCCCAAATCCATATAAGCACAGAAACTTTTTACCTCCTAATACCCCCAAAATAGGTTTGCAAAAACATACTAAGGGAAAAAGTATTCAAATCGATTTCTTCCCCTGCTGTACAAACTTCAAACACTTCTCCCTGGCACCTTAAATAGGCATTCGGTTCCCTCCTGGTATGGTGTGGAGTGGGGGTGGAGTCTGACCCCAAACTGGGGTTCCAGCCTTATTTCTTCTTTGTCTACTGATATGGGACCTTCACTCCAAGCAAACAAGGCCTCTCTCTGCTCCACAAGGTCCCATGCTTTCTTCTGCTCTTATTGTTCCCTCCACGTGAAATGCCTGCCACCTTCTTTCTCCAGTGAAATAAATTCTACCATTGCAGATGCCGCCCTCTCAGTGGCATTCACAGGACCCTGCAAGCAGGTGGACGTGGTCTTCCTGCCCATGCCTTCTGTGGCATGCCATGCCTCTCAGGGGGCACCTGGGACTCCTGCCTCTTGCTTACTACTTGTTTTGTTTCCCTCTCCAAAGTGTAGAAGCACAGATGCGAGACTGATATGTTATTCATTTCTGTATCTCAAGGAACTCCCCAAGTAGAGGGTTTTGTACTTAGTAGTTACTCAGTGAATGATAAAGAAATCAGTGCTATGAACTAGACAGATGCAACCTCTCAAGATCTAAATACAGATGTGGATTCCAATGTCTTAGCTCCTCACATATTTCCAGTGACAGTTTACTGACTCTCCTTGTGTTCTAATACTGTACCAAACAGAAGCTGAGTTGAAGGTAAATAAAATATCCTTTATGAATCACTCACCTTTAAGAGCAATTTGGCACCAGAAGAGGAAAGTTTCTAAATGGTAACATTTAGAAAACGCATGCACTGAAAATTTGTTTACTAAGAAAGCAGTTTACTCCCGGAAAGATGGAGAATGTTATTTTAGAGCAGGAACTGCCAAATTTACATATTCTCAGGCATAAATGATAATCCTCATTAGCCTGAGAGCTGTAAACAAGGTCGAGCTGCTGCATGGCCTACATGCAGGAACCAGCCAGAGGCCTGCAGAGTGCTGACACTGATACCTCTGGTCTCTGACATGAGTTTCCTTGTCCAAATGCTTTTACTCCCATCCCTACCCCCACCCTCTGCATTTAGGACTAGGCCTGGGTCACAGAAGGAAGGACCTTGGGAATGCACTCTGCAGCACACTTCGGAGTTCTAGATGCATGATCATTACCTACGCGATTGCTTGGTTATCTGCCCCCTTTTTCCTATACACAGTTCTCTTCCACTCAGCATCTCAAGTCTTAATGGTAAAGTTGTTGCCACGCTCTGAGTTGGAAAATAGGAGCGAGGGGGTGCTGGGGAAGGCTAAAGGCTGGAGAGCCTGAAGAACGTGAAAGGGAACTCTATTTCCTTTATTTGCAAAATTAGAATGAGGAATTAAGTCCCTGAAGTCTCAGACTAGCCCTGATGGTACTTTTTTTTTTTTTTTTTACTTTAGTTTAGGTTCAGGGCTACATGTGCAGGTTTGTTATGTAAGTTCTTGTCATGGGGGTTCATTATACAGATTATTTTGTCACCCAGGTACTAAGCCTAGTACCCAATAGTTATTTTTCTGATCATTTCCCTCCTCCTACCCTCCACCCTCCACCCTCCACAACAGACACTGGGGCCTACTTGAGAGTGGAGGCCTGAGGGAGACCTACCTGAGAAAGACCTACCTGAGACAGACCTACCTGAGACAGACCTACCTGAGAAAGACCTACCTGAGACAGACCTACCTGAGGGAGGCTTCCATCCTCAAGTAGGCCCCAGTGTCTGCTCCCCTCTATGTGTCCATGTGTTCTCCCACTTATGAGAACATGTGATATTTAGTTTTCTGTTCCTGTGTTAGTTTGCTAAGGATGATGGCCTCCAGCTTCATCCACGTCCCTGTAAAGGACACGATCTCATTCTATTTTATGGCTGCATAGTATTCCGTGGTGTATATGTACCACATTTTTTTTTATCCAGTCTAACATTGATGAGCATTTAGGTTGAGTCCATGTCTTTGCTATTGCGAATACTGCTGCAATGAACATACATGTACATGTGTCTTTACGGTAGAATGATTTACATTCCTTTGGGTATATACCCATTAATGGGATTCCTGGGTTGAATGGTAGTTCTGTTTTTAGCTCTTTGAGGAATTGCCACACTGCTTTCCACAATGGTTTAACTAATTTACCCTCCCCACAACAGTGTGTAAGTGCTCCCCTTTCCCCACAACCTGGCCCACATCTGTTATTTTTTGACTTTTAATAATAACCATTCTGACTAATGGGAGATGGTATCTCATTATAGTTTTGATTTGCATTTCCCTAGTGATCAGTGATATTGAGCTTTTATCATATGCTTGTTGGCTGCATATGTCTTCTTTTGAAAAGTTTCTGTTCATGTCCTTTGCCCACTAATTGATAACAGTGATTAGCATCTGTCTAATTCATAGCACTGATTTATCATATTAAATTAATTAATAGGATTTTTCTTGTAAATTTAAGTTCCTTATAGATACTGATATACCTTTGTCAGATACATAGTTAGCAAACATTCTCTCCTATTCTACAGATTGTCTGCACTCTTTTGCTGTGCAAAAGTTATTAAGTTTAATTAGGTCCCATTTGTCAACTTTTGCTTTTGGTGCAATTGTTGTCAGCATCTTCATCATACAATTAATACCAGTTCTTATGTCCAGAAGGGTAGTGCATAGATTGTCTTCCAGGGTTTTGTTTTGTTTTTTTGTTTGTTTGTTTGAGATGGAGTCTTGCTTTATAACCCAGGCTGGAATGCGGTGGTGCAATCTCGGCTCACTACAACTTCTGCCTCCCCAGTTCAAGTGATTCTCCTGCCTCAGCCTCCCGAGTAGCTGGGAGTACAGGTGCATACCACCACACCCAGCCTATTTTTTGTATTTTTAGTGGAGATGGGGTTTCACGGTGTTAGCCAGGATGGTCTCAATCTCTTGACCTCATGCTCTGCCTGCCTCGGCCTCCCAAAATGCTGGGATTACAGGCATAAGCCACCAGGCCCAGCCCATCTTCCAGAGTTTTTATAGTTTTGGGTTTTACATTTAAGTCTTTAATCCATCGCGAGTTGATTTTTTACATGGTGTAAAATAATCTCCTGCATATGGCTAGTCAGTTATCCCAGCACCATTTATCGAATAGGGAATCCTTTTCCCATTTCTTGTTTTTGTCAGCTTTGTCAAAGATCAGATGGTTGTAGGTGTGATGGCCTTATTTCTGGGTACTCTATTCTGTTCCACTGGTCTACGTGTCTGTCTTTGTACAAGTACCATACTGTTCTGGTTACTGTAGCCCTGTAGTATAATTTGAAGTCAGGTAACATGATGCCTCCAGCTTTGTTCTTTTTGTTTAGGATTGCCTTGGCTATTCAGGCTCTTTTTTGGTTCCATGTGAATTTTAAAACAGTTATTTCTAGTTTTGTGAAGAATGTTATTGGTAGTTTGACAGGAATTGCTTTGGGTATTATGGCCATTTTAATGATACTGATTCTTCCTAACCATGAGTATGAAATATTTTTCTATTTGTGTCATCTCTGATTTCTTTGAACAGTGTTTTGTAATTCTCCTTGTAGAGATCTTTTGGCTCCCTGGTTAGCTGTACTTCTAGGTATTATATTATGTTTGTGGCTATTGAGAACGGGATTGCATTCCTTACTTGGCTCTCAGCTTGGCTGTTGTTGGTGTATAGGAATGCTAATGATTTTCATACACTGATTTTGTATCCTGAAACTTTGCTGAAATTGTTTATCAGCTGAAGAACATTTTGGGCCGAGATGATGGCTCACCCAAGGCACCTCTGAGTGTGGCAGACTTTAGCCAGTTTTTTTAAGTAGAATCATGTCATCTGCAAACACAGGAAACTTTGACTTCCTCTCTCTTTGGATGCCCTTCTTCGCCTGTTTTTACCTCTTTGGGAAATTGCAACACTGCTTTCCAAATGGTTTGTTTAAGCTACACTCCAACCGACAGTGTTTAAGTGTTCCCTTGTCTCCACAACCAGGACTGGCCAGGACTTCCAACACTATGTTGAATAGGATTGGTCAGAGAGTGAATCCTTGTCTTCTGCCAGTTTTCAAAGGGAATGCTTCCAGCTTTTGCCCATTCAATATGATGTTGGCTATAGGTTTGTCATAGATGGCTATTATTTTGAGGTTTTCCTTCAACACCTAGTTTATTGAGAGTTTTTAACTTGAAGGGATATTGAGTTTTATCAAAAGCCTTTTCTGCATCTATTGAGATAATCATGTGATTTTTGTCTTTAGTTCTGTTTATGTAATGAATCACATTTACTGATTTGCATATGTTGAACCAACCTTGCATCCCAGGGATAAAGCCTACTTGATCATGGTGGATTCCTTTTGATGTGCTGCTAGACTTGGTTTGCAGGTATTTTGTTGACAATATTTCCATCAACATTCATCAAGGATATTGGCCTAAAGATTTTTTTTCTGCATCTCTGCCAGGTTTTGGTATCAGGATGATGCTGCCTTATAGAATGACTTGGGGAGGAATCCCTCTCCTCCTCAATTTATTGGAATAGTTTCAGTAGAAGATAGTACTTTCATAAGCCCCCTTTATATAGGAAAAGTTGTTGCAGGAAGTCAGGGACCCCAAACAGAGGGTCCAGCTGGAGCATAAATTGTGAAGATTTCACAGACATTTATCACTTCCCTAATAATACTCTTATAATTTCTTACACCTGTCTTACTTTAATCCTTAATCCTGTTATTTTCATAAGCTGAGGATGTACGTCACCTCAGGTCCACTGTGATTGTGTTAACTGTACAAACTGATTGTAAAACGTGTCTTTGAACAATATGAAATCAGTGCACCTTGAAAAGGAACAAAATAACAGTGATTTTAGGGAACAAGGGAAGACAACCATAAGGTCTGACTGCCTGTGGGGTGAGGCAAAAAGAGCCGTATTTTTCTTCTTGCAGAGAGCCTATAAACGGACGTGCAAGTAAGAGAGGTATCGCTAAATTCGTGTCCTAGCAAGGAATATTAAGATCCTAAGAAAAGAATTGCATTCCTGGGGGTGGCCTATAAACAGCTGCTCTGGGAGTGTCCATCTTATGTGGTTGAGATAAGGACTGAAATCACCCTGGTCTCCTGCAGTACCCTCAGGCTTACTAGGATTGGGAAACCCTGCCCTAGTAAATTTGAGGTCAGACTGGTTCTCTGCTCTTGAATCTTGTTTTCTGTTAAGATGTTTATCAAGACAATACATGCACAGCTGAACACAGACCCTTATCAGTAGTTCTGTTTTGCCTTGTCCTGTTTCCACAGAAGCATGTGATCTTAGTTCTCCTTTTTGCCCTTTGAAGCATGTGATCTTTGCGACCTATTCCCTGTTCTTGCACCCCCTCCCCTTTTGAAATCCTTAATAAAACTTGCTGGTTTTGTGGCTCAGGTGGGCATCACAGTCCTACCTGATATGTGATGTCACCCTCAGTGGCCCAACTGTAAAATTCCTCTCTTCATACACTTATGGAAAATAGAAAGAACCTATGTTGAAATATTGGGGGTGGGTTCCCCCGATAAAAAGTAATGCAAATTAGAGAGAGAAAATATACAAGATGAATACAAAAAAACAGGGGAAGGAGGAAAAGAAGAAACATTGCCGCCTCTCTCACTGTAAGTTGAGTGGAAAGAATAAATTTCACTAGTCTCTCAGCTCTTGCTCCTTCTGATCATTCCTCTAAGAGCTCCAGGTTCCTTTACACCAAATCAGCAACCCAGTCACCGCACGCCTCTAAGGTGTACGGACATGACAGGAGCTGCCAGGCAATGCAGGAGATGAGGAAGTTAAAGTTTCTGCCTTCAGGAAGCTTCTAACGTGGTTGGGGGACAATATGACCATACAAAAGCTGAATGCAAGCCAGTGCCCCTGTTAGTAACACAGAGAATGCCTTCCTCACAGCACTTCTTCAAGGACTCAATTCTCAGTTTATTTCCTTGTAATTTAACCTAACAGGCATGGACAGCTTCTAGCACAGTATCTGACACAGACCAGGTTCAATAAAGAGCAGCAGCAAAAGTGAGTTCCATGAGGACTACCTGGAGGGAGGTTCCATCATGGACCTACTGCACAGAAGGTTACCCTTGAGATGGAGGCAGAAACAATGAGGAAAAGAGGGAAGAGCATGAAAAGAGCCATCCTGTAGGGCATGAAAGCCTCCAGGAGCCCATCAAGTCCAGGGCAACAGTAAAGGCAGCATGTCTCGGTGAAGACCTCCACGGTCAGACATCATGGGCCACTCTGATGCTATGACTCTCAGGCCGTAAAACCTTGGCCTGGATACCTATCCTTCAAGTCTCTGTTTCCTTGTCTGTAAAATGGTGTAAATAACAGAACCAATCTCAGAGTGCTGTTATTAGCTATTCTCATTGTTACTGGGACCATGTGATGATTTGTAGAGTAGTGTAAGGAAAGGGAATAAAAAGGTGGGTTATGGGGGTCTTGCAGTAGGTCTGGGATTCCAGATGGAGGAGCGTGTGTGGATTTCATTTAGAATGGGGCCCAGAGGCAGGTGAAATCCTCCAGCATGGCCAGGCTCCAGGAGGATTTGTGTGCTGTCCTCTCTTTGCAAGGTGGACTGGGCATAAGGAGTCATGTCAGGGGGTGGCTACTAGGGCATCCATGAAAAATGATAGAAGTCCATCCACAGTGGTGAAGTACAAAAGGATACACATCAAAACTGTACTATTTCTTGAGGTGCCTGAACAGCTATGAGGAAACTAAACTGCTACAGGTTTAAGCAGTCCCGGCAAATAGCAGCCGACTTCTGCTTTACAGAGACTATGCGATGTATATAATTTACAAGTAAATACCTTCTGCCTGAATCAAGGAAGCATCAGGAACAAAATGTTGAAGCTCCTGTTTCTAGCAAATAAGAAACACTTCTTAGTTTGTGCACGTGGCTCAACACAGGCAAAATGCAGCCACATACACACCATGCATAAGTCACATGGGTATCGACAACGTTGCCTACACTGGAGAAAAACGACAGAATATATTATGACTTGCATTTTTCTAGGAAATTAAAGATATTGGCAGATTTACTACAGTGCAACCAAAAAATCCAGTTATTTTCTGGATAGTCGTGAACTGGATCAGTTCCTCAAAAGGCAAACATAGCAAAGAGCAAGACATCTCTAACTGGAACACTGCAAACGGGGACTTCTTTGCTCAATATTTTGTATACCTGTGACTCCCCTGAGGAAGGCACAGGCTTTCTCTAACCAGGTAACACACAGCTTATCTCACCTGCAGATGGCCCCACCTAGCTCAGAGTCACACAGAGGTACACAGTGTAACTCCAGAAGCTTTCACCTGGGTGTGGCCACTGTCAGAACTCCATAAACAACGGTGACCCAAGGAGCCTATTTGGGGGTGATGAGCATAAAAGAGAAGTCTGAATGGCACAGCAGTATTATTCTACATTATTTTTAATGTCCCGTAAGAGATCCAAAGCACACCTGGTCTACTGGAAAATTTTGATGACAGCTGGAAATAATGTTGCTTTTTCTAATTACAATTTGAAACCGGATCTGAAATGTAAAGTCAGGTTTGTGACTTTTCTCATCTTTCCCTTTTCTTGTTTCTTTACCTTTTGAACATAGTCCAGGTAAACAAACATTTCACAAGAGCAGAAAGCCCACTGAATCACTGGTGACCTGGCTCACATGGGGAAGAACGGAACAGAGATGAAAGGCTTCATCTCCTATTTCTCTGGGCTATTCACGAGCCTCACTGTGGAACTTGCACCTTTAATAAAAAATAAATAATAGATTTACAGCCTCCTAGTTTGTAACAAGATGAACGCTATTGTGTTTTGGGTTTCAATGACACATGATAGACTGGGAAGCCTGTTTCTACTTCATTCCCATAAATCTGGGAGAACAAAGAAAACGAAGAGTTTGAATGCTCTTTATAAGTTGATCCCCAAACTTTCTCTAAACAGACCTACTGCCTTTATGAAGACGGTCCCTGTGAAACTCTTAATGAAATTTTATTGTTTCCCTCTAGACCGATTTTCCCTCATCCTGAAAAATCAAAACCCAGCCAAAAGCACTATCTACAGCCAATGTGGGTGTCCCCCCTCACCCCACCCCAAAACTGTTAAAATGCATTCTTCTAGCTTAAATAAAAATATCAAATTAGATGTTCTCAGGGACTGATGTGTCCCCCCAAAATTCATCCGTTTGACGCCCTAACCCCTAATGTGACGGCATTTGGAGATAGGACCTTTGGGAGGTATTATAATAAGAGTTAGAAGAAGTCCTAAGGGAGGGGCCCTCATGATGAAATTGGTGCCCTTACAAGAAGAGACACCACAGAATTCGGGCGTGCTGTCTCCCTTTCCCCACATGCATGCATCAAGCAAAGGCACGTGAAGACACAGAAAGAAGGCAGCGACCTACAAAAGCCAAGAAGGGAGCCCTCATCAGAAACTCGGCCGATGGCACTTTGAACTCTGATTTCCCAGCCTTACACCACCCAGTCTAGGGTATTTGGTTATGGCAGTCAAGTGGCAGGTGTCAACTTCAACAAAAGAATCTGTCTTCTAAGAGGCAAAGGAGGCATTCTTTAGGCTGCACAGGAATGTGAGGCTTTAATGATTCCAGCAACTCGAAGTGGGGCAGAAAGGGTAACTCCGGACATGACTACCCCGTACTTCACAGCTACCAAGATGCTTCCACACAACAGCTCACACTCACTTTCCACAACTCAGAAAAAATGCCTTTTGTGTTATTAATTTGTAAAATTGATACTTCTCTTCTTAATCCTGTAATACTAACGTGCTCATTTCAGTCAAGTTTCTGTCACCTTTCATCATCTGTCTCCTTATTCTTGCCTTTGGTTGAGTAGTTGGTTTGTTTAGTAACTTTAAATGAAATGTTTTCCTTCTAAATTTCATGAAGCCAGGCAGTACAGTATTACATCAGCTACTTTATACACTACTTTACCTGCATGGAATGTGTGCGTGGAGGGGAATGATGCAGACTGGGATTACAGGTTCTGCTTTGCAAATGGCAGGCACCCTGCACCCAGCACTGACCAGAGCCAAGGGCATGGGGGGAGGCCAGGAGCTTTTCCCACATTCATATACTTCAGCAACAAGGATGCTAGCCCCATTGGTTACCTTAAACCCAGGTTCTGCCATCAGTTAACAACAGTAGGAATAGCAACTTCACACCACAGGGTCAAATGAGGTATGTGAGCCAGGCACGGTGGCTCACGCCTGTAATCCCAGCACTTTGGGAAGCTGAGGCAGGCAAATCACGAGGTCGAGTTCGAGACCAGCCTGGCCAACATGGTGAAACCCCGTCTCTACGAAAAATACAAACAATTAGTTGAGCATGGTGGCAGGCGCCTGCAGTCCCAGCTGCTCGGGAGGCTGAGGCAGGAGAATTGCTTGAATCCAGGAGGTGGAGGTTGCAGTGAGCCAAGATTGTGCCACTGCACTCTAGCCCGGGTGACAGAGTGAGGTTCCATCTCAAAAAAAAAAAAAAAACAAAATCAGGTATGTGTCTAGTCTGATCAGGAAGGATAGCTGCAGAGGCAAAGTCTATCCACAGCTACAAATTCTTCAACACACACCGTATCTGCAGAACTGAGGTGAAAACAGCAGCTTCACAAAGAATGATATGTAAAATACAGCCCTGACTTTAGTAAGCATTCAGTAAATGCATGTAGAATTGATGAACCTGTCAGAAAAACACACAAAACATAGTGCTTAATTACACATTCAGTTTCTTTTTTTTCTTTTTCTTTTTTTTTTTTTTAATGAGCGCTGGAAGGAGACAATGGAAAAGAGAATGGCAGGGGGCTTCAAGGGTTCTCAGCATGCCTTAGAAAAGGAAGAGTCAAAATCACAATGTTATGTGGCCAGATCAGCCACCAGGCAGCCTGGCTCCCAGAAAGCCTCCAGCTTTCTAGTTTTAGCATTGGTCCTGAGCGAATCAGGAGTACTGACTCAACTCCTGGGAAGATGATCATTTGATTATTGTTTTTCATATTCAAAGGCTGGCTCTGGAAAAAGTGGCCATTAAGCAGGTGCTGGGTGTGACTGAGAAGACTGTGACTCACTTCTTCCCAAGGTGCACACGTGAAGGCTGTTGTTTCTCAGTGGGCAGCTGCAACTGTAGTCCTCAGCCTGTGATGGTGGCTCCCCAAAGCCTGTCTTCCCTGGGCCCTTGAACAAACAGATCCATCCAGTTTTCTGCTGATAAATCAGCTCAAGGCTGGCCCAGCAGAGAAGGGTGCTCTGCTCAGCCCCCTGAGGCTCTCTCTGGCCCCACTGGCCCCGCCTCTGTGGAATCACGTGTTCTTCTGCCTGTGCAGGCCACAGTGTCAGTCCCTCGCTCAGCTCCAGCCATGGTCCTACCAATGCCTTGATTCTGCCACTCTTTCTCCACCCTCCCAGCACAGTCTCCACTCTGAGACCAGGGTTATCTTCCTAAGTATTTCATCAGATAAGCACCCTATTTAAAACTCAACTATAGCACCCCACTGCTCTGGGATAAAGCCCAGACATTTTCATAGCAAGCTGAGAAGCAGGGCTCACACACCAAGCCCCACTTGGCTGTGCCTGGGCTGCATAAAGGAATTCCTGGGGCCTTGCACTGTCTCTCACTTTTGGGTGGTCACCCCAGATGCTCTGTCTGCCTGGCACACTGTCCACCTCTCCATCTCCTATTCTAATCAATTCCTACTTACTTTTCAAATGAAATACCTCTTCCAATGGAAATTCTTCCAGGAGTCTCTTCTTCCCTTCTTCAGGGGAATACATTTCAATAGCACCCTCTATTTTTCACCATGGTTACGTTTACTCAACTGTTTAGCCCACGCACTTGTCTGAAGCCCCTGCTAAGTGAAAGTCCTATGAAGGCAATGACTGGATTTGCCTAGCTCACAGTTAAATCCTCTATACCTAGTATCACGCCTGTCACGTCACAGGCACTTGAGGAACAGATGACTGAATAGTTGCCTATCTTCACTGAGTAAAGCTCATCAGAATAAAATAATAATAACAGAAGCCACCATGCATTGGGCTCACACATGGTGAGATGATTTGCTAGGCACTACTATGTTTGGCTCACTTAATCTTTGCTCTTTCTCGCACATGCCAGCTATCTCCTCTGTGGTCATTCATTGGTCTGCGCAGTTTATAGGAAATTCCCCAGTCAGATACGATGCCTACGCCAAGCCCAGGTCTCGGTACCCATTGTGAATATGATCTCCATACTCTTGCTCTGAGGGGCTGGATGATCCTGATCCCAAATGGGCTCTCCATTTCACTGAGCGTTTTTGCCTAGAATTGCCATCAATTAAAAATATCTTACTTGACCAAAACTCATGACATTCCACTAAACAAACTAAAGTTCTGACAAAGAAATAGACCAAGAAAATTTAAAAAAGAATGTGAGTTACTTCCAGGTAGAAACTACTGACTTACTACTTCTGTCACTCACAGTACTTTGAACATAAGCACCCAGTGGATGTTTGTTGAATTGAATAAAATATAGTAGTCATTTCTTGCTGTTGTAAAAGTCTTATTTTAAAGGGTGTCCTTTCACTGACAGGCATTGGTAGTTAGCCAAGTAATCCTGTGTACTTACATGTTCAATAAGTGGATTTTAAATTTTTTCCTAATAGGATAGCAAGTAAGTAATTTAAGTAAGAGAAAGGAATGGGATAGGATGGAAAGACAGTACGAGTGATGGCTTTTCAAGGGCTAGGTAGAAATATACCAATTAGCTTTTAAAATACAGATAGCAGATTTAATTCAACATTTAGAAAACAGGTCATTTGACACTTCCTCATAACTCACGCTAGAACTGCTCATCCAAGTTAAAAATTTAATCCCATTCTCTGATTACCAAGAATGTTGTATTCAGTGAGCTCCTCACACGATTCAAAGCAGATTACTTCAAAAAGGTTTTAGATCAAATAGTAGTAATTTTTAAAAGATGTGGAGCTTTGAATTCCCTTAGAACAAACTAAAACAAAAAGCAGCTTTCAGGCCAGATGTTGTGGCTCACACCTGTAATCTCACACTTTGGGAGGCTAAGGCAGGAAGATCACTTGAGCTCAGGAGTTCAAGACCAGCTTGGGCAACATAGCGAGACTCTGTCTGTACTAAACATTTTTTAAAATTAGCTGGATGGTGGTATGGGCCTGTAGTTCCAGCTACTTGGGAGGCTAAGGCGGGAGGATCACTTGAATCCAGGAGTTTGAGGTTACAGTGAACTATGATCGTGCCACTGCACCCCCACGTGCGTGACAAAGATCCCCATCTCAAAAAAAATTAAAAATTAAAAAGCTGCGCTCTTAATAACAAAGACAATCTACAGTAAGAACAACAACATCAAAATCAAGATTTTATAGATTGGTAATATCAAATAGCTAGGATAAGTTTTTAAAATTTATGCAGTTCAGCTATTATATTTAAGTAAATTATCAACTTCAATAACTCGACTCTAAATTAAATTAAGTAACACAGACTTGGTTAACATAACTAAAGTCAAATTTTAAAAATAAACATCTCAACATGAAGATCCTAATTTCATTAATATATTTTGGGAAAACAAAGTATTAGCTCTCTGAGAAAATGTAAAACAAACGAGTGTACTGTAAGTGCAAATACCTCAGTTCATATTCTGACAGAAAAATTCATGCTACAGATGGTAAACACATAAATCACCCTGGATTAAAGAAGCATGCATGAAAAGTAAGCAAGCAAACTGTGATTATAATAAATTCTAAGCATTTATATATTGACAAAAGTCATTGAACAAAATAAAGAACATTAATTTGTGCTAAAAGAGAGTACTTTGTGGAGCAAAGCCTGAAATGCCTTTAGGGACCCATCAGTGCAGTAAATTGCAGCAGCTCTCACAGGCCTCGCTACGCGAGACTGCGGGATACGGCCGGGCCACTGCCATCTGTGATTGTGACATAAGTTAATGATCATGTTGTTATAAATTAACCTATCATTAGAAAACAAGAAGTATTTCCAGATAAGACAGAATTGGAGACTTTCTCGAGAGTAATGAAGTAAATGGAAACCTCCTCACACAGCAAGACGCAGAGAAGAGTTGGGGGAAAGGGATCCATTAGTTAAGGCAGGGATCCCCAACTCCGGGCTGTTGATGGGTACCGGTCCATAGCCTCTTAGGAACCAGCTGCACAGCAGGAGGTGAGCAGTGGGCAAGCAAGCATTACTGCCTGAGCAACTCCTCCTGTCAGGTCAGAGGCGGCGTTTGATTTTCATAGGGACACAAACCCTACTGTGAACTGTGCATGTGAGGGATCTAGGGCGCACACTCCTTATGAGAATCTAACTAATGCCTGATGATCTGAACAGTTTCATCCCCAAATCATCACCTCCCTGCCTGCTGGGCTGTGGAAAAATTATCTTACATGAAAACAGTCCTGGTGCCAAAAAGGTTGGGGACCATTGAGTTAAGGGATACTTAAGCCAGAAAATGTGCAGTCCAAGGCTTGGCCCAAACCAACTGGACGCTGGTGGTGACACAGAGAAGTGGGAGCCAGTTGTTACTGTCCCCACCTCTCTCAAATGATGGAGCTCGTGTGTGTGATTTAGAATTGTAAAGAAAACAGACTGGTAAGAGAAAATAATGGTCCTAAGGCCAAAGTGAGAGAAAAACACTCTGAACCTCTGGGAGGTAGAGGAAAAGGAGATGGTGGTTTATCAAACACGAGCTGCACCAAGTGGACACATTTACCATATAATAAACAATGTATCAACTGCGTGTCACAAAGGACAGACTAACAAGTTTGAGGTCAAATTTTTCCTCCGAAAGTTAACAAAAGCCAAGCGCATTAGTAGCACTCAATAAATATTCAAACAAAGTAAGATGAGCCTTAAAAAAAATCCACACCAATTAACCCAGTGCTTTGATTTCTAGGAATAATTCTATAGTCATGGCTACCACTTCCTGAGGGTCTACTCTTGTGAGCACTTCTGTAGTTCACGTTGGAAGTGAAAATTGCCTTGAAGAAATGCAAAGCAGACACCAATGATGAACCGTGGGCACAGACACCCTGGCCACAGCAGCAGAGGATCTCCAAATACTGCCAGACCTGAGGGGCCGTGAAGTGCAGAGCCTCAGGGCTCATTCCATCACAGTGCTCTCCTCCAGACTTCTCAAGAGAAATATCCTTCTCCCCCCAGCACCATGATTAGTTGTACTTCTCAGAGTTTATCTCATGAACCTCAGGAACCAGGTGACTGACTGGGATTCCTTTTCCCTGGTAGTTGCTAGAGAGCAGATCACTCAAATCATGCACGGTCCTGGCAGATGAACCAGGCTCTCAGAATTTGTCTATCTGCCTTACTTCTGGTTCTCGTTTGAATGCCCACTTCTGTTTTTCCTTGTTTTTCTCGCTTCTAACTATTGGATATAGTATCTGTTTTTGTATTCTCTGCATTCTTTTAACTTTAAACACTTTTTAAAACATTTAAAACTAAACAAGATATAAATTTTAAATGAGTAAATATAAAAAATTACAGACTCAATTTTTCAGATGAGAAAATTAAGGCCCAAGAACCACTCATGGTAATGTGTTACTAGAAAAAAAAAAAATATGCCACACTAAATACTCAGCAATAAATTAGAGAACTTAAACTAAAAATAAATGTTTATTTGCATAGTGAATAAAGATACTAAAGCAATTTGCCTATAATTCCTTTGGGAAAACATTTTCTGTCTATTAGCAATGTAGAATAAATATATGCTCCTAGGTAGGGGCAAAACTTGCTGGAATTTGTGTGGTGCCTGAAGGGATCCAGTGATCAGATCCATTACAGGTACTCCCAAAGATGACATCAGCTCAGGATAACCCATTTTGAATCAGGTAGCCTGCCAAAGGCCACATCTATCTGTCACCAAAGAAAGAGTCATAAATTATAATGGCTCTGTCTGCCACAGGTCTGCTCTTTAACATGGGTGGATGGTGAGAAGCATTTCTGAGGTCCTCTAGAATGTAGTGATCAATAACCTTGGGGACATTCTAAATATTTCCCAGAAGAGAGCACAAAGGATACCAAGAGGGAAGGAGGGAATTCAATTTGACAAAAACTTCTTGAATGTTAATCATTTTAGGGATTCAAAGGTGAATCACCCATGGTCTCTGGCCAGAAGAAACTAAAATCTAGTGAGAAAAAAATATACATATACCACAATATAAAGAAGAACAGTGATTATTGTGGTAATAGAGGCACAAAGAACAATGGGAACACTGAGAAGAACAACATTATTTTCATCTGGAGGGAGGCTGGGACATTAGAGTATATCAGAGTTACCTAAAGTAGCTGACTACAATTAAATGCATATTAAATTATGAATTTATTAAATGCATATTAAATTAAATGCATATTAAACTACATACTAAATGCATTTATCCATTATCAATAATGACACTGGTTCAAACAACAAATCTCTTAATGATCATTGTTCAAATGATCACGGAGGTTGGAGACAGTGGTTCATGCCTGTAATCCCAGCACTTTGGGAGGCTAAGATGGGAGGATTGCTTGAGCACAGGAGTTTGAGACCAGCCTGGACAATATAGTGAGACCTCATCTCTGCAAAAAAACAATAAAAAAATTAGCCGGGCATGGTAGTGCATACCTGTGGTCCCAGCTACTCAGGAGGCTGAGGTGGGAAGATCAGCCCACTTGGGCCCACGAGTTCGAGGCTGCAGTAAGCTATGATCGCACCACTGCACTGCAGCCTGTGCAACAGGGCAAGACCCTGCCTTGGAAGAAAAATAAATAAACAAAAGATAAATAAAATAGAAAATAAAAAGAAAGAACCATGGAGAATGTTATGCAGCCATTAAATGCACAGCCCTCTTGCCTGTCTCAATTAGGAACCAAAGAAGAACCAAAGAAAACCCTCAGAGGTTTACCATCTCCTCCTGACACTTCTGGAATGATATAAATGAAGAATTAAAACGGATCAGATAACCCAAAAGCTAAGCACATTTACCATTAACTCCAACTGCAGCTTCATCTGTTAGCAATGACTAGCATGTACCTCATTTACCTTTTCTCCATTTACTGTGGTAGTTTGGTAGCACCAGGACAAGAATTTTTGACCATTTAGTCTAAACATCAAGACACATAGTAGCACACAATAAATATTCAAAGTAAGATGAGCCTTTGGAAAGTCCATACCAATCAACCCAGTGCTTCGGTTTCTAGGAATAATTCTACAATAATAGCTGCTACTGACTAGGCATTTACTCTCGCAAGCACTTCTAATCCTGTTACAGATATCAAGCCATTTCATTCTCACAACAACCCATGAAGCCACTGAGGAACAGAGGATAAATACCTGCCTGAGGTTGCAAAGCTAATAAACATCAAAGCACTATTCTCCCTAAGTAAATAACCTGAAAAGTGACCAAATCCTCAGTGTTTTTAAAAAACCTAACAATTTAAATACTTCACAATAAGGGCGGCTTGCCTTAATGATACTATACCTCAGGCATATCCCTTATTCAATTATCTAAAAGTGTTCCTGGGATGTGTACCCGGGGAAATAAATGTGGGATCAGTATTTCTGTGCCTTATTTAGGAACTTCTGTTCTCCAGTATAGGTGCCAAATCTACATTCCCACCACCAGTGCATGACAATTCCTATGTTCACACATCCCCACTAGTATCTACCGTTCTCGGCCAACTCTTGCTAGTGTAATAAGGATATCGTTTTACTGCTTCGATTCTCATTTCTCTCAGTAATAATGAGCTTGATGATTTCTTCCTATGCTGGTTAGCCTTTTGTGTTTACTGTTTTGTGAAGTGCATGGTCGTATCTCTTATTTTTCTCCTTGGATTGCAATCATTTTTTTTTTGGTGGGGGCAGTAGTTTCTTGCAGTTCTAGACAAAGATTTCCTGTTAATCTAAGTTGTGGACATTGCATACACCTACATCATTTTCCATTCTGTCATGTGTCCATCTGTCTACAGATACCTTCATTGAACAGAATCTGTAATTGTGATAAAATCAAGTGGATCAATTTCCCTCTATTGCTTTATGTTTTTAAGAAGTTTATTGGCCAGGCACGGTGGCTCACGCCTGTAATCCCAGCACTTTGGGAGGCCGAGGCAGGTGGATCACAAGCTCAGGAGATCGAGACCATCCTGGCTAACACAGTGAAACCCCATCTCTACTGAAAATACAAAAAAATTAGCCAGGCGTGGTGGTGGGCGCCTGTAGTCCTAGTTACTCGGGAGGCTGAGGTAGGAGAATGGCGTGAACCTGGGAGGTGGAGCTTGCAGTGAGCCAAGATCGCGCCACTGCACTCCAGCCTGGGCGACAGAGCGAGACTCCGTCTCAAAAAAAAAAAAAAAAAAAAAAAAAAAAAAAAATTAAAAAAATAAATAAGTTTATCAAGTTCCTCAAAAACATACAATAAAAATGTTGGGGTTTAATATTAAATATTTTGTGAAGAACTGACACCTTTTTACAACTACCTCCAAGAGAATAAAAAGTCTATTTACTCACACAATCTTTGTATTTTATTAGCGTTTTAAATTTTACCCTGCAGAGATTTTTATGCATTCTTATTAATTCATAGATATTATATAGCTTTCATTGCTATGAGTGGTATCTTATGTTTTTATTCATTTTTAATTGGATATTACTAGAATAAATTGACTCTTATATAGTTTGATCATATGTACAGTTGATCCTCTGTATCTGTGGGTTCCACATCTATGGATCTGATCAACTGTGGATGGAAAATATTTGGAAAAAATTGCATTTGTACTGAATATGTACAGACTTCTTTTTCTTGTCATTATTCCCTAAACAATATAACTACTTACATAGCATTTACATTATATCAAGTTGTATAAGTTATCTAGATGTGATTTAAAGTACACAGGAGAATATGCACAGGTTATATCCAAATACTAAGCCATTTTATGTCAGGGATTTGAGCATCTGTGAATTTCAGTATCTGAGGGAGGTTCCAGAACCACTCCCCTCCAGATACCAAGAGATGACTGTTTATACACAGTAATGTCATTGTACTCTTTAGTTCTAGTAATCAGTTTACTAAATTCTGTTAAGATGACCATACTTTCTACAAGTAATGACAATTTTATCTATTCCTTTAGATCCATATGCCTCTTGTTTTACTTCCTGGATAGCACTGATCAGGACATAAAACAGAAAATGCTAAGTTAAGTAGCAGCAGAGATAATGAGCATTTGTGGTACATACTTTATACTCTCAAACTCCATTCCAATCTCCCTCTATTGAATATGTCTGACAGATAAAAACCGTATTTCCCAGATTCCTTTGTAGCTAAGGTTCTGGATGCAATTTAGGATCTTTCAACTAGATGCTTTATCACGACATCTGGAAGAGGGAGATGAAGTAGAGGCCATTTTCCTGCTACAGTGAATGGAAGAAAGCAAGACTGGAGAGATATGTTTGCTGGGCCCAACTACATTCCAGTGTCTAGTTATCCCCTTGTGAGGTTTAAAAAAAAAAAAAAAAAAAAAAGTAATAAAAGTGACAGCAGTAGCAACTTCCTGTCTCCTGGATTGTCATGTGATCTTACCACCGACCCCACAACCCAAAACTGCTTCTCCAACGCTTACAACTTTTAAAATACCTGATCCCCTATATTATATCTCCTTCTGCTTGGAAATCCAGATTTGTCTCCTAAACAGTGACTGCTTGAGATAATCACATTTTTGCCTTCACTCTTTTAATGTACACTATTACATTCACAGGTACTCTAATCGAGGTTTAATTAACTTTAGAAAATTGCTGAACATCTCCTCTCTTCACTCTTTTCTGGATTCGTTCTTAAAAGAACTGACTTTCTGAAGTTTAGTAGAACTCAACCATAAAATTCTCCCAGGTGCTTTCTGGGAGGAAAGTTTTTGACTACTTTCTCCATTTCTTTACCATGTATTGGTGTAATCATGTTCTATATTTCTTAGGATAATTTTTACATTTTATATTTTTTTCTGATAATTTATTCATTTTATTTAGATTTTCCCCCAAATTTATTAAGTATACATTTTGTTCCAATACAATCATTTGAAAATTTCTTTGGTCTATAGCTATTTCCTTTTTTGTCATTGTCCTGTATTTTTTATTTAATTTTTTTTTTTTTTTTTTTTTGAGAGTCTCCCTCTGTCACCCAAGATGGAATGTAGTGGCACAATCTCAGCTCACTGCAACCTCAGCCTCCTCGGTTCAAGCAATTATCCTGTTTCAGCCTCCCAAAGCAGCTGGGACTACAGGTGCCAGCATTGTCCTGTATTTTATTTTTAGCTTCTCTTTTCTTTTTTTTGAGTCTGTCAGAGGTCTATCTTATCTTTCAAAGAGCCAAGTTTTGATTTTAACCTTCTCTATCATGTCAAGTGTTATTATTATTATTCTGTATTTCATTGCTTTCTGTACTTACCTTTATTTTTCTATCTTGTTTCCTTGAGATTTGCTTTGTGTTCTTTTTACCAACTTTTTGGCTCATTTTTTTTCTTTCTTGTTTCCTAATAAATGTATTTCAACTATAAAGTCCTTTTAAGTACTGCTTGAACTATATCCTACAATTCTGAAATTTCATGTTTTCACTGTCTTTCAGTTCTAAATATATCATAATTTCATTTTTTTAATTCAATAGCTATTTAGAAATATGTTATTTAATTTGTAACCACAAGGGGTTTTTTGGGAGTTAGGGACTATCATTTTATCAGTAATTTCTTATTTTATTGCATTATATTGAGTGAACGTAATTTGTTATTGCTTTCATTCCTGGGAAATTGAGGCTTCTTATATGGCATAATACACGGTTTATTTTTATAATCACTCCAAACGAGCTAAAAATATACACTGTCTCAAGTATGCAGTTTTAGGTGTATTCCTAACAGCTCGTGCTTATTAATTATATTTTTCAGGTTTTCTCCACCTCTGCTTGCTTTTCAACTGTAGGATTTACTAATTTCTGAGAACAGTGTGTTAAAAATTTCAGCTACAACTGTTGCTTTGATGTCTCTGCAATTCTGTCAATTGTTGCTGGATATATTTTCAAGCTATATTGCACATTACCATTTTTTATGGTCACATCTTCTTGTCATATTCCCTTTATCAATATATAGCATTCCTCTTTGTCTTTAATAATATATTTAAGTTACCACTGCTTTCTGTTGGTTCATATTTGTGTACTCTCTCTTCCATCCTTTTATTTCCAACTTCTTCTGAAGTGTCTCTTATAACCTATTTTTTGTATCTTGTTTTTCCGCCCCATCTGAGAATACATCTTTATAATGGATAATCCAGTAACATACATTGTAATTACACTAAAACTTGAACTTTTCCGTTTTTTTCATATTTTCCATTTACTATATTTTATTTTATTCTTTCCATCCTACTTCCCCTTTCCTATTTTTGATTGGCTAGATCCAATTTTCTTCTGCTGGTTTAAAAGCTGCACCTCTTGCTTTTCATTTTCACAGTGTCTCCCCAGCAGATCCATCTGTATGTTTCTTCATCCCTGCTGTCTTTGGTTTCTCCTCCACTCAATAACGATAACATCTAGAATTTTAGCTCTGGGTCACTTGCATGTATTTTCTGTTTTCTTATGTCCTAGCCTTCTTTTTGAAGACATCAATGAATTTTGCCAGGGGACTTGATATCCCTTACCTCCCCTATCTCTTGTAGCTGCCCGTGTATTTGCTTCCCTTCATATTTAAGTATTTCCTCCCAGCATGTTTCAGTGTGGCTCTTTATATGGAAAGTTTTATAACATCTTGTATAGCTGAAGATACTTATTATACCCTCACATGTGAGCGACAATTGGGCTGGAAATAAAATTCAAGGCAGGCAATAGGAGAGGCAAAAGCAGAACTTAATGCGATTGCACTTAGTGCCACCAAGCGGTACACTTAAAAATGGTAAGTTTCTGTTATGTATACTTTATCATAACTTAGAAAAAATAGTTTTAAAAACCAGTTTCCTCCAGACTCTCCAGACACCTCTGGCTGCCTCGTCCACAGGCTGCAGCCATCCGTCTACTTCGCCACTATACAGAAGCTAAAGCCCACTTCAGTCTTCCAAGGGGTTCCTCGCATTTTTGTTGTTAGTTTTTAGCACCCATGTGTCCCTCTAGCTTTTATTCTTTCTCAATAGCTAACATGGTATTCAGAACTCAGTAGTATATGCAGTTGACCATCTTGGCTGAGACTAAAACCTAGGCAACTTTTTACACTTACAATCTATGGAAGAATAGGCCAAAATACTTTCTATGAACATGTTTTACTTGAACAAATAGAAAATAAGATGTTATCTTAAAGGTAGGGATCAAAGCTGATGATGGCAGGTTATTTTTGGAAACGGTAGAATATGGTCTGAAATCCTTGGAGATAGAGTCTGTCTTGCACTTGGAAGCATTTTTCACTAGGGTGCTATGCAGTTTCCCAAACATCCAAGTTCTATTCCCCAGGTGAACACTGGCTCTGAGGCAACACATTGTAGAGACAAGGCGTGGCATTCTGTCCTAGATCAACTGTGTACACACAGCTGTGGGTTGTTGAAAAACGGAGGCCTAAAATATTTATGATTGCTTATTTCCTCTGTATTTTTCCCCACCGGCATTTGTGTTAAATTAATCTTTCTCAATCCATTTTAACGAGAAAATGAAAGCAAATGTGCATTTGAAAAGAAAACTTAGAAAAGAAAGTGAAATATTCATGACTTACAGGTTCCTTATAAAAACATGTTCCAAATGCAAGGCCAGTCTTATAACGAATTTTGTTTAAATCCAGATTCAGAGAAATGTATTTAGCTTGCTTGTTAGAAACAGTGTAGTCTGGAAGGGAATGTGAGCTCTTTGTAGCCCGGCCTCTAATAATATCTCCTGCAGCTTCAGAATGTTAAAATGGGAAGGCCAAGTATAACCCACGTAAGGAGAAAATAAGTCATCAGATTAAAATTTAGGGAACCAGTTTTGATTCAGAAATTATTTACTGAGCATTTACCATGTGCCGGGAATCACACCTGACCCATAACTACCATTTAGGGAAACAAACACCACCACCAACCACCTTAGCGGGGGTCTACCCACAGGGAAAACCGTGCTCATGAGAAAGCTTGTGTTCTCAGAGATCTCCAAGTTTCACTGCTTATGGATTCTAACATGTAGAAACACACCTATGAAACCCAGGAATAAACAAGTGACCAGAGAGGAGACAGTGTCTTTCTTTTCCTCAATAAAAGCTCCATCCCTGATGCCCAAGGAAAGCAGCTCAGATGTGTTTTTGACAAAAAGTTGGCTTAATATCCTAAAGCCAAGAGGCAGGCTTTTGACGGTGTTAGGGATCAACCCCCTATCCTCGAAGAAAAACAAGGAGAGTAAAAAGGGAAGATTCTAATAGAGCTCTGGAGATAGATCAGGATTAAGCAAAGATTTCCTGGCAGGTCTCTTAGTAAAAGGTACCTTTCTCCCCTACCCTCATCAAGCTTGCAATCTAATGTTGCACTAGGGGTGGGGGAGGGGGAAGGGAAGGAAAGACATTCAGTATCTCACCACATAAAACATATAGTATGTTAGATGTGATAAGTGCCAAAAGAAAAAAAATGTGAGAAAGGACACTACGTTTGGGGGTTGGTGTGAAATTGTAGGTGGAATGAATGGGGAAGACCTCATTGAAATGTTTTGAAAAAAGACTCAAAGGAAGTGTAGGAGACAGCCATCTGGACACCTTCGGGAAGAGCAAATGCAGAGCCCAGAAGCAGCAGAAACTCGGGCAGGTTGGAGGCCAGAGAGGCTGGAAGAGCAGAGCTGGGGAAGGGTAGTAGGAGAGGAGGATACAGACAGAGCTCTGCCAGGCCCACTGGAGACATGGGTCTTAACTCTGTTTAAATGGGTGGCCACTGGAGAGTGCTGAGAAGGGTGCCACCCGCTCTGACGTTTTTACAAGATCGTGCCAATGCTGTGTGGAGACTGGGCTGTGGGGGGCAAGGGAAAACCCACAGGCCAGCTAAAAGCCCAGTGCAGGAATCCAGGTAAGAGACAATGGCGGCAGATTGGTAGCAGTAGTAGGAACGGTTAAAAATGACCAAATTCCAGATATATTCTCAAGTCAAAGCCAATGGTACTATCCAATACACTGGATATAAGGTTAAAAAAAAAACACACACATCAAGGATGACTTAGAATTTTTTTTCTCAATCAACTGGAAAAACAGACTTGCCATTAACTAAAATGGTAATTTCAGGGATGAAATAAAGATAAAAGACATAAATTTGGATATCATCAGCACATAGATGGTACATCAATAGAGTATAATTAATTGGACATTTATATTTCTCAAAAGCAATAAAAGTACGTACTTCTAAAGATATGCTAGGGTATTCAGGATAAACAGTGTATTTTGCAGAAGCATAATATTTTATGATAAGTAACATTTAAAACAGTCTCTATGATAAAACAAACATTCCTAAAAGAATTCAATAGTGTATGGGTTATTAAGATAGAACACCGGACTTCAAAGAAACGTGCTCATGACACGTTGCTTTGAGCTATCTCCGGTCTCCTGGGGCTACACGTTTCTGTCTTCTGCCAATACAAGTGTTTCCATGTTCTTCAAAGTTCTGAGGTGCTCAGTACTTTTTAAGTTTATTCAACATCAATCATCCTGAAACATTTATTGTCAAGCACTATACTAGGATCGAGGGATACAGTGAACAAAACGTAGACCAGCCTTGTGAAGTCTACAATCTACAATCTACACTGACGTGAAGTTCATCTGTGCTTGTTTCTGTTTAGGTTTTTGTGGGTTTTTTTTTTTTTTTTTGAAAAAACACAATGTCATCTCTATTTATACTTTACAGGGTTACTTTGAGGTTCAAATATTTATGATTCAAAAACTATTTATAAATCACAAACGGATGCAAGTGAGTTGCATCAACACTACTGTTACAACAGGGCTGCAGGCAGATCAAGTGAAAGCTCTTGCAAGACACTCGTGGTGAATCAGAAAAGAGCGTGAATGAATGACTACATCTGAGGAAGCTGATTACTATATCTGGGCACTGAACCCGGCTGCTTCTAAGTATCCTGGCACTTAAAAAAAAAAATTTGAAACATGCATCTTTCTTCATTTTCTGGCAAAAGAAACATAAACGTTCACTGGCAGAGAAAATATTTTTCCTGGAAATGGATCCAAGCAGAGTCCACACAGGTCTTCATAAACACCATGCTGCATAACTGTGGACAGTACTTTCAACTACCATTTCACAAAGGAAACAGCAGAACTGTTCAAACTGAGGCTTACTGTGTTGATGTACTATCAAGTCAGAATTCATCATAGCAAATTACTCAATTATATATCAATGCAACAGTCATTATTCTGTTTGGAATTTTATTTTCAAGTATATATGTAACATATTATATATTATAATAATATCTATATATCATAAGTTCAGCATCTGACTTACACACTAATGGCTTCAAGGAAAGTAATTTCAGTCAGAGGGAACATGCTTGCTATTTTTATTCTTAACTCTTCAAAAAAATACATCCTGTATGCATGCATGCCTATGTATATGTATTTGTATATAAAGCTACAAATTTCACATATTCACATTGATTTTACAAATATCATTATTTCGATAACTGTGCTAATATTTAACAGGCATATTACAGACTTAAAATATCTTTTTAAGATGTAGGTTAAAGGAGACCCTAAATAAAGCTGCATTGTTTCATTTTCATGCCACATGCACCAAAATGGGATTTTTTTTTCCTTTCTGGCTAAATTTTAGCTCAAGGAAAGAGTTGGCCTATGCCTATGGGAAAAAAAGGTCATGATTCAGATCTCTGTTAACACATTAGTCGGTCTGCAATAAGCAGAAGGAAATGGTAAAGAACAGTGCCCTGACGTGCATTAATAAAGCTGTTTATAGAAAGATCAAGTATTCTTGTTCAGAGCCAACTTCAACAATTTCTGTGATAATTTTCAGCTTATTTAGAATAGTCAAAGTATATGCTAAAAAGTAGAAAAAAACAACAAAACATGGTCTGCCCTGAGACCAGGTAACTCTGATCGCAGATGTAAACACTCTAAATTCTGTCTGGTGTGCACTGTGATCGATGATATACCACTATCCTATTCCACACTGAATACTGTAAGACATAAAACTCCCTGCTCTGAAAAGAACTTATTTTTATTTTCCTTTGGCACATGGATAATATTTAGCATATTAAATTAAAAATTTTAAGTTAAAATAGCAACTCACAAAGAATTCTATGTATATCGAATACTTGGCAAGATTATTTCTCTTCAATACAGCCTCATGTTGGTTCCAGAGAAAGGTACAAAAAGTATGTGGAAGAAAAATAAATAATACTGTGTCAACCCCATGATGCCTTCCACAAAAAGAATGCATCCTCACAGGAAGACTAGAACTCACAGAGGTCACATTTCACAGCCTTCAGAATGAATTCGGTAAATTCCAAATTCTATCAAAAAGAACTGTTTGCATGAAAGATAACAAAGATAGGAGGAAGCCTTCACACAGCACATTTTTTATGCAGTTTGGAAATATGCTGCACTTACATTGAATGGCAAGTGGTGGTAGTCATATAAGAGCAAGTTCTTCCCAGGGATGCAGCTCTCTGGCTGCAGGAAGAAGAGGGGCACCTCACCTCCAGCACAGCTAATATATTGATAGTAGAGAGAGTAAAACCCTATTGTTGTTGTTCTATATGGCTGGATCTTAACAGAGGTCTCTGATTAATGCTATAGAAGGAGATATCTGAGGTCAAAGTGATACTTTCTTTACGAGCTTATTAATATAGATGATAAAAGGATACAAAATGTCAGCTTCTCCCTATTTCACAGGAAGCCCTAGGTTAATAAGAAACTTGCCAATATAAAAGGAAGATGGGAGTACAATCCTTTTCCATAACAAAAGACGGTCTAAAGAGAAAAATAGTGGGATATTAAACGTGACAAAAGAATAAAGTCACTAAATTAGCACAGCCTTTCTGGAGAGCAATCTGGAAGTTTATTTCAAAAGCCTGGGTGCCCTCAAACACAGCTATTTCATTTCCAGGAATGCGAAGAAAATAATCATGTAGCCACTATCAATGTAGACATTAGGATGTTCACCTCAGCATTGTTTATGACAAAAAATAAGAACAGCCAAATGTTAGCAAAAGAAAATGTTTCTCTCCTCTCATCTTTGGGACTCATAATCTGGCATTATCTATCAACACTGAAAATGTAGCTCAGTAGCTTTGGAGTAAGACAGACCTAGGTTTAAGACCTACCTCTATTACTTGTGCATTTTTAGAACATTTAGAACGATAATTTATCTAGATTTAATTTTTGTATACAGTGTGGGAAGGGTGCCTACAATTATTTCTTCCAGATGTATAATCAGTTATATCAATGACATTTATTGAATGAACCACCTTTTCTGAACTGAGTTTTGCCAGGTCTATCACACATCAGATCTTCATATATACTTGAATCTCTAATCTGTTCAACTGATGCATTTCAACACCTATTCATACTGATTTAATTGTGGGAAACTTATAGTACATAGTATGTGTTTTACAGTTGCCCTACACTACAATTTTTCAAAAACTGGGGGGACAAATTCTTGGATTTATTTTTCCATTGGCACTTTAGAAACAATCAAAGCTGTCTTCAAAAGAACAGAAGGAAGAATCAGGTTAAAAGACATTGACTATGCTTTCCAATACGTTCTTCAACAAAGAAAGTACTGGAACATACAACATGATCAGGGAAGATTCTAAGAAGGAGATGGCCAGGCGGAAAGGAAAGTAGGGTAGCAAAAAGTCATCCTTTAAGGCTGACGGGTATCTGCCTGTTAAAAGAGTAATGAAGTGTGCACATATCTCAACCTAGCTAACAGCCAGTTTTCCATCATTGCTTCCTTTAGAAAAGGTATCTATCCAAAAGGGTAAGAAATACATAAACCAACATTAACAGTGATCTGCAGAGTCAGTCAAGATGAAGGGCCAGGGTAATATCATGGACTAGGTCAAGGATTTCCAATCTTGATTCAAGTATGAATGAGGATTCCTTTTTTTAATGTCAAGAGTTTAAACAGAACCTGTACAGTGGTAACTGGCCTGTTGGTATTCTTTGTTGAAAAATAATACATAATAAAATGCTACCACAACTGAAGTATAAAACGTGTTTATTAGTCATAATGGCAGCTAGTATCCATAGGTACACTTCACTGTCTAGAGCTCAATCTATTACCCAGATACAGTCTTTGCCCAAGATAAGTTTAAAAACCTCAATTTTATTGTTAATTTTTATTTACCACATAACTTGCTTTGACCAATACAATTAGTTCATATTTTTATTCACATCAATTATAATAATTATGACTGTTAAATTATAGTTTTTATCTAACCTTAAATATGTGGCTATCAAAGCACTTAAAGTAGAGTAAAAATGTTAATACATTACTTACAACATTAATTTCTAAACCTACTATTAATTGTAACTTTAAAACATTAGGGTTAAACCATAATAAAAATTATCTAAAACTCTAAGTGTAGACAAGGTCACACACCTTAAAAGAAAAATGCTAGTGGTGGTCAACTATGTATGAGCTACATTTTTTAATCTTAAAATTAAAAATTCCCTGAGATTTTCAGATTTTCCTCCCCTCCCTCAATTAGTTAAATCAAAAGTGTGAAAAGATGACTTCACAGATCTTTCTGATACTTATATTTACAGTAGCACCTCCTTGTTGAGATGATGACTTTTAAATGCTTGCAAAACGAGTAACTTTATACTCAACTTCACGAACTCTAAGGGATAGGTAACCTGAGATTGAGTCCAAGAAAGGATAAACTACCCAAATGCACTAACATGACAGATTTCTAGATTCCAGGACGGTACCTGTGCAATAAGCCATCCTGGAACACAAAGTGACCACCGTTTCCTTGTAAAATGATGGTCTTTATGCAGTAAAGTCTGGGAGAGGCCCCTGCTGGGCAGCCCACCACAGCCTTTCTCTTAATTCTAAACATTCACGTCACCCATTCTGGTGCTTGGCATGTGCCACTTTTCTCCTGTTCTCTTTTTCTTTCCATGTCCTATGTTCCACTACCTGCTACAGAGCTGTGTATACTCTGAATGTAAAACAAGTGTCCGTGATTCTCAATCTGTAAGATATTGTAAGAACATACCTTCAGAGAGCCTTGTTTTTTAAAAAATGGCTTTACTGTACAACCTCATCTGATCATCTGTTAGGTCAACTAGGGCCTTCATGTTCCACAAGGTGGAAACAGAGGATTAGACGGGCCAAGAGACTTACTGTCATATGGTTATTAGGGAGCATGGGGGATTTACACCCATGCTTTTCTCACTGTTTTCAGTGCCCTCTCCTGTACATCATTGCTTGTCACAGTGTGGTTCCCAGACCCGCAGTATCATCATCCTCAGGGAACGCCACAGAAATACTGACTCCCAGGCCCCACCCCAGACCACCTGAAATACACACTATGGGAGTGGGGCCCAGCAAGCCCTCCAGGCAACCCTGAGGCACTCTGAAGCTTGAGAACCACTGTTTTGCATCCCAACAATTAAAAGTTATATCATTTGTGTAATTATGTTCAGCAATTTCATAATAATAAAATAATGAAGATAGAACTATCAATGGGTTACTAAAGGCTTTCTTTCAATGACTAGGTTATACTGATTTAGGTATTCTTGATTGCACTACACTCAATGTACAGCAACTCAAAAGAAGGAAACTAGAATATATAGAACAGAAATTATATTTTAGGCACGAGTTTACTTTTCTCTTTTCACTTTTCAGATTTCAAAGTACTATCTGATTACCCTTTCACTTGACAGCACCAAAATTAACAGAACAGTGGCCAGAAGTCTCAGAAACGTCATCTTGCTTTAGCTGCTTCTACAGAACCAATTCTGTGCCCAGCTCTAGCCTGGTAAAATGCTGAACCAGCCAGAGGATGACAGGTACATGGGCACCATAGCAGAGGGTTGCCAGCTGGTTTCATTTCAATTATTCAATATTCACTTAGGGCCTGTAAACTATGTGCTAGGATAAAACAGCTCCTTGTCCTGGAAAAATTCACATTTCAGTAGGAAAAGAAAATACACGTAGATAAATATTTGAATTAAGTCTTGAAGGATGAGGAGTAACCGAGACTTCTACAGGAGACAGCTATGAGGAAAACCACAATCCCCATCATGCTAGAAGTGACTGCACATTAGTCTTTCAACGTGAAAGATAAACATTTTCAATATCATCTTGGCCTCACTTTGGCCATTAACTCTAGGCCTTTTGACCTCCTGCCAAAATGTTTATTTGGTGTACCCCACCATTTTTCTGACCCCTGCATCAATCCCATGACTCTTCTCTACTTTCTACCTGAGGCCTTTTCCCCATTCCTCATAGTTCATTCTCATTGGGCACAGTATGGAAATGAGCCCAGCAAAGGTCTGTTAGGCGTCAAAACTCTCTCCTAAAGTTGGCTTTGGTCAGAAGCAGCCCTCTGTAACATGTGGTGCCAATATTGCCGCCCACCACATAGCACCAGCTCTCCTCCCAGTCCTGGTAGGACCACACTGTCCTGCCCCTGCATCGGCGATGGTCACTTGCTGCAGCCAATGAAAGGCAGGCAGAAGTTAGGGACTCAGTTACAGCACAAGGCTCAGGAGTCAGTGAGTTTTATATAAATCCACTGCACTGTTCCCCTCTTATTGCAGCTGCTCCATCAGCCTGAGTCCCTGGGTAACTGTGATGAGCAGTGACACCTCACTCAACCCATAATAACTGTGCACCCTAAGCAGGAAATAAACTTGCTTTAAGCCACTGAGATTTCTTGGTTGGTAAGTGCTGTAGCAAAACCTAGATTTCCTGATTTTATGGTTGGTAAGTGCTATAGCATATCCTAGTTTTCCTGATGTTTTCAGAATGCAGTCACAAAATCTGCTTTGGTACAAAGAGGAATATGAAGACTAAATGAGCTATCGATGTTCATGTTGAACTTGCAGATGTTAAAATCTAGAATCAATGACGTTTTAAAATCTAAATGCTACTTTGGGGCATCATCAGGCCAACGACTCATTTTCCATGTGAAGAAACTTAAGCCAAGAAAGCGGAAGTGACTGGGAAAGGCCTCGCCCCTCATTTGGGCACAGCCAGGACCCAGGCCACATCATCAGACTCCTGGTGCAGTGTTCTCTATGGGCCCCATGCTGCCTTTGAGGTCACTGGAGGTCTGTGGCTGCTTGATCCAAGCTGTTTCCCCCACCACTTTCTCTGACAAAATGTGTTCTATTCTAAATTAAGTTGCAAAGGAAAAATGTCTTTTAAATTATTCTGGCAGTTATAAACTGTTGGGAACCAAGACGGATACATATGGTCTTTGGGAAGTGAAGAAATCTTACAGAACTCTACTAGAAAATTTATACACAGTCAAGCATGTCTCCACAGGCATTTAAAAATGAAATTGATGCTATAAGGCCAGGTAGTCTAAAGCATTTAGTAAAGAGAAAGGCCTTTAGTCAAGGATAACAATATATGCGGAAAATAATTCAAATATAAAAACTACACAACGGTTATGGTTGAGGAAGGAATTCAGTTGGGCAGTAGCAGAGATGGCCAGGGATAATAATCTATGCATAGAAAAATGATCGTTTTTCAAAAATAAAAAAGCTCATCTCAATAACAATTTATAGAACTCAGATGGCTGTTGGTTTTTTACTATCAAGTAACCAATAAACGGGTCTTTTGAAGTCACTTAGAAGCTAATATTCATTAAATACTCTGAAAAGATCATCCTTTCGTACAGAATACACTCAAAATGGAATTCACAACATATGAACATCAATATAATTTAAAACGCACTGTAAACATGAAGTCCAGGTAACTCCTGCCTCTGTCTATAAGCACGTGTAACACAATCTCACTCAGCAAACCCAACACCCTGCCTGCTGAGAAACATACAGAGTGTGCCATTCCAAACTTTTTTTCTCAGAAGTAAGCACGTGGACATCTTGCGAGTTTCCAGACCTGCCTTTATGTGGCTATGTGTCATCCTTATTCCCTGTGAGTAGAGGTGGCCCCTGCAAGGATATTACCAGCCAAGAGCAGACCATGAGGAAGGCAGTCTCTCCCACTCACACCTGGCGCCCATTCTACCAGTGTTCCGTTTGGACTTGAGAGCCATCTCTTTAGTAAGAATGGCTCCCCTATGGGGTCGAGTCTAGCAGTCTGTGGCTTCATCCTCACACTTGCAACAGATAATGATCGTGTCCATGAAACAGAAATTAAGCAAACAGTATAACAGGAAGCCAAGAAGAATGGGACCTATTTTTTCAAAAGGTCAAATCCTATCACTAATGCCATTTCAATGGCAAATTCTCGGGAGTAACATCTCAATTTTTCTTGCTAGTGGTAGAAACATTAGTTTGTCGATTTTTACAACTAGAGTAGAAATGATGCATAACCTCCATTACTTTGGAGACATAGGTCAACACGTTTTTGGCAGGAAAATTTGAAATACAAATAGGTGTTATGCCTAAGCTTGTCCCAGATGGAGATGAGAACAAATTAACAACAAATGCAACTTTGCCATAAAGTGTAATCTCCCCAAAGAAGCTCTTGGCACCAGGGAATGAGACAAGACAACAGAGAGAATGAAGGAAGCCTTCAGTACGGTCTGGTCTGCTATTTTTCCTAGTCTCCCCTTTGGGAAGCTTCTAAAGCGAAGGTAAATCAATTTTTATTTTCCTTCTTAGAAGTCTTTGTCTTTGATGTTTTTTCTAATTTCTCCCTCTACACTTGAAAGAGGCCCTTTTTAGAGCTCTATGCCTTCTTTAAAGGCACTTCTAGTAATCAAAGAATAAAACCAAACCTAACACACAGTTTCTAAGAGAGGTTTAAAGAGAGACAATAGTACTGTAAGGCATAGCCAACAGTTATTGTAAAGATATTAAGATATCTTTAACATTTTAAAACATTTTTATTTTAATAATGTTATTAAAATATCAATGCCATTTTAATCAAGCAATATTGCATAAACACTTATTAAATGCTAACCTACCATAGGCCAGGCATGATCCTATAAGCTTGGCATACAACGATGTCTCCCATTTCAGCCCCTCTTCCCTGGGTCCTTCTCTCTGAAAGAGGAAGGGCCCAGCCCAGGAGCCAGGGAGAAAAGGCCACGCCAGCTATGCAGGTGTAAAGCAAAGGGTCATGCCCCAAATCACTACAAAGCACAGGCTGAAAGGACCCTTCTGAAACGTAATCACCTTTCCAGCCCTGGTGTTGGGGAGAAAAATTACGCCCTAAGTTCTAATATGTAAAACATCTACAGTAGCTAGATTTCAGGGTCATGATTTTACCCAAGGCACATCTAAGCTATGTGTATCAGGCCATAACATAATAAGAAATCTACTACAGATTAGAAAAATCTATCATTGGGAATTAAAATTCTACAGTTTGGGTTTGCCACTGATGTCTTATCGACAATTAAATTTTAAATCAATGTGAAATATGTTAAAATATAATCATGTTAAGTTTTATAATTAGTTTACGAAGGCTTAAGGACATATCTAGTCCTTCTCTTAGAGAATTTTATTTTTGTTCCTCTGTTTAAATTACATAACAAAACATATGAGGGCATTTAGCTCCTTAATATTCTTAAGCTTAATGGTTCTTCAACATCACACAGGGTTAATAGCTTATTTGCCTAAGTCATGTATTGGGGTGATGTCTTATTGGATGAATTCCACCTAATTCAACCATCGGTTATTGAAAAGCTCCCCTATGTCAGATACATGCCTAGATGCAGAAATTAGTGACATGGACTTTAGGATATGTACAGTCATGTGGAAGAGAAAAATAAATACAAAATATATCATTTGATAAGTGCCATATCCATAGTTACATACAAAGTATCATGGGTACAGTGATAAGGATGTGTTAGGGATCTCTACAGAAGGACATATTAAACCATCCCTGAAGCATAACTAGGACTTTATAAGAAGGAAGAGAAGGAAAAGAGGTTGGGAATGGGTGGAAAATTACAGGCAGAGGCAAACACATGAGAAAGGCATAGAGGCATGGAAGTCCACCCAATGACCAGCGTATGGCTTGGATTACGCCCTCCTCTGCATCATAAGAAGTTGTCTGCATGGCTCTGAGCAAGTGGAAGCACACAGGAGGAGTTTGGTAAATGGGTTTTGCTCTACTAGACAATTTCCAACTCACACAAAGCACTCATTAGACTAATTTACAATGACTTATAAACTCTCGACAACTAACATAAAAATGAAAACATATTCTCTGAGTCCACTGCCTTAGATAGGATATGGTTATACTTAAGAATACACTACACTTTGTTCAATTTCGACTCAGAATGCATGTATCACCAAAGAAACATAGATCAAGTTTAGAAAACGGAAATGATTGTGTCAAATGTTTGAGACACTTTGGAAATCTGTTCTTTGGTAGTTAACATGACAGGAAATTAACACTGGGATTTTAACTGGGCTTCCCTCCAGTAAAATAAAACTTCCTGGAATAGGATCTACTGTCATAACTCCTCCCAAGAGATAAGACGAAGGTCCACCCTATCATGGTGAAGATATAAAAATAGTGATTCCTTGACAGTTTCATGTAAATTCCTTGAAATATTTTAAATACTCCTTTAAAGTCCTTTATTATAGATATATGAATGATGGCTTTCAACATAAAAATTTACACGACTTGGGACTCTTCTCTTGCCAGAGCTTTATGGAAACAACTTTAAAAGCAAGTTTGGTCTAAGTGATACCAATGTCACAGACTGCACCATGTTTGTGTCAGACCCAAAATAGCTGCATGTTAATGTGCATTCTCCCTGCATTCATAAGCAATTCACTGTGTTCTCTGTCTGACTTCCCCATAGCACATATCATAGCAGATATCCATCAACCTTGACCAGCCTTCCTTAAAGTCTTCTTCTTAGATTCAGAGTCACTTCTCTCTCTGTTTCTTTCATTGCGCCTTTTCAATCTTGTTGAAGGATTCTTTTTCTTCCACTTGCCCCTTAAATGAAGGTTCCCTGCAACCGAGGCCTGTTCTTTTTTTGTTTTTGAGATGAAGTTTCACTCTTTCGCCCAGACTGTAGTAAAGTGGGGCAATCTTGGCCCGCCGCAACCTCTGCCTCCCGGGTTCAAGCCATTCTCCTGTCTCAGCCTCCCGAATAGCTGAGATTACAGGCGACTGCCACCATGTCTGGCTAATTTTTGTATTTTTAGTAGTGTTGGGGTTTCGTCATGTTGGCCAGGCTGGTCTCAAACTCCTGACCTCAGGTGATCCACCTGCCTTGGTCTCCCAAAGTGCTAGGATTACCACCGTCAACCACCACACCCAGCCTCCTTCTTCTTTTGGGTTTACCAGAGAGGACAATGAGAAGGCCTTCAATCAAATGTGATCCACATATGTGTTTTATTTGTGACTCAAAATATCGTAAATTGGAAATGATAAGTAAAGATATTTCAGGCTACTATCCAGAGTTTCACTTAAATCTAAAAAAAATTAGGAGGTATGTCATTATGCCTACTGGCTGCAGCTGGCAACAGCTCCCATCAGATGAGGCATGTGCCCTCCAGGCTGCCACTCTCTGCCCCTATACTGAGGCCAAATTTCAGCTGCCATTTATCATCCTAGAATGGGCAGTGTTCATTCTTTCATTTGGATCCTGTATGCATTGAGTTGGTGAGCCCTAAAAATTAATGCAATAATTCTTCCTAACCTCATTCATTTCCACTACTCACCCTGATGTGGATGACTGCCATGGTGATCACTGCCTCATTTAGTCATTCACTCTACAACCCTTTATTGAGCACCTATTACACATCATGAATTATGCCAGATGCCAGGTTTTCAAAGACAGATGAGATACGGCCCTGCACTTAATGAGCCAAGCAAGTCGATCCATCTCCACTGAGCTCCAGGCAGCAGGGATCTCTCTCATAGTGGACTTTCAAGGCTGGCAGAAACTCAACTGTTCTGGCCTAAAACTTCCTCAAGAAACCCTCTTCTGAGTATTCCAGGTAATAAAAGCAAAAGCCCAACATTTCCTCTCTGCTTTTCCCATTAAAATCCCATAGAAACTTGCTAATAATTGTTTTAAGCTCTGTCTATCTACACCTACCTATCTATCTAGTTGTGAAGGAACTGCTAAAAACTAAGCACCAATTCTATCTAGTTTTGAAGGAATTGCTAAAAACTGAGCAGCAACTGGAAAAAGTATTTATAGCCTTGCTCCAACTCCTTGATAGGTCCAAGTGAGATCCCCTGGCCTACATCTCCCCACAGGCCCTAACTTGGAGATAGAAAATATGACCAACCTGGCAAACAGGTGGCATGAGGAAAGAAGACAGAGCTAATATAATCTGTCTGCCTTTGGTCTTCTTGTCTGCATAATGATCGCAGAAAGTATTCAACAAACAACAGATGCTTTTTCCTATGAACTAAGCCACACCAGTTAGTGACTGCATTGAAGAGACATGCCAATTTGGGGAATGGGACAGGAACAGGAAAAGGAATCCAGCAAAAAGCTTTCAAGAAGATTCCTTCTGCCTCTTTGTGTGCACAACCATAAAATCATGCCAACAGCGTAAGTGTGCTTTTGGAACACTTTCTTTGATCCTCTTCTATTCCTTAAAATGTCATCTAGCCACCAGAGTGATTTCCTCTTGATCTGGGCCTGAATGGGCCCTTCTGCCCCCACTCCAGGTTCATGAAGTTCTGGGGTTTACATAGAGAGTATAAACTCCTGTGCCCTAAGCCTGGCACAGAAGCAGCCGGGTGGACAGACACGAGGAAACCATGTAGGCTTGGTCAGTTCTCCCATTAGAAGGAATAAAATACAAATTCCTTAACATGGAATCCAAGATACGGACAGCATCTGCCTGTCTAGGTAAGTGGGGAGACTTACCTTAAGCATAAATAAGGATAATTTGCTGACAGGGAAATAGGAAAGTGTTGGAGTCAAAATGACATTGATTCACAGTAAATAAGGAAATTCAGATTTCTGAACTTGCCTCAGAGTTAAGAGAATACATTAAAAGGCAAAATTAATGAAAAGAAATTTATACCTGAACTGATTTTTTTTTTTTTTTTCAAAAAAGGCCTTCCAAGATTTAAAAAAAAAAACAAACAGGATTTTCTTTTAAAGGTGGAAATACAAGAAAAGACAAAATGGGGACAGCTGGAAAACATCACAGCAGTAGGAGGTATGATAGCTGACCCAAGAGGTCCAAAGCTGCAGTTGGCAATGGGACAAACAAATGGCCAATCTAATTGCCAATGCAAAACCTGCCCCACCCCATCCACCCACCCACTCATAACATCCTGGATGTCATGCTAAGGAATCTGGATTTTATTCCTTATAATGTGGGGACTAAGGCCACATGGTCTGTCACGTCTGCCTACCCTGGGTAGCCAAAATAAGAAAGACTCCGTGAAAGGCAGTAAAAAAAAAAAAAAAAAAAAAAAAAAAAGCCATCAGTTCCTGGATCCCTTTCCCCACATGGTAACTAGGTGACTGCCCTCTCCACCCTGGAGGAGCACTGGAGGTTTACTCTTTGCAGAGGGAGACTCTGGGGTATCTGCCACCAGGATGCCTCACTGAAAACAAGGAGATTACCTGGACTTGTGTACAGAGGCCCCAACTCTACTTCCTGAACACTGGCAGCCAGGCTATCACCTTCTAGGCAGAAGAGGAATAGAATCTTCTCCAGGGAACCTGACCAGCTCAAGGGGAAACACCTCAAAATGCCAACACATCAAGAGTCAAGTTCCTGGACTCCACAGCACAGAGAGATCATCCCACATCCAGGGTGCAGTCAGCAGCCTGCTTAGAACAGTATCTGATTCACAGCTGCTGCCTGATGAATACTCGCTGAAGAAAAACTGGATTATTTTTTAAACAAGCTTGCAGTTTGTTATTCTTTTCAACCCCAAAGCGTCAAGGTGCCACAATGGAGAATCCATATATGAAGAATAAGGAAGAAACTCCTTAGAGTGACAAAGTGATTTACAGTCCAACCTCACCCTCCCCAGTAAGCGGATTTCCTGTTGGGGGCCTTGGAAAGCGGCACACACAGGATTAGGGGAAAGAGCTCAGGGGCACAGGGATCTGAGGCCCAGCCCTGGCTCTAGCACTTCCCAGCTGTGTGACTTAGGGCCAGTTACATAGACATTAAGAAAAGAAGAGTAATGGGTATTTTAAGATAGTCATAAGATCTGTAAGCAGTGATCAAATGGATATTGGGATAGTCAAACACAAGAGTGCATAGTTCCATTTATTCATTGTTCTAAACAGAAAACACTAATCCATGATGATAGGTATCAGATCGGTGGTTGTCTGCATAGAGGGAATGGACTGATTTAAGAGGGATAACAGGGATTTAAGGGAATTTTATGAGATTACTGGAATGTTATATATTTTAAGTACAGTGGGTAAAAGACTTAGACAGTATAGTTAAAATCTGTGCATTTTATTATATGTAAATTATACTTCAATTAAAAAAATAGAGATTGGAGAAAAAATAATAAAATATTTTTAATGATGTGTGATTTAATAGTCAATAAAGAATATGGTTTTATAATTCCATTAAACAACTACTGATTCATAATTACTTCATAATAGCATACTTTTATTAAAATGGATTTTTCGCAATAAAATATCAATTGTTAAAAATACTAAATACACAGAAAAATCACTTCAAATTCCAACCAATACAAGTATTGTTAACATTTGCTTTATTTACTTCCAGACATTTTTCTATGCACAGGTTTTTTTGTTTTCTTTTTTGAGACAGAGTCCCACTCTGTTGCCCAGGCTGGAGTGCAGTGGCACAATCTCAGCTTACTGCAACCTCCATCTCCCATGTTCAAGCAATTCTTGTGCCTCAGCCTCCCGAGTAGCTGGGATCACGGGGGGAGCCACCATGCCTGCCTAATTTTTTTTTTTTTTTAAAGTAGAAACAGGGTTTCGCCAAGTTGGCCAGGCTGGTCTCCACTCCTGGCCTCAAGTGATCTGCCTACCTTGGCCTCCCAAAATGCTAGAATTACAGGCATGAGCCACCGAGCCCAGCCCTATGCATCGATTTTTTAAAAAATTATTCTGCTACTGGCCGGGCGCACTGGCTCATGCCCATAAGCCCAGCACTTTGGGAGGCCGAGGCAGGCGGATCACGAGGTCAGGAGATCGAGACCATCCTGGCTAACACAGTGAAACCCCGTCTCTACTGAAAACACACACACACAAAAAAAAAATTAGCTGGGCGTGGTGGCGGGCACCTGTAGTCCCAGCTACTTGGGAGGCTGAGACGGGAGAATGGTGTGGACCTGGGAGGCGGAGCTTGCAGTGAGCCGAGATTGAGCCACTGCACTCCAGCCTGGGTGACAGAGTGAGACTCTGTCTAAGAAAAAAAAAAAACTATTCTGCTAGCACAAGTCAAACATGCGGGGGGGGAATTAAGATTTAAGAAAAAAGGTAAAAAAATAAAAACTTAAATTTCTTATTAATTTATAAATTATAGTACCAGATATTGACTAGTAATAAATATGTTCAGGAATATGTTTACATAAAAGTATTTCTCAGATGTGAGAAAAAAAATGATATAGTGCCTGGATAATGATTTATGTGCAAATATTGACACATGGATGAGAATATCTGCAAGAACTTATGAGGATCCATTAGCAAATGTAGCTTAAATCTATTTTGAGTGGGGGTGGTGTTTTAACTACATGTTTATGTATTTTTAACCACATTGTGTATGTAGATATGCATATACATACACAGAAAACATTTGATTTGTTTACTAACTGGGAAAGAACGACCAATATAGACATAATTTGTCATACAATGAGGGAATATTACAAATAGAAGGATGCTAAGGGACCATGTTAAAGAAGGCCCGTGCTTTACAGCTGAGAAAACTTTCAAGCGAAGAAGTTAAGAAGCCTGCATAAGGTCACACTACTAAAGAACAGTATGACTGAGCCTGGCTGGGTCCCCAGCCAGCTTTCTTTCCATATACCACACTGTAGCCATATGGTGCAAAGTAATCAGATGTTGTTGGCATTAGGGATAATTATGAGCTGTAAACTTATGAAGGTAACATTCAACATTAATGCATATAATTAGAATAATATATGCTTTACTTTTAAATTAAGCTAACAGATAAACAAAAGGACTCTTTATAGCCTAACAGTTTTTTCTTTATTTATTATTTTTTTGGAGACAAAGTCTTACTCTTGGAGTGTAATGATGTGATCTCGGCTCACTCCAACCTCCGCCTCCCCGGTTCAAGTGATTCTCCTGCCTCAGTCTCCTGAGTAGCTGGGATTACAGGTGCGTACCACCACACCCAGCTAATTTTTTGTATTTTTAAGTAGAAATGGGGTTTCACCATGTTGGCCAGGCTGGTCTCGAACTCCTGACCTCAGGTGATCCGCCCACCTTGGCCTCCCAAAGTGCTGGGATTACAGGCGTGAGCCACCGCATGACATTTACACAGCCCACGGGGAAGGCTGGCCACCCCACCCTAATATTATTATGCAAATGAGCTCTCCATTGACTGGCACTGTCTTGTCTGCTCCTTACTGTACACGTGGCTGATAAAGAGAAGGGAAGATGGGGCCACCATTTTGAACATGATTGGCACAACTGCCGGCATCTATGTCTGCATCTATTTCCAGCTTGATTTTACAGATTTTTCTGTTAGAAAGGAAAATGATTTGGGGCTGCTTTTCATTAAATGGAAAACCTTACAGAGGACTTCCATACCCTCACTATCTACCTAAGTAATTTCTTAACACCTGTATCACAAATAACTGAGGAAAGCCTCTAGTGTGAAAGGCAGAGACCGAGAGAAATTAAAAAGCAAGCAGGAACATGCAAAGCTAAGCCACAGTGCAACACCACCTCACACCTATTGGGATGGGACCACCAAAAAAAAAGACAAGTGCTGGGGAGGATGTGGAGAAATTTGAATGCTATATATTGTTTCTAGGAATGCAAAACTGTACAACCATTATGGAAAATGGCATGGAGGTTTCTCAAAAAATTAAAAATATAATTATTATATGATCCAGCAATCTCACTTCCAGATATGTACCCAAAGGAACTGAAATTGAGAGGTCAAAGAGACATCTGTACTCCCATGTTCACTGCAGCATTATCCACAATAGCCAAGGCACAGAAGCACCTAAATGCCTAGTGACAGATGAATGGATAAAGAAAATGTAGTATATACATACAATGGAATATTAACTTAAAAAAAAGAGGGAAATCCTACAATACGTGACAAGATGGTTGAGACTTATGCTCAGGGAGATAAATAACCTAGTCAAAGAGAACAAATACTGCATGATTTCACTTCGATGAGCTTCCTAAAATAGTCAAACTCATAGAAGCAGAGAACAGAACAATGTAGGGGGCAGGGAGGGCAAATGCAGGGATTTGCTAATCAAAAGGTAAAAAGTTCCAATAAAGCAAGATGAGGAAGTTCCAGAGATATGCTGTACAGCACTGTGCCTATATTCACAATACTGTATTGTACACCTTAAGAAATCTGCTAAGAGGATAGATCTCATGTTAAGTGTTTTTACAAGAAAATAAAATTTTTTTTAATAAATAGAAGATGAAACAGGCAACAAAGAAAGCAAAAGGAAATATATTGAATATATTCACATAACTAAGAAAAAATTATTGTGAAACAAGGAATGGGGGGGGAAGCAGCCAAAGAGATGGATGAAATAAAAATAGATGAAAACAGGAAGATCAATCCAGCAAATTCAACAGGAAACTAGCGAGGGTTCTGAAAAGAGATAAAAGACAAAAAGACAAGAAAGTTATCAAAGAAATAATACCAAAAAAAGTTCTCAGAACATGAATTTCCACTTTTTAAGGACAAACAGAGTACCCAGTACTGCCATTTTTCATTACAGACTTATAGGGATAACTGATTTCACATCTTAAATATATTCGGTTGATAAAAATATTTACATTTAAAACACTGCCTATAACATAAGCCCTTACCGCCTGGAGAATACATAGGATTTCTTTCGGTGGCACTGTCGGAATAATAAAATTCATGTATTTTGAAGTCAAATGGAAGTCCTCCCTTGGTCTTTCCTTTTCATGAGTAACCAGTGTCCTCTCGTCTTTATCAGTGGGTCTTTGTATCCAACTTTTCAATTCACTTAGTAGAGCTCACATCCTTCAGCCTTGTCAGTACTGTTTATTTAGCATTGCCACATGTTGGGAAATAGGATTCTAATCAGAGTCTTATCAGCAGTGACATTAATCTTCAGAGTGATAAGAGAAATGTGGAAATTCATGTTCTGAGAACTTCTTTGGTATTATTTCTTTGATAACTTTCTTCTTTTTTTGTCTTTTATCTCTTTTCAGAACTCTTGCTTATATACCACATGCACTCAAGGTTTGCATTGTACCAAACTCCACCTGAATCACATGGTTTAGGTTTGCTATAGTGCTGGAATCATTTTCTTTCTGATCTAATACATGCATAATTTGACAGAATAATTGGACTATTTTGATTTTTCTACTCATTGGTACTTATTCTCTGCCCTTCAGCTGTTCATGTTTGTACAGTCTCTCCTCTCCACTACCACATGTTTGCTATTTTTTTCTGAGTGCTGATCCATGGTGTGTTTGAGAATGAGTCCAGAGGCAGGGAGCAGAACAAGGAGGGAAAGAGGGCTAAAGACAAGGGCCTGAAAGAGGGCCATGTGACAAGAACGCAGAGGAGGTAAGATGCTAGAGGTTGCACAGGCCGTAAACTAGACAAGGCTTTAGTCACCCTTTGAATGCAGACTGCAGAGGAGCCTAGGATGACTCTAGTTTCCAACATAGGTAAGAAAGTGAGAGGTAAGAATCCACTAAGAAAGAACAGAGCCTTTTTTATTTATCAAGACTACTAACTATGTTCCTAATAATGACCTGGAGTTAACATGACAGTTATAGTAGGAAAACACTAGACTTGGAGACAGAAGACTTGGGTCTTAAACCTAGGGTTCCATCACTTACTTACTTAGCTTGAGTGATTCCCATGATACTCTTAGGGCTCAATTTACTCCACTATGAAGAGGAGGCAAAGCTACCAGGTGAGACCAAACGTACCATGAGTCAGTGACCTCCCATTAAGCAGCCTTTCAGAGCAAAGCGCAAAAGCCAGAACCAATGTGGGAAGATATGAATTCCTGACACAACTAACAAAAAAGACCAACACTAAAGAATACCCTTTCTTCCTTACACCCTCACTCTGAGCCTCCCTGGATCCTGGCTTACCAGAAAAAACAATTCCTAACAACTTTGGGTTCACAAGCCACGGGGAAAAAAAAGCAAACTCATTATGGGAGAAAGAAGAGGTACTGCAGGTGGAAAAAACAGTAGTCCTGAGCCAGAAAACAGATCAAATTCCATTGAGTATCCTCTGATTAAAAAGATACAGAAAAGTAAGAAGGTGGAAAGTATGCTCTATAAAAATTTCCATCAAAAATAGTTAAATTTATAGGATTTCAGTCCTTGAAGGTTTAAGATTCAGTTACCTTGAAAACTAATTTATGATCAGTTACCTGGAAAATTCCATCTTATTCTAGAAAATGACCAGATAAATGGGGTGTTACTGAATCTGCTACTTTAGTACAAATAGATGAATCAAGTTTAAAACAAAAGCCTACTTAATTTCTAGACAGCTTATTTTTACCTGAACCACAAAGTATTCCTTATGAACTCCTGGTATATTTAAAATATGACTCTGTAACACTTTACATTGTTCAGATAAGCATCACACATAGTAAACCAAAATCATTCCTTTTCTAAGAATAAACTCTCCCATGTATCACTTTATTGTCATTACCTAGGTGAGGCAACAAAAATAGATAATGGAATCAATAACCTACACTAATGTGGGAGAAAGTAGTATGGCTGATAGCAAATAATGAATATGTTACATCACTTATTTTTGACTATCTGAGACATACTTAGGTAGTGGCACAAATTTAATTACTTACACACTATGTTCTAACCAAACTTACATTCTCTACCGGCTGGACTCAATATGGCTGGGAAAATTAGGGTCTCAGCAAAAAAGTTCAAAGGGCATTGTAGCTAGCTTAAATTCAGTTATTCAAAATTTAATTAAAAATTTACATTTTCAAATGCTTTTTATTAAAATGAAGATAATGTCTGTCATATTTCTTACTACTAAGTAACCTAAGTCAAAATAAGCATGAACATTTCAATACAAAACCAAGGGTAAATAAAGGACTTACATTAAGCATTAGCATGGGGTTGATAAAGATCAACCTCAAATATGCTCGATGTGATCAAGTAAAAATGTGAACTTATCAAAAGTTCCACACTGAAGATCAACTGCAAACCCTATATAGTTTGAGGGTTGGTATTTTGGTCTGACAATCAGAAACATATCCAAAATTCAAAGCAGAGTTCATATTAGTCAAATCTTGTTAGACTCAAATGAATGATGATTTCTTCACTGGTACATGAAGCAGAGATATTTTGGTAGAGTATTCTAATAGCTTAATTCCAAACACAAGCCACATCATTTCCAAATCAATGAAAATTCAACAGATGTTATCAACTATACAATAAAGACTTCTCAGTGCAAAACAAATTTTAATGATATTTAGACTTGACCTATGGATAGTTGTGGACAATGTTTTTATACATGGGGAAATAAGACAAGTGATTAATTCTTTCAGAAAATACGTTATCACACAAATTGTTTCACAGATGGAATTCAAAGACTCACTAGTAACTCCTCATGAGGTAAATGAATGCTGATATTCTGTGTTCGCATTTAGCTACCTTGGCCTACATTTTCCTTATTTATGTACATAAGCTAACTTCATATTCACAATAATTTTGAAACATTAATACATAATATATTTCACATGCCTATCTACGTGAAAATACGTATTTTTAATGTTATCACAAATAAACAACAGAAATGCTATTTACTCCTTCTGTTGTTCATTCTATCAATATATTTTTCTTTTATAAAGCCTGAGTGAATTTTTAAGTTCTATCAATTCCTTACATTTTGAGAACCCATTATCAGTAGATGTTTTCTGTAGGTTATTGCACAGGTTAATAACATTATAAAAGACAAATTTTCCTTTAGTATGGGGAAGACCTAAAATTTTAATAATCATTTAGCCACCGTGAAACGCATAAAATCAATAAACTTTCATTGAAAATGTTTATGCGGGGGTGGGATGAACATCTGTGAAGGATACTACAGACAATATTCTTGCATCAGAAATATCTAATTCCTGCTCTCAGGCAAGTTGAAATGGGTCATTTCTAAGGCTCTATGCTTTATTGTATCTTTATTTTAAAATGTATGCAAATAAAGTCACTGCTATTTTGAGCTAATATAATGGGTCCTTTTTATATACCACTAGTGTGGATGTAAATTGGTGCTAGGTTTGGGGATATAATTTGACTATACTTTTTGAGAGTCTTTAAAATTTCTTGTTCTTTGATCTAGTCACTACATTCTTAGAACTCTATTCTAAGGAATACTCTTAAATACAGAATTTTATCCACAAAGGTATTTATCACATAATAATAAGAGTTCAGGCCTATTCCTCTCTACCACATCCCCTAACCAGAGTCTGTCAGTGTTTCCCCATACCCAGACTCAGGCTGGGATGTCATCAGGAATACAATTTTGTCAGCAAGGATGTGCTGCTCATCTCAGTATTTCTCCTTGGGAGGCACGTGATGTGAGCATAGCCCACCCCTCGATCACCTGGTCACCAGCTCTCTCTCTGTAATTAATACATATTTGGGGGGAGATATCTCAAGACTACATCAATATTCTGTTTTTCATCTAACATCCTCACATCAATGTTAGCATCTATTAATAACTCCCACTTGAATCAACCACCACCACAGTGGTTGCCAAATGGTGATTTAACTCCGTCATTCCTTCGTTTATCAGCCATTCTACCGTAAACAACAACAAAACACTTTGCTTCTCTCCCATTTATTTAATGTATATCCATCACCATCATTTACTCTCTTGCTCAAATTGTCCAAAATTTGGCCAGTGAGAGTCCCTTCAAGCTGGGACCTGTAACTTGAAAGGCTTCCATCATTCTGAGTGTTTCCTTACTTTCTAGCACAGGTATGTTTTCCAAGGTCATTTTGTACTTATCCTGGAATTAACTATTTCTTCAAGGAGCTTTGGTTCCCTTCCCTTTTAGTAGAGGGTGGAATTTACAAACCAGAAACTATGCAGTTGGCAAACTCACTGCTGATAGGTGATTGACTGCTCCTAGGCCTTCTGGGTGTGTATGAGTGTGTCTCTATATTATCACCTATACATACATGTTTCCAAAACCATGAGTTTACATTAATATTTCCAATTCTTGTCTAACACCTCAAGGTTCTTTTTAATCTTTCCCCTTTCCACATTCATAAATCCCTTATCTGTTGATGATAAACCTACTTCCCTTTACCCTCAATATATTTACTTATTTGTTCAATCCTATGCATGTAACCAATTTGCCACTCATGTTAGCTGCCTCCCTAGCTCAGTTCCAGTGTCCCTTTAAACCCTGGCCTGATTGCTCCTTCTTCAGCCCCTGTAGCTGGTAATACCTCAAAAGCAAGGGGACAGAAGGAGATCTGGAAGAGCCCATAAAAAGCCCATATGGGGCTCATTTTCAGCCCCAAACCTACCTCTCTCTCTGAGTCTTCCACTTTTTGATAAATAGCACAATTCACCCCATTGCTCAGGGCAAAATGTAGGTTCACCTCTTTCCCTCATTCTGCAGATCTAATCGATTATCAAGTCCTGTGTATTATGCCTTCAAAATAAAACCCAAGCCTTGCCACTTCTCACCATCTTCAGGGTGATCCTACAGTCCAAGCTGCCTTCATCACTTAACAAAGATTGTCACGTGATCACTTAACAAAGAATCTCCTACATGATCTCTCTTGCAATCCTATGGTCAATTCTCCAGACAGCAAGCAGAGTAATTTTTTTTTTTTAATAAATGCAAACAAGCTTACAGCCCAACCCTACTCAAAATCCTCCGTGGCCTTCTCTTAGTCCTAAAATAAAATCAACAAAATCTAAGCACTTTCTCACACCTTAAGATCCTGGATCACTTCTGCTACCTTTCCAGGCTCACCTCCCACCACTCACCCCCAGCTGACTGACACCCAGCCTCACCTCCCACCACTCAACCCCTAGCTGATGATCATCCAACCTTACCTCCTACCATTCACCCCCTAGCTGGCTATGATCCAACCTCACCTCCCACCACTCATCCCCAGCTGACTATCATCCAACATTACCTCCCACCACCCACTCTCTAGCTAACTGACACCCAGCCTCACCTCCCACCACTCACCCCCTAGCTGACTGTCATCCAACCTTACCTCCTACCGTTCACCCCCTAGCTGGCTATGATCCAACCTTACCTCCTACCCTTCACCCCCTAGCCGGCTATGATCCAACCTCACCTCCCACCACTCAACCCCTAGCTGACTATCATCCAACATTATCTCCCACCACTCAACCCCTAGCTAACTGACACCCAGCCTCACCTCCCATCACTCACCCGCTAGCTATCATCCAACCTGATCTCCTACCATTCACCCCCTAGCTGGCCATGATCCAACCTTACCTCCTACCACTCACCCCCTAGTTGACTATCATCCAGTCTCACCTCCCACCACTCACCTGCTAACTGGCTATCCCTCCAACCTCACCTCCCACCACTCACCCCCTAGCTGACTATCATCCAACCTCATCTCCTACCACTCACCCTCTAACTGGCTATGATCCAGCCTCAATTCCTACCACTCACCCCCTAGCCAACTATCATCCAGGCACTCTGACCTTCTTGCTGGCCCCGAGACACTCCAGCCTCAGGGCCTTTTGACTTGCTGCTCCCTTCCCTAAACTGCCCTTCATGGCATCATATCAATCAGGTCTCTGCTTAAAAGTCACTTCCCCCAAAAGGCCTTCCATGACCACAGCACATGCCTCCATCTCCACATTCACATCCTGCTTCGTGTTCCTCACAGTACTCAACACTCTGCAGCTCTATCAAGTGTCTTTCTTACTTGCTGTCTCCCACACTAGAATGTAATTTGTATATGGCATCTTATTTACCATAGCACTCCCATTGCTTACAACAGTGCCTTGGACATTGTGGACATTTGGAAAATATTTGCTATGCTGATACATTAAAAGAAATGTGTATACAAAACGTTTTATAAAGGAGAAATATAATTATCAGAAGATATGTGCTCACTATAAATGCCAGAATAGCAGGGCTGGTGACCACTAGCACTGTCAAGAGCAGACCAAACCAGAAATGCGTCATTAATAATAGAACTTATATAATTATAGCACACTGAAGCTGAAGGTAGATTTATAGAAAGTTAACTGACAACCTCCTGTCTGAACATTATAAAAGGTAAGCAGAGAGTGTCTCAAGGAAAAAGCCTTTCTGAGCTGCCCAAGTGACAAATATCTTCATAATATAAAGCTAAATCTGGAAGATATTTATAAGATTCAAAAATGCATACTCTAGTGGTTTGTATATGCATCAGGAATGAAAACCAACCAAATAAAAGACTATCCGTGGCTCTTCGCAGCTGTGAAAAAAGAAAAAGAAACAGAACCGATACACAAATGAGACAGATTGATGGCATGAAGGAAAACTTGACAAAAATAAATGGGACTGCAGGAAACAATCATGATGGCGAAAAAGAGAAATGAAAGTAACCACTTCATCCAGCGTTCCCAAGCAAAGTGATGGAGAAAAAACATAACTAAAAATAGAATTCCACCAAACCATCTGCAAACAATGACAAAAATTCAGAGACACACACGCACACACATAAGATATATACTCAGATTACTTTACATATGGAAACTATATGCTATAGAAAGGGAGCTGACACAATTCCAAATCTAAAAACAATGATTATTAAATGGAAGTTATATCATAGACAAAGAACTGACTTTAAAAATTATCTCCCATATGTGAAAAATATTGCCAGTTTACAGTAAAATAGGTATCCTAATAAAAAAATGTATGGTAAATTATGTGTAAAACTGGACAGTAAAAAGATATCCTATAAAGGCCGCGGTGTCATTTTTTTTTTTTCTTTTTTTGCGACGGAGTCTTGCTCTGTCGCCCAGGCTGGAGTTCAGTGATGCAATCTCGGCTCATGGCAACCTCTGCCTCCTGGGTTCAAGCAATTCTCCTGCCTCAGCCTCCTGAATAGCTGGAATTACAGGCATGCACCATCACGCCCCGCTAATTTTGTATTTTTAGTAGAGACAGGGTTTCTCCATGTTGGTTAAGCTGGTCTCAAACTCCCGACCTCAGGTGATTCCACCTGCCTCAGCCTCCCAAAGTGCTGAGATTACAGGCATGAGCCATCGTGCCCGGCCCACAGTGTGAATTATTTGAGAGTAGAGCTATATTATCTCAATCTCTATTCCTATACAAATTTTAAGTCCTTGGTAAAATGTGAATCATATTTAAGTAACAAAATTACATAAGACAATTTATTACATTAAAATTGATAATTTTTTTTATTTCTCAAAGAACAGGGAGTTAGAGAATTCCAGGAAGAAGAAATATTTTACAATGGAGACAGGAAATAATAGCGCATTTGGGGGAACTCATTTGGAAAATCAACTCTAAATATGGCTTGCAAGTTGATATCACCTACCCAAATTAATCCCTTCATTAGAAAAGGGGCTCTAAGACAAAAAAAAAGACCTGACAGGAATTAATCCCAACCTAATGCTAGAGTACAGGCCTTTGCAATCAGAAGGATATTGTACACACAGCACCTACCAAAAATACTTTGCAGGTTGGTGGTGCTGGGAGATGCTGAGTTCAGTTCAGCCACCTTAATCAACCAACCACACTCACAGACTACTTGGGGAGTAAATGTACTATGCCATCAACCTCCCAGACACAAGAAATGGGAGACACTGAGTCAAACAGCCTCAGGAGCAAGGAGGATTTTCCGTAGGTGCAAGTGAGAAAACTACCCAATCTGTGTCTGCTGATAAACAGGCAGAAAATGAGCTGACGCTCCCCAAACCCACTCCTGGTGACTTAAATTCATGGAGAGAGGCCCATCATCATGTACAGACATACATACAGTCACCCCTCGGGATCCACAGGCATTGGTTCCAGGGCCCACCAAGAATACCCAAATCCTCAGATGCTCAAGTCCCTGATAGAAAACGGCGTAGTATTTACAAATAACCCATGCAAATCCTCCTGTACACTTCCAATCATCTCTAGGTTACTTATAGTACCTAATACAATGTAAATGCTACATAAATAGTTATATGTTTATTTGTATTATTTCTATTGTTGTATTTTTTTCCACATATTTCTGATCCACAATTGGTTGAATCTGTGCATGTGGAACCTGAGACATGGGGGGGTCAACTGTAATCCCACTCTCTTACAGCATGATCTTCATTTCTGCTCCCAGGCAACTGACTGTGTCTGGAGAAAAATACACAACTCTACTGACTGGTCCTCCTCTGAGTGCATAATCACAGCCTCCAGCAGGCACTTCTTGCTGCCTGGCGATCACTGGCATGGTCCATTCCCATTCCCACTGCCCTCGCATTGCATACTGCTTTCCGCAAGCCTCCCACATCTCCTCCCTCTTCCGCACTTTCTGCTGATGACCTTGCTCCTGGCTTCTCTGGGAAAATAAATACAATCAGAAGAGTACCTGCCCAAGCCCTTATCTCTTCATCTTCCCACTTACATGCCTCCATACCGGACGTTCTGCCTTCTCTCCTAGTGCTATAGATAAATTGGCCATGCTCCTATCTAAGGCCAAAGCATGCACTGGACACTAGATCAAGAACATAATTCCAGCAATTCTATCCTCCCTCTCCTTATCACTAACTTTCCCTCTCCACTGATTTTCCCCTCTGTCCACAGATACTCTATTACATTTTCTAAAGCCTCTTGAAAGCCCCTCTCTCCTTCCACCAGCTGACAGTTTTCCTCTACCTCTTTACAAAAAAACAAAAACAAAACAAAAAAAAACCTATGTAAGAATTGTCTATCTTTGCGATCTCCCCTTTCATTCTTTCCATTGCCTCCTGAATCCACTCTGGTCAGGTTTTCATCAATACCACTTCATTAAGACTGTTATTCAATGGCACCAGTAACACCCATGTAGTTAAATTCAGCATGCAGGTGTCAGGCCTCCTCTGGCTGACTCGGAAGCCATGCTTGGCACAAGGGACCTTTCTTCCCACAGCTTCCAGGACACCACGTTCTCCCGGATTCCACACAGCTTTGGCTGTTCCACCCACTGCAGGCTCCTTTGCTTGTTCCTCTTTATTGCCCAGACCTCTACATGTTGGAGAGGCCCAGTTTTCAGTCAAAAGACCTCTTCTATTTTCTATCTACATTTGCTCCTTAAGTGATCTCATCCATTCCACTGGGTGTTTTTTGTTGTCGCCCAGGCTGGAGTGTGGTGGTGTGATCAGACCTCATTGCAGACTCAAACTCCTGGGCACAAGTGATTCTCCCACCTCAGCCCCCTCAGTAGCTGGGACTACAGGTGTCTGCCACCACACCCAGCTTTTTCTTTGTGGAGGGGGTGGGGGTAGAGATGAGGTTTTGCTATGTTGTCCATGCTGGTCTTGAACTCCTATCCTCAAGTGATCCTTCCTCTTCCCCTCTGGACCTTCCAAAATGCTGGGATTACAGGTGTGACTCACTGCACCCAGCACATTCCCATGGTTTTTAAACCTTTTGTTAGATTGATGACCCTCCAATTTTTTTTCTAATCTGGACCTCTACAGAGTATAACTCCAGATTTGTACAACTCAATGCCTGTGCAACAGTTCCTTCTGGCTACCTAACAGACTTCTCGAAGTGAACATGTCTAAAGGTAAGCTCCTAATGTTGACTATCAAACATGCTGCTCTCAGCTTCCCCATTTCAGTGTGTGTGAAAACACAATTTCTCAGCTAAAAACGTTGGGGTTATCCTTTGTTCTTTCTCTCCTTTATTTATAGGTACACGTACACATGTGTACGTGAGCGTGCACACACACACACACTCCATATCCCATCTGTCAGTAAGGCCTGTTTGGCATAGCCTTTAAAATATATTCCCCAATTCTATACTTCCTGACATCTGTACTGCTACCACCTGATCCAATTACCTCATTATGTTTTGTTTGGATCATTTAAACAGCCCCCTAATTGATCTCCCTGCTTCCATCCTTGCCACCTTCTCACTGTTCTCAACACCGCAACCACAGTAATTTTGTTAAAACCTAAGTAGGATTTTGTTATTTCTACCTTGACTCAGCATCCTCTATGGCTTGTCATCTCACTCCAAATAATGTTTTAAAAAGCCCTATACAAACTGGTGCCCCTGACCTCACCTGTCATACCTCAAGCAATTAATGTTGGTGTTTCTTCATTCTGGGAAGTTCTTGCCCCACTTAGTTAACTCCCTTCCTTCCTGCAGGTCTTTGCTTAAATGTCTTCTCAGGCAATATTTGTTGAACGAACCAATGTTGTCAATGAAGCTAATGTGCTGACTCAGGCCAGGCACTGCAGGCTTCTAACTCCTGAGATGGAATCACAGGCCAGGATCAAGGATCCAGACTCAAAGGAGAATGTACAGACATCAAGTCTTGAGCTGACAGCAGGGGCTATACCCACAATCACAGCAATATTTTTGCCACATAAGGGGGTAGAAAACCAAATGTACAACCATAAGACTGCTTGGTGAAGATGAAATTAGAACAAAGAGACTAAATTGGCTGGTAGAATATTTAAAAAATTAACCTTAATATTTGTTACTTAATATTTGCTATTATTAATCGATTAATTCTGATTTCTGACAGTTACAAGTTTTTCTCCTGCTCTGGGAGGCTGGGAGTCCCAGACTTCCCCATCCTGCACTCATTCTGGTAGACTATGCCCATTGAGGTATCACAAATGCTTGGAAAGCAGCGCACGCTGAGTATTGCAGAGAATAAAGGCTGTACGGGATCGAAAAAGACCATCCACAGGAGTCTTAGGTGCTTTAGCTAACATTGAAAGATTAGTAGCCGTTCACCAGGCAGAGAGGGGTAGAAAGGTCACTTTCATCCACTATCTAGCACTCAGTGGTAACCTACCCTGTGTTAAGAATGTTTGCGTGCTCTCACTGGACCCGTAGTAGACTGCTTTGGAAACTACATCCTGTGTCTGTGTCACCTCCACTAGGTTAGAAGCCCTATGCCAGCATAGACTGTATCTCCAGGATGCAGTCCCTAGCACACTTCCCTGCACTGAGAAGACATCTGTAACCGTTAATTGAGAATGAGCTCTTTAATTTACGATTTGCAAATGCTTCTGCAGTGGCTCTTTAACATTGTATCATTCGGGTCAATTGTATATAGTGTTTTTCATGAGATTTTGCTCCTTCAAGCATTGTCAAAAATATACAAATATTGCCATTTCCAATTCAAAGGTGATATCTAAATTGTTTACATTTATTTAATCTTGAGTTATATCACCTGTTTCATGATACAAATGTTGAAGGTTTACCAATTTACCATTTTGTATTAAATTACAACTTTGCCTTGAAGAGGGTTTTTATAAAACTATTAGCCAAGTCCTGTACAGTTTAATTAAATAAGTCAAACTAGCCCTTAGGGAACTCTTACTTTGAAATAAAATTTAAGAGCCAAAGAGTGCCCCTAACCTTTACTGAAATCATGTCTAAAATGCTACTTTGAACTTAACAAACTAATCACATCTCCGCAGACAACGGCTGGCCATACTTACTGATGTGAACAGTGACTCTCACCCCCCATCAAAATGGATCAACATGTAAACAATTTTAAAACAAGATCATGTTTTTCAAAAGGTTCTGTGAACCTTAAAGCTGGAATTGGTCAGTGATTTAGGATAGCATCTCTGCAGATTAGGATAGCACCTCCCCAGGTTTGTCAACTGTCTCCCCAGCCTCTGGCAGTTGTGAAGAGTATAGGAAGTAAGAAGTCTTTCAAAGGTCAGCCTAGGCGGTCCCAATCATCAATCACTGATTTAACAAACATCTCAGGGCTCCCTCTATGAGCCAGGACCCATAATAAGCTGAAGGGGCACCCAAGATAATCAAGACAAACACCCCACATCCAAGGAGCTCCCAAGTATTTATTTTATGCCACATACGTGAGTTATTTTAAGCTGTGGGTCTGAAGATTCTCTTAAATTGTCTCTAAGAGTAGACGCAGGGATTGGGCATTGGCTCCGAATTAAAGACTGGAATTTCACTTCTACTGGATACACTGACATGCTGGGTGATCCTCATACAATCCCTTCAAATTTCTGAATTTTTAGTTCTCCGTATTCATATAGAAAAAGGAGTTCTCTCTGTCCTGAAGGAGTTCTGAAGACTATCTGAAAAGTATGTGAAGCACTGAAAGCCTGACAGAGGAGAAAGATGCATGATTCTGATTAACACCAGGGCCTCAAAAAAAAACAGTTATTGTATACAATAAAACCAAAAGATAGTACGGCGAGTGAAGGAGTTAATGAAGTAGCCACTTAAAGCCTATGTTTTGAAATGGTAACAATCCTAGGCAGTCAAGATTTAAGATGATCTAAATAAGAAGATGCTTGATGGTGGTGGCCCAAACCCCGTATCCCATGCTCACCTGGCTAACTCCACCTTCTCTCTGTCCTGCGGATCACGCCCAGACTCATCTTTATGAAACACTTATTTCCTATATTACTATCTTGCTCAAATCTTAGTGAGATAAAGTCCCTTTTCAGGAAATTGAACTGAAATTCCACTGCATGCCCCTCCAAACCTTGTACAACTGTATATTTTATTTCTTACTACTTCCTCCCAATCAGCATCGCCTCTCTGCCTGTCACACTAAACACATCAGGCCCAATCCTACATTGTATTTGTTCAAGTCGATCGAGTTCTTCCCCCACTTCTGTAACTCCTCAATCCTTGGACTATCGAATCCACAGTAGTCTTCAAGGGCAAAATTCATGCTTCCTCCTCAAGGCCTTTGCTATTTTCCGTCTTCACTAATGTTGCTTTCCTTTAAACTCCTAAAACACTAACATAAATGCTTATCACAAGTTCCCAGTTGGTTTTTTACCAACTCATGTGTCAGGACTATGACGCTTACGGTCTGGGTATCCACTGTAGTGCTAAACACATAGAAAAGAGTATGTTTGTATACATGAGAACAAACAGGCTCACTGTGGTAGGCAGAGTGGCCCCCAAAAGATGTCCATGTTCCGGATCCCTGGAACCCATGAATCTGTTACTTTACAAAGCAAAAGGGACTTTGCAAATGTAGTAGGGAGCTTACTCTGGATTACTTGGCTGGCCCCAATCTAATCACATGATCTCTTAAAGCAGAAAGATGTAGCAGAAGGGAAGTAAAAGATTCCCTTGAATGGCACTCACGCTGCTGTTGCTGGACAGGGTCACATGGAAAACGCGAAGGGATGTGAGCAACCTCCATGGGCAAAGACCAGCCCCTGGCCAAGAGCCGGCAGAAAATGGAGGCTTCCATTCGACAAAGAAACTGAACTCAGGCAATTCTAATAAGTTTAGAAGAAGATTCATCCTCAGAAATTCCAGAAAGGAACATAGACAGCCCTGCCAATGCCTTGATTTTGGTCTTGTTGAAAGGGCAGAGGCTTAGTGTAGCCATACCTTACCTAGACTTGTGACCTACAAAACTGGGAAATGATAAATGAGTGTTGTTTTAAACTGGTCAATTTGTGGTAATTTATTATGGCAACAACAGGAAACTAATCCACTCACAAATATGGCTGTGCAAGGTCTAATAAAAAGGCAGACAGGACAAAATGCAATCTCAGACATGCTATGCAAACAGCAGCTGGTTCTTTAAATGCTGGTAAATGGGTTCAAGTATGGACATACCCTCTTAAACAGGGATTAAAGGGGCAGACTTAATGTTTCAGTTTTTATTAAGGAGAAGATTGCAGAGATTACCACAGCCAAACTGAATTGTAAAGGAAGCAGGTCAGATATATTAGAACTGTAGTACATTTCAAGACTATTTGCTTCAACTGCTTTTGATATAAGTAAGAGATTTATATTAAAACTTCCAAACATCCTTTTATGATCTCAAAGGTTTTCTTTAACAGGATTCAGGGTGTAGTCTGCACCACCAAACACAGCAGAGTTCAAAGCTGTGTACAGAGAGATTCTACACACAGCCTGTTATCATTAGCACTATACTAACAAGATAACCATACAAGGACTCAACAGAGGAAACAGAGAGCCACACAGGATGTTCTTACCTAGGTTGACAAACTGAATATAGATAAATCATTGAAACCGGACGGAATTTATTCAGGAGCTCTAGAAGAAAGCAAGGTGAAACGATGAACCTGTTGGTCCAAATCCTTAAACCATGTCACTTACAAATCACTGTGCCAAAAGACAGGCAGGATATACATGTAACCCCCAGAGGAAGGGCTCCAGAGAAGATTCTGGTAACCTGATATCTAGCATTTTTACTTGCCTAACTGACACAATGGCAAAAACAGAATTAAATGCAGTAACTTTAATAAGAACAATTTTAAATAACCTTTCTTTCCCAAATGCAGAATGTGCTCAATGAAAAAGCACTGGAAAATAGAAAAACACATGCACAAATAAAATCACCCTTAATCCCAATATCCAGAGTTCATCACTACTATTAATATTCTGTTGCATGGCTTTCTAGTTTATATACACAATATTTGCATTCAATAAATGTATATTAACATCCTTTTTACTAAAATAGAACCATACTTTTTATAAGTTTAGCATTACAGAAGGCTAGACTTGCCGTTTTTATCTCTTAATAGAATTCTATTATATGAGTCTCCTCTTATTTAATGATAACCTCTATTGTGGAAATATAAATGGATTTAAAATTACTAATCCTCTACGTATTTTTTATGCGTATCTCTGGATGTAACAGAGACAGACTAAAACTGGACAAATCACTTAATCTTCTGAGCCTCAATTTCTTTATAAAATCGGTATAACAGAACCTACTTCACAGGATTTCAATGAGTTAGGTAAGTGCATGTATGTCAAATGCTTTAAATCATGCCCAAAACGTAGCAAGCAATATAGAAATGTTAACTATTATTGTTGTTACTCTTATTTCAGACAACAAATCCCCAAAAGTGTAATTATTGGGTAGCAAGGCTCACATTTTTATTTTTATTTGACACATAATAATCATATATATGTATGGGGTACACAGTAATGTTTTGATACATTACAATGTATATTAATGGTTAATTAGCATAATTTATCATCTCAAACATTTATCACTTGTTTGTGTTGGGAACAGTCAATATCCTCCTAGATATTTAAACCATAATCATGGTTAATGATAGCCATCCTACAGTGCTATGGAAGACTTGAACTGATTCTTCCTATCTAGCTGGAGTTTCATATTAACAAATCTCTCCCTATCCCCCACTCTTCCTTCAACCCTCCTATTCTTTGTTCTACTTTTGACTTCTATGAAATCAACTTCTTTTTAGCTTCTGCATATATGAACATATGTGGTGTTTAACTTTCTGTTTCTGGCTTATTTCAAGAAACATAATGTCCTCCAGTTCCATCTTTGTTGTCTCGAATGACAGGACTTTCTTTTTTTTTTATGGCTGAATAGCATATTCCATTGTGTATATATAGCACATTTTTTTATCCATTCATCTGTTGTTGGACATGGGTTAATTCTGTATCTTGTATATTGTGAACAGTGCTACAATAAACACAGGAGTGCAGGTATCTCTTTGATAAACTGATTTCCTTTCCTCTGGATAAACGCCCAGTAGTGGGATTGCTGGGGGAGCTTCCACTCTGCTCTCCATAGTGACCACACTAGTTTACATTCCTGCATAGTGTGTAAGAGTTCCCTTTTCTCCATATCATTGCCAGCCTGTTGTTTTTTTGTCTTTTTAATAATGGCCATCCTATCCAGGAGGAGATGATATCTTATTGTGGTTTTTTATTTGCATTTCCCTGATTAGTGATGTTGAGCATATTTTTCATATATTTGTCGGTCATGTATATGCATTATTTTGAGAAATGTGTGTTCAGATGATTTGCTCATTTTTTAATCTTTTTTTTTTTTTTTTTTTTTTTTTTTTTTTTTTTGCTGTTGAGATGTTTAAGTTCCTAGTATATTCCGGATATTAGTCCCCTTTGAGATGAACAGTTTGCAAATATTTTCTCCCATTCTGTAGGTTGTCTTTTCATTCTGTTATTTCCTTTGCTGTGCAGAAGCTTTTAAGTTTGAAATAATCCCATTTATTTTTACTTTTGTTGCCTATGTTTTTGAGATCTTATTCATAAAATTATTTCCCAGATCAATGTCCTGAAGCAAAAAGGCTCATGCTTTAAAATTTTTATCTCCAGAAAGAATAGTATAAAATAAATTATTCACCCCCAAAGAATGTATTTTCCTGCCTCATACTCAAACTGGGTATGCTATACAAGCTCATCCTATCTTCTAGGCAAAACAAACAAAAAAACTATAAATATAAATATCTTACTAAAACACTTTGAAAAATAAATGCTTTGACAAAATAAGGGCCTAAAACTGTAACTTAATTGGCTCTTTAAGTACTTCTGGTAAGCTTCTCCACCAAAGAGAGAGAAGTCACGAAAACAAACACAAAAAATACCAAATGAATTACCATTAGAATGAGAAAAAATACTTAGTCACTGAGAATGGGCTAAAGATACCATAATAAAAAGGAATTTGTTTTCCAGAAAGAGCAATTTTAACTGTAGTGTGAGGTATTAAAATGGTCTTATGTAATGATGACCTAGGAGAGGAAATGCACAGGCAATTCTTTCCGTGTGCTGGGAAAAGGAGGCACTAGTGGCAATACAATTCAAGGCGAATAGATGATACGACACAGAACAGCTGAAAGCCTTAGCAGAACAATGGTGGGCATCAACATGGACAATCTGCAGTAACACATCCAAAATTATACCTCCACCTTACTCTAGGCGGGACAGGCTCTGAGCTGCGAGTCATGAAAAGTGACAAGTGCCTGGCTCCCTAAGTTGTCATGGGCTATTTCCTAATGAAACAGGCCAATACATTCCTGCAGGAAGCAAGCAAAAGTGTTGAGTATCACCAGGAAGAGGAGTAAAAACACAAAACACTACTTGAGTTCCTGTTCTGCAGAACCATGATGCATCTCTCTCTCTCTCTAATACTCTACAGAATTTACAAAGGTACAACTTAAGAGGAAATGAAGTACACTAGACAAAAATCAGCTAAAATAATTAAGAGGATATGCATTCAACATGAAGACAGATTAAACATTAGTGCTCTACAAAATGGAAGAATAAATAGGGAATAACTGAAATTTTTACATAATGATGAACATGTGTAAATTACTGGGCACTCTTATAAACCTAATAATACAGTTTCCTATCACACCACATGCTGCTACTTTTTTCAGAAAGCTTAAGAAATTCCTTCTAGAAATGGTTCAGACTAAAAATGTGACTAGGTTCAGTAATGATTTTCATACATTTATGAATAATGTATAAAATACAGGCTATAGAGAAAAATCAGGAATGTTTGCTTATAACCCTAATCTTCTGAGATAACACAATAAAAGGCACACACACTCATCACCTCACCAAAAAAAAAAAAAAAAGTATCTGGTTATCAACAACTGAGAACAGCAGGCAGATCTGACCCAACATGGCACTTGATACCCTTGAAATGAGCGCTTTTTCATCTCCCCAAGTAATGGGTGATAAAGTCTGCTATAGTTAATGAATTCTTAAGTGAATGCTTTCCTTTGAATGATTTTGTCTCCATTTCCTTTAAAGTAAAAATGTCTAATACTCAGTATCCTTCAAACTGTTGTCAAACAAGAGTTCTTCACACCAGACTCCCATGAACTTTCCCAAATTATCATGTATACAAACACATAATTCATCCAAAAGACTATTACAACCTAATTAATGTATGCTTAAAGCATTTTGTGAAAATATTGTTAATAGCACACCAGAAAATGAATTCCTTAAGAGGTCATGGAAGCTCTAAAAATATTTCATTTAGTAATCAGGAGAATAGTTTCATAAAAGATTTGACAATCTTTTTTAAAATATACTCAGTAAAAAATAGCTCTTTAAGTAGAACACCTAAAAATTAACTATACTTTCGATAATTAGCCTGTGACAAATTAATTCAAATTATAAAAGTTGTTGGTAAAAAGAATATGAAAAGCATCACCCAGCAGGATGGTATGACATAGGTAGCTGCCATTCCTAGGGTTTGTCTGTGTATCCTATGATCTACAGCTGCATGTATAAGTAAACATAGTATATATGTATATTATAAATTGATGGTATACATACTATGTATATATCACATAATATATAACCTATGTTATACTTTATATAGGTGTGTAAATGTATGTGCATGTATATTTTTGAGTATACCAAAAAACAAGAAAATATCTTCTGAATTAAAGAATAGGAACAAAGGTGAGTCCTACAATTTTCTTACATTTTCAACTTCATGCATTGAAGATTTAACACTAGCTCTCATCTGATGAACTATAAGTATAAAAACAATTAGCAATGAAATGACATGTGCAGAAAGCCCTAATTATACTACATGAACATTTTCAAAGGTCAAAAACGAAAAATTTCAGCTAAGTCTCTTCTACATAGTGAAGAATATTTTTCATTAGTTTTGTTTCAATCTTCAAAAACTGATCAAAATAAGGTGATTTGTTTTTTAGACTGTACCACTGGGATTTTTAAATAATGCACGTGTAATTTCAGCAGTAAAATCAAGTGAGTTGAAAAATGGCATAAAATGTACAAAGCAAAATTTACATCAACATTTCTCTTTGGCTAACCTCCTTATATGATTCTGAAATGACTTCCACATACTAAAACAAGAAAGTTGCTTGTTCTTTCAGTTTTAAATTTTAGAGCATATGAGAAGTCTACTATTTTGAGTACATTCTAGATTATAGAGAACACTTGATCACAAATACAACTGTAAGCATAAATTAAAGAGGACAGTATGTGTTTTTAAATAAAATCATTCATGAAGTTACAGAGTTTGAAATTATGATAGTTTTAGCACCATCTTATCACTGTCATTAAAGTAATTACTAAGTGCCTATCACATGGACCTGTGCTCAGCAATTCAGAAGGATGTAATTTGTGCCCTCCCAAGTCTTGCTGGTCAGCCTTACTTCTTTCTGAATTTAATATAGACACAACAAAAGAAGAATGAATTTTCTTCTTTTTCTAAAATACAGGACTCTTTCCTCCTAGAGGTGTTCTCTCAGGATGGTCACAATGGGCTCAGAGTCAGTACTCAGTCACACAGCCCCGCTCTTCTTCAGAAGGTTGCTCAAAACAGCAGAATGAGAATTGACTGCACCTCCAGGTCTGGTCTCCTCCCCACCAAGACCAGTCTCCCTGCTACTCTCACCTGCTCCTTCCACCCGCAGAATATCTTGGATGATGTCAAGGGAACTCTAGTGTCAAAGGCACCTTCTGAGCCTGATAATGCCTCATTATGAAAACTTTACATTCAGCGGAGAAAAGGGCCCAAATGATTATTGTTCTGATTTGTATTAGAAATGTTTCTTTTGCTCTTATCACACTTAAATGAGAGAAACAGAGACAGAGAGAAAAAGAGCGCGCATGCGCACGTGATGGGGCCAAGATTGTTACACTACTAGCCCAATATCCATTCTCTCATTTCTCTTTAGTAATACGAATCCTGATTTTTAGCTGGGCATAAAACAATGTACCTTGTTCCACGTACCTGCAGTTCTGGTCAAGGAGACAGGGTGTAAGTACTGCTTGGCAACATTCAGAAACCTCCTTAAAAGACAGCTAAGCATATGCTCCCTCCCACTCCCGCTCATTTTCATCTACTACTCTCCTCCTTCGTGCATGCTGAAATGCATCATAGTCAGACTAGAGCACTGACCTAGGACCATGAGGAGACACACGACATGAATGGCAAGCAGTGACTGACAAAGACGCCTAAGTCCTAATGGCTGTGGGACTGCCACACCAACCCTGGACTGTCTACCTCTCTACATTTAAGAGAGAAACAAAACTTTCCCTTGCTTAAGCCACATGGATTTTCTATCAAAAACAGTAATAGTTCATCTAATTGATACATAAATTATCTACAGATATACTTGGGTGTTTTAAGTATATCTTTTTCCTTGTTTCATCAACGGAAAACACAAATTCACGCATAAAGACACACCCAAGAAATAAGAGGAGATTGTACAACATAGTCTACTTCTAAAATGCAGAAATGTCCACTGTAAATCCCCTATATACAAAAATCAGACTGGAGATCTAGACTAAAAACATACAAACTCCATGAGACAGTCAGTCTAAAGACATTTGCTCTGAAACATTGGTAAGCTGTTTTGTCGTCCCTCTCTTCTTTCCTTACTTCTGAAATATGAATATTTTCCATCACAACAGTAAAGACATGGAATCAACCTAGGTGCCTATCAATGGTGGACTGAATAAAGAGAACATGGTAGGAACACACCATGGAATACTACACAGCCATAAAAAGAGAATGAAATCTTGTCTTTTGCAGCAAGATGGTTGCAGCTAGAGGCCACTATCCTAGGCAAATTAACGCAGGAATAGAAAAACAAATACCACATATCCTTACTTATAAATGAGAGCTAGATTCTGAGTACACATGGATATAAAGATGCAAACAACAGACACTGGGGACTACTAAGGGTGGGTGAGAGTAGGCTGAAAACTTATAAAACCTGCTGGGCACCACGCTCACTACCTGGGTGACGGGATCATCCATACCCCAAACCTCAGGATCACCCAATAGACCCACATAACAAATTTGCACCTGTATACCTTTAATCTAAAATAAAAGTTGAAATTATTTTAAAAATATTATGAACTATATAGAATAAAAATGCCCACTATTAATTTAAAACAATTTAAATATGAATATTTTCTTCACATTGTTTGCCATTCCTTCATCTGTTGGCCACATCAGTCTTAATTCTTCTTTGTGTCTTATATGATTTCTTCTATTGCACTGAAATTTAAAAACATCATCCAAAAAGTTGATAAATATTAACGTCTATATTTTACCTTAATTAAGGGATTTTGTTTGGAACTATGTTAACACTGTAAATCAATTTGAGAATAACTGAAATTTAAAAAATAGTCTTCCTCTATATAGCATATCTCTTTATTTGAATCTTTGTCATTATTACTGTCTCTTATTGGCCACTTTTACCATCTTTCTAGGCTTCAGTTTCTCCACCCATAAAACAAGAATCGTCCTAAGTCCATACACAGTGGTGCTGGGAGAACTGAAAAACATCTGAAAGACTAAATCTAGTGCCTGTCACAGACAAGGAGCTCAGTAACTGTTAGCTGCTAGTATTTTCATTAATATAACCATTGGAAATTAATCTCATAATATGTTCAAAGACCCTCAAAAATGTCTCTGTTCTCCAAACCAGTCACTTAGCTTCTAGGATATGCTCTAAGAAAATAACACAAAACACAGGGGAGGTTTTCAGGCACAATCATCTTAATGGCAATATTATTTATAATTTTGCAAAGGTAGAAAGAACCAAAATTTCTAATAGGTGAATGTCAAATCTCATTATAATCACACACCTGTTACAATGACATAACGCACTTTAACAAAACAGAAAAAGATTTCATCGTGATGTTAAATGGAAAAAAAAAGATGGAATATTTACCCCAAATCTCAACCACTCACATAAAAAAGCATAAAAATAAAAAGATAGGAAGGAAATAATACCATTAAAGGTAGTTGCTTCAAACAACCAAATTAAAAAATGAGCCAAAGACCTTAACAGACACTTCATCAACAACAACATACCACTACATACCACTAGAATGGCCAAAATCCAGACAACACCAAATGCTAAGGAGGATATGGAGCAATGGGAATTCTCACTCATTGCTGCTGGGGATGTAAAACGTTACAGTCACTTCTGAGGACAGCCTGGTGCTTTCTTACAAAACAAAACATACCCGTACCATATGATCCACACTCCTTGGTATTCACCCAAAGAAACGGAAAACTTATTTCCGCATACAAAAACCTGCACACAGATGTTTATGCCAGTTTTATTCATAACTGCCAAAACTTGGAAGCAACCAAGATATTCTTCATTAGGTGAATACATAAACTTTAGTACAGCCACACAATGGAGTATTACTCAGCACTGAAAACAAATGAGTTCTCAAACAAATGAGCTACGAAAACACAGGGAGGAAACAATAAATATTACTATGTGAAAGATACCAGTCTGAAAAGTATATATTCTGTATGATCCCAATGATATGACATTCTGCAAAAGGCAAAACTACAGAGGCAGTTAAAAGACACGTGGTTGCCAGGCGTTAGAGGGAAGAGATAACTACACAGAGGACAGAGGATTTTAAGGGCAGTGAAACGACTCCATAGGATACTGTAATCATGAATACACACCTCATAAATTCACCCAGACCCAGAGAATGTACAATACCAAGAGTGAATTCTAATGTAAAGTATGGACTTCAGGTGATACTGGTGTGTCAATATAGGCTCATCAATGGTTGCAACATACCATTCAGGTGGGGGATGGTGATCATGGAGGAGGCTGTGCACGTGCAGGGGCAGGAGGCGTACAAGAAATCAGTGTACCAGCTACTCAATTTTGCTATGAGCCTAAAAATTGCTCTAAAAAGTTTTTTTTTTTTTTTTAAAGAGTGGCTGCCTAAGAATGGTAAAATTATGGTTCATTTTGTATACTTATTTTTTGCTTCTTTGAACTTTTTATGCTTTACTAATTGTCCACACTGACTTATTTTCATAATAAAGGATTTTTTAAATAATTGCTAAATAGTACCACTTAACATAATTACCCAGAAAAAACTGAACTAGAGGGTTAGAAAGATCCACAATGTTAAGAAGACAGGAATAACTGCTAAATAAACATTTTGACAAGCCATTTAACAGAGTCTGACAATTTGATTAGTAAATTTTCCTAATTAGTTAAATGTTCATTAAACAGGAAAATTTTAATGTAAAGCACTAAAGTAAGTAAAATGACCTAAATAATCTACTTATTGAACTTTAAATAATTTAAGCTTCCAAGAATTCCAGTTATTTTTGAATTAGAGCTTTATCTAAAATCTTTAGCACTGAAATCAAATGCAAAATCTCAATACACGTAAATAGGTAAAGATATTATTCTGCATCTAAAAAGAAAACAAAAATAATCTAACTATAGAAAAGTTTTCAGAACTACTAAATTATCTTGTAAGTACCCAAGAAGGAAAATATGAAATTCTAAATCACGTATTAACAGACACAGACTATGGTGAGCAGAAACAAGTGTAACATGGAGTCGTCCTTGGTTCCTTTCTCAGACCGTGGAATCCTAATCCTGCTGGCTCTACTCTCAAAGATGCCCCTGCCACCCTGGCCCAAGCCACTGTCACCTTTTGTCTAGATTGCTGCGACAGCCTCCATTTTCACCCTCGTCCCCCTACACTCTCCAAGACAGCAGCCGGGGCAATTCTTTGCTGTTTGATCTCTCCTCATGTTCTGATGGCTTCTCACAGAAGGAAATCAAAATATTTTAATTTGACATATTTTGAAATGGCTGCTGCAGGGCCAGCAGACAGAAGTATCTCTGGAATGCCACCTTTTGTTGGGGTAATTTACATCTACAGAGAATCTCCATGAACGTATCCAGGCCTTTCTTGGATCTAGGAGAGACTGCGAGTCTGCAGCCTTTAAACATCTCAAAAGAAACATCTATCATCTATTCTCTCTGAGAGCTGCTATCTCTGAGGCTTCATCTGTATAATAAGACCACCCTTGCTACCCAAGCCTCCCCCTTCTTCCCTCCCATTACTTGTCTTGCCACCAAAACCTGTCTTGGGCCATTCTCTGAGCCTGTATTATTTCTATAACCTCAAAAGGGCATAAAAGTTTCTGTTCCTCATTTGGGGTTTGGGTCTTCACTCTGTGGGCTCCCATGTACACACATTAAATAAATCCCATGCCTTTTTGCCTATTAATCCGCCTCACGTCAGTGATTTTTCAGAGAACCTTTAGGAGACCGAGTGCCTTGGCATTGACTCACAACTACATGGAACATAACTAAAAAACGTGGAGCAGCCACATTATTCAGTAATACCTACTGTGACAGCAGAACATCTGTGCAAGTCAGTTATAGAATCATCTAAGTATTCAGATACTGCTTTCCTAGGAAATGTTAAACTCCTTGAGGCAGGCTGGCTTCCTCACCACCTCGTGCACTGCTCCTCCCACACCACAGTGACTAGCAGCACATAATGGTTTGAATTAAAGCTGAGGTAAAAAAATATCCAGGTCCAGGCACCGGGAACACACTGTCAGACCTACTTTTGATAAGGTCGATGCTTAGGAAACCCTGGAGGAACAAGATAATAAGGGAGCCCCTTCGCAGCTCTAAGTCAATGGTTGTCAACCATGGCTGCATATCTGAACTACCTGGGGAGCTCTGAAAAGTCCTTGGCCCCCACTCACCAATGTTATTCATGACTCGGAGACCTTGATTTAATTAGTCTGGGGTGAAGCCCTGGCATCTGTATATTTTAAAAGCCCACTAGGTGATTCTAATGCACAGTCTGAACTGAGAACCACTGATTTAATCATTCTATTCTCTATAATTTAGACTCCAAGTACTCATTTTCTATGTGTCCTGGGGTGCTCTCTGTCATGTTGCTTTTCTTACAGAAATCCTCTGCAGGGCCGAAGGTAGAAAACACCCATGTCTGGCTGCTGCTCTCTGAGCCTGCCCTGTGACATTAAACAGAGGTTAAGTGTTGAGTGAAGATGCACGTAAGCACAGCTGAGGAAGAGGGGCCTATAGACAGACCAGCTCTGCTACTGGAGGGACACTTTGTAACACTCAGCTATTTGGGTCTCACTTTGGGAACTGTAAAAAGGAGGTAACAACGGCCCCAAACATTGTGGTTGTATTTAATAAGCCCCTAAATAGCAATTATCATGTGCCAGGCACCCTTTAATTGCTTTACGGACATTACCTCTAAGAAGGTGTGTATTATCATTACCCTGTCTTACAACTGAGGAAACACACACAGAAAAGTAACCAGTATTTGCCTGAGGTCACATGTTGGCAGAGCTGGGATTCAAACCCAAGTAGCTCTGGCTCCAGGATTAGGTTGAGACGCTCATAGCACGAATATTAGAAATCCAGCACAAACAGGAAAACCAGAGGACCCCTCCCCAAGCATCTGTAACAGAAGTGGTATCCTGGGGGTCAAGTCACTGTGCAAGATTCCATTGTCTAACACAACTTAATCTTACTTAATATTCTGACACCTTAAGATGGATGGATGTCTGTGTGTCTGAGTATCACACACATGTACGTACGTACAGACAGACACACACACACACACCCCACCTTCCTTAGGCTGCCCTGATATGCTGAATTCACAACTGCTGCCTGCCTATGACCCACCATCACTGCTACAGATATTACTAGAACATTCTATTAAAACAGTGCAGATGTGTTTATCCTTTAAAAGCAGAAGAACAAACTAAATTCTGCATTGAATAAAACAGTCACTTCCTATAATATCATTCATTCCTTCATTTATCCATCCCCAAATACTTATTGAGCACCTACTGATAGCAGCCATTCCTGCCTTCAAAGAATTTCATGCCTAGTGAGGGAAATAAACAGGTTTGGGGCAATGCCAATGCACTACAAGGCAATTTCAATACTAGGGTTGGAAGTGTTAAGACGGAAAAGGTATAGAACACTTTGGAGAATCAGGAAAGGTCTCTTGAAATTAGAGCTATCTAAATTGCAATCTCAAGAATGATGATGTAAGGCTGGGTGGGGTGGCTCACACCTGTAATCTCAACACTTTGGGAGGCCCAGGAGGGTATAGCATTTGAGGTCGGGAGTTCGAGACCAGCCTGGCCAACATGGTAAAACCCCATCTCTACTAAAAATACAAAAATTAGTCGGGCATGGTGGTGGGTGCCTGTAATCCCAGCTACTCAGGAGGCTGAGGCAGGAGAATCGCTTGAACCCAGGAGGCGGAGGTTACAGTGAGCTGAGATCACACCATTGCACTCCAGCCTGGGCAACAGGGCAAGATTCTGTCTCAAAGAAAAAAAAAAGAAGAAGAATAATGATGATGTCAGAGAGGCAAGAGTAATGATTAACTTAATTTGGGGCATACTTTTGGGAGCTTCAGGGACAGAGAAGTCAATGGCCAATTGTCCACATGAATCTGAAACTAGAAACAAAAAATATTCAGTAAACACCAGCTTCTGGATGGTAATTATGAGATTACAAGGAAACAATATGTAGAACAACAAGGACAATGGACAACACCCCAACTATCAGCAGCAGTTAATGCCTGGTCAGAGAAACAGAAGCCAGAAAGACAAAGGGACAGCCAGAAGGAAAATAAGTAGAAAATATGGGGTCAGGAAAGTCAGGGAAAAGAGAATTCCACCAGTGTCAAATGCCACCAGCAATCAAGGGAGATTAAGACTGAGATAGGTCTAAGCCATTCACTTGTGAATGCTATTGCAATGGAACTGCTGGATGAAAGCAACACTGAAGCAGGATGGGAATTAGATAAGGGCAGGTCCAGATATGGCTGTTTAACACAAAGGGAGACTAACACATATTCCAATGCTAATTGGAGGGAGTCCGCACTGAAGGAGAAATTTGACCATGCAGGAGAAAGGGAGAGATAATCTACTGCATACCGCACTCAGTAAATGGCTACTAAGCACTTACAATGTGTCAGGCTTTGTTCTGGACATGAGAGTACAGCAAAGATGGAAACATTTCTGCATTAATGGACTAAAAAATAACAGGTTAAATAATAATACAGAGGTGACTGTCAGACATTGTGGAGTTAATTAGCACTAAATCAGTCTTCCTATAGTCAACAACCAGAAAGCAGAATATGGGAAACAACAGTTTCCTGATACTAGACTATTATGCCTGAGCATTTACTGCACCATGCTGTAGGGACTGGGTACCCCAAAAAAGCACAATGGTCTTGTTAGATGAGAACACAGAGATCAGAGCAATTTGAAGAGAAAATACAAAAACAGAAGGAGTTCTACAGAGAAAGAGGTCCAGGCCAGGCGCGGTGGCTCATGCCTGTAATCCCAGCACTTTGGGAGGCCAAGAAGGGCGGATCATGAGGTCAGGAGATCAAGACCATCCTGGCTAACACAGTGAAACCCCATCTCTACTAAAAATACAAAAAATTAGCCAAGCATGCTGGCAGGTGCCTGTAGTCCCAGCTACTCAGGAGGCTGAGGCAGAATGGCGTGAACCCAGGAGGCGGAGCTTGCAGTGAGCTGAGATCGCGCCACTGCACTCCAGCCTGGGCGACAGAGTGAGACTCTGTCTCAAAAAAAAAAAAAAAAAAAAAAAAAAAAAGAAAGCGGTCCAGAAATCCACATACAGGTCCCCTTGGTTTTTGTCTGAATACTACGCTGCACATGTGCAGGGTGAGATTTCAAGAGACAACACAAAAAAACAACTACTACTAGAGAGAACTAAGCTGGATAACTGCTGAAGTACACACAGTGTTGAAGACATTATAGTCCCACTGGAACTTCAGTAAACACCTAGGGCATTCCACAGAAACCCTAGGAGACCAGGTATTGGGATTAGGGCTAAACAAACCCTGTGATAATACACAGTTCACCCACCAAACAAAACTCAAAACCCAGGCTTGAAGAGACTAAGCTGACATACTTGTAAGGTAGCTTCCCACAAAAATAAAAACAAATACCCTCTAAAGGAAAATGCAACCCTTAACCAAGAGAAAAATTAGACTATATAAACAGATATAGCAATGATAGAGATGATGGAATTAATAAGGAAGGAATTGAAATGAATAAATGTGTTTATTTAAAAAAAACAAGACATGTAATGTATTTAAATAAAATATAGGAAAAAATCAAACATCTGGAGTTGAAAAATACAACACCTGAACTGGAATACTCCCTGGATATACTTAAATGCATACAAACATAGGAAAAGAAAAGATCAGTGAATCTGAAGACAATGCAAGTGCAACTACACAAACTGAAGCATGGGGAGCAGGGGGAGGAAGACTGTAAGAAATAAACACTCTCAGTAAAAAGGGAAAACAGCAAACAATATAATATGATAATATAATATGCATGTCATCAAAGTACCTCAGAGTCATCAGATTCAAGAGAGTAAAGTATTTAAAGATATAATGTTAAAAATTTGGCAAATTATATTTTATGAAAGCATAAAACCATATATTTAAAAGATGAAACCCAAAAGAGAATAATAACAAAGAAAATATAACAACACACATAATGAAATTCCTGATAACTAGTGATAAATAGAAGCAACCAGAGGGAAAAAATACAAACCACACGGGGAATAGGTAAGAGTTATTACTGACTTTTCATCAGACACAATATAAGCCAGAAGACAATGGAAGAACATCTTCAAAGTTCAGGAAAAAATAAATAAAACTATCACCCTGGAATCCTACATACAATGAAAATGTCATTCAAAAGTAGAACCAAAATTTTTTTCAAGCGAACAAAAATCTGAGATAACTAGTTGTCAGAAGATCTGAACTGCAAGAAAAGCTACAAGTTTTTTTGGCAAAGAGAAAGTGTTGTCAGATAAAAATTTGCACCTACAAAAAGAAATAAAGAATATGAATGGTAAATGTGGGTGTCTACGAATGAATTTTTTCTAATTTTTAAATTTAAGAGAAAACTGACAGTTAAAAGCAAAAATAAAAATGTATTGTAGAGCTTATAACAAACATAAAAATAAACACAAAATGCATAACAGTAATTGCACAAGGGGCAGGAAGGAAGAAATAAAAGCAATAGTCTTCCCTTGGTATTCAAAGGGGACTGTTCCAGGACCTCCCATGGCTACTAAATCCAAGCATACCCAAGTCCTGCAGTTGTCCCTGCAGAATGTGCATACTCAAAAGGTCAGTCCTGCACATCTACAGGTTTTGCATCCCAGGAATACTGTATTTTTGAGCCACTTTTGGTTGTGGATGCAGAATCCCCAGACACAGAGGGCCGAGTTTATTTATTGAAAAAAATCAGCATACAAGTGGACTCATGTAATTCAAACCCATGTTTTCAAGGGCCAACTATATACTATTTTAAGCATACTATATTTTATGTGAAGAGATATATTATTTAAAGATAAACAACAGGCCAAGTGCAGTGGCTCATGCCTATCACCATAGCACTATGGGAGGTCTAGGTGGGGGGTTTGCTTGAGCCTAGGATTTTGAGACCAGCTGAAGCAACAGAGTGAGACCCCATCCCTGCAAAAAGATTTCAAAAACTGGCCAGATGTGGCATGCACCTGTAGTCCTAGCTACTTGGGAGGCAGAGGCAGGAGGACTGGATTGCTTGAGCAAAGGGGTTTGAGGCTGCAGTTACCTCTCATCATGCAACTGCACTCTAAACTGGGTGACAGAGTAAAACCCAGTCTCAGTCAGTTGAACAATAAATTACAGATGTGTATTGTGAACCCTAGAACAAAAAAAAAAAAATAGAGAGGTTTAATTAGCAAAGCAAAAACAGATATCATACTTTACAATATTCAATTGACCTAAAAGAGATTACAAAAAAAGTAACATTCCTACTTTATTCTGACAAAGTATGTACGACCTATATTTTTTAGGACAATTTTTCTAATAGTCAAGGGGGCTTACCATATAGAAAAAGAATGAAACATCAGGAGTTGTATCACCACTGGGCATTTTATATATTTTGTTTACTGACTGCCTATCTCCATTACATTTGTGCACTAGTTTTTGCAGGGATGTACGTTTTCATTTTTCTTGGGTACATAACTAGGAGTAGAATTGCTAGGTCATATGTTAATTGTATTTTAACATTTTCAGGAACTACCAGGCTGTTTTCCAAAGTTGTTGCACCACTTTACATACCCCACCAGCCAAGTATGAGGTTTTTTTTTCTTCCATTGTTTGTTTTTTCTTCCGTTGTTTGTGCTTTTAGTGTAATGTCTAAGAAACGACTGCCTAACCCAAGGTAATGAAGATGTACTCCAATGTTTTCCTCTGAGAGTTTCACAGTTTTAGCTATAATGCACTTTGAGTTAATTTCTGCACATGCTGTGAGGTAGGGATCTAAACATTCTTTTCTTGTAGATAGCCAGTTGTCCCAGCACAATTTGCTGACAAGACTATTCTTATCCAGTTTAACTGTCTTAATAGTATTCTTCTGGAAAATCAATTGACTATAAATGTAAAGATTTCTAGCTTCTCAATTCTATTCCACCAATATATATGTCTTTCTTTATGCCAGTTGCACAGCATCTTGATTGTTGTAGCTTTAAAGTAAGTTTGAAATTGGAAAATGTGAGTCCTTCAACTTTGATCTTCTTTTTCAATATTGTTTGGCCATTCTGGGTCCCCTGTATTATCACTATGTGGTTTTAGGATCAGCTGGTCAAATTCTGCAACAACAACAACAGAATCCACCTGGGATTTTGATATGAATTGTGTTTTATCTACACATATATATATGTATATATATATATATATATAAAATTTGTTTTTTTTTTCTTTGAGACGGAGTCTCGCTCTGTTGCCTGGGCTGGAGTGCAATGGCGCAATCTTGGCTCACTGCAACCTCCACCTCCCGGGTTCAAGCAATTCTCCTGCCTCAGCCTCCCGAGTAGCTGAGACTACAGGCATGTGCCCCCATGCCTGGCTAATTTTTGTATTTTTAGTAGAGACAGGGTTTCACCATGTTGGTCAAGCTTGTCTCAAACTCCTGACCTTGTGATCCGCCCACCTCGGCCTCCCAAAGTGCTGGGATTACGGGCATGAGCCACCATGCCTTGCCTTTATCTACATATTTTAACATTATTAAGTCTTCCAATCCATAAACATGTCATGCCTTTCCATTTACTTAGATCTTCTATTTCTTTTAACAATATTTTAAAATTTTCAGTGTACTAGTCTTGAACTTTTTAAAGTTTATTCTTAAGTATATCATTCTTATTAATGGTACTATAAGTGCATTTTGTTTTGTTTTTTTAAGATATGAAGGTCTGGCTCTATCACCCAGGCTGGAGTGCAATGGCATGGTCATAGTGTACTGCAGCCTCAAACCCCTGGTCTCTAGTGTTCCTCCCACCTCAGCCTACTGAGTAGCTAGGACTATAAGTAGCACCATCACAACTGGCTAATTTTTTAATTTTTTATAGAGGAAGGGTCTCACTATGTTGCCTGGCTGGTCTCAAACTCCTGGGCTCAAGCAATCCTCCTGCCTTGGCCTCAAAACTTGTTGAGATTATGGGCATGAGCCACCACACCCCACCTGAAGTTGTTTTCTTAACTTGTGGAATGTTCACAGTTGTGTAAGGTATCCGACAAGATTCAATCAACATTAGCTGAAAATGAATCATTTTGAAATATTATAAATAAGCCAAATAATCCAATTCTTCCAAATAGGGATGCTGAGATTCCTGAGTCTTAATGAGTAATTTCTTACTTCTTCTTCTTCCATGGAGTTGACGAATTCTTAAAAACCTTGAAATTATGTATAATTTAAATATTTTGTGATAATACTTGCCATTTGCAGAGGAGGACAAGATTGCAGCAAGCATACCAATGTCTCCATACAATTTTAATTAAAAGTAATCTAAAACATTAGCATCATTAGTCCACTGTGAACATAATACATAATATTAATAACATCACCAGTGTAAGTAATTCCAAGTCTAAGAACAACAAAATATTTTACAAACAGTTCATTAATCCCTATAATATCAAAATCACTTGGTTAGATCAGCATTAACATCTTCATCTCAATTTTATGGCCAAGAAAAGTATGTTGCAGAACAAGTAAACAATTTGCTCAAGGTCATTCAGAAAATCAAAAGCTGAAGCTGATTTCTAAAAAACAGCCCTCTCATGTGCAAGAAATGTGTTGTTAATTAGCCTGATATAATCATTCCACATTGTAAACACATAGCAAAATATCACACTGTACCCCAATAACACATAAAATTGTCAAAATTTTAATATTTTTAAAACTAAAAAATATAAGTGTATACTTAACAAAATAGGTAGTTCTGAAAATGTATGTAAATCTAAATTTTGTATATGCAATCATGCTTTAAATACATTAGGGGTGCTATTAAAAATAAATCATCCTGGCCAGGCACAGTGGCTCACGCCTGTAATCTCAGCATTTTGGGAGGCCAAGGCGGGTGGATCACCTGAGGTCAGGAGTTCAAGGCCAGCCTGGCCAACATAGGGAAACCCCATCTCTACTAAAAATACAAAAAATAGCCAGGAGTGGTGGCAGGCATCTGTAATCCCAGCTACTCGGGAGGCTAAGGCAAGAGAATCGCTTGAACCCAGGAGGCAGAGGTTGCAGTGAGCCGAGATCATGCCATTGCACTCCAGCCTGGGGGCCAAGAGCAAGACTTTGTCTAAAAATAAATTAATTTAAAAAAATCTTTGAAATATTTTGAAAAAAAGAAAATTTTACTAATGTCAAAATTCTTTGAAGCCCCAATTAATAATCCTTGTGTACACCTGAATTTCTAACTCACACGTTTGTCTAATACAGTGACTGACTAAACCCCACTTATAACATTTTTAATTATAGAAATCAAATGGCAGTAAGCTTATATGTAATTGGAATTTTTGTTGAAAGTTTGCCTATCAGTAGAAATCCAGCTGTTAAAACAAACATATAAAGTTCTAAAGAATAAACACCTTTGGTCTAGGAGGATAAAATATTAACCAAGAATAAGAATCAAATAGTTACATTTCCAAATGTCTGTAAGTCAACAAGAGCTCATAATACAGAATCTTACAGAACATCAAGAGTAATAAATATTTGTAAAATACAGTGTCCCATTACTTGTGAGAACATACCGGTAGTCCATCATAACTGGAAAAAGTCCAAAATACTGCACACACTTCAACAAAGAATAAAAAGATTATGATAATTATGTACCAGTAACTAGAACAAATTAATGAACAAATCAATTTATAATCAACTGGAAAAGTACACACAGTGGATCAAATCAGAAATGGATTAAGAAAAACAAATATCTATAACAGTTTGCATTAATACTTCATCTACTTAGAATTCTGTCACCTTTCCATAATATAATCAGGAGCACGAAATAAAAACATGCTCCTGGGTCATCAAAATCAATGCCATAAATTCCACACATTAAAGCATTTTATGCACAGGCCAATCCCTTAGGCTGTCACTCAGAACCTAACTGTTCTACTTTGAAACTGTCCTGATCAGTTTTTTGTTTTTTTTCTTTTTCCTGATTCCCTAGCCCATAGCAAGTTGGAAATAGCAAGTTAGAGAAAACAGAGGAAAGAATAGTAAAAATAGTTAATAGCCAAGCAGAAAACTGAAGGAGTCTTCCCCAGGGAATCTAATCAGTCCAAGAGAAATTCTCTAAAGATACTAACAAAAGATACCGACAAAAGTTACCCCAAGAAAACAGCTCAAGTAGATCACCATGTGATGAAATAATATGCCCAGATCTTTAATCTGCATGCTCAACACTTTCAGTGTTTTAGTCTGCCACTTTGCATTATAATCACGTATACAATGAATAGTCATCTAAGAAAAGCCTTTAACAAAGAAGTTAGAAATCAAAACAATAATAAAGAAGATAGTATGCAGAGAAAACTTCAAAAAATCTATCATTAAAATTCTCAGATATAAAAAATGCTACATCTATTAAATAAGAACAGGATGCTGCAAGAAGAAAAAGAATTCTTAATAATTAACATAACAGAAGAAAATAATATCAGTCGGAAAATGAAATCTCCCAGAAAGTAAAATGTCAAAAAAAAAAAAAAAAAAAAAAAGATAAGAAACAGAGGACTACTATAGGAGGCAAAACTTCCAAATAGGAGTCTTAGAAAGAAAGGAGAGGAAAAAATTAAAGGACGAAGTCATTAATAAAATGACTCTAGAAGCCTTCTCAGAAATAAAAGAAATTTGTTTCAAAGTTTAAAGAATCCACTGAGTACCTAGCACAAAGGAAAACGAGATCCACAATTAGCCATATCATTGTGAAATTTCAAAACACTGGAGAAAACAGAAATTTTTACAAATAATCAGAGAAAAACAGCAAGATCACATAAGAATAATGAGAAAGCAGAATGACTCTTCTCAACAGCAACACTGGAAGCAAGTAGTCAATTGAGCAATACTTTCAAATAAGTGAGGAAAATTATTTCCCACCAAGAATTCTCTATCCAGTAAATCTAAGAAAGAGGGTAGAAAAAATGTCTACATTTTTGAATTTATAAGATCTCAAAAAATGCATTTCTCATGAAGTTTTAAGATACTAGATGACATGTTCCACTAACACAAGAGTAATCCAAGAAGGAGAAAATAGGGGATATAAGAAAGGAGACTCAGTACAAATATGAAGCAAATGGAATCCTCAAAACACAGACAAATGTGATCATAGGATCAGAGCTAAACAATGGATATAGAGAGAATAGGCCCACATTTCGGCAATGTGACTTGACAGACAAGTTGAGGGCTGTCACCAGATGCCCCCAAACCCCACTCACCCACCCAACCACCTTTTTAATCTGAAGACAAGACACCCCAGTGAGCCTGACCAGGACTCCTATGGCTACTTGTCCTAATCACCTGTTAATGGAGTTCCTAGTCTATCTCCATCAATTCCCAGCCCCACCTTGATGTCACTATCAGCTGAGGACATTCCTTTCACCCTATAATGGTCCGCTTTGATCTACTCATAGTGAATTTAGAAACATATTTCTGTCAGACATCTGACACATTACCCTCAAAACAGCCCTGTTAAGTTGTTCGGACTATGCTAAGCCCTGTGTTTCCCAGGACCCATTCTTGCCCTTGGCCACTAACTTCCCCAGAAGGGGCTTTGGTAAACTCCAGGGAAAAAGAAGCCTGGCTATGACCCAGACTCAGCTCAGTTTCTCTTCTTATAGTAGCCTGCAGTGGCAACACTGCCGTGCCCTTACACAGCGATGGGTATACAAGTTACTCCATTTTTAAAACAACAATACACTGCTTTTTGCAGAACAACAATGGGGTGGTTAGTCTATACAGAAGAGCTAGCAAACCTGATGTGTTTACCTCTGAGGGTGAGAGAGAGGGAAACAACGAGAGAGGAACACATGGGGCTTCTAAGACACTGGTAATGTTGTTAACCTGGAAGTTGGGTAGTTTGGAGTTCAACTTTGTTATTCTTTACACCATACTACACATTTTTAACACTTTTCTTTATGTGGCATACATCTGACAATTAAAAAACCGCAAAAAACAAAATGGCTAAGTCATTAAGGAATGGTCAGTTAATAAATTCTATTTTAATATAGCAAGTTAGTGCCTGAGAAGGCACTGTAAGCAAGTTACTGTTGCACAAATGATTGTTGAATTAAATCAATACCAAAAACGAATCTGGAAGGATGTCGATCTTAAGGACACCATTATTGCTGAAATGCATAAAATTTCAGCTATTCAGAAAGCCAGGTTTTTCCAAACAAATAATTCCACTAGCTACATTAAAATCAACAGTTGTAGAAAGGGCACACTTTACTGAATGCATTTGTATTAAAGTGTGATATGCAACATCAGATTTTAAAACACAAAGTATAAAACAAAATTTTAATTAAACTTTAGATTTCCGCAAATTCTTATCAATCAACCAATAAAAGTTAGTGCCAGATCAATGGTATTCATTCCCAAATTGATGTTTACTTGCCCTTATGCCCACTGGGTCCCCTAAAGTGTCATGTAGCAAGATAAGAAATGCCTTTCAGAGGAGCCCAAAAGAGAGACTTCAGTTGGAAATAACCATGTGGAAGTCATCAGCACACAAGAACATGCTGAAGTCTTGATTGTGGATGAGAATATCTATGGAGGGAGTAAAGGAAAAAAAAAAAAAAGATGAGGCCTGCAGGCAACATTCTGAGACATTCCAGTAACGAATATGCAGAGAGCTGAAGAAACACATACAAGACTGAGCAACTGTGTCTGTGATATTGGAGGAAAACAAGAGGAAGCCGACAGACGGAAAAGTTCAAGAAAGGAAGAAGTAATAGCTATCAATGGTAGCTACTAATTTGTAGCGGTAATCATTAGTAAAATAAATCTTTATCACCCACAATATACTAGGCAGTGTGTTAAGCACTTAACGTGTATCATTTAATACTCCCAAAAATGCAATGAGAAAGCTACTATCATCATTCATTTTATAGATGAGAAAACCAAGACTCTAAAAGGTCAGGTAATGAGCTCACGTCTAGAAGGCTGGTAAATAAAGAAACTAGCCTAAAAGTTTCTAAACTTTTTGAAGTCCTAGAACCAAAGTCTAACTAAATTTTAAACTCTAGCAAAATCTAAGAAGAGATAAAATCTATGTCTATGAGTACACATGTAGTTTTTAGTTCTCATAAAAGTTGACTTTTTTCAAGGCAGACTTTGAGTGTTTTCACCCCAAAACCCCACACAGACAAGAAGTTGGCTGAATTTTACAAATAGGCCCAAATTAATTTTAAGAATAAAGTTTTGAAACTTCAAATTAAATGTAGACCAATTTAGCCTTAGGGTTTTAAGTGGCCAACTTCTGGAGTGCTAGTTTCTTTAAGTCAATTATGATCGATACAAGCCAGATGGCTGAACTGTCAAACTGCATAAAGCTGTCTGCATGATAAGGTCACTGCATCTGTCACTGGGAAACTTTGGAAAAAGTATCACATCCAGAAACTCCCTAACCTCATAGCCCACATAGCTGAGAAAAGTCCATCAGGGATTAAGATGCGCAGTGAGGGGATCAGATGGGGTTACAGTGTGTGACAGTGTTTGTCTGTCAAATTATTGTTTGCGTTTTTATTTTGGAAAGAAAGAAAGGAAACAAAATCAAAAGCTCTCCATGGCCTAAATAGCATCTAAGGGGTTTATCAAGGTATGTGATTTTATTCTTTCATTTTTAAACCACTTTTACTCCATCTTACTACAAACAATATAATCTTAACAGGCGCCATACTGTGTCTGATATCAGGGAGGCTATTACCATAATTAAATGTTATTTCTGTGAAGATATGTGTGTTACAGGTTGAGACAAGATCATATATGGTATTATATTGCAATTTGCAAAATCATCTCTCTCCTGCTGCTTCAGAAACTCACTCTAGAATAGCAATGACTGGAAAGCTACACATAGCACTTTCATAATAAAGATGCAATGATGTCTGCAGCAGACAGCTACAAAAAGACTGATAAACATCATCTAACAGAAAATAAAATGTAAAGAAGAGTATGTACCTTGACATTTCCCACAAATACTACATTTATACACACAAATCTATAAGCACCAGTCCCCTTGCATACATTTTATTTCAGTTTTAGCCCTGGGAATGCCTACCTTAGGGGCAAACCAATTTAAAAAATAAAAGAGTAACCACTGCCTTTGCTTAGTGGTAACAGCTTTGTTGGAGCATTCTTCTCGGTTGGTTTCTCTTTTTAGTTAAGTCTTAGATTAAAATGACGCTGTGGCAATGAGCACTGTCTTGTCTGTTAATAAACATTCCTCTCTAGAATGATTTTAACTGTCACGTATTTATTAGGAACATTTTTCACTGGAAAAATGACATAAGCAAAAACTATAATGATTTAATTATTCTGTGCTGAGAATGTGGAGGGATAGAAATTAAAATATGGGGATTTGGACTGGCTGCTTCACAACCACAATTAAATCAGGTGACCTCTGAAGAGGGGGCTGACCATGTCAAGCACTACTAACCTAACTGTGGTGGGGGGAAAGGATTTTATCTTCTAGCCTGCAGGAGAAATTAGCCAAATTTACCTTGAATTTGTGTACCTCCACTAGACTAAACTGATTAACCAATGGCCCATGTTTTATGCTTTCAGAATGTAACAAATGAAACTGAACGGAGAAGTAAAGTAGTCGGAACACAGATATTCTTCATCAAAAAGAAAGGAGACATGTGAAAATCACTATGAACTCTGTTAAGTGTAAACCAATATATTGTACTTGACCTGAGTTCTGTTTTAAATTTTCACTTTCACCAAGCAACCTGTTCCAAACAGCCCATTTGTTCATGCAAAACAATATGATTTTCCCTGTATTTCATAATTAGGAAGCAAAATAAGATAAAGTACATACAACTTCTTTCAGTAATGCTAAAAAAAAGTTAAAAACACAGCATGATACCTCGAGTTGTAGGAACATTATTTATCATCTCTAAAGAATAAAAAGAAGATAAAATGGCTTTATTCAGAATCTGTTAAATAATACACAGTGAGATTCCAAACAGTGCTATTGCCATGGAATTGAAACTGATGATAATAACAGCAGCTAAAACATACACATACTTCCACACCAGACACTATCCTGGGAGCCTCAGATACGCTAACTTTTCTGACCCTCCAGCGATCCCACGAGATGGGTCCCACTGTTAGCCCCATTTCAATGAGGAGGCAGCAGTGACAGAGAAGTTAAAGGCATACAGCTGCTCAGCACCAGAGCAGGAATTCAAGACCACACTACGTGTCTCCAGGGTCTAAGCTCTTCAACACCATTATCAGCTCTCTCCTGGGAAAAAGTTTATCACTTAAGTGTGTTTTACAATTAAGATCTTATTTAATGTTATAGTGATAGGCCACTGAGAAAAGATGATAAGTGTGTTCTAGTTGTATGCAAAATTCTTCTGGAATCTGTGAACTGAAACGATGAAAAGCGTGAAACAGATCTTCGTTAGAACACGATATTAACTCAGGAGACAGCTGGCATCCTCTCTTCCCGGCTCTAGCGTTTTGTAAGAGCACCCAGGCCATGGGACCAGCTCGTGCAAAGGCAGAGAGGTGTGGTAGAACTTCATCCACGAGGACAAAGGAGCACTTGCTGTCTCGCCCCTGTGGCATGTGGAGAGGGCAGGCAGGGAGCTAACACTGAAGACTGATGCAGGAACCACACAGAGTAGCTGGTGACGGTCTTTATGGGAAGCATGACATCATTACTTTTGTTTTTAAAAAGAGTAATTTCATCAATGTTGCAAAGAGCCTGAACACAGGGACAGCCATCAGAGCCAAGTTTTCCAGCCCAGCACAGTGGCTCACGCCTGTAATCCCAGCACTTTGGGAGGCTGAGACAGGAGGATCTCTTGAGGCTGGGTGTTCAAGACTTGCCTGGGCAACATGGCAAAACCTCATCTCTACTAAAAATACAAAAATTACTCCGGTGTGGTGTCACACGGCTGTAATCACAGCTACTCAGGAGGCTGAGGCAGGAGAATCACCTGAGCCTGAGAGGCAGAGGCTGCAATGAGCCAAGATCACGCCGCTGCACTCCAGCCTGGGTGGCAGAGCAAGACTCTGCTTAAAAAAAAAAAAAAACCACTATACTTTCCAGCTCAGAACAGGAAGGGGCCTCGCTGAAATGACAGTTCTGAAGGATTCATGACAATGTACGATCAGGAGGATGTCAAACTAAGAAAAGCACTGTTACACTGCAGTTTCAAGCTTCAGAGACTGACCGATGGTGGCATCTGTCATTAACCAAGACAGGGAATACCCCAGAGTAACAGCACTTTAGAGAGACAAATAGAAGAAATTAGATGAAGGAATCAACACCAGGTTTATGGTTCTTACAGGAGATAACAGCTGCACTAACTGTTAACCCATAAGAAATAACGGCTTGGAACTCAAGAGGGAGGTCACGGTTGCAGATAGAGAGAAGGAGACATATTTGAAACCATGGGAGCAGGAGTGTGAAGAAATCCTCACATCACTTCTTACACAGGATAAGTTTTTAACAAATAAAGCATGTGTAGAAATCCCTCAGTTACACAGCATAATCAACCAATGAGGTGACCTAATTAGCTGAAACTTACAAACATTTGCTCTCAAAGACAATGTTAAAATTGGAACGACTTCAGTGTTTTTCCCAATATATTCTCTGACTTCTTTAATAGAGTATATTAAACATAACTGTTGGGGGATGAGGAGGGGTTGGTAGTTGCAGTTAGACAGGAAGAATAAATGCTAAGTACTTAAGGTGATGAATATGTTAATGAGCTAATTCAATCATTCCACACTTTATACATAACATCACTATGCACCCCATAATTATATTTATTTCTCAAAAAAATGAAAAAAATTCTTTCACAAATCTATAATTTCTAATACTGTCTTCCCATAATGTTGATACCCTTACAAGTCATCATTGTATTCAAGCGCTGTTACACTGCAGTTATTTGCCACCACCCTAAATGTCCCAAGACTAATTAAAATTTCTTCACTCTGTTCCAGGTAGGATACCCATATCATTTCTAATGACCTGCTCTACCCATCTCTAAATTGCTATCTTTAATCTGCATTAAAATAACATATAACAGAAGTTATTAAAACTGTATATAAAATAGAAACACTGATTCAAAATAAAAACTCCTAAGTCTTCCTAATGAAATTAAAAAATGGCTTTATAATAGCTATTCTGAATGTTGGGGCAGCGGGGAGGAGGGAGGTTTCACTTTGCTTTCCTCTTGGAAACAGGTTCTTGGAACATGTCTGACTTCTAAATAAATGAGATCAGAGTTCACCTAAAAAAAAAAAAACTGACTTTTCAAAACTCACCTAGGTGTAATACAGAATAAAAACTGTTTCAGTGAACTGTCTATACAGGAACATATTCTTCTGCCTGTTCTGGCTATACGAAACCACTGAAACATTTGATGACTTGTGAGCTGCTTGAATTGGTATTTCCAACTCAAACTGGAAGACTGGATGAAGGGTTTATAATGGAAATTTGGTGCCAATTCAATCTGGTCATTCCATGTAGAGACAGATTCAGACTGATCTACTATAGCAAATCCAATGTTCCATAAGTCATAGAAGCTATGTCATAAGTGAGAAAGGATGATCAAATGCAGTATTTGTGAGTTAACACAAGAATAATTCTTTTAACCTTGCAAGAGAGAAATTGAAAGCGAGAAGCCCTAGCATTACAAAAGCCCTGACTCATGAAGATAACATTCCTAACATTCTTTTCTATAATTCTGCTTCTCTTTAGTTAAATAATAGTCCAAGAAAGTCACATTTCTTGATTACTACTGACTATCAGTGTAGGCACTTCCTAGTAAATATATGTAAATTAAGAACAAAAGAAACAGTACTCTGCAGTGAGAACAGCACACCACACTAGAAGTAATATTTTTAATTTTCTTTGAGAACAAAACTATAAGCATCCATTAAAATCTGATGAATACAGTAAATCAATGGACTGAGCTCTGGATTTAAAGATTAAAAACTGAGGTAGAGTTTAGCTGTGAAGAAATGTCCTGAATGGACAGTTAGATGAAAGGTAGGGAGATAGATGGACAGACAAACATATATTTAAATCTTCTCTTGAGCCAGGCATGGTGGCTCACGCCTGTAATCTCAGTACTTTGGGAGGCCGAGGCGTGAGGATCATGAGGTCAGGAGATCGAGACCATCCTGGCTAACATGGCAAAACCCCGTCTCTAGTAAAAATACAAAAAAATTAGCCGGGCCTGGTGGCAGGCACCTGTAGTCCCAGCTACTCGGGAGGCTGAGGCAGGAGAATGGTGTGAACTCGGGAGGCGAACCTTGCAGTGAGCAGAGATCATGCCACTGCACTCCAGCCTGGGAGAGAGAGCAAGACTCCATCTCAAAAAATAAAAAAATAAAACAAATCTTCTCTTTGAATACAGTACATGCATAAGCTACTTATTACATGAATCTCAAATGCCTAGTGTTTTCTTACCTTTATGAAAATTTTAGTCATTAGTCAATTAACAGCCAAATTATGTCCTGTGTTCAATCAAGAGCAAGCTAAACAGCTGCATCGTTCTGTTTGCCATTATTGCCAATGAGTTGGGACTTTGTTCAATAATTACAAACTTAATAGGATGTCAGGGATGTTATGTAACAGAGAGAGCATCAGTCACCCAGGAAGCAACAGGGCACTTGCTACCTGTGAACTGTGGAGATACAGGACCAAGTCGGCTGTGTTGAGGAACAGGAACACTGAAGAACTGCTTGTTGCCCCGCCACTGCTGTCCACTCTTTATTTAGTGTCCCCCAATTTCACTGACATCCGTCAGGTTTTTTTGTTTTTGTATTTTTTTGAGACGGAGTCTCGCTCCGTCGCCCAGGTTGGAGTACAGCAGCGTGATCTTGGCTCACTGCAAGCTCCATCTCGCCAGTTCACGCCATTCTCCTGCCTCAGCCTCCTGAGTAGCTGGGACTACAGGTGCCCGCCACCACGCCTGACTAATTTTTTGTATTTTTAGTAGAGATGGGTTTTCACCATGTTAGCCAGGATGGTCTCGATCTCCTCTGTCAGGCTTCTTAAAGACATTACTCTAAAACTCACAAATCTCCCCTAGCTCATAACAATTTTAGCAGAGAAGAAAGACTGAACAGAAAGGAGCATTTTGAAAATGCTCTAGATTTTAAAAAGCACTTACTGAGTTCCCTAGCATCCTAAATGCCTAAAAATATCTATTAGAGGAAATTTAAGTTTATCCTGCCAAATAACATCTGGCTTTGAAAACGAAATTAACACCTTGAGTTGTATTCAGAAACCAACAGGAAGTCAATGTAAATTGGAAGAAAACATAATGTGTTCCATATGGATAGAGGATTTTAAATGATGTTTTATATGAGCATCTGTATTCACTGTATCAGCTAAACAGTGGTCATCAAGATACTGTTACCAATGTTAATTACTATTTTTAATTCTTAAATTGTAATTATTTTCAAAAGCAAGGACTCTTTAAATGGCTACTTTATACTTTGATTACATAATTGTTGGCATATGAGAAAAAGTATTTGTCTTGCCAACAAAATTTGAATTATTGTTCCGGCTCATTTAAAAAGCCGTAACACTCGGGTTACCTTCAATAGAGCAAAGAGACAATAGCTAAAGTTCTAGCTCAACTGAGAATGTGTGTACTGCCTTAATTAGTAACTGCAAAAAGACTTCAGGAGAGATATAGCTATGTGTTTATTTCCCTTTCTAAGTAAATCTCATCAGGCAAAATAGATAATTTCTATAGAAGACTGCTATCACGATGGTTTATGAATAGGGGAAAAAGAAATGTTCTAATCTTTAATTCATTTTATAGGCAATTCAACAACATATTTCTGTAACATCTACCATAAAACAGTAGCAACTGCACTGTTTACAGCTCTAAACCAGTGGGTCTCATATTTGGCTAAACACTGACATCGTTTGGGAACTTTGCAAAATACTGATGCCTGGGTTCCACCCCCAGATGCTCTGACGTAAGTGGTTGGAGAAGAAAGTCTGAGTATTATTCATAGTCTTTAAAGCACCCCCCCAGGTGATTACAATACAACACAGCACAGGTGCTTAAGCAAAGATGGGCTCCTCAGCAATTCTAGACACCCTAGAGGGGATCTAACTGTAGATCCCTAAAGGGTACACACTTCCGTAAAATCAGATTCCATGAGCATATGCTTGAACTTCTACTGGGCAATTCAACGACAAGATCCTTAACCTTTTTCGGCTGTAATCTATAAAATGGGGTAACACCTCTCTGGAGGTTACTGTGAAGATTAAATGTGCACAGGGCACATGGCATAGGCAAGGTGATCAGTCTGTTGACAGTAGCTATATCACCATTGCAATTGGGGTGAATGTTACACGGAGTGAATGCCTAACAGAAACTAGTTTGCCTGTGTGTGTGGAGGGCAGGGAAAATCTATCATTCTCCCTGTCTTCTACCAGAGTTCCAAGAACACCCAAGAAAGGGGAGAGTATATACTAAAAGGAGAATTTGGGAATCTACCCAAATGTGGGATGTGCGGCCCCCTCCAATAGCCTGAGACTGTAAGACAGGAGCGCAGGGGCTCACAGACCCCTCCAAGTCTGCCTGGCCTCATTTAAGGATGCGGATTCAAGGAAGCATTTTCTTACCCATTCAACCATTTCAATTAGTCTGTTTAAGCATGCAGGTCCTCATGTGTTCATACGGAATTCTATCCTTGACATAAAGCTAAACAGAAGTGGCGGGAAGTCACAGAATTCTATATGGTAAGTTCTTGATACAAAAAAATAAGGTATTTAAAGAAATATCAGAAGAAAATGAATGGCAATCTTTAAAATGATATATAGAACACAGGAATGACTGGTGTATCACAGGCACTCTATTGAATGCGTAAATTTATTTCACACCAGATACAGTGCCTAAGCCAAATTTCATACACCTTCCCCAAAAGTAACAAAGCAATCCTGAAAGAACTATTAAGAAATGTAAATCCAGGGAATTCATTTCTCTTCTGCTAATTGGTATCAGTGATAAGGACTATTAACTTAAAATATGCCTATTTCCTATGAAAAGAACTTAATAATCCATCATTCATATTACATTACCTGGATGCAAAGTAAAGAATCTAGCAGTTACAAGATTAAACAGTTACAAGATATGCTATACTAGTAGTAATAGTTTCACTTAAGACAGATTTCTTTACACTTAATTGGTACCTACGCCTAAACATGAAGAGAATAATTCCAGCTTGAAAGCAAGTGACAGTAGATCATTTCTGTGTATTCTCTCAACAAAAACGCAAACAAATAACCAGCAAGCACAAGAGAGGTAAAAAAAAAAACATCTTGACAATTCTCTAAATGTATTAGCCTTTGACTATTTTATGTGTAATTGGCAATATCATTTCTTCATGACAGGACTCATTAGTGACATTACAGCATCCCATAATTCAGCATTTTACTCCAAACTTGAACTAGTAATTAGTTGGCATGAATCTTGCTCCATTTACCATGTATACTTTGTGATCAAATTTTAATAGGACCGTCTCATCTGTATTCACACAATGCTGTTAAACGAATTATTTTTTATACGTTGCCTTAAAAAAGCTACTTTATTTTTCACATTAGAAGCTTTCCCTGGATTACAAATATGCAGAAAAAAATAAGATTTTAATAAAAACAAACTGGGTAGCTAATCACATCTTGAGTTACACTTCCATCTATCTCCAGATACGCACCTTTCATTATTACCAATCATTCGTTTCTGGAAATTCAGGGCTCAGTACTGGAGAACAATAAAGACAACACAACGTCTGGCTGCTCAAAATCCTAAAATTCTGAATTATAAAGAAAACAGTAAAAATATATATCTGATATACTAACAGGAATAGAATTTTATAGTAATCATTTCTCAGCGCTGCGGCAATTACTTATTTAAGACAAAAATCACCAGAAACTTTCCATGATAAGCTCAATTGTTTAGAGTCAAAAAAGATGCTTAAGTTACACCTGAAGGAATAAATATCCCAAATGAAGTGCGTGAATTGTTTGCACATTGTTATGGCTGATAAAGTATTCAGCTGTGCAGATGATACTACTGGTGCCTGCCTAACTGCCTTCCCTGTACCTGCCTGCCCCACCCCTAGCTTTAAATTCAGTGAGAACTCTGATTCTGTTCACTTGGGTCCAGGAGCTATGTCTGCAGGGAGAGAATATTACCCACTCTGTATCGCTAGCCTGCACTGGCCCTCAAGCCATAAATCAACATTGCACTCTACTACCCCTGGTGATATCATTCCCAACGACTACCATTCCACTCATTGAAAGAGCTGTGGATCTAAGAGAAACTTCTGTGAATGACACACACACACACACACACACCACACACACACACACACACACACACAGAGGGAGGAATGAAGGGAAAGAGAGAAGCGCTAGAAAGGCGACATGCAACCTCTCATGTGAGTGTCATCCTGAGACCCTGAGGACAGCCAGCCTACGAGACAAGTCCAAGCTGTCAGATTGAGTAGGGAAGAATTGAATGTAGGTTTTTGATGATGCTAATGAGGCCCCCAGTTAACAATATAGATAATAAATGTTCTTTCTATTCAAGCCATTTTCAGTTGATTTTTCATTACCTGAAGCTGAAAGCAACCTAACTGACGAGCATTGTAAGGGACTTCAACTATCATTTTGTGATCATGGAACACTTACAAAACTTGATGACATATGATGCCACAAACTAAGCCTCAATTCAAAAGAAGATTAATTATAAGGATCACAGCCTCTGAAGATAATGCAATAAAAACTGAAATTCAGGACAAAAATACAAACCAAAAATAGCTAAAGAAGGGAAGTATTTTAAAAATCCTCCACTAATATTAAATCGTGTCTCAAGCCAAACAAGCAATTACAAAATCTTTAGAAAATAATGACAGTAAGGACACTGCATATCAAGAAAAGAAGTTAAAGAAAGAGAAAGCACAGAAAAGAAAAAAGCAAATAAACCCAGATTTATAATTAGAGGAAAAGACACAGCATAAAATTGGTGGGGGGTGGCAGAGGGAATGGGAGGCAGAAAACAAATTAGCCATTCAATTAAAGGCATCGGAAAACACACAGCAATGGCAAAGTAAAGATAAAAGGTAAAGAGATGAATCTGGACAAGAGTTGCATTGAAAAATTAGACCAAGAGACTTCTTTGAAAGGTGTGGGGGAGACAAGCCTCTAGTCTAATAAGAATAAATTACAGAAAATACAAATTGCAAAAGTAGGAGTAAGCAAAATGTGTAGCAACAGTACCACAGACACAGATGCTACAAACACTTAAAAGAGCATTACATTAATAAACTTGAATACCTTACCTATTTTTCATTATCAACCCCCAAAGGAACCTGCCTTGCTCAACACCCTGAGCTTGTAAATAAATGCTAAGGCATGATTTTGTTGGGCTGAGCTTTGGAGAGCCACAAGACATTGTAATTTCTTTCCTTTTTTTTTCTGAGATGGGGTCTTGCTCTCTTGCCCAGGCTGCAATGCAGGGGCATGATCACAGCTCACTGCAGTCTCAACTTCCTGGGCTCAACTGATCCACTCACCTCAGTCTTCCAAATAGCTGGGACTACAGGTGCATGCTACCGTGCCCGGCTAATTTTTGGGGGTGTTTGTTTGTTTGTTTTGTAGCAACAGGGCTTCACTGTGTTGCCCAAGCTGGTCTCGAACTCCTGGGCTCAGGTGATCTGTTTGCCTTGGCCTCCTAAAGTGCTGGGATTACTAAAATGAGCCACCATGCATGGCCATTGTAATTTCTAAGATTTTTTTTTTCCTCCCCATCACCCAAACCAATTTTCACAATATCGTCCTTGTTGAGAATGCAAGCATTAATGTTAAGTACGACGGTTTAGAAAAATAAGGATTTTCCATAGTGATTCAAAAGGGAGAATACCAGAAATACCAAAACAATGGTAAAGTTGTATGTTTTTCAACAAATTGCTACCCAAAAGGTTAACAGACATATACGATTATTACAAAAACTTAATATCTAAATTTCAGAGGGTCATAAGGCTTATGCTGACCAGGAGCTGGCAGACTAAGACCAGTGGGCCAATTCTAGCCTGCCACATGTTTTTGTAAATAAAATTTTATTGGAACAGAGCTGCACTTGCATTTACATATTGTGTAAGGCTACTTTCACAACACAATGGCAGAGTTGAGTGGTTTTGACAGAAGCCATCTGGCTCTTTACAAGAAAAAATTGCCAACCTCTGTTCCTGACCATAAAAAGATAGCTAATACAATCTTAGCAAAGCAAATATAACCTTTACGCATGTAATAATAGTTTTAATATTTATATAAGATAAAGAGAAACTGGTAGAGAATAACAGAGTTAAGAGAGGCAGACAGTAATGCACCCTCTTATCAAACACGTGGAATGTTCATAAAAATTACCAAGTTTTAGGACAAAAGGATATATTTACAAATTCAAAAAATACAAGTCTTCCAAATCTTTTAAAATAAATGTAATAGGATAAAATTAAAACATGGCTAAAAATCTACTATCTCTACATCTATCTACCTATTGAAATTTAATGCCTTACTTGTGCTTTGGGATAAAGAAAAAAAACTGAAGAAAAATTTCCATTTTCATCATACATACATAACAAATAAAGCTTACAAAATGAAGACTGGGAAACAGCCACAGGAGGGTCAGAAAAAATGATAGCATAAAATGCATTTATCAGAAAACACAAGAGATTGAAAATAAGTAAACTTAGTTTATAACTTACAAAATTAGGGGGGTAAAAACAAAACCAAAGAGGAAAGTAGAATAAATTATTAGAGGTAAAAGAAGAAATCAATTAGAAAACCAAACAAAAATACCAGGACATTTGAAACCCAGGTTCTTTGAAATGACTCATAAAACTAGCTAAGTTTTGCCAAGTCTAACTAAGAAAAAAGAAAGAAGATCCAAATAAAGTACAATAGAAATGGAAAAGAAAACAACCTCAGATATTAAAGATTTAAAATTTAACTCCATATAATTTTAATATTAAAAGCTAGGCAAAACATACACTAGAAGAACGTTCTAAAATTTTCCTAAGAAAAAAGAAAACAAAAGCAGACCAAATAACTGTGGAAGAAATCAAAATTACAGGCAATAATTTAACTCGGGGGAAATAAAGCACTAAGCATAGATGATTTTAATGAAGAGTTTTTCAGATCTTCAAAAAATAGATAAAACCAATATTATATAAACTGTCTAATATTATATAAACTGTCCTAATAGTGTCCTAAAAGCACTAAGCACAGATGGTTTTGATGAAGAGTTTTTCAAATCTTCAAACAATAGATAAAACCAATATTATATAAACTGTCCTAATAGGACAAAGAAAAAGATTTTTTAAAAACCTACCTAAGACGTTTTAGAAAGCCACCATAGTTGGATTCATAAATAAGAAAACACACTTAGGTGGGAATAGCACTTATGAATATAGATGGAACATTTTTAAATAAAGTTTAAAAATTACCAGACAGAAAGGTAGAGCAAGATGGCTTTAAAAAAAAAAAAAAAACCCTCCAAAGATCATCCCCTCAGCACAAACATCAAAATGAACAACTATCCATACAAGAAAGCATTTTCATAACAGCTAAAAATCAGATGGGAGATGACAGGACCCGGTTTTAGCATAACGAGAAAAGATGCATTTAAGGGGTAGGAAGGACAGTCTCACATCACCTATACTCTGGTACCTCATCCCCAGGCAGCACAGCCTGGAGAGAAAAACACCTATGCTTGGCGTAGGGAGAGCACAGTGAGTGTGGGACTTGGCATTGGAACTAGGTCCTAGCCCTGCCACAGTGGAACCCAGCACTGAACTCAAACAACTCAAAAGCAAATAAGCAAATAATCTGATTTTTAAATGGGCAAAATATCCGAAGAGACATTTCTCAAAAGAAGACCTGCAAATGGCCACCATGTCTAGGGAAAAAATGCTCAATATCACTAGTCATTAAGAAACGCAAATCAAAACCACAGTGAGATTTCATCTCACCCCATATAGGATAGCTATTATCAAAAAGAAAATAACAAATGCTGGCAACGATGCAGAGAAAAAGAATGTTCATATGGTCTTGGTGAGAATGTAAATTGGTAGAACTATTATGGAAAACAGTATGGCGGTTCCTCCAGAAACGGAAAATATAACTGCCATATGATCTAGCAATTCCGCTGCTGGATATATACCCAAAAGAAAGGAAATTAGTCTATCAAATAGATGACCTGCAGTCCCACATTTACTACGGCTCCATTCACAATAGCCAAGATATGGAATCAAGCTAAATGATCATCAACAGATGAATGAACAAACAAAATATGTTATACATTCACAAAGGAATACTATTCAGCCACTGAAAAAATGAAATGCTGTCATTTGCAACAACACGTTTAGAACGGGAGGATGTTAAGCGAAAGAAGTCAGGCACAGAAAGACAAATATCGCGTGTTCTCACTCATATGTGGGAGCTAAAAAAAACTGATCTTGCGGAGGTAGTGAGTGGAACAGTGTTTCCCAGAGGCTATGAAGGGCAGGGGAGAGGAGAGTGTGAGGAGAGGTTGGTTATGGGTACAAAACTAGTTAGAGGAAAGGAGTAAGTTCTAGTGCTCAATAGCACTGGCAGGAGACCATAGTTACCTATTTTACAGTTAATCCTTGAACAACACTGGTTTGAACTGCCAGGATCCACTTATACAAGGATATCTTTCCAACCAAACTGAAAATATAGCCGTTCCTCAGTCTACATGGGGAAATGGTTCCAGGACCCTCACGTTTACCGAAATCCTCGCATACTCATGTCCCGAAGTCGGCCCTGTGGAACCTCATATTCAACAAGTCAGCCCCCATATATGTAAGTTTCGCATCCAGTGAGTATGAATTTTCGATCCATGTTTGGTTGAAAAAAAATGTGTGTATAAATGGACCCATGCAGTTCAAATCGTACAAAACTGTACAGTATTCGAGGGATGTGAATTCATGGATACAGAGAGTCAAATTTCTATCCGTGGGTTTGGCAGGGCCAACCGTGGACTGGAGCATGCTTCGATTTTGGTTATACAGGGGGCCCTGGAACCAACCCCTCACATATACTGAAGTAAGATATTTTTTAAATAGCTGCAAGAGAATATTTGGAGTATCCCCAACACACACAAATGATAAATGTTTGAGGTGATAGACATCCCAATTACCCTGATTTATTACACATCATATGCATATACCAAAATATCACATGTACCCCATAAATATGTCCAACTATTATGTATCAGTAAAAAACCAAAAATAAATTTTAAAATGTTAGACAAGTACTGTGGCCATGTAGAGCTTATCCAAGGTATATATAAGCATTTTAATGATAAAGAAGAGAAAAAAGAAATGTTCCAATGAATTTACTATAGTCATGTATTAAAGGAGAAACATCACGTGACTATCAGAGACTGAAATATCATCTAATAATACTGAACACCCATTCCTAACAAAAATGCTTAGCAAATTCTGATAAAAGGTATATATCAAAAATTTAGAGAAAATATTACATTTAATGGTAAAATATTAAAAGCATCCATTAAAATGAAGAAAACAAGGATATCTGTTACACTTGTTAAAATCCCGCATTGTAGTGGTTCAGGGATTGCAATAAGATAAAAATTTAGAGACAGAAATATTCACAAAGAAATGATTATCACAATTTACAAACAATATGATTGTTCACCTAGAAAATCAGAGGCAATCAGAAAAAATAAGGGATTTTGTCAAGGGGACAACATACAAGGTGAACACAAAACTCAACAGCTTTCTCACACCTTCAAAATAGCCAATTTAAGAATTTAATAGCAAAAAGCAACATAAACGGAAAAGTGGGTATAAAACTAAAAAAAGGTGGCAAGATCTTTATGAAGACAACTATAAAACTTTACTAAAGGATATAAAAGAAGCCTGAATAAATGAAAAGATATACTCAGTTCAGAAATGCTAGGACTCAATATTGTAACGATGTCAGTTTTTAACAAAGTAATCTATAAAGGTAACCCCTATCCTAATCAAAATTCAAACATGATTTTTCGGGAACTTGACAAGCTAATCCTAAAACTCATATAAAATATGTAAGAAAACTTCTAAAAAGAACAATGAACAAATTTGAATATTTTTAAATGTTTACAATATGAAAACAGTGTTATGTTAATTAAAATGGTGTGATATTAACAAAGCAAGAGAAATCAATTCATAGGAGAGAATTAAAAAGCCTTGAAATCACCATCGTTGTCATCAGCATCATCATAGCTAACATTTACCTAGCACTTATTACGTGTCAGGCAATTTTCTAAGCTTATTACACAGATTAGTTCATAATCAAGATGTACATTTTATCTCCTGTGAGTTCCCTGATAATCCTTTACCTGTTTTCCTGTTTTGTTGCCTTCAGTAATGCTTTGAATATTGGGTGGAAGCTACTTTCCTCCAGAGAGGAGTTGTATTTATTTTTGCCAGTTGCCTGGGTACACAACTACTTGAAGACCACGTTGAATTGTTTGCTGGAGGTTGTTTTGGACCTCCCCAACAGGACAGCAGGAATGTGCAGGGAAGACCTGTGGGAGGCCCTCTGGTGGTCATCAATTCTCAGAGAAGCGCTTTCCTTGCTACTCCAATGAGTTAAGGCTTGTTTCCTTCTCTCTTGTACGCAGAGATTTCTTTCTCATTCACCTTTTACACTACAGACTTTAGAGTTCCAGCTTTATTCAGCAACCTCTTTGGAGCTTCCCACTCTGTAGAAACCATGGGCTTTATTGCCTTATCTCTGGAGTCCCATGCAGCCATCAAAGCAGACGCTCCCGGCCCTTGAGTTCAGAAAGACGGTGAAGGCAGTCTAAGAGCTCGCTGCCCTCCCTAGAGTCTGGCTTGCCCTTTTTCACCCTGCCAATTCCTTCTTCTCCTGCCTGGTCAGAAATACATTTTCAATAGTTTTTTACATCTCTCCTCTAATATTTTTAATTGTTGTTAGTAGGTAGGTAGTTTAAGGTATCTGATCGATCAACAGACTGTAAAACTATGTCTTTTTTACACACCAGTATTACCCTATTTTATTCCTATAGCTTTACAATGTCTGATAGGATATGTCGCTGCACTTTACTTTTGCATGGCTTGCCTTTTTTTTTAATAGATGTTTGACATTTTTATATGTTTGATTATTAATCCTTTAGTATATTTTTTTCAAGCTTTGCTTTTTGATGTGAGGGAGAGCTTTAATAATTTATTTCCACAAAGGATGGCTGATTTGATTAAGCGTTCCTTTCTCACTCTATCAGTCAGAGTCCTGGCAGAAAACAGACTGTGCAATCAACAGGGATAATTTGGGAAGCGTTTAAAGGGAGGTTCACAAAAGGTAGGACGGTTTAGTAAAACCAAAAGGAATAATGCCATGCCCTGGAGAAAATGACAACTGCTGTTTCCACCCCTAGGCCTTAAGGCATAAGAGCAGGGAAGCAGAAACTAGAAGCTGAGAGGACTGAGTGGACAGGGCCCCTGACAGGAGCTGTGACCTTTCCCAATGGACACAGTGAGCCCTGAGGTAACCCTGTACAAAGGAAGGGCTTGTATGTGGGGAGGAAGGGTGGTTCAAGGGTCAGAATGAATACCTTGACCTAATCCTTTGCCCTCGTTTCTCACTGGCTGGAGCCAGTTGGTAGCCACAAGGCAGGAGGCTCACTAACAGTCCAAAGAGGTCAGCTTCTGGCACAGAACAGCGTGCAGAGGGCATATCTAGAGGAGTACACGGAAGACATCGGCACACCCTTGACTGACAATTCTGCCTTTTTTTAATCTATCAAACTCAATAAATGAAACTGTACCAGGACGATATGCGGTTACTACAGTCAGATGAACAGAGTTCAAGTCCAGCTTCCACCACACACTAATTGTGTGATCTTGAACAAGTTACTTAACCCTCTGTGTCTTAGTTTTCTCAACTGCAAAGTGGAATAAAAATACTTACTGTAAAGGATTATTGCCCAAAAAACAACTTTTTAAATTGCCTCTTTTTTTTTAAGTAAAATAGTTTTAAAAAGTGAAAGGACAAAATAAAATGGTAAAAATAATTCAAATGATTCCAAATGTATTAGTAATCATAGTAAGTATAAGTCTTTGGAATTCTGATTTAAAACAAGTATTGTCAAAATAGGTAAAAAATTCAAAATCTATATACATAATGCACATACATAATGCTTACCAGAGACACACTTAAAACACAAGGATACCAAAAAGAAAGAAGGTTAAAAGAAGGAAGAAAGATGTACCAGAGAAACACTAACTGGAAGTCCAATGCCAGCGTCACTGGCTACAATCAGCAAAGCTGCCTTTCTTTCCAGAAGCTCTAGAGATGAATCCGTTTCCTCACCTGTTCAAGCTTCTAGAGGCTCCCTGCATCCTTTGACTCATAGCCGCTGTCAACGTAAAATAAACGAGAGACTGACTTTCCAAAACAGTTTATTCAGGAATAGCAGGGGACTACAATCCATATGCACGCTATGGCACACCCATAGGTATATCCAAACAGGCTGAGACAAGAGAAGCTTTTAAAAGGAAAAAATGAGAAGTCCATATGAGCTGTCTTGAAACAAAGCTCTCTGGTTCCAGGCGCTGGAACAAGGCAAGTGTCCGTGGGCAGGCAGCTTATCGGGAACACTGAAGTTCTTGCAGTAGTTCCTACATGAGCGTATGTGCACGAGGCAGGCAGCTTATCGTGAACACTGAAGTTCTTCCAGTAGTTCCTACGTGAGCGTATGTGCACGAGGCAGGCAGCTTATCGGGAACGCTGAAGTTCTTCCAGTAGTTCCTACGTGAGCGTATGTGCACGAGGCAGGCAGCTTATCGGGAACGCTGAAGTTCTTCCAGTAGTTCCTACGTGAGCGTATGTGCACGAGGCAGGCAGCTTATTGGGAACAATGAAGTTCCTGCAGTAGCTCCTACATGAGTGTATGTGCAGGAGGGCGCTGCCTTCATGGCCTCGCGGCTCCATTTCCTTAGGTTTTCACGTGAGTCACTCTGTGTTGGTACCACTAACTTTCACACCCCCTTCCATCTTCACAGCCAGCAATGACTGGCTGAATCCTTCTCATGTCACATCACTCTTCTTCTGCCTACTTCTTTCACATTAAGGACTCTTGTGGTTATACTGGACCCACCTGGATAATCCAAGATTAGCTCCATATTTTAAAATGAAATGATTAGCAAGCTTAATTCCTTCTGCTATCTTAATTCCCCTTTGCCATGTAAAGGGACATATTCACAGGTTCTGACGGTTGGGATGTAGACATCTTTATTTTGGGTGTGGACGAGTGAGGGGGGCATTATTCTGCCTATCACAGTACCTAGTAACACAGCTTCAAAGCCTATAAAGAAAAAATTAAAAGAACTAAGAGAAAATTGGAGGTCTCTCATTTGATGATTTTTTTTTTTTTTTTTTGAGATGGACTCTTGCTCTTTTGCTCAGGCCAGAGTGCAGTGGTGCAATCTCAGCTCACTGCAACCTCTGCCTCCCGATTTCAAGCGCTTCTCCTGCCTCAACTTCCTGAGTAGCTGGGACTACAGGCACACACCACCATGCCCAGCTAAATTTTGTATTTTTCGTAGAAATGGGGTTTCACTATGTTGGCCAGGCTGGTCTCGAACTCCTGACCTCGTGATCCACCCGCCTCGACCTCCCAAAGTGCTGTGATTACAGGCATGAGCCACCACACCTGGCCTTAGTGAAGTAATTTTAACATATCTCAGTAATTGCTAATCAGATAAAAAATAGTCACTAAAGATATTGACAATTTAGACAATATGATTAACATATTTTTAGAGCCCTGTATCCAACAACTGGACAACAGATTTTTTTTTTTTTTTTTTTTTTGAGACAGAGTCTTACTCTCTCACCCAGGCTGGAGTGCAGTGGCATGATCTTGGCTCACTGCAACCTCCGCCTCCCGGGTTCAAGCGATTCTCCTGCCTCAGCCTCCCGAGTAGCTAGGACTACAGGCGCATACCACCACGCCTGGCTAATTTTTATATTTTTGGTAGAGATGGGGTTTCGCCATGTTGGCCAGGATGGTCTCGAACTCCTGACCTCAAGTGATCCGCCCGCCTCAGCCTCCCAAAGTGCTAGGATTACAGGCGTGAGCCACTGCACCAGCCTGAACAAGAGATATTCTTATGCAAATGTGAAACATTTATGAAAAGTGACCACATACTGGGCCATAAAGTCAGTCTCAACAAGTCCTAAACAATCAGTTTAATACACCTGAAGTCCTCTAGGCAAAATGCAATTAAGTTAGAAATCAGTATTTAAAAAAACACATAAAACACATAAAAACAACATTTCTAAATAATCCACTGATTAAAGAAGAAATCATAAAGCTAAAGTATACATGAAAAATACAACACCATATATCAGAACTAAGCAGTGATTAGAAAAAAAATGTGTAAATTTAAATGTTTAAATGATAAAAGAATATATGCTGAAAATGAACAAGCTAAGCATCAAATTCAACAAATTTAACAATTAGGAAAGGAACGACAGTATCAACATGAATCAGGTAGAATCAAGGAAATAATAAAAGAGCAAAAATAAATAAATTAACAAAGATTCAATAATTCAATAAAACCTTTATTTGGAAAGTCTAATAAAATCAATAAACCTCCAGCAACATTGATCAAGAACAAAGAAAAAGGCCCACAAATGCAAACGGACTTACAGACACACATAAAATTTGTGATAACTGAATATTCAACTTTACTTTTAAAGTTGAATATATTTAAAGAGAATATGTAAATATGATACTCCCAGGTTATTTTTCTAATAATTACCATAGTTATGTTTTCAAAAATTTTCCCCAAATTGAAAAATAAGAAAATGAAGCTCTCATTTATAACAGCAATAATAACATATAATGCCTAAAATACATTAAAAGGGATGGAGTGAATCTATCTCAAAAAAGATGTCAACACTCTCATCATTTATAAAATTTATAAACTTCTAATCAAAACTCCAGGAAGTTATTTCATAAAACATAAAATAATCCCCAAATTAATCCCAAAGAATAAAGGGAAGGTAATGGCCATGAAACTTCAGGAAAAATAATGAGGGATATTTTCCCTGAAAACATTCAAATGTATTACAAAAGGATAATACTTTAAAATTTTTTACTGATAGTGATTTAAAGACAGATTAGTCAAACAAAACAGGAAATTCACCAACAGCCTACAGTTTCCTAATGAGTATGTTTCAAATCAATAGGAAGGATATAATTCAATACATATGGGAAACTGTTCAGGGAAAAAAGTAAAGGCAGATCTCTAACACACACCATAGGACAAAACACTATATATAAGGATTCAAACACCTGTGAAATGAACAAACAAGTAAGAGGAAATACAGATAAAATTTCCATCCAACTTCTCATGATACACTTTATATAGAAAAACCATAAAGCAGGCCAGGTGTGGTACTTCACACGTGTAATCCCAGTGCTTTGGGAGTCTGAGGCGGGAGGTTCACTTGAAGCTAGAGGTTCGGGACTAGCCTGGACAACACAGTGAGACTCCATCTCCACAAAAAATTAGAAATTAGCTGGGTGTGGCAGTGCGTGCTGAAGTCTCAGCTACTAAGGAGGCTGACGCAGGAGGATCCCTTAAGCCCAGCAGTTTGAGGTAGCAGCGAGCTATGATTGCACCACTACAATCCAGCCTGGTGGACAGAGATATAGCCCATTTCTTGAAGAAAAAAAAAAAAAAAAGAAACAAAACCATAGGCCAAGTATGGTGCCTCACACATGTAATCCCAACACTTTGGGAGGCCAAAGTAGATCACCTGAGGTCGGGAGTTCAAGACCAGCCTGACCAAATGGTGAAACCCCATCTCTACTAAAAATACAAAAATTCGCCAGGTGTGGTGGTGCACGCCTGTAATCCCAGCTACTCAGGAGGCTGAGGCAGGAGAATTGCTTGAACCCAGGAGGTGGACATTGTACTAAGCCAAGATCGTGCCACTGCACTCCAGCCTGAGTGACAAAGCAAGACGCTGGCTCAAAAACAAACAAAAAAAAGAAAAAAAACCATAAAGTAAAAATGAAGTATTAGGATATTCCAAGTTGCAAATAGGAAATCTCAACTAGCTTAAACAAGGAAGTAATTTAATGGCTCGTGTAATTCCAAAGTACAGAGGAAGGTCACAATCAGACCTTCCTTTTTGATCATTTGATCAGTCTTGTTCCATTTCTCTGCCATTCCCTCAAATCTGCCCTCTTACACATGCTACCTTCTTCAGCCTTATGGCTCCCATCACGCCTACAGTCTCCGTCCTTAGGCCTGCATGCCTCACCAGTTAGAGAAGAGTTCCTCTTTCCCCACCTACTGCCAAAAGCCCTAGTTATACACCCATCTCTTAATAGTCACAAATACTACCCACTAGTTAGATTAGGCCAGAGTTCCCAGCCAGCCACCTTGCTGGGTGTATGACTAAGGTCAATCATTGGGCCTGGGGACGAGGTCATCCAAACCAAACTCCAGCCTCAGTCAATGGTTACAGAGAAAAAAATTCGAGGTTGGAAAAGTTCACTACAAAGCGACTGACAAAATTAACTATATGAAAATACTAAATTTCAACATATAAATCTACCATTAACAAAATCAAAAGACAATGGCATAGGTAGAAAACGCATACATATTTTGAAACAAAATAATGATAAAGTCCTATATGAACCCAAACTTTTTGGTAATAAGGTATTAGAAGATTTCACTAAGTTGTATCATTTGGCAGAAATGTAGAAATAGATTACAATGAGAACAATGGCATAATAATCTAGGAAAATGTAATGTCTGGTTAAAGGAAAAGAAATACTGGAACTACTACTCACCATTTGCTGAAGACATAGCCCTGGTAGTGTTGGAGGCGACCAGGAGCGGTAATGGCAACTGAAAAATACTGTCTACGTATGAACAGCAAACAGCTGTGGGTCATGGAATCCTGTGTAATGTTCAAGTCACTGGCATTAAAGAAAGCCATAAAAGGTGAAAGCAAATCAGAACAGTAAGATCACAGAAATAGTTTTCATATGCATATCATACCTTTTAGGAAGCTCTCCAAAACCTTTCATGGGTGAAACAGAATATAAATAAAATTAGCCACTTAATCTAAAAGTGAGAGAAATTGTTTGAAAGTAGATTTTAAATTGATTTTTAAAATATGGGTTTTAAAAATATAGACTTTTTGATGATGAATAGGAAAAGTTTTAATTACCAAAAGATAATAAGCAGGAAGTATAAACAGCATTTAAAACTAAAAGCTACTAAATGCTGACAGAATTTTAAAGGGAAAGTCAAAATGTTTAATTAATGGTTTGGGCAGGAATCACATGGCACAATGAATAAGATGTACCACATGATGCCACAGAGAGCCACAGAGGCGGCTCAGGTGATTTTTTAATGCAGATCCACTATGAAACCGTGTATCTGTGGAAGACTGTCTTGTACAAATATAACATACTTCATTCTTTTGAGTTGGTGATTCATAAATCTTAACATGAGAGTTAATTTCTTTATTTTTAATACCATTCTCCCCTGGACTTTCATCTGGAGGGGGAAAATCTGGCCATAACATAATCATGTCATTTGATTTTTAAGCAATCAAAGAGAAATAATTTCTTTCCAATGAAACAATCAAAATAAATTTCACAATTAGAAAAGAAGTTAGAGGGAAAAGAAAACTAGGATGTGAAGCATCTCCTTTGTCCTGCTTGATTTCTGCGAAATCAAGTCATCACAGCACCGAGTGAGAGAGACGTGCTCCAAGGGAGGGAACGCTGCTCTGGAGGAGCCCCACACTCGAGGGGGCTCAAAGGAGGAAGACTGGAGAAGGAGCTGCTGTGAGCTAGTGCCAATAGGTGGAACAGTGAAGGGGCAGGGATGGGGAGGGCGCCAGAGAGCAGGGAGCAGCACTTTCAGACAGAGGGGAGAACAATAACCCAGGGAAGAGCCAGGCCTTGAAGACAACAGGAAGCAGCTGACACTAAAGAGCAAGAGGGAGGGTTCAGGTTCCAGACCCTGGAACTAACTAGGCATCAGCTTTTACAGAAGGGAAAGAATGGAACAAGGGGAAGGAATCAAAGAGCTTTAAGCAAGAGGATGTCATGATTAAACGTGTTTCAAAATTATCATCCTGGTTGCCATGTGGAGAATGGACTGGAAAGTACAAAGTGAATGCAGGGGAATCAGTTAGGATGTTACAACGGGCCAGGGCTGGGCACGGTGGCTCACACCTGCAATCCCAGAACTTGGGAGGCCAGGAGGAAGGCTGACTTGAGCCCAGGAGTTCAATACCAGCTTGGACAACATAAGGAGACCCTGTCTCTACAAAAATTAAAAAATTAGCCAGGTATGATGGTGCACACCTATATAGTCCCCAACATTGAAGAGGTTGCGGTGGGAAGATCGCTCAAACCCAGAAGTTCCAGGCTGCGGTGAGCTATGATCACGCCACTGCACTGCAGCCTGGGTGACAGAGTAAGACCTTGTCTCAAAAAATAAAAATTGAAACAATGACCCAGGTGCAAGATGGCAACAGTTTGAATTAATCTGATGACATTAGAGGTGGAAAAACATGGATCGGTTACAGAGAAATGTAGGAAGTAGAGGTGGCAGGACAGTAAGCAGGTAAGACACAAAGTGTGAGGGAGAGGCAAATTTGCAATGTGATAGAAGACCATTAAAGGAATTAAAGAACACTGAACAGGTCAAGGGTAGGCAAAGGAGCTGGAAGGAGAGACTCAGTGGTGAGATACTGGGGTTGGTACTGGACAAGAGGGATGTGAGGTGTCTTTAAAACATCTGGTAAAGATGGCCGGGCACAGTGGCTCACACCTGTAATCCCAGCAATTTGGGAGTCCAAGGCGGGTGGACAACAAGGTCAAGAGATCAAGACCATCCTAGCCAACATGGTGAAAACCCGTCTCTACTAAAAATACAAAAATTAGCTCAGCATGGTGGCGCGCGCCTGTAGTCCCAGCTACTTGCGAGGCTGAGGCAGGAGAATTGCTTGAACCCAGGAGGCAGAGGTTGCAGAGAGCCGAGATTGTGCCACTGCACTCCAGCCTGGGCAACAGAGAGACACGGTCTCAAACAAAACAAAAAAAAAACCCAACTGGTAGAGATGTCAAGTTGACAGGTAAAAGGACACACATATGATACCACATGGCAGGCAGCTACCCTCATTTTACAGGTTGAAGGTGGATGCCCAAAAATATCAAGGCATTTGAGGCTGAAAGGGTTGGTCTTTCAGCCCAAACCATTTGGGCTCCAAAGTCCACATTCCTTCCACTACCCTTCACTGCTGTGGTAGCTAGGAACATATGCGAATTTGGAGAGGAAAAAAAATTAGAAAAATGCAGGCAGACCATACAGTGGTCTAAAATTTTCAGCTCATTTTCATCACACTCCCTGAACATTATTATATATATTAACCTATTGTGGGAGCTAGGGCTCTGCGTAGGAAGCAGCAGCAAGAAGTAGAAGGAAGGTAACTAGAAAGATAAAATGGAAAAAAAAAACAAAACAATAATTCAAGATGTATTAGTAGCTGGACCCAGGAAATAAAAGGTAGTAATGAATAAAGCACATGGAAGCAAGGAGTAGAATTTAAAAGGCCTTTTTGGAGGTCATTTAGGACAGCCAACGTCCCACGTACTGCAAGAGTCCTATCTAGAGGTTGTCTCTCAGGGTTTAAAAGCTCCACAAAGCTACTGGTTTAAACCAGCCTAGACTTTTGTTAATGCTACATAATTCCTAACAATGCACTAAACACACATCTACAAGGATTATTGAAGAAGTAAATTTATAAAGTATTTTAAAAGTACAAGCCAAGTAATTATTGTAAGCATTTGAACACAACTTCACTCCTTGTTTTCTACATGTTCTTCTAATTGATTCCCTAGTTTGGGAAAGGATTTGGGGTGGAACCAGCTTTCTGAGAGACAGTGTGTACAGTGAAGGGCTTGGAGTAGGAAATTTGGGTTTGAGGTCCTGCTCCATTTACTCTAGTAAATTAGTTCACTGGTTTGCAGGTGTGTTTTCTCATCTTCAATCAGAGTCAATGCTGACCTTCCTCACAAGGCTGTTGTGATGCTCCAGTAAATGTGCACATATGAAAACAATTTCAAAATCATAAGAAGCCATGCAAATGTCATGATGCTGATGATGATGGTGAAAGAAGAGCAGCAAAAGGAAAATGGGGAAAAAGAAGAGGAGGAAGGGAAAGGGTCAAATAACAGACCACTGGTCTGTGTGCAATGCCTTTCATTTTATTATGTTAGCAGTGCTTACTAGCTTTACCTCCTGTGGCCAACAACTCAGAAGCCCCTGACTGTTACCCCATGTTCTCATGCTGGTACTGTAAGCCAGACCTGAAACTGTGGCAAGCAACTGGCTGTTACCCTGTGTTCTAATGCTGGAACTGTTAGCCAGACCTGAAACTCCAGCAAGCACCTGGCTGTTACCCCATGTTCTAATGCTGGTACTGTAAGCCAGACCTGAAGCTATGGCAAGCACCTGGCTGTTACCCCATGTTCTAATGTTGGTACTGTTAGCCAGACCTGAAACTCCAGCAAGCACCTGGCTGTTACCCTGTGTTCTCATGCTGGTACTGTTAGCCAGACCTGAAACTCCAGGATGTCGCTGGCCTCAGTGTCTTCAAATGCAAATTCAGTAATCTAGGTTAAAGTTCTAAATTTTGAAAGTTTCATGCTGTTCCATAAAGTTTAATGAGATACTGATTTGTTTTAAAATTCAAAATGTAACATCCTGTTTATTTCAGGCCTTGACATAGGGAAGTACTCACTTTTACCTAAATGTAGAACTAGCTATTATCAGTTATAATTATTCTATTAAGATATACCCATAATAACCTCATAAATTTGTTCTTTTAAAACATATCTTAACACATTATCTTCATCATGTATTGTTTTCTAACTTTTTAGTTAGCCTTGTCCCTCTAATTAGATCGTAAACCTCTTCAGGCAGGAAAAATTACTAATTTTTTTTCCATTTCCCTCACAGCACCTAATAGCGTACTGGGCATCTATCAGAAGCACAACAAAATTGCACAAAATGAGTAATATGTGGAAACTAAACTGTTATCTGTACCCCCTCCCCAGCTAGTCAAAGGTATTACAAAATTATAAAAGCACTATGGCTAAAGATAGAATCTATGGACATCTAAAAAAACTACAGATGCAAACAGTATTTATAATCCCTTCAGCCATGAAAAAGTAATGGAGGGAACTATGCATTTACCAGCCCACAACACAGTGGGAAGGAGACACAGATAAAGGATAAGAAAGGACCTGCAAACAATCCCACAGCACTGCTACCGTCTCATCGGCAAAAACACAAGAGGGTCATACCGATTACAGAAGTGAAAAAATGCTCAAGACTATAATGCATCCTTCAAGTAAAAGTGACTATGGTTAGGAACAACTTAAAGAGTCTGATTATTTTCAAGAGGAAAATAAACCTTTCCTCAAAATCAAATGCAAAAAAAACACTTCAATATTTGTTTCAGAGAAAGTGCACATTACAATTGAAGTTCAATGGATAAAGTCCCAAAAAGTGTGTTAAACTACCATAACCAGGCAAATTTTAAGAACAGAAAAGCCGAGTAGACTATAAAAAGTAAAACCATACAAAGCTTACTTTGTTCTTGGCTAAGAAAAGTAGTATTTTATCTGTTTCTTTACAATGTTATCAGTCCTTCATCTTGAAAACAAGCTAAGCTGGCCTATGGATCTGAAGTTGACAACATTTCTTATTCTTGACTTACTTCAAACATCTGAGCCAAACTGAAAACATAGTGTAAATACGCAAAATTGAATTGCATCTAAATGGTGTGAAGAATCAAAACTGACTGCTCATATTGCTAACTTTATTAATGACTCCTTAATTAGCAAGGTTTTAAGTACCTGTAGTTTGAGGATTAACACATATTAAAAATAATGGTGTGAAATAACCCAATTTACAATATCAGGAGATGATAATGATTTTGCAGAAAGAAATAAGTCCTAATAAAAATAATCTAGATTCCTAATACCACTTACTGACAATCACAGCTTTATATCATGCTAAAATTACATACTTATCTCCTCATTAGCAACTAATCTCACTTATTCCTCTTGCCAAACCAATTATAAGAAAATGTTCAGACTCAAAGGGATTAATAGGACACTTGGACCTCACTCAGTCTTCTCATGACTCAAGTAATTAGCAAGCACTTGTACATAAAATCCAAATAGTTTTCCTAAACTAATTAAGGAAATGAAGGACATCAAAATGTTATCAAATAATAGCAACTCATGTCCCATATACCAATAGTCCTCAAACAGATAAAATAATTGCCAGATGCTGACAGAATCTTGTTGGTCAACTCAGAAACTAATTTGGGGTGTTTATAAGGAGGAGGAAAGAAAGGTAGTTGTTTATCAAATAAGCAAATTATGTGACAAAGAAATATTTTATAGGCAATGCCTTGTATATTAAACAGCTTCTGAATTCTCCAACTCCTTAAGCACATAATACAAGGTGAGTAAATAATAGTAGAAATTTGCATTTATATGATATTTGCTTCTAAGCAGCTCAAAATGGAAAACATAAGGCTAAGCCATTCTCTCAAAATTTCATAAAAAGCCTGGGATTTCAGAAAAGGAATTTCAAAAACTGGATTCTCCTGCTGGCACCCTATTTTCTGTGTCCTTTCAAGTAAACATTCATTTCAGATATCAGATTATAACCCTTTGTAAGATTTTCCTTTTGTTTCCTGTCCTTTCATACCGCCAAAGTCATAATAAGTCTCCAGCGTACCCAGTTTAACCTCTCTCCCCAAGGTTTTCTTACTGACTGACCAAGAACCTCAAAACAGACTTCTGTATATATTTTATTTTCTAAATTAACAGCTCATTAGCTGTTCTTAGCTGTAACTCTTTAAAAGGTCAAAATAGTGTATCAGAAATTAAATTTAGTTTGATTACAGATTTTATATTTCTATACTAAAACTGAGAGTGTTCATGAGATCTTTAAACAGTTGTACAAGTTTTCAGGGTAGTACCTTGACTGTCTCCGTGGCACACAGTGTATCAGATCCTATACCTATCTGTTAGGTTTGCACCTAGTAAACAGTATAAACCCAGAGTTTGGCAGAAAATAAGCATTCTATACATATTTGTTTAAAGGAGGGAGGGAAGAAGGGAGAAAGGAGGCTGGCATATGGATCTTGGAAATTTTTAGTATGTAGATTCAAATTAGACCAGCTGAAAATTCTTCCTGTGATGCTGGGTCCCAAAAAGGCTGAGAACAAATGGACCCTCTCTAGTCTCTTCTCCACAGACCCTGCTAGTGTTAAATATGGAAAAATGAATGAAAGAAAAGCAGTTGCTTCTGGCCATTGATATTACTGCATGCATTTTGTGCCTCAGGTGAAATAAAAAACATTCCTTCATACCAGAAGCAAATCTCTGCAATCTATAACTTAGGATGAAACCATTGACTAGCATACTTATTTTCGTATGTCTTAATTCAGAGAAACACTTTACCTACCTGATCTGAAATCTTAGGAAGCATTTTCAATTTCTTTGGGAAAATGCCTGACAGATTTATTCTTAATCTCTCTTTAGATAAAGCTCTCTGAAGATCAAAGGGGCCTCACTAAGGCAGATATGTTTTCTGTCAATGGCTAGGAAGGAAAAACAGACTTCAAGCAAACTGCTCAGAGAATCCTTAAGTAATTAGACATTAGACGGAGAATACAAAGTCTTTACAAAGGTCAATGGATAAGGAAAAGCTAGCCATACATACACAAAAACTTTCTTTGCAAAAACAACCTAGGAATAGGCCCTAACTGGAAAACTAAGTCACAATTAAGTACACAAGCTCTCCGCAAATATTAAAAAATACTAAAGAAGTGTACATCACCTAATGCTATTTACTGCAGGTCTTAATTCCTTCCAAGGAATTTCTCATTTATTTTTATATTTAAGAGACAAGGTCTTGCTGTCACCTAGGCTGGAGTACAGTGGCACAATCATGGCTCACTTCAGCCTTGAACTCCTGGGCTCAAGCAATCCTCCTGCCTCAGCCTCCCAAGTATCTGGGACGACAAGTGCATGCTACCACACCTGACTAATGTTTCATTTGTTTTGTTTTTTGTAGAGAAAGGGCCTTGCTTTGTTTCCCAGGCTGGTCTTGAACTTCTGGCTTGAAGTAATTCTCCCACCTTGGCCTCCCAAGGTGCTGGGATTACAGGTGTATCCTCTGGGGAATTTCTGATGGAATTACATAATTGACACAAAATTCGAAATTTCAAATCACAACAAAGACTCTGTCTCTAAAAATACATAAATAAAATCAGCCAGTACATAATGACATGATCAGCAAAAATTGGCCTTTAAGCCTAACAACACGTTATTAATAAGAATATTTCATATGGTAACTTCAGCAATTAGGGAAAAGCCTAAATTGTGTTAAAAGTTGTAGGGGTCAAGGGAAACCTTCCCCCTTCACCCTCTTAAGGTATGCTAAAAATCACTGACAAGAGGACAATGAATAGGAGAAATGGCATCCCAGTTTATTAATGTGTACACAGAGGCCTTCATAATGAAGACCCAAAGATACTAGGGAAATTGTCCATTTTTATGCTTAAGATTAACAAAATATGGACAACACTCAAGAAATACGATTGAACAGAGACCGTATGATCTAATGCTAACAGACTGCGTTTGGAAAGCCAGCAGGATTCTTCCTGGCCTCTCTGGGCATGTATTCCTCCTTCCTTCTGGGTATAAGGGAGGACACTCTCTGGAATGAGGGTGTTATTACCTACAGTCAAACACTGTAGGTCAATGTCCTTCTGGCTAGTTTTTACACAGAAAGGCAGAGGAAAAGTTAGAGTAATACTTTTAGGTTTTATGGCTGGCTATGGGGAAAGGGGTTCTGGTTTCTATGACCTGCCTTGGGGAAGACAGATTCTAGTTTCTGTGCGTAGATTCGGGGGAGAATGGGACTGAGACAGGAGGGCAGGAGAACGTCAGAGAAAGCCTTGTTTCTGAGACTTCTTCTGAGGCCTTCATTTGGGGATATTTTCTGAGTCCCAACACAGTTAATAAAATCATATTAACCACTTTTTGTTTATATCATTTCAGAAAACACATCACTGGACATGAGAGAATCACATTTCATTAGTAGTAAAAGAAAATATTATATAGTTATCTAGAAAAACATGAATAACAGATTCAGTTAAGACTAAAGGAATGTCAAACATATCTCTGAACTTTTCACAACTGAAATGAATGATTTCTCTCTGCTTTATGATTTCTCTCTGCTTTATTTTTTCCATTTTAAAATACTGAGATAAATATTCATTTCTTGCATAGATTACACTATAAATGTCTGAAGTGGAAAACGACTTAAAATCTTCATTAAAAAAACATGACAACAATGATTGCATCACCTATATATGATAATTAGAAAGCCAGAAAACCTAAAAATTACATAAAAGCAAGATCTCTAATAAACTTGTGATGCATTTTCAGATTTCTCCAAGCATTCTTTCGGCAAACAAGCTAATAAAGTCTAATGCTAAGAGGAAAAGACTAAATTTTCATTTAGAGAACAAATTTTAATTGAACACCATCCAATGTCAAATACTTTACTAAAAAAATAACTTTACCTTTAATTTTATCTCAATTTGTAATACAAAAAAACTATGGAAAGAAATCACAAATGAAGAAATTGATTTTAAGGTTTAAACAAACTTTGTTCTTAAGAAAACTTAACAGCTGCAAAAGATGAATTCCAACTTCTATCATACTTTAGTACAGACACTAACTTTAAAATAATTTACTATAATTATTAAATATCTAAAAAGCAAAGAAATCTATTCAGATAAAGAAACATCTAGCTAATTTCTCCAAATACCAATTAAAATCCTGTTTTATTGGGTTATTGGTATATTTTTACTTTTTGTATATTTTTTATTTTTATATTATACATTTTTGGTATCTTTTATATTTTTACATATACCAAAAGTATAGTGGGCAACAATTCTTTAAAGTTCATGAGTGGGGCTCTTAATTACATGAATAAAAGTATTTTCCTTTTTTTTTTTAGAGAAACATAAGTGGCATTTAATTGGCTCCAAATGTTTCTCAATGTGCAAATTTTACTGTGCTTTTAATTTTTGGAAAAATTTGAAAGTGCTTTAATATTGTAAAGTAGTACATACATATTACAGAAAAATATTTTTATTGATCATAAAAATACTATATGTTCCCCATGAAGAAAGCAAGTATAAAGAAGTATAAAATAACTTCAATTCAACCAACCAGGTATAACCACTTTTACCATTTTGATGTCTTTCCTTAAAGATGTATGTTTTACATCTGTGTGTGTGTGTGTGTGTGTGTGTGTGTGTGTGTGTGTAGAGAGAGAGGAGAGAGATTTCAAAGTAACTAGAGACAAAATACTAAGGAAAAAGAATTGGATGGTTTGTAAATATTTCCAATTTTAAAAATCAATGCCTCCAGTCATTCAGCATCAATTTAAATCCTGACTAAATAATTGGTAAAAATCCTTGGTTATGAAAATGTCCTTTACGGTGTTCAATTTAACTCTGCTTTAGAGAAGGGGTGGGGGGAGATACTTTGCGTAATCCTCTTGACAGATTATCATAATCCTATGAATAGTTCTGCCACTATTAGCAAATGCTACAAAAGAAGGGAGCCAGTTATTATTTTAAGTGATAAGCAAGAATGACAAGCAATTTCACACGAAACATGGATATGGAACATGCTCAAAAAACAGATATCCCCATATGGAGATAAGAGTGGATGAAGATGAGTACACCTGCCAGAAGCAGTGCAAGGCTGAGCTTACCGCCCAAGCTAATGTCTCCAACTGACAACACACAACTTAGCTGGATCCTTGAGGTTAGGACGCACGCTAGATAAAAACGTGGTGACAGAGTAATGTTCACCTTGTTAGCCAAGTGAGCATGCAGCATTTCTCCAACTTCAGAGAGCCAGTGTGGCTTGATGTCACACTTCCTATTAATGTTTTGAGAAGCAGCATCCAGGACTTCAGGATGGAACATCTCACTTGTGAGGTCAAAGTCTTCTGGCAGAGCCTGCAGAACATGGCTCCCAGAACTAGCATATAAAGCTGAAAATCTGCCTTAGGACTCTAAGGCTCTCCCTATTCCAAGAACTCAATGAAAGGTAGGTAGTTTCCCACAGGGTTTTCAAGTGCTCAGTCATGGCTGGCAATGTGTCCAGCAGTCCTGCTCCATGCAGTAGAAGTCAAGGCATATCCTGTAACAAAACCTCACCTCCCCTAGCTGAGTTGTACATCTGAGAAGAGAAAAACCAGCCCCTCCTGAAGCACCATTCAAAGGGTTCCATGTCCATCTTTATCACTCTAGAAAAACAAACAAACAAAAAAAGAGTGGTGGAAAATTACAGCAACACTTTTTATTCAGAGACGACTTGGGCCATGTGTGAAAGCCTTAGGTGTGGTTTATATGAACTTATCCTCCACACGTCCCTATGGCTGCTTGGAGTGTTAGACTGATGGCCAACCCAAAAGGTGACTCCCTGAAGGGCTGCATCAGAGGCTGCAAAGCCCTTCAGAGAACACCAACACACTGCTCTCAACTGGCTGACAGGACACTCCTTCACACCTTCCCAGCCACGCACCTGAATGATCATATACAGAGGTGACAAGAGAACACAGGCCCATCCTCTGTCATTTCCCATCCTCAGTAAAGTGGTGAATCAGGATGCGTGTGTTCACAGCACACAGGGGACTTGATCCTACCCATCACCCAACAGTATATGAACCTAGCAATGAGAGCGGTGCAAAGCCATTCAAGGAAGAAAGGGAAGCTTCTGTGGGTATTAAATAACAGGACACACTAATGTCAGGGATAAGAGAGTATCCCTACTGGAAACATTTCTCAACTTCAGTCTTCCATTGCCAAAATCTCAAATTATGCTGATGTTACTCATTATGTTTCATACGCCTATTTCTTCTCATTTTTATTTTTGGTTTAAGTATTTTTTTACTCATAGTTTAATTTGTATGTGTTATGCAAATGCTGGGGAGAATTATGATGACCTCTAGACAATACCATTCATTGTCGCAGTTGACCAATTTGGCATGAGGGCCTCTGCTTGAGCCCAGAATCCAGGGATACTACAAGTCAAAAAGCACACTCTACGGCTCACCCTGAGAATCCCACTTGTCACACGGAAGTGCAGGCACAATGCCAATTTGCATCGAGGAGCTCCCTAACGGTAATCTCACTTACAGATTAGCCCCACCATATGTAAATTCTGACTCTTGACATCTGTAAGAGTTCACGCCCTCTCTTTCAGATGTCTTCCTCTGTGGTTCCTCTGATTAGCAACAATGTTAGCCTTAGCAGCACGAAGTACATTATTTTAAAAATACTCAATGGAAGCTATAGTTTGATGTCAAATACTAAAGGGAAAAAAATCACATAAATGTATATGTTTCCCAAGGACAAATTTAATATATAATATCATTAAGTCACAACTTACTCTTTAAAAATTTGTCCAAATTTTTAAAGCTTGTCCCTGACATTAGTGTGTCCTGTTAAACTGAACTGAAAAATAAGTCAAAACTGAAATATATTTCTGCCAAAGTACTTTATATATGTGTATATATACATACATACACAATGAATGGGAATAATGTATTATACATATTTGCTTCAAGCTTCATTTATTATCCTTGTTTTAAATGTTGACTTGAAAAAAACAGCTTTTCTCAAAAAAAAAAAAAAAGAGCCACTGATAGAATGAAAGGCATTTCAAGTGTTAACTTTAATACCTTTGTATTTTTTAGAAACAGGGTCTCACTCTACACCCAGGCTGGAGTGCAGTGGCGAAATCGTAGTTCACTGCAGCCTTGAGCTCTTGGGCTCAAGTGATCCTCCCACCTCAGTCTTCTGCATAGCTGGGGCCACAGGCATGCCACTACACTGGGCCAATTTTTAAATTTTTGTAAAGATGGGGTCTTGCTATGTTGCTCAGGCTGGCCTAGAACTCCCGGCCTCAAGCAATGCTCCTGCCTTGGCCTCCCAAAGTGTTAGGATTACAGGCGTGAGCCACCATGCCTGGCCCAATACCTTATTTCAACAGAGGGGAAAAAAAGTTACTCTGTCCCCAAAAAAGTGCTTCATATATTTGAAACATGTATGTATAGGTTTCACTCAGGGAACAACGTGTCAGTGTAATAGTTCTCAGAAATAAGTGCATATTTTTAGAATAATTTTTACAATTGGTTAAGTCACAGTTAAAATATACAATAATTTTGATTATTTTTAGATTAAAGCTATCAATGAAATATAAATGAACTGTAAGAGAAACATTTGACATCTGCCTGGTCCTCTGGGTAATGAAGCTCCAGAGCTGGGGGAAACAGCCCTGAGGTTACAAATGCCTAAGGCAGAAGAAAAGAACTCTGGGGCCCCTATGCCTGGAATGTGTCCAAGAAGCCAATTCAGGTTCCAAAGCCACCATTGCATTAGACTCTCCTCCTATGGCCTGTCCTGGAGGGAACATGTTAAAAGCCATCAGACACTAAGGCAGAGAAATGTATGGAGACACCAGCATTCAAGGAGTGAGACAGGCAGAGAGGGGGCAATGAACTAGGCTCCTCACAAGGCCTAAGCCCTGGCTCCATCGTTTTTTTCCTGAGGGATATAAAGTAGTTTAAATAGGCACAGAAAACTCAGCTACTTTAGCAAAACACAAGTTATAAACACTCTAGTAGTGATAGCCATGATCCCATGAGAATTTACTGGCACTTCCCATGGGCTGGCACTAAATTATGCACTTTTCATTCAATTATACTATTGTATATAATTATTATCCCTATTTAACAGATGAGGAAGAAAGGCTTTTAGCAAAACTGACCTCTCTAAAAGCTTGTCCAAGGTCACACAAAAAGAACGTGTAGGTGCAGGGCTCAAAACCCAAACTACATTCATTCATTCATTCACTCATTCATGAATATGTGAGTCCTAACTATATGACAAGTATTTTGCAGCACCAAAGTTAAAATGGTGAAAAAAAAAAACAAACGAAAACAAAAAGATATTGTCCTTGCTATCATGGGTACTGAGATATTAATCGAATCCTCACAAAATTAAATGTAAACCTAAAGGACGATCTAAAGGACTATGAAGAATAAGCAAAGCCTACAAATCTCAACCCCATCTCCACGGAGTCAGGGAAATGACACTTGTGTTAAGATCTAAAGCACAGGATAGAGTTAGATAACAAGTTGATGAAGGAAGGGTAAGAAACAAGTGCAAAGCCCCATAGCAGGAGGGAACAAGGCACAATTCACCTCAGAGGAAAGGAAGGGAGAGCACACGGGGGAGCTGCCAAATGGGGTAGCCCAGGGAGGTAAAGTCCATGTGAGGGACTGTGGTCTTTATCCTCACAGCAATGAGAAGGCATGCAAGGATAACCTGGTGGGGGTAACATGATATCACTTCTGTTTCTCAAAAGCACGATGGCACGAGTGCCAAACAGACTAGAAAAGAACCACAATGGATGAAACTAAATCTACTACAGTTGGCCAAAAAAGAGATGATGACAGCTTGCATTAGGATGGCGGCAATAGAGAGAGGAGGAGAGAAATCACAGAGTTGTTTGAGGTGAAAATACGGTGATAAGTGGAGTTAATGTGGATGAGGCATCAAGAATAAGGCATCAAAGTTTATGGCACAGCTGGACTGGGTAGATAGGTAAGTTTGGTCTAGTTCGAGTTGAGTTTGAGATGGCTTGGAAATATACAAGTAGAAATATCAAATTAATGGGTAGATAGATGTGATGGGAGCACAGATAAATTTTTGAATCATCTATAATACTACATAAGAGGACAATTCAAACGATGTACATGAATGAAATAGCTTAGGAAAAGAGCGTAGGTTGAGAATGGAAAAGAACTAGGTCTAGCTTTGGGAAATGCCAACATTCAATGATAGGTAGATAATGATATTATAATGATACTCAACCTGGGTGGGGCCGGGGGGAAGAGAGAAAGATATTGAGAGGAGAGGGACCAGAGGTCATTTAGGAGGGAAACCAAGGCAGCATGCTTGTTACAGGTATTTCAAAAGGATAGAGCGGCAAGTGGCGAAGAATGTTGCTGAGGAGTGAGATGTGAACTGAAGAGCATCTTTTAGGCCTGGTTTCACTGAAGTCACTGTTCAGCCTCTGCGGAGCAATTCTGATAGAATGACAGAAGCGGAAACCACATGAAAAGGGTGTGGGCTGAGGCAGCGAGCAGACAACTCTTTCCAGGAGCTTTGCTGTAAATGCAAAGAGAAGAGGTGGGGGGCAGTAGTTAGATTACAGAAGGGTTAGGGAAGGTCGTGGATCTTTTTTAATATAGAACACTCTTGAACATGCTTAAATGCTTATGAAACTGATCTGGTTAAGAGCAACAAGTTGAGTATTCAAGAAAGAGAAAAGATAAATTGATAGTACATGTTCCCTAGGAAGAAAGAAAAAGATGGAATTCAAAACCCAAGTGGAGATACTGACCTCAAATATTTAACAAAAGGAGGAAATGCTGAAGATAAATGCAGGTCAGTCATTTCTGAAAGTTGGATATTGAGGTTTTTTCCATCTAATGGCTTCTGTTTCTCTGTAACGTATAAGGTGATGTCATCTGTTGAAAAGATGGGAATGAGAGAAGGAAAAGAGAAATTCTGTTTTGATCCAAAAAGGAAACCTCACAACAGTTCAACAATGACCAAAGTCACACAAATACTAAGTGACCGGAGGATTCTAATCCAGATTTTTATACTTGAATTCAGCCCTCATGCCACTCCACAGCAACTGTTGCTCTATTCTCAGGATTTTCTTTCTTTTCTTCACATCATTTCCCTCCACACTGACTTCTGTACAAAGAAATTCTAGCTACTAAAATCAGGATGCTCAGGAAGATGTGGGTGTTATCTAAAATTTGATGTTTGTTATACCACTCACAGTTACGGTTTGAAGTAACAAAACTTCAGCTATATCAAACAGACAAAGAATTTATGGGAAAGAGACCATGTTGCTGACAGAATTGTCAGTGACTGGAAAACAAGGTTCCAAAAAATGGACAGGAATCAAGAGAAGCTAGACAAAGCCAAGATGCAACAACAGTAAGACCACCTAAGGTAAATGCTGGGTCCTAGGGTCTGCACACTTCTAACTCAACGATGGATTGCTAGATTGCTCTCCTAATTGGTTTGTACAACACACCAACCAACGTATATGAGAGTGAAATTGAAACAAGTCCTCAAAAACACGAAAATGTGTAAAATCCTGTTAAATCTGTATATATTAGCAAATTTCCAAGTCAGATATGTATGGTCCTCAAGTTGGCTGTGATTTATTCTTGAATGTTCATATTTTTATAATGTAAGAAACGTGTCTCTGTCAAAGATAAAAAGGTTGCTTTTTAGTCAAGAATCTAGTCTAAGACTTATTTTTAAAATACCAAATGGACAAGAAACAGAGCAAGCAGGAAATATGAATAACCTAAAATGGTTTCTGTAAGTAGATTTTCATATTCATTCATTCTCCAATTTATAACAATTGGGCAGGCAGTTTTTAGCCCCAGAATAAGTTTTTAACTGATTCATTCCCAATGATTAAACAAAGCCACTTGACACCACACACAAAACTATTTCTAATTCCTTTCAAATTATGACATTAGGCAGATAATAGAACCTATAAAACAAGGGTAGGCCTAAAGAAAAGAAATGGCAAGATTCAGGTCATTAAATCTGGAATTTGTGAATAAGATTTTGGTGTAAATAAATTGTTATGACACATTGACATATAAATTATCAGAATTCCTTCCCTTCTAAAAGTACATTTCTAAATACTTTTAAGCTGCACAAAAAGTTATAAAATCTTATGAGTTGTCAAATAACCAAAGACAATCCTTAATTCATATTTTCAATAGCATAAACACGTACAGTCTATAACAGATATTTACTGACTCACATTCCAAAGTAGAGCTCCTAAAAATTAATAATTCACTAATTAAATCTTCTCACTCATTTCTTTCTCAGAGCATCCTTATGAAAGGCATAAATTAGCTCTCTTCTCTTCCTTCTCCTTGCGTGGTGCCGCTCGATACCTCCAATAAAGATCTCTCGACTGCGACCGGCGTAGTTTGGTCTCCGCCCGGCCCCTTTCAAGCAGGGCATGAGAAAATGGGAAGAGAGAATGGGCAAGGGGTCATCGATGGACCAGAGATGGGATGGTAAGGACAGAAACTGCAGAAGGAACTGCTCACCGGAAGCCAACAAGCTTGCCCTGTGGAATCCCAGAAAGGCCCGGGGAACTTTGGGACATCAGTGAAGGCAGAGTGAGGAGAGTAATTTGTGTCGGGTGAGGAGCCAAGATGGCCGAATAGGAACAGCTCCGGTCTCCAGCTCCCAGCCCCAGCGACACAGAAGACGGGTGATTTCTGCATTTCTGCTTGAGGTACTGGTTTCATCTCACTAGGGAGTGCCTAACAGTGGGTGCAGGACAGTCGGTGAAGCGCACTGTGCACGAGCCGAAGCAGGGCGAGGCATTGCCTCACTCGGGAAGCGCAAGGGGTCAGGGAGTTCCCTTTCCTAGTCAAAGAAAGGGGAAGCAGACGGCACCTGGAATATCGGGTCAGTCCCATCCTAATACTGCGCTTTTCCAACGGGCCTGGAAAACGGCACACTAGGAGATTGTGTCCCGCACCTGGCTCGGAGGGTCCTATGCCCACGGAGTCTCGCTAATTGCTAGCACAGCAGCCTGAGATCAAGCTGCGAGGCGGCAGCGAGGCTGGGGGAGGGGCGCCCGCCATTGCCCAGGCTTGCTTAGGTAAACAAAGCAGCCAGGAAGCTCGAACTGGGTGGAGCCCACCACAGCTCAAGGAGGCCTGCCTGCCTCTGTAGGCTCCACCTCTGGGGGCAGGGCACAGACAAACAAAAACTCTGCAAGAACTTCCACAGACTTAAATGTCCCTGTCTGACTGACAGCTTTGAAGAGAGTAGTGGTTCTCCCAGCATGCAGCTGGAGATCTGAGAACGGTCAGACTGCCTCCTAAAGTGGGTCCCTCACCCCTGAGCAGCCTAACTGGGAGGCATCCCCCCAGTAGGGACAGACTGACACCTCATTCAACCCGGTACTTCTCTGAGACAAAACTTTCAGAGGAACTATCAGACAGCTGAATTTGTGGTCTCACGAAAATCCGCTGTTCTGCAGCCACCGCTGCTGACACCCAGCAAAACAGGGTCTGGAGTGCACCTCTAGTAAACTCCAACAGACCTGCAGCTGTGGGTCCTGTCTGGTAGAAGGAAAACTAACAAACAGAAAGGACATCCACACCAAAAACCCATCTGTACATCACCATCATCAAAGACTAAAAGTAGATAAAACCACAAAGATGGGGAAAAAACAGACCAAAAAAACTGGAAACTCTAAAAAACAGAGCACCTCTCCTCCTCCAAAGGAACGCAGTTCCTCACCAGCAACGGAACAAAGCTGGATGGAGGATGACTTTGATGAGCTGAGAGAAGAAGGCTTCAGACGATCAAACTACTCTGAGCTACGAGAGGAAATTTAAAACAACAGGAAAGAAGTTAAAAACTTTGAAAAAAAATTAGAAGAATGGATAACTAGAATAACCAATGGAGAGAAGGGCTTCAAGGAGCCGATGGAGCTGAAAGCCAAGTTTCGAGAACTACGCGAAGATTGCAGAAGCCTCAGTAGCAGATGCGATCAACTGGAAGAAAGGGTATCGCTGATGGAAGATGAAATGAATGAAATGAAGAGAGAAGGGAAGTTTAGAGAAAAAAGGATAAAAAGAAATGAACAAAGCCTCCAAGAAATTTGGGACTATGTGAAAAGACCAAACCTACGTCTGATTGGTGTACCTGAAAATGATGGGGAGAATGGAACCAAGTTGGAAAACACTCTGCAAGATATTATCCAGGAGAACTTCCCCAATCTAGCAAGGCAGGCCAGCATTCAGATTCAGGAAATACAGAGAACGCCACAAAGATACTCCTCGAGAAGGGCAACTCCAAGACACATTATTGTCAGATTCACCGAAGTTGAAATGAAAGAAAAAATGTTAAGGGCAGCCAGAGAGAAAGGTCGGGTTACCCACAAAGGGAAGCCCATCAGACTAACAGCTGATCTCTCAGCAGAAACTCTACAAGCCAGAAGAGAGTGGGGGCCGATATTCAACATTCTTAAAGAAAAGAATTTTCAACCCAGAATCTCCTATCCCGCCAAACTAAGCTTCATAAGTGAAGGAGAAATAAAACACTTTACAGACAAGCAAACGCTGAGTGATTTTGTCACCACCAGGCCTGCCCTAAAAGAGCTCCTGAAGGAAGCACTAAACATGGAAAGGAACAACCGGTACCAGCCACTGCAAAAACATACCAAATTGTAAAGACCATCGAGACTAGGAAGAAACTATAGCAACTAACGAGCAAAATAACCAACTAACATCATAATGACAGGATCAGATTCACACATAACAATATTAACGTTTAATGTAAATGGGCTAAATGCTCCAATCAAAAGACACAGACTGGCAAACTGGATAAGGAGTCGGGACCCATCAGTGTGCTGTATTCAGGAAACCCATCTCACGTGCAGAGACACACATAGACTCAAAATAAAGGGATGGAGGAAGATCTATCAAGCAACTGGAAAACAAAAAAAGGCAGGGGTTGCAATCCTAGTCTCTGATAAAATAGACTTTAAACCAACAAAGATCAAAAGAGACAAAGAAGGCCATTACATAATGGTAAAGGGATCAATTCAACAAGAAGAGCTAACTATCCTAAATATATATGCACCCAACACAGGAGCACCCAGATTCATAAAGCAAGTCCTCAGTGACCTACAAAGGGACTTAAACTCCCACACAATAATAATGGGAGATTTTAACACCCCACTGTCAGCATTAGACAGATCAACGAGACAGAAAGTTAACAAGGATATCCAGGAATTGAACTCAGCTCTACATAAAGTGGACCTAATAGACATCTACAGAACTCTCCACCCCAAGTCAACAGAATATACATTTTTTTCAGCACCACACCACACCTATTCCAAAATTGACCACATAGTTGGAAGTAAAGCTCTCCTCAGCAAATGTAAAAGAACAGAAATTATAACAAACTGTCTCTCAGACCACAGTGCAATCAAACTAGAACTCAGGATTAAGAAACTCACTCAAAACCGCTCTACTACATGGAAACTGAACAACCTGCTCCTGAATGACTATTGGGTACATAATGAAATGAAGGCAGAAATAAAGATGTTCTTTGAAACCAACGAGAACAAAGACACAACATACCAGAATCTCTGGGACACGTTCAAAGCAGTGTGTAGAGGGAAATTGATAGCACTAAATGCCCACAAGAGAAAGCAGGAAAGATCCAAAATTGACTCCCTAACATCACAATTAAAAGAACTAGAAAAGCAAGAGCAAACACATTCAAAAGCTAGCAGAAGGCTAGAAATAACTAAAATCAGAGCAGAACTGAAGGAACTAGAGACACAAAAAACCCTTCAAAAAATTAATGAATCCAGGAGCTGGTTTTTTGAAAAGATCAACAAAATTGATGGACCACTAGCAAGACTAATAAAGAAGAAAAGAGAGAAGAATCAAATAGATGCAATAAAAAACGAAAAAGGGGATATCACCACCGATCCCACAGAAATACAATCTACCATCAGAGAATACTACAAACACCTCTATGCAAATAAACTAGAAAATCTAGAAGAAATGGATAAATTCCTCGACAAATACACCCTCCCAAGACTAAACCAGGAAGAAGTTGAATCTCTGAATAGACCAATAACAGGTTCTGAAATTGTGGCAATAATCAATAGCTTACCAACCAAAAAGAGTCCAGGACCTGATGGATTCACAGCTGAATTCTACCAGAGGTACAAGGAGGAACTGGTACCATTCCTTCTGAAACTATTCCAATCGATAGAAAAAGAGGGAATCCTCCCTAACACATTTTATGAAGCCAGCATCGTCCTGATACCAAAACCTGGCAGAGACATAACCAAAAAAGAGAATTTCAGACCAATATCCTTGATGAACATTGATGCAAAAATCCTCAATAAAATACTGGCAAACCGAATCCAGCAGCACATCAAAAAGCTTATACACCATGATCAAGTGGGCTTCATCCCTGGGATGCAAGGCTGGTTCAACATACGCAAATCAATAAATGTAATCCAGCATATAAACAGAACCAAAGACAAAAACCACATGATTATCTCAATAGATGCAGAAAAGGCCTTTGACAAAATTCAACAACCCTTCATGCTAAAAACTCTCAATAAATTAGGTATTGATGGGACGTATCTCAAAATAATAAGAGCTATCTACGACAAACCCACAGCCAATATCATACTGAATGGGCAAAAACTGGAAGCATTCCCTCTGAAAACTGGCACAAGACAGGGATGCCCTCTCTCCCCACTCCTATTCAACATAGTGCTGGAAGTTCTGGCCAGAGCAATCAGGCAGGAGAAGGAAATAAAAGGTATTCAATTAGGAAAAGAGGAAGTCAAATTGTCCCTGTTTGCAGATGACATGATTGTATATCTAGAAAACCCCATTGTCTCAGCCCAAAATCTCCTTAAGCTGATTAGCAACTTCAGCGAAGTCTTAGGATACAAAATTAATGTACAAAAATCACAAGCATTCTTGTACACCAATAACAGACAAACAGAGAGCCAAATCATGAGTGAACTCCCATTCACAATTGCTTCAAAGAGAATAAAATACCTAGGAATCCAACTTACAAGGGATGTGAAGGACCTCTTCAAGGAGAACTACAAACCACTGCTCAATGAAATAAAAGAGGATACAAACAAATGGAAGAACATTCCATGCTCATGGGTTGGAAGAATCAATATCGTGAAAATGGCCATACTGCCCAAGGTAATTTATAGATTCAATGCCATCCCCATCAAGCTACCAATGACTTTCTTCACAGAATTGGAAAAAACTACTTTAAAGTTCATATGGAACCAAAAAAGAGCCCGCATCGCCAAGTCAATCCTAAGCCAAAAGAACAAAGCTGGAGGCATCACGCTACCTGACTTCAAACTATACTACAAGGCTACAGTAACCAAAACAGCATGGTACTGGTACCACAACAGAGACATAGATCAATGGAACAGAACAGAGCCCTCAGAAATGATGCCGCATAGCTACAACTATCTGATCTTTGACAAACCTGACAAAAACAAGAAATGGGGAAAGTATTCCCTATTTAATAAATGGTGCTGGGAAAACTGGCTAGCCATATGTAGAAAGCTGCAACTGGATCCCTTCCTTACACCTTATACAAAAATTAATTCAAGATGGATTAAAGACTTATATGTTAGACCTAAAACCATTAAAATCCTACAAGAAAACCTAGGCAATACCATTCAGGACATAGGCGTGGGCAAGGACTTCATGTCTAAAACACCAAAAGCAATGGCAACAAAAGCCAAAATCGACAAATGGGATCTCATTAAACTAAAGAGCTTCTGCACAGCAAAAGAAACTATCATCAGAGTGAACAGGCAACCTACAGAATGGGAGAAAATTTTTGCAACCTACTCATCTGACAAAGGGCTAATATCCAGAATCTACAATGAACTCAAACAAATTTACAAGAAAAAAAACAAACAACCCCATCAAAAAGTGGGCAGAGGACATGAACAGACACTTCTCAAAAGAAGACATTTATGAAGCCAGAAAACACATGAAAAAATGCTCATCATCACTGGCCATCAGAGAAATGCAAATCAAAACCACAGTGAAATACCATCTCACACCAGTTAGAATGGCCATCATTAAAAAATCAGGAAACAACAGGTGCTGGAGAGGATGTGGAGAAATAGGAACACTTTTACACTGTTGGTGGGACTGTAAACTAGTTCAACCATTGTGGAAGTCAGTGTGGCGATTCCTCAGGGATCTCGAACTAGAAATACCATTTGACCCAGCCATCCCATTACTGGGTATATACCCAAAGGACTATAAATCATGCTGCTATAAAGACACATGCACACGTATGTTTATTGCGGCACTATTCACAATAGCAAAGAGTTGGAACCAACCCAAATGTCCAACAACGATAGACTGGATTAAGAAAATGTGGCACATATACACCATGGAATACTATGCAGCCATAAAAAATGATGAGTTCGTGTCCTTTGTAGGGACATGGATGAAACTGGAAAACATCATTCTCAGTAAACTATCGCAAGGACAAAAAACCAAACACCGCATGTTCTCTCTCATAGGTGGGAATTGAACAATGAGAACTCATGGACACAGGAAGGGGAACATCACACTCCGGGGACTGTTGTGGGGTGGGGGGAGGGGGGAGGGACAGCATTAGGAGATACACCTAATGCTAAATGACGAGTTAATGGGTGCAGGAAATCAACATGGCACATGGATACATATGTAACAAACCTGCACATTGTGCACATGTACCCTAAAACCCTAAAGTATAATAAAAAAAAAAAAAAAAGAAAGGCATAAATTAATCAATCATCCCAAAATACAACTATGGCAAGCAGGTTGTGACCCACATGTACTGCAGTTGGCCCCATTCTATAACTTGGCTGAGGGAAATTTAGAAAGCATTTTCCCATCGAAAAGATAAATGTTTATTTTGCTTGAAACACTTAAGGAAGCAATAGTTTATGAAAATAATAATGTCATTTATTCCACCACCTTGAAATACATCTTAATAAACAATAAAATAGACTTCAAAATAAACACTTATCCCCAAATCACTTAATTTTAAAATGTCTGGCAAAAGCAAAACCAATACAAACAAAAATCACTTTCTTTGCTATCCAAGAGGCAGGCAAGTTTCTAAAAATTAAAAGCAAATTATATACTGAAAAGCCTCAGTAAACATGACAGATACCTTCTCTTACCTACACATTATTTCTCTCTCCTTTTCTGTTCAAAGAATCCCAATCAGTTCAAACAGTACTGGAGAGGAAGGAAAGGCCCCTACCCCAGGCCAAGGACATGGATCACAACTGGTCTAAACCAAGTGGAGCCATCTCACTACCCTTGATTCATGATTGACCAGGAGGTTCGTGTGACCAAGGTCTACCTAACAAGATGAGAAGAAGCAATTTATGGGGTGGGGACTTAGAAAAGCATTTTCTTCCCTGATCTTAAAAAAGACAGCAAATACATTCTACAGACATCTCCTTTGTCCCTTTGTCCTTCTCCCCACTTCCTTCTTGAAACAGAAAAGTGATGCCTCAAGTATAAGGCAAAAGCATAGAACAAAAATTAACACATTAAGGAAGGAGAAGCAGAAAGGCAGGCAGAAACTGGGTTCTTCATGGCACTGGGAAGTGGCTATATCCAGCACTATATCGACTGCCTGTCAACATCAGATAATGTTAAAAACTAATACATAAACAGCAAACGATTTGTGCATTTCAAATCATTTGAAACCAAAAGCATTTAAAAGTGATGAGCCATACAAAAAGTATGGCAACTAAAAGCATACCTTACGTAAAGAGGAGTGTAAAAATGTACTACAAATACAATACCAAATTCCTATGAAATGAATGAGGTACTTCAAAGAATAAACAGAACTTCTCATGCAATTTCAGATAAAATGCAAGAGTTACAACAAAAATCATAGGTTAGAAGATACAATACTATAACGATGTCAATTGTCCCAGGTCAATCTATAGATTTAATGCAATCTCATTCGAAATCTGAGCAGAGATTTTTGGTCTGTGTTTATGTGTATGTCATTTGACAATTGATTCTACAAGTTTACATGGAAACTTTACATGGAAAGTTAAAACTCTTTCCCCCATTAAATAATGATCAAGACAATCTTGAACAATGAATTTAGAGCACTTTCATTACCAAACATGAAGACTATTTGTAAAACTATGGTAATTAAGATAGTGTGATAATGGTGCATAGGTAAACAAAATAGACCAATGAAACATAATCTGTATTTCCTGGGGCAAGTAGAAAGAGTCCTACAAAGTCACTCAATTTAGGACAAATGTGACACTGCACTGCATTGGAGAAAGGATGATCATGTTAATTATAATGATGCTGCATCAAATAGACATTTATATGGAAAAAATAAATCATGACCTCTACCTCCTACTCTGGAATTGTAAAAATCAATTCCAGGTAGGTTGTATACTTGTAAATGGTTCTGTTTCTTGCCACAACTCTTACCTTAGAAAAGGTTCAAAAAGGTACAAAAAAAAATTCTGAAGAAAAAAGGGGGTAGATGGCCTGAAAAAGAACTGAGCAATAAAAGAGGAAAACAAATTTGAAGATAAACCCAAGAGACTTAACAGCCACATAGAAGGAGTTCATTCATTCATTCGTGCAATACATGTATTATATGGAGTATCTACTCTATGGAAACAGTGCTCTAGGCACTTAGGATAGACAAAAATCTCTCTACTTTTAGAGTTTATATCCTAACTGAATTTCAGAAAGAGAAAAGAGAGACAACAGGGGAAAGAAATAATTTTATTATTTCTTTGTGGGAAAATAATACATTTTCCCACAAAAGAAAAACATTAGTTTCCAGATTAAATAACCCACCAAGACCCAGATCAAGGCCACCATGCCACATCAATGAATATCAATGCAAAATTTCAAACCATCAAAGAAAAAGAAAAGTAAGAGTATTCTGACAGGGAAAAACATAAAAAAAAAAAAAAAAAAAAGAATCCAAGAGTCACTTCTATTCTCAAGAGAATTACTGGAGGCTTTAAGGTAAAGGGCAATATAAAATTCTCAAGGAAAATGGTTTTCAACTAAGAACATTTTACCTAGACAAGTGTGAGACTAAAATATAGGCATTTCCAAAGACCAAAAGTGTCTAAACATTTACTTCTTCCATACGCATTCTCAGGAAACTCCCAGAGGGTGTGCTCCAATAAACAAGTAAAGCCAGAAAGAGAGACAGACATGGAGTCCAAGAAATCAGGGTAACAACAAAGGAGACAGGAGGGGACAGGGAGAAGGTGGTGGTGTAAGGTGCCAAGATGAGAGGTGTCTGGAAGGCCCAGAGAACAATCAGCTCATACTGACATGTAGCTCTTAGAGGAAGATCTCCAGGAAGAAAAGGAAAAGGAAATAATAAGCCAGTCAACAAGTCTGGCCATATTAAGCTGAAATTCATATAGTTTAGAGATTAGCTAATCATAAATACATAGAATCCAACCAGGCAAAACAGAAACCTAAGAAGAAAGGAGTTATCCTCATCGTACGCTGTAAGGGTCAGCTATGACCAATAATTAATAGTCATAAGGATGTACATACCACATTCTGATTTAACCACAAGTTGTAAGACTGGGAAGGTAAAGGGAGATAAGAAGACACTGTGTATAGTATCTGTGGGGATCGGCTGGGGAAAGGCACAAGAATCAGAGAAGAAAGTTAAATTTTCTTCCTGCAAGAAGAAAGGTGGAAAGAGGCAAACTAACTGGTTAGGAAGGCCAAGACTGAAGGGACAACATAATGGCAGGGCGTCTTATGAACCCCACCTAAGGGAATAAAGCAAACCAGGCCCCGTGTTTCCTGACATCCAAACAACCAAAGGCTGCAGCTAAGGCAGGCTCACTCCTCGCCTGGACCAAACAGAATCCCAGCGACGACACCCAAGTGAGCACAGTGGCACCAGAAAGGCGGACAACAAAGAACCTCGCTGACAACAGTGGCCGGAAGCACTTTTCTTTCCAGACTCCCTTCCCCCATTAAAGTTCCCAGGCAGCCAGGACTGCGGAAGCACCTTGTGCACCCTTGAGAGACACCTGCAGGGATCGGGGGAGGCCTAACGGCCGCAGATGAACAAAAGAGACCCAAACGGCAAGATGAAGGCTCTAAAATTGAGGTTTTATTGGAACCACCCACACAAGCAGACCAGAACCTGAGTGCTAAACCTAACTAAGGGGGCTGTCAGCTAAAATAACAGGTTTAAGTAGGACCAAGAGTCTCCTAACCTGACAGCCAAAATGTCCAAGAGACACCTGAAAGTCACACATCATAACCAAACCTAGGGGAATCATAACTTGAGTGAGAAAACTGCTGGCATCACATCTTGATGCCAGCACCAAGATGACACATATGTTGGAATTATCTGACAAGGATTTTAAAGTGGCCATCACAAAAATACATCAACAAGCAACTATGTATTCTCTCGGAAAAAATAAAACAAAAAAATCTAAGAACTAGAAGTTATTTTTTTAAAAACAAATGAAAGTTAAAGAACTGAAAAATACAATAACTAAAAGATAAATTCACTGAATGAGCTCAATAAGAGAATGCAGATAACAAAGCATAAAATCAGTGAACTTGAAGATAGAGCAATGGAATTGACCAGTAACAACAGAGAGAAAACAGACTGGGAGAAAAATGACTGAACCTCAGAGCCTGTAATACAAAAGCAAAAGATCCAACATTTATGTCAGTAGAGCATCAAAAGCAGAGGAGACAGTTGGTGGGGCTGAAAGAATATTTAAAGAAATAATGGCTAAGTATTTCCCAAATTTAGCGAAAGACATAAATCTACAGATTCAAGAAGCTGAGTGAAGCCCAAACAGAATAAACTCAAGGAAAAACATAGCAAGACAAATTAATAAAAACTAAAGAAAAAGATCTTGAAATCAGTGAGAGAAACAACACTGTACTTATAGAGGAATAACAATTCAAATAATAGCAGATTTCTCAACAAAACCATGGAGGCCAGGTTTTCAACACATTTTTCCAGTGCTGAAAGAAAAGGACTGTCAACCATGAATTCTACATCAGTGAAATTACCCTTGAGGAAGGAACAAGAAATAAGAACATTTTAAGACAAGGAAAACTAAAAGAATTTGTGACTAGCAAACTCTTTCCTTATAGAATGTCAACTCCTCGCCAAATTGATCTACTGGCTTAACACAATTCCTATCAAAATCTCAGCAAAGTTTTTTTATAGACACAGACAAGACTATTCAAAAATTTATATGAAAAGGCAAAGAACCTAGAATAGCTGAAACAATCCTGACAGAGAATAAAGTGAGAAGAATCACTCTACCCAATACTAAGGCCTACCATATAGCTACATAATCAAAACTGTGTAGTATTGGTGGAGGAAGAGTCACACAGATCAATGGAACAGAGTAGAGAACCCAGAAAGACACACACTAAGATGCCCAGCTAATTTTTTACATGGATGCAAAAGCAATTCAGGGCAAGAACAGTCTTTTCAACATACAGTGCTGGCTTAATAGACATCCATTGAACAATTAAAAAGAAAAATGAATCTCGACCCAAGTCTCACATTTATAGAAAATGAACTTGAAATGAGTTACTTATATGTAATGCTTAAAACTATAGAACTTGGCCGGGTGCGGTGGCTCACGCTTGTAATCCCAGCACTTTGGGAGGCCGAGGCGGGTGGATCACGAGGTCAGGAGATCGAGACCACGGTGAAACCCCGTCTCTACTAAAAATACAAAAAATTAGCCGGGCGTGGTGGTGGGCGCCTGTAGTCCCAGCTACTCAGAGAGTCTGAGGCAGGAGAATGGCGTGAACCCGGGAGGCGGAGCTTGCAGTGAGCCGAGACTGCGCCACTGCACTCCAGCCTGGGTGACAGAGCGAGACTCCGTCTCAAAAAAAAAACTATAGAACTTTTAGAAAAAAAAAAAAGAAAATCTTCAGGAACTAATGGTAGGTAAAGAGTTCTTAGACTTGACTCTAAAAGCAAATCCATATAGAAAAAATTGATACACTAGATCTATCAAAACTTAAAATTTTGCTTTGTGAAGACCCTCGTAAGATGATGAAGAGACAAGCTACAGACTGAGATAAAATATCTGCAACCCACATATCCAGCAAAGAACAAGTATCTAGAACATATTTTTTTAAAACTCAACAGTAAAAAAACAAAAATCCAATTATAAAATGGACAAATGACACGAACAGGTATCATATGATATCCAACACCAGCAGCCATTACAAAAATGTGAATTAAAGCCACAAGACATCACTGCATACCTATCAGAATATCTAAAATAAAAAAATAAGGATAACATCAAATACAGGCCAGGATACAGAGAAACGGTACCACTCAAGCACTGGTGAAACTGTAAAATGATACGGTCACTCTGGAAAATAGTTTGGCAGTTTCTTATAATACTGAACACAATTACTATACAACCCAGCAATTACATACTTGGGCACAGATCCTAGAGAAATGGCAAGTTATGTCTGCACAAAAACCTGCATGTGAATTTTCACAGAAGCTTTTCCGGTAATGGCCAAAAACTGAAAGTAACCTAGATGTCCTCCAAAGGGCTAACAGTCAAACCATGGTATAGTCCATATCATGAAATACTCCTGAGCAATAAAAATGAATTAACTGTTGATAAACACAACAAATCAGATTATTTCCAAGGGAATTATGCTGAGTAAAGCAGCAAATCCCAAAAGGTTACATACTGTATCATAGAAACGGAAAACAAATTTGTTATTGCAGCTGATCAGAGATTGGGGAAGGGATGGTTATGAAAGGACAACCCAAGGGACCCTCGCAGTAATGGAACTATTTTCTATCTTGACTGTGGAAACACAAACCTACACCTGTAACAGAATTGCATAGACTGAAATGTACACAACACACACACACACACACAAATCTTGGGGAACACGAAAAAATAGAAATGCATTAACAAATAAAAGTTCATTTTTAAATGGGAAAATTGAAAAAACATAACATTAAAATGAATGATGAAGATGAAACTCTAGAAAGTGAGTTGATTTTCATAATCTAGCTGTATTGATTTTATTCGTGGACCTGATTTTCCTTTATGTAAATTATATTTATGTAGTCTTACTGCATGGTGCCTCCAAATTTTTACAGAATGAGTAAACAGGCAACCAATCAATCTCGGGTCCAAGTTTATATAAGTAAAAAAGCAGCTGGTGATGTACTGTGAATAGGAAAAAAGTTATAATGAAAAAGTTAGCCTTTTAATGAAAATGACAAAGTTCTCAATGTTTAAAAATCTACATAACTTCTAATTCCTAAAACTTCTCAATTCTTTCTCTCCTACAAAACCAGTCGTACGTTGTATCAAAATCAGGAAATGAATGTGATCACTTAACAGTTAATCCAAATGTGCCGGGAGGAAATAACACTGTCTCTCAGTGCCATTAAAAAAATACTGCCAAGGCAGGAGGATCACTTGAGTCCAGGAGATCACTTGAGACCAGGAGGATCACTTGAGACCAGCCTGGGCAATATAGCAAGACCCTGTTTCTATGAAAAGTAAAAAAAAAAAAATCAGCCAGACATGGTGGTGCACCTGTAGTGCCAGTGAGTGGAGAGACTGTGGCAAGAGGATGGTTTGAGCCCAGAAGTTCCAGCTGCTCTCCCTCTGGAGGCTCTAAGGGGAAATCTGCTCCTTGCCTCTTCCAGTGGGCAGCTGTTGGCATTCCTTCCTGCGTGGCCGCCACTCCAATCTCTGCCTGCAATCACAGTGCCTCCTCTCCTTTCTTCCCCTCCCTCTGTGTGCCTCTCTCATATGGATACTTGTACTGGCATTTAGGGTCCACCCAGATAATCCAGGATAATCTCTTCATCTCAAGATCCTGAATTTAATTACATCTGCAAAGACCCTTTATCCAAATGGTCACATTCACAGGTTCCAGGGATTTGATGTGGATATCAAATGTGAGGAATAACATTATTTGGCCCACCAGAGCGACTTATTCAGTGGACCAGGGCTCTGCATCCCTTATAAGTCAGTGATGTTTCTCATGTCCAGCCGAGTTCTAGAGCCATTGTTTAAGCATTAGGACAGGAAACTCCCACAGTGCAAGGCACTGGCTCTGCTCAGATACCAGTTCAGAGGCTTCACAAGTTGGTGAGGGAAGAGTTGGAAAACCTGGGGGGTTTAAACTGCTCAAAGTTCTAGACACCAGTGGCAGGATGGGTACCAATGGTGCTGTGACACAGGGTCCACTCTATTGTGGTAGCAGGAGAGAGGTGAGGAGGCAATGGCAGGACAGGAATGGCAGTGGCATTAAAACCCACAATGGCCATAAGTAGTTTTCTCAAAGATGAATCAGGTGGAATAGGGTGACTGACTTTAACAGGGGCAGCATAATGAAGTATGTTCTGTGGTGAAAAATAAAACAAAGAATCACAGAACAAAAGGAGGGAGGGAAGAAAGAGATGACCTAGGCAAGAATGGGAAGAGGAATTGGACTTTTATCACAACACCCTGCAAGACTTCTGGAAACAGTCAACAGTGGGGATTTCTAACAGGGTGGTGGAGGAGGCGAGGGAAATTCCACACAAAGTCAATGACTACATATATTTCTTTGAATCCTAAATGTCACCGTATATAGGACAATACTGTAGGAAATTCTTCTATAACATAGCTAGTTGGCAAATATTTTCATCTTTCACTACTAGCAAGAGTGCCTTATGATATATTAGTATTAAAGTGTGCACAAAATTAACTCCTCTCAATGTGACATTTTATTAGTAAAGGTTTTGATTTGTTATTAATGCATTTTCATCATAACTTTCTTGCCTTTTTGACATAACAATTAAAAGGTTACCTTTATCACAGCGATGTTTGTAGTAAGAAGCTCTCTACAATTGAGAAGCAAATTAGTATCTCTGTTTTTAATGGAAGGGTACATCTCTCACAACCTGTCAGTTTCTAGAATCAATCACCTGCTTCCAAAGAGTGGCAGAAAGCAACCAAGTGCTTAGCAAAGGCAACACATACAACCAGCACCTAAGAATCTGGGGTATCTAGCACCATCCTAGAGTCCTTGAGAAAATAACCACTTGTTCTGAAGAGGTTAGATGAAATTCGACCTGTCCTAAAGAAAGCTGACACAACAAAGGCCCCAAACACAATGAACAGATAACAAACAAAAATGCTCATAACTTATTTTAATCATGTGAGTCGGCTTAACCTTGAAATCCTTAAAAAATTTATACAATTTAATTCAATAAAAATTTAGTTCTCTATCTCTGTTTTTAAAATACAAGTTCCTTCACTGTAATGAGTTCTGAACAGATTATGTTTTCTATATACAAAAGAGTCAATACTGGAGTCAGAGCTCATAAGGAGAGAAGCTTGCATGCTATGCTAACACTCCCATTTGGAGAATAGTCTCTTGGCAATTGCCCAACACCACCTGCATGCACTTCTCTAAGTCTCTCACTTACTACACTAGTTTGGCCAAATACAGTTGGTTTTTAAATGTTTATGGCTGAGAGAAAAAACGTGAACATTTTGAAGCGGAGCAAAATGGAAAGTGATCACGCAGAGCAGAACCCCTGGTGGCTGACAGTGCTGTTTAATTTCATACCTGTATTGTTAATCAAATATTGACTGTAGCTTAAATTTCAGTAAATCACTCAGTCCTGTGTTAGATGTAAATCCTCAGGACAAAAACATCTCACATAGTGAAACATAATGGAAATTAGGTGTAATCAACTTGTTTCTGATTCCACTGCTGATAACACTGACATCATTTTGATCACATTGATGCACTGTGATCATATGCAGAGGCCTCACTGCAAGGCAGCTCCCTTCCCCGTGTTCAAGTACCCTGACCCTCTCTCTTCCCTCCCTTTCCTCAGAATGAATCCTTTAATTCACAAATAAAAACGCAGCTATTCGCATTCTTCCCTGGCCTACTCTGCCCTACCTCAAACTTGCCTGTGCCTTAAATCCTAAAACTTTCCTTCCTCTCTCCAGGCTCAGTGGAAAAGTGGTCCCCATTTTTCCTAGAACTCCAGGCTTCCTTGTCTCTTGGAACTTCATATCAATTATCCCTTTCTCCTATATTTTCACCCTCTCTCCCATCCCCAGATTTAGGACATTGCTCACATCTTGTTCATCTTACACACACACACACACACACCCTCGCTCAGCCCTACATCATCTCCCAGCTACTGTATCATCCACTTAGCAGCCAACCTATAAACTTGTCTCACTTTGCCTCCCATTCTCTTGCCTGAGCCACTGTTGACCTCTTTATTGCCAAACCCAGGAGACACGTTTGAGGATGATCTGATGTGAAATCTCTGTGCCATCTGACCGCAATGACTACCGCTTCCTTTAGGAAACTTTCTCCTCCTTTGGCTTCCACAAAACTCCTCTCTTCCTATTTTCTTCCTATGTCTCTGCCATTCCTTCTCAGTATCTTCTTGCGATCCTTTGCCTACATCTTAGATGTCTCCATCTTCATCCCTCTTCTCTCTTCATGCAATTATTCCATCTATGCAATTTCATATATTCCCATGACTAAAATACCACCTATATACACTGATAATGTCAAAATCTCCAACTCTTTTCATGAGCTAAGGTCAGATCTATTCAGCCACCCAATAAAGATCTTCATTTGTCCCCAAAAAACCCTAAAAGCCTCCAAATGTTTAAGTCTAAAACAGAACTCACTAGCTTCCCATTCCCAAACTCATTCCTTCCCTCGTTTTCATAAACCAAATCCCTGCATGTCTACTTGTTCCAAACTAGAAATCTAGTTATCATCCTAGACCCCTTGCCTTCCTTTATATCCCAAACGTTAGCACTGCTACTTCTTAAAATCTCTCTCAAACATCCCACTTTATTATCTGCCCCAAACATTTCTCACTCAGATTATTATGCTACCGTTCTACTCATCTTCAAGATCCTGGGCTTAATAATACCTCATCCATGCATTTGTCCAGAGAAGTCTTTCTAAACAGCAGTGAAGAGACCACTCCCCAACTTACTATAACCCCCTTTCAAGATAAAACCAGTCACCTTAGTTTGGGGTAAGAGGTCTTCCTCACTATTACCAAACTCTATACATCACCTCTCACATATTGATAAATATGCACACATGTGCACATACATATGATCAAATTATACAGAATAACTTGGACTTTACCACACACATTTCCATTTTTCTTCAGTGTCTATATTTACTATTCACCCCTAGTTGAAAGCTCCTCTCTCTCCAACCACCCTCACCCTTTTTGCCTGGTTAATTCCTTTCTTCCTCTGGAGCACAGCTCCGATGTGACCACTTCCATGAAGTCTCATCGACCCCCCATAATAGCCAGTCTGATTTGTATGTTCCCCCCTACATTTTCATGGCATCCTGGGCACGCGGCTAATTGTTAATAAACAGTTCTGCAATGATGTAACCTGAGTGTCCACTGGCTCCTAAACTATAGGAGGGCAAAGACTACACCCTTCATCTTTATTCCCCAGAGCCTCACAAAATGCTGAACACATAGCTGATGTTCAGTAAATGTTGGCTGAATGAAGAAATGAATGAATAAACTAGTTACACAGGTCTCTGCCGCTCAGGGTCTTTTGGGTTTAAATGCTACTATTAAATATTCACAAAACATGCTATTTAATAGCTGCATGTTATTCTATCCTAGGAATGTAGCACATTATATTTCCTTATTGCCTTCCTGTTAAATATTCAAGGTGTTTACAGAAGAATTCTTTGTACTCCAAAAGCCTATTTCTAATTATAAAGATGATCTAACCTAATGCAATATATAGCCAAATCTTCTCAAATCTGTAACTGATACAATTCTTCAAACCATTCCTGGCTAGAGATACTGGAGTTACTTTGCCTCTCCTTCATCACTTGCATAATGGCAGCTAAATCCAATAAACATTTCCTAGCAGAAGACTGTAGAAAGCATGATATTGTACCACCAAGCCTGAGGACATTATTTCCACAATGAATGACAGTAAGATGTGTATGGATCTGATCTCTCTGTGTAGGGCATAAAGGATGAGCCCAAAATAAAAGTGTGAAATAGGCAGTTTGCCTTCAGATCTCTCTGTAGGTACAGCTTTGAGGTACCCCTAGCCCCAAAACGTGACACACAGCCTTACTTGGAGAACCATTCCTACAGAGCTTATGTTGTAAAGAAGGCCTCGATGAATCCTAATTTCTCTGCATCTGAAAAGCAGAGTTTTCCTTCTTAGATTCCATAAATGCCTTTCTTCACAATGTTTACATGTTACTCGTTTTACAGAAGAAATGCATAAATATCCCAAATTTTCCCTTTTTTCCCCAGCGTCTTAAAATTGTTAGGTTGCATGCTGATTAGTGAATTTGTTCACAGCAATAATCCTTCCTGTGCTTGCAATTTTAGCCAGAAACAATAAAGAGTAACAGGTAGCATTTGACATTTGAGCAAAGAGAAATAACCTTTTCAACTTACTAAATCCTGCTTTTAAAAAGTCATTACCTTACTGAAAATGGGTTAAGCTGGGGAAAAATGTAATCATTTAAATATTTTTTTAAAAGTACTGATGGCATTTAAATTCAGGAAGAAAGGGTGGTTTATTTACTAAATGGCATTAGCATAATAAGTGGCTAGATATCTACAAAAAGGCAAAGCTTGACTCACATATCTCACCATATACAGAAGTAAATTCCAGATGAATTGAAGATATTCATATAAAAAATTAGACAGTAACATTCATAAGAGAATTTAGGCGAATATTTGTAGAACTAAGATGGAAAACCTAAACAATAAAGACAGATCAATGTGATAACATATATTTTAATTTATTCTATAGAAAAAAAAATACCCTAAACCACTTCAAAAGTATATAGACTGGGAAACTTCCAAAATAAATAACCAAAGAGTTAATATCCCTAATATAAAAAGTACTCCCATAAACTGATAAGTAAAAGGCAACTGAATAGAAAAATGGCCAGATAATATGAACAGAAATTCACACAAGACAAAATTGAAATGGCCAATAAACATAAACGGTTCAACTTCACCAACACTCAGAAAATGCAACTTAAAGCAACAATGAGCAGTTTTCACCCATCACATTTGCATAAAGTGTGATAACACCTAGTGCTGTTAAAGATGTGATAAAATGAACAACCTTATACAAGATTGCAGTAAACATTGAGGAAAGAAATCTAGCAATATCTATACAATGTTAAGTATACATACCCTTTGAACTGTCAGTCCCATTATCAGAAACCTACCCTTTGGAAAACAAAGCATTGTTGTACAAGAATAAAGATATACAGGCTGGGTGCGGTGGCTCACACCTGCAATCCCAGCACTTTTGGAAGCTGAGGTGGGCGGATTACCTGAGGTCCGGAATTCGAGACCAGCCTAACATGGAGAAACCCTGTCCCTACTAAAAATACGAAATTAGTCAGGCATGGTGGCACATGCTTATAATCCCAGCTACTTGAGAGGCTAAGGCAGGAGAATCGCTTGAACGCGAGAGGCGGAGGTTGTGGTGAGCCAAGATCACGATACCGCACTCCAGCCTTGGCAACAAGAGCGAAAATCTATCTCCAAAAAAAAAAAAAAAAAAGATACGTAAGCAAAGATATTTATCGTCTCATTGTTTATAACAGAAACAAAAAACAGTATCTCACAGGAAGCCACCCAAATGTGTATCAATATGCAATAGCTGAATAAATTAGTACATTCATACTATAGAATACATTGTAGTTAATTTTAAGTGATTCTGATTTACACATACTGTCCTAGAAGAATGGGGTGGGGGGCAACTTAGCGAATGGTCCAATTTATGAAGCATACATTTATTATTATTGAAGTCCAGCACATGTGAAGAGTAAGTGAATGTGTGTGTGTACTTGTTTGAGCACGGGGAAGAGTATGAAGAGATACACCCTACAATGTTAACATTAGTTGGGGATTAATGTCACATTATTTGAGAAGAGATGGTACACAATCACCTAGGGTAAAGATAAGTTTCACTTCATAATATGTTAATCATTTCAATTGTTACAATTAAGTTATTTTACTTTTGTAACTAAAGAAAATATTAAGTAAAATATTGTCTCCTCTAATATAGGTTAATGAATAATATCTAACATACTAAGACATAATACTGAATTTATAAATCTCTTAGAGAACACTTTTTAAATGAGATATATTCTACTGCATCTTCAGAGATTGTAATAAGATTTCAAGTTCAGAGCTCTATAATTGACCCCTTGCACAAAAATAGAAACCTAAAGTCCACTGCACATCATGATTCACTCAGACTGCTTCATTATATCTCCAGAGAACTCATCTGTATTTTTTTTCAATCTTTTTCTTGACTGTTGTTCTACCAATTACGTGGTATCTAAAAAGATGAACCAGGCAACAACTGAAAAAGATTTTGAAGAGAATAAACACATGGGAAAGCAATAATCTCATAAGCAAACCCACTTGACTGTTCAGTAATCCACAAACACTTGCAGCTAAAACAATACCCTGGATATTAACTATTCTTTGCAGTACCACTGATTCGATACTAGTTATTTGTTAGGGAGTGAATTCAAATATAATAATAATTTTGTCTTGTTTGAAAATAGATATTGCTTAAATTATTAAGTTATTCTACAAATGCTATTTTATACTACATTGTGAGGAATCTAATATAGAGAAAATGAAATTAAAAGCAGAGGCTTATTAAATTGAGTTGAACTGATCCAAAACACTTAGCACGATACAGCTTCTGCAAGGAAGTTTGGTGGCTCTTACACAGAGTCTTTTTAAGATTCTACTCTAAGTCAAAGAAAGGACTGGCATAAAAATTGTAATTTTTGCTGTAAGATGCTGGTAGAAAACTTACCAACTATAAGATTGTCTCCAACCTTCTGCAATTGTATGATAAAGTCAAAGTGCAAATATTTTAGATGCACACAAGCCTTGGTTCATACCTTAACTCAAACATTTCTAAATTGTGTGACCTTAGCTAAGTTAATGTACTTGCATGAGTTTCAGATTCTTTATCCACAAAAGAGAGATAATAGAGGGTTTCAAGGTTAGAGATAGCATACACCATGCCAAGCACATAGTAGCTGCTTGAATTACAATAACTGGTATTATGATTATTAGCATGCCTTGAGAAAGAAATGAGATCTTACCTAACAGGGAAACCAACTCAAATGACAGAATTTCTCATCAGAAACTAAAGAGGACCAGAAGGGAGCAGTAGAACATTTTTCAAGTGCTGAAAAAAAAGAGCTGTCAACTGCAAATTCTATATCCAGCAAAATTCTCTTTGGCAAATAAAGATAAAAATTAAGACATTCTCAGTTGAAATAATAAAGAGAATTTGCCTCCAGTAGACTGACCCTAAAGAATATGTACAGAAAGTTCAAAAAAAACAAAAAGAAAGTGATAAAAGAATATTAGAACATCAGGAAGGAAAGGAAGAAAGAAAAAACATAAGCAAAAACATGGGTAAACACAACAGACTTTCTTCTCTTGAGTTTTCTAAATTATGTTTGATGGCTGAAACAAAAATAATATTGTCTAATGTGATTCTTAATGTGTGCAGAAGAAATATTTAAGACAGTTATAAACAGTGTGGGGTAAGAAGAGTTCAAGCAAGATTCATAAAATGACATAGAACCACACACATACATTGTACCAATGTCAGTTTTCTGATTTTGATGTGTACTAAATTATATAAGCAATATCCATTAGGAGCAACCAGATGAGGAGCACAGAGAGCTCTCTGTACTATCTTTGCAAGTCCTTATACATCTATAATTATTTCAAAATAAAAAGTTAAAAGGAATGGTTCCTAACTTCAGTCATGTGAATAACTAAACCATTCAAGATGATAATTTGCTCTTAAACTTTTTAGGGGAGAGACAGCACAATTTCCTTCTACAGTTTAACCTAACTTAACCTAATCATGCTAAAAGTCAGTTAATTTTTTTTTTTTTAAATGCTTGCTCTCCCATTATTACTGAGCCCATTTTTGTCTTGGTGCTGTTTCATAGGTATCTAAAATTATACCCAAATGCATATAAGTTTTATCAGTTGAAACCCGTGTTAAAATGTGAATTCTTAAAAGAATATATTGTTTGACCTGTTAATAAGGTGAACAATTTTAATATAAATGCAGCTAGTAGGTTTTTAATATAAATCTGTCTTTTCAACAGAGTAAGGCATTTTATAAGATACAATAATATGATTTTACTGTGATTTATTTTAAGAAAATAAATATACCAAAATTTATACTAAGTATCCTACAAATATGCATACTGACTCTGCTGGTATTACCAATGTTTTAAACATTTTAAACTCATCTTTTGAAATTTTTCAAAGTAGTTTGTAAGTAGGAAATACAGTTTCTTATCTTACTACTCTACATCACGTAGACCTTACATTTTTGTTTGTGAAATTGGCTACTGAGGCTATTCAAACCATGCAGGTATGGGCTCTAAATGTGATCACATTTGCAGGAGATTTTAAAAAGTCATCTGTGCAAACAGGGGACATCACTTTAGATAAAACTGGACATTAGCCAAGTTGGTCACCCAATTTAGCTGGGGACTGGCCTACCGAAAACAGAAAACCAATCAAGGACAGCAATCTAACAACTGACTGTTGAAAAGAAATATACATAGCTAGACAGAGAGGGGACAGAGAGGTGGGGCCATCTAAGGAGAACACTAATGAACAACAGAAGACTGTGTCCAGTTCTGGGTGGCCCATTTTAAACATAATTTTGAAAAACTAGAGTTCTCTTATAAAAAGTTCTTAAATAAGGAGAAAATATTTCCTCTTTTTAGTACTACCTGCTACTGTAATTGTATCATGAAATCACCTATTGACTCAATAAATATTCATTAAGCACTCCTAAACACAGAAATACAAAAATAAGAAAGAAGAGACTATGGTAGAAAAAAATTGTTTGGGGAAAGGAAAATTAAAGTGACACTAAACATGGAAGTTGGGGATGTCTGGGAGACATCCAAGTGGAGATGTCCAACAGGAAAAACCAGTTAGCAGGCAGACGTAAATACTGTAAGACCACACTGCCAGGGAGACCACCCAAAGAAGAAGGCCAACAGCCGGCAGACTTGGGCTCAGGAGGTAGCAACCATCTCTGTCTTATAAATAAGCACAGAATTAAACCCGCCCTTTCCAGGGAAAGAAGTAAAAAGGGAAACAGCAACGTACGGTAAAGAGGGAAGAGCAGTATAGGAGTCTGTTTGGGAGAGAGCTGGCTCAGGCAGGAAGGCCACACAACCACCTCTCTTGAATCCTTTTGCTTCTTGTCAGGCTTCCATGCTATGTATATGATAGAAATAAATAATGCTCTTTTGTTATTAAATCATTTGTTGGTAGCATTCTGTGTTCACGTCTTCAGTCATATTGACATCATGTTCTGCTTTGGTTTAGTTGAACTTGAAATAATCGGTTTGCACTTTTTTATGCAACTTCCAATGGTGATATCACTAGCCTGACGACGATACATTTATAAGAAAGAATCTAAAAATAAAAGCCATTATGCTGCTGACCACCAAATAAAAGTAGATTTACTATCTTCAAGGTCACTCAGAGCTGAATTTAACAAATTCAGTGTCCCCTTCGAAAGTAAGCACAAATCAAACCAGCATGGAGGCTAGTATGGCTCCGATTAATGCCGGCTGTATGAGAAACATTTAAACTTGGTATTCAGCTAGCACTATGGATTTTGTAACTAGTCATCATCTCCTTCATTAATAAGCAGTTAGTGACAAAATCAGATCGCATCATCTGTGCAGTTAATTACAAGCTGGAAAATATTCAGGGTATACAAATTTTATTAGCATGGCTGACATCTGTCAACTATTTTGGTTAATTACTCCTGAATTTGGATTCTAGCCTTCAACTATTTCAAATTTTAATATATTTGACATAAACGGTTTGCAAGCTACCATTATCTCTGTTGAGTATTTTTATATTATTCCTATTCTAAAATTGTCCGACATAAGTAGTGTTAGCTCTCATGCTGACATAGTTCTTGTAGCGAAATAAACTGTTAATTAGTACAGTGCTATCTACCATAAGGTTAAGTTTTGTTAATGCTTATTAAATATTCTCAGCATTGCTATATAGAACATAAAATATCTTGAACTCTCTTAATTACATGTTAAGGATATAACCCTGAAACTTTTCTCTTTACTTTGGAGGGAAGAAAAAATAAAAGCACTTGATTTTTATTTTTACAGGCTAGATGTGGATAGGGTATTTGTATTGCTTTATAAGTAAACATGCTTCCCACACCTCATCTAATCTACACATCATTTGTAGAGCAGGCTTCTTGGGAGAAATTAGTTTTTAAATGAAAGAAGACTGGGGCAAAAAGAAAGGATCAAAAGTGTTCAGAGGGAATGGGAGAGATGGAACACAGTGAGTAGAACAAGTAATTCACAGAAAGTCAAGCAAAAGCAGTTCACTGAACAGTTTACATTTCACAGGTAGTCAGTGGCAACAAGAACACACAAAAGGAAAAACTAAAAATGGAGAAAATACGCTAAAAACAAAACATATCAAGTGCACTAAACTTGTACAATTACTCACTTTTAATTTCCCCATGTTACTATTAATAATTTTCCGTATTCTCAAAGAAAATAGGCTTAGAGAAACTAAGTGAATCCCTAAATTTGCAAAGTTAGAAAATGGCAGAGTGGTGATTTGAACTCAGGCAGGTTGACTTCATGCCCTCAACCACAACACAACCTTGTTTCCAAAATGTATATTCTCTACTTAAAAGAAAGGCCTTAGGGGGATAGTGTAGGCTCACTCTCAAGGATAAATATGTCCTGAACTGTCTTTCAAAAAGGGCTAATTTGCAATGACCCAGTTACCGTTCCATTTGTGGTCTTTATGGAACTGAGCAACATGGGTGTCACCTGTGGTGGTAATGAATGATCCAGCTACCTGACACATTCACGAGTTGAACCTTGGCTTCCTTAATATAATCAATACTCCTTTAGAAAAAAGAAGAGCCTTAACATGAAAGGCTATATGCTATAAAAGACATGGCTATCTAAGTATATATGGCACCCTGATCTCTTTCCTTCATAACTAGAATTAGGCTGCTCCCAATAATAATGGCTTAATCTTCTTTTTTGGAGAATGTGGATATTCCTGAACCTCTGGCTTAAATCTATCATAATCTCACCCAAAATGCCCACCATCTGGCAGGTACCAGCAGCCTAGGTGAGTATACATAACAGTCAACTGGCATCTGTGGCGTGAGGATGCTTGTGGAGAGGTGCTTTGGAAAAGGCATCCCGTATTTAGACCTATCATATTAAGTGGGGATTTTGTGGAGAATCACTCAAGCAAAGCAAGCAAAAAGACCAATTCCCAGTGTCCTGCTTAATGTAATTGCAAGGTACCCTAAGTATCACTTTTGCTTTCTTTTATGATGAGTGACACTGAGTGGTTTACATTTTAAACCCAGATAATGGTTTTACATGTCAGAGACTCAGAAATGACTCAATGTTGTTAAGATGTCTATTCTACCCAAATAGCTTTATAGATCCAATGCAATCCCAATCAAAATCTCAGGATATCTTTTGGTAGAAATTAACAAGCTGTTTCTAAAAAGGAAAACAAAGTTGGGAGGCTAATGATATACCTGACTTCAGGAATTATGATGAAGTGACAGCCATCAAAATAGAGTGGTACCGTTACAAACAGACACAAATACATCAACGGAACAAAACAGAGTCCAAAAAAGATCCACACATACATGGACAAGTGATTTCCAAGAAAGTGAATAGGCAATTCAGTGAAGGAAGGGAAGCCTTTTCAACAAGTGGTGCTGGAACAATTCTATGTCCATGTACACACACAAAAGGAGATTTTGGATCCACACATCTCATGATGTACAGGAGTCCTTATCTGCAAGAGATACCTTCAAAGGCCCCAGTCAATGCCTGAAACCAGATAGTACTGAACCCTATATATACTGTTTTTTTCTTATTCATATTTACCTATGATATTTTAATTTATAAATCAGAAAGAGTAAAATATTAACAATAAGTACTAATAGAATTATAACATACTGTAATAATAGTTATGTGAATGCAAGCTGTCTCGAAATATTTTACTGTACTATATTCACCTTTCTTCTTGTAATGATGTGACATGGGTACAATGCCTATGTAATGAGATGAAGCAGGGTGAATGACGTATGCATCGTGACACAGCATTAGGCTACTATTGACTGTCTGTACTCCTGAATCTGTGTAACTATCCCTTACTTGGTGTAACTCATTTCAAGGGATCCCTTGCTCAAGTTGTCATGTAGGCTCAATGATTCTGGAACAACACATTGCTGTCAATTGGAACATCTTTTTGGTTCATATCTTCCACCCACAAATTTACCTATCCACCTTAACTAAGCACTTAATACACATCGTGGCCATAACTTTTGCAGCTTGAGGTGCAACAGCAAGACCAGCACAAATTTATTTTCCTGTTTCACAATTTCATGGATTGATTTGTTCTTAATCTTAGCAACCTCAGCATATTTCCTTTCCTTATTAAGTCAAGAACGTTCACCTTTTCATTTAAAGGAAGCACTTTTTTTTTTTTTTTTTTTTTTTTGAGACAGAGTCTTGCTCTGTCCCCCAGGCTGGAGTGCAGTGGCGCGATCTCGGCTCACTGCAAGCTCCGCTTCCCGGGTTCATGCCATTCTCCTGCCTCAGCCTCCCAAGTAGCTGGGACTACAGGCGCCCACCAACATGCCTGGCTAATTTTTTGTATTTTTAGTAGAGACGGGGTTTCACCGTGTTAGCCAGGATGGTCTCGATCTCCTGACCTCGTGATCCGCCCGCCTCGGCCTCCCAAAGTGCTGGGATTACAGGCTTGAGCCACTGCGCCCGGCCAAAGGAAGCACTTTCTAGCTTCTCTCTGGCACATCCAAATTGCCAGCAACACCTATACTTTGGGGTCATTACTAATTAAAATAAGGGTTACTTGAACACAAGCACTGAGATACTGCAACAGTTGATCTGATCACTGTGAACCTCAAAGAACAAATCCCTCAAGATGAATCCTGAGGGGCTAACTGGGTCTAATTTTACAATACAATAAAGTGGCCATTTGCTAACTAGAGGTCACACATGTACCCCGAGTTCCCAGAAAACCTACAGATCTCCTTAACTCTGAACCTTCGCAGCTGACTATTCCCGTTCAGGCCACCTGAACCAACAGACTGTGTAGCCTGCATCAACCAATCAGAAATCACTTGCACTGAACAACCTGAACTAAGCAAGGTGGACTCCTTCATTTGAAAAAATATACCTGAATGGGAACCTGGGCAGAAAGATGCTCTATAAAAGCTCCATCCTTCCTTTGTTCTCTGGAATACACCTTCATTTTACAGGGCAGAAGGGATGGTGTGAGATTTCATCCCACTACTCAGAACGGTGCACAATTTAAAACTTATGAATTATTTACTTCTGGATTTCCATTTAATGTTTTCGGACCACAGGTGACTGAAACTACAAAAAAACGAGTATGCAGGTAAGAGGGGACTACTGTGAATATATCAAAGCATATCAAATTACATATCTTAAATATTTCCCACTTAATATATTTCAATTATAGCTCTGTAGAGCTATAACTTAAAAAAAAAAAAAAAGTCCAGCACAGGGTAGTTTGGGAGTTAATGTAATTATTATCCCATTCCGACCTGCCTCAGGAGCATCTGAGGACAGCACAGTGCCCTCTAGTAAGCAAGGAGGTCTTCAAGGGTGTAGTTAAAGCTGTCGTGGCCGTTCTCACTATCTTCCTCCCACAAAGCTGGTGGCTTTAAGTCATCAAGCTAAATCATGTATGAATGACAATGTTTTTTCTGTTCTATAAAGCAAGCTGTATCTTATCCAAAAGTGCATCAGATCATTAAGAAACAAATTCAAAATGAGAAATGTACTGACTTTTTAAATCCCATTAGAAAGTATTAACTAAGCCTTCCCACGACATTCCCACAACACTGACTCACAGAGGCATTCCCATACAAATTCAGAATGAGTAGTATGTTGCAATCTTGATTTAGCTTATGCTTCTTGGCACATTAACTGATTGCTGTCCACTGAGTCTCAGGAAAGGTTGATCAAACCCGAAACAATATAACATTACTCTTCACTAGTGCTCTAGAGGCTTGTAAGGAGCGCAACAGTAGTCTCTAGAAGAACAGCTGCATCCAGAGCTTGCATGCTACTCATATATGATGACTTGACAAACATTAGCTTTATTGGTTTTTAAGCAAGAAAGCGACACATGTTTTGGATGAAATGTTCACTCGGGAAATACAAAGTGTTTATTTATTTATTAACTATATTGTGTCTAACCACCAGCCCAAAAATGTGACGAACTGCACATTTGAGATGCTGGGTAATTAACAGAAACGGGGGCAGGGCATGGTGGCTCACATCTCATCCCAGCACTTTGGGAGGCTGAGGCAGGCTGATCACCAGAGGTAAGAAGTTCGAGAGACCAGCCTGGCCAACATGGTAAAACCTCATCTCTACTAAAAATACAAAAGTGAGCTGGGTGTGGTAGCAGGCAACTGTAATCTCAACTACTTGGGAGGCTGAGGCAGGAGAATCGCTTCAACCCGGGAGGCAGAGGTTGCAGTGAGCCAAGATCACGCCACTGCACTGCAGCCTGGGCAACAAGAGTGAAACTCCATCTCAAAAAAAAAAAAAAAAATTAATAAAAAGGGGAAAACAGGGTTGCTGCTAATGAAGGAACTTAGTAAAGGATAAACTTTTCAGGATAAATACAGATGAGTTGTTTGAAGTGAAAGGAGAAGTTTCCAAGGACAGAAAGATTAAGAGTTTACTAATTAGGAAAGAATGAATCAAAAACTTGGGTTGGCAATGGAGATGAGAGGTCCCACACCAACTAAGTGACAGCCCCGGATTGGAAGTCAGACACCGTCCACTCCAGAGCCCATATTCTTAACCAACCTACTGACCAACTCTTTCATCCCATCAGCAGCACTGACACATGGGCCTTCACAAAGGACACTTCATGAGACTGGCAGTGTCTCTGCAGCTGTCCTCACTGTGCAGACAGCACAGACAACACGGAAATAGCAGCCACAAAAAACATAACATTTATGAAGCCTCTCTCATACATAAATGTTAGAATCTAGAATACGTCATTATAAAGGAGAAATTATTTTGAATACACAGCATGTTCTATATTCTCTGTCTTCACATGAAGGTGATAGATTTAGCAGGGACGACAAGCACATACTATAAAATGATTACCCTAGTTAAATGTTTTTATGCAGAACTCATATTCATTGGGAATATAAAATAATATAGGTCTTAGCAGCAAACTTTCAGTTTAGTGTTAACTATGATGCATAAAACAAAATGAATAAAAAGACCATGCAATGCAGCACATTAAAAGCACTCTGGGGCAAAGGCAGGGTGCAGGGGGCTAGGTCAAGAGATGTGGGGTGCAGGTTAGCTGTAAGTAACTTAATTATTCCAAGTCCATTTCTTCATCTATAAAATGCAGAATAATTCCACTTGCCCCAACAATGTCTCAGGTCTTAGAGGGCTGAGAGAGTGTAAAAGAAACTGCCAAGGCTCATACACAAATGCAGGGGAAGTATTCTCATTATTACTGCGTTCTCTCTTTCAGAGATGTCAACTATGTAATCCCTTCACTTGGTTTCAGTACTACAAAAGATGGAACTTCTATTCAGCCAAAGCTTCTACTAAGGTATCTGAATAATTTTTTTGGTATCCTTAATCATATCTAATTTTATATTATTATTTTTGGTAGAGACAGGATCCAACTCTGTCACCCAGGCTGGAGTGCAGTGGCACGATCACAGCTCACTGCAACCTGAAACTCCTAGCCCTGCCCCCTGAAATAGGTGGGACTACAGGCGTGCACCATCACATCCAGCTAACTTTATTTTTTGTAGAGAAGGGGTCTTGCTGTTGCCCAGGCTGATCTCAAACTCCTGACCTCAAGCAATCTTCCCACCTCAGCTTCCCAAAGCTCTGAGATTACAAGTGTGAGCCACTGCACCCAGCCAATCACACGTAATTTTGACTGCTGGCACATGAAATAGAAGATCAGTGGTTTGTAAATTTTCACATCTTTTTTTAAAGTTTGCTCTCTATACACTACAAAACATTTGTGATATTATGCTAAAACATTCTTTATAAAAACTCGTATTTTGTCCTTACAAATGATTACACTGTTTTTTTTTTTATTCTACCCCAAGGCCCATTGTTATTTCAAATCTGGGAAATAACAATGTTAAAAGACTTTTTAAAAGAAAAAAAACTTTTACTACTTACCACTCAGGTTTTCAGACATATTGTTTGCATTGGAATATCTCCTTTCACCCCCGAAGGGTACTGAACGATATAGGTGAAGGACTACAATAAAATGTCCTGTATTAATTTTTAAAGGATGTATTAATCGTCTTTTAGTGTCATGAGATCATGTGGAAAGAAAAGCAATGTGAAATCAGACCAGGCTCTCCTGGACTGATAGAGGAGGAGCCGCTGCCCCTTAGATATATAACCCAGGAATTTTTTTTTATTGTGACTAATCCATTAGACATTCTATGTTCTACATTTTTTGCTCAATAAAATAAATAAATAATGAGGTAAAGATACACTTTCATTACAGAACATTCTATTGTCTATGTAGGTTCTTGGGGAGGGTAGATGAGTTTTTAAAAGGCAGTTTAACATTCTTCTGGCTCTTATGTACAACTCTAGACTACAGATTTCAGGGAAAGCGGGAAGAGAGTGAGTACAAAGATCTGTTCTAATTTAAACATTCTTCACGATTTAGCGGCAATTACTTCTTTTAAGGTTCAGTCACCTTCAAAATATTACACGATAAAAAGCAGAGAAAAATATTACATGGTTCATAGCCAAGAACATTAATAAGAGTACTTTCTAAAGTATAATCATTATTTTCATTTTCTATTTAAAATTTTTCATTTTTTATCACCTCAGTTGCCAAATTTCAATCTTCATTGATTAAAAACTCAGCAAAACTCCTTGCATACAGATTTATTCAGGTTTGCAAACATTAAATCATCATTAGATTAGAATGACAAGCATGACAAAATTAATACAGCAAAAGAGGTTCAGGGAAATATAAAATCTAAAATGTATTGAATTAGGTTTTAAATGGAACCCATACAATCTTAAGTTCAATGAAAACCAATATTGCACACTTTTTAATCAATTATTTCATAATCATCCCTCTAAATCCTTTAATTTACCAAGAAATCCTATCTAAAAAGTTTTCTAAAGTCAGCCATAAAATACCACTGAAATGCAAATTGGGTCTAAACTTCCACTAAGTCCATCAAATGTCACCTTACTTCATCAAATCACTTTACATAAATGAGTCTTAAAAACATCTTCAGTGTTCATTAGTGTTACAATTAAGAACCATATTATATTGAAAATAAAACAACATTTATTTTGAACAATCATGGATTTAAACTCTTTAAAATAACTTATCATGCAAATCACATGATATTAAGCTCATTTATAACATCTAAACAGAATTTAAACCTCTCCAAAGCTAATGTTTAGGCCACAGCAACAGTTCTGCTTTTTCAACTACATCCAATAGAAGAACCTTTGTTGGTTCCTTTAACACAATCTTGTTAACAAATGATTACAGGGGAGGTTAGGGCTGGAAATGTAAGTTTGAGAGTAAGTAATCATTGTAAATCCATGAGAAGGCATGAGGGACGTAGAGACTGAATATGAGCACAGCAGAGAACAAGCCACAAGATGTCCCTTAGAAGACAGGCAGTGGGAGTTGGACTTGGGTAGGGCACGTAAAGTAGGATAGAGATGAGTTACCCTTCACTTCCTCCTTAAAAGCCCCCACAGGGTGCAGTGGCTTATGCCTGTAATCCCAGCACTCTGGGAGGCCTGGGCGGGAGGATTGCCTGAGCTCAGGAGTTCGAAACCAGCCTGGACAACATGGTGAAACCCCATCTCTACTAAAATACAAAATAATAATGATGATAATAATAATAATTAGCTGGGCGTGGCTGTGTGCACCTGTAGTCCCAGCTACTCAGGAGGCTGAGGCAGGATAATTGCTCGAACCCGGGAGGCAGAGGTTGCAGTGAGCCGAGATCATGTCACTGCACTCCAGCCTGGGTGACAAAGCAAGATTCTGTCTCCCAAAAAAAAAACAAAAAAAACAAAAGGCAGCCCCCTTCATAAGTCAAGTATCAAAATAGGTGGATTTTGTGATCACACTGGGATAGATCTCCAGTATAATCTGTTTTATTTTTTTTTTTTATATTAGTCATATCTTTTTTTTTTTTTTGTATTTAATTTTTTTTTTTTTAATTATACTTTAGGGTTTTAGGGTACATGTGCACAATGTGCAGGTTTGTTACATATGTATCCATGTGCCATGTTGATTTCCTGCACCCATTAACTCGTCATTTAGCATTAGGTGTATCTCCTAATGCTGTCCCTCCCCCCTCCCCCCACCCCACAACAGTCCCCGGAGTGTGATGTTCCCCTTCCTGTGTCCATGAGTTCTCATTGTTCAATTCCCACCTATGAGAGAGAACATGCGGTGTTTGGTTTTTTGTCCTTGCGATAGTTTACTGAGAATGATGTTTTCCAGTTTCATCCATGTCCCTACAAAGGACACGAACTCATCATTTTTTATGGCTGCATAGTATTCCATGGTGTATATGTGCCACATTTTCTTAATCCAGTCTATCATTGTTGGACATTTGGGTTGGTTCCAACTCTTTGCTATTGTGAATAGTGCCGCAATAAACATACGTGTGCATGTGTCTTTATAGCAGCATGATTTATAGTCCTTTGGGTATATACCCAGTAATGGGATGGCTGGGTCAAATGGTATTTCTAGTTTGAGATCCCTGAGGAATCGCCACACTGACTTCCACAATGGTTGAACTAGTTTACAGTCCCACCAACAGTGTAAAAGTGTTCCTATTTCTCCACATCCTCTCCAGCACCTGTTGTTTCCTGATTTTTTAATGACGGCCATTCTAACTGGTGTGAGATGGTATCTCACTGTGGTTTTGATTTGCATTTCTCTGATGGCCAGTGATGATGAGCATTTCTTCATGTGTTTTCTGGCTTCATAAATGTCTTCTTTTGAGAAGTGTCTGTTCATGTCCTCTGCCCACTTTTTGATGGGGTTGTTTGTTTTTTTCTTGTAAATTTGTTTGAGTTCATTGTAGATTCTGGATATTAGCCCTTTGTCAGATGAGTAGGTTGCAAAAATTTTCTCCCATTCTGTAGGTTGCCTGTTCATTCTGATGATAGTTTCTTTTGCTGTGCAGAAGCTCTTTAGTTTAATGAGATCCCATTTGTCGATTTTGGCTTTTGTTGCCATTGCTTTTGGTGTTTTAGACATGAAGTCCTTGCCCACGCCTATGTCCTGAATGGTATTGCCTAGGTTTTCTTGTAGGATTTTAATGGTTTTAGGTCTAACATATAAGTCTTTAATCCATCTTGAATTAATTTTTGTATAAGGTGTAAGGAAGGGATCCAGTTGCAGCTTTCTACATATGGCTAGCCAGTTTTCCCAGCACCATTTATTAAATAGGGAATACTTTCCCCATTTCTTGTTTTTGTCTGGTTTGTCAAAGATCAGATAGTTGTAGCTATGCGGCATCATTTCTGAGGGCTCTGTTCTGTTCCATTGATCTATGTCTCTGTTGTGGTACCAGTACCATGCTGTTTTGGTTACTGTAGCCTTGTAGTATAGTTTAAAGTCAGGTAGCGTGATGCCTCCAGCTTTGTTCTTTTGGCTTAGGATTGACTTGGCGATGCGGGCTCTTTTTTGGTTCCATATGAACTTTAAAGTAGTTTTTTCCAATTCTGTGAAGAAAGTCATTGGTAGCTTGATGGGGATGGCATTGAATCTATAAATTACCTTGGGCAGTATGGCCATTTTCACGATATTGATTCTTCCAACCCATGAGCATGGAATGTTCTTCCATTTGTTTGTATCCTCTTTTATTTCCAGTATAATCTGTTTTAATGCCTAATATTTTGCTTTCTCCCAATCACTATCTTCCATAAATAATGAGAAAAGGATTTATTTCAAAAATAATATACAGAGACTTTTGTAAAATTATTAAGAATCACAATAACTAAGAAATCTTTAATTTATTTGAAGCTGAACAAGTTGCAATGAACTAATCAGAATAAGAATTACATAATTTGGTACTTTTGGGATATAACTTTGTATCTTATTAACGGGATCCAGACGGAGATTTGACAGTTAGGAAAAGTATTCAAAAATTGTTGTAAAATTTTAGTTCATCATCTTTCCTCTAGAAAAATCACCTGTGAGATGAGAAAACATGAAATAAACATTGCGATGAAATGGGCCAATTCTAACCTGTATCTCAATTTTCTAGGCTCAATGAGGAGTCTTGGCAGGCTCCACTAGGGTGTGCTCTGTCCCCACCCATGATTCTATCTACACTTCCCTGCAGATGGTTCCAACTCTGAACCCCAAAAGCAGATGGGCCTGGGTTAATTATGGCAACAACTCACACCTCACAGGGAGGCAAATCGAGAGAACTGGTTAAAACCATCCACACTCGGTCAAGTTGGCTTGGGCTGGAACCCCAGCTTGGTTACTCAGCTGGCAAAATGACCTTAGGTGAGGTACTTAACATCTTTGAGCCTGAGCCAGAGATGCCACATCTACCAAATGGAGATAATACTTAAGGAGCTGTGAGGATCAAAATGAAAAACATGCAGGATCGTTAATAAATGTTAGCTGTAGTTATGAAACTCTGTCTTCTCCAAGAGAAGTGGTTGGCACGCGAGCTATGCAAACTTCCTCAGGGTAAACCACAGTGGCATAGGGCACATAGCCTCAAAACATGAACAGGGAGGACACTGAAGTAAAAAGTTCACCTCATATACCAAAACCAAGGCGAACAAGGTGGAAATTCTCTTACAGGTTCCTGATGAAAGAAAAATCATGTTGACATGTTCATCTGCATTAAAAGAATTTTAAAACATGATTTCCTAATCTTTCTCCATCATGCTGGCTCTTTGGCCTGGTAGAGTGAGTAGTACAGCTACTGAGTCTTCAAAAAGAGAGGAAAAAAAAATCATCACAAAATACGCCAAAATTACCAGCAAGAACAGGTTATAAGATGGACCCATATGGATAGATTTTGCCTTCTGTTCCATTGTTGCACTTCCTTCTACTGACTGCACAAATGGAACACTACTTTAAATCATCAAATCTGTGGGATGAAAATTCTTAACACTTCCTTCTTAATGCATTGTGGTAGTTATATGCAAAGTATCCTAACAAAAGTTAAACTTATTAATAAATCATTATATTTACAATATCATGACTTTAATGTAAAACTGTGTCTAAAACATGTATTTCTGAAGTCAACCACAGCATGTATGTACTCTGTAAGGTTGTCAAGCTTGTGATATACAAGAGCCATGTTCAAGATGAGAGCGTCTCAAATTTACAATAGTATTCTTTTTTCCTCCAAGCACTGACTATTGCTCTTAAAATTTTTCTGAATCAATTGAGCTGGAATGACAAAAAGATTTCCAACAAAATGATGTTGGTCCCTAAAGCCTGCCATACAAAGATTAATCATTTCTTGGCCAGCCAGTCTTTAATGTAGCAATTCACTTAGTCATTGTGCTGGAAAATTGTTTCTATTTCATATAAACCTAAGGAAGAGGAAGAAGAAACAGGTAAAGAGAAAAAGGAGGAGATGGAGACAGAGAAAGAGAAAGAAAAAGAGGAGAGTTTACCAACCAAATACAATAATCTGGGAACCTTCCTTACCTCTTGCAGGGAAAAGAAATAAAAACAACTTCATCCAATAAAATAAAATAAAATACTACTGGAAATAAAAACTACTTCAACCCCTCCTCTCAAGAGATGAAATGACTAAACCAAATATCAACTAACACACACCTTTTGAAGTGTGAAAGCATGTGTAGATTACAGCAGTCTGGTTCAACATTCACTTGAAGCTGGTTGAAACTGAGGGTTGAAGCAGATAACCAAGTAATGTTGACGAAGCCAGGCACATTCTCTGGCCTCCATCTGGTTTCACTTGGACTTGCTGAACACTGTACTGTCACACTTAGAATCTACTGGTGAGCTTGAATTATGTTGACTGGAATCTCTGGGGATAGGTTTTGCAATCACAAAGAATCCTTGTTTGAGAAAATCTTCCTCTAAAATGAATGAAAAACTGCATAACTTGGATAGAAACCTCAACACCAGTATGAAAGAATTCAAAGATTCTAGTCACTCTCTTCTGTAAGTGAATATTTACAAGTTAGTGATAACATGCTATGAATCTGTACAAAAATGAGGCTCAGCCATGAAATTCTTCCTAGAAAAGGTGGCATGGCAGTATTCCTTTTAGCAATTTTTCAGGCTGGTTTAGGAGAAATCTCTTTTAGAGGGAGAAAAATTTTATTTGTGGATTATAAAAAAATTTTGTTGCCATATTTGTGGAGGGAAACTGACTCTTTCAAAAGCAACTTAAATGTGGGTATCCATCTATTTCACAACCGGATCAACCAACACTCTTCTATGACAGTGCAGGGTACAGTCTACACTGGGAAGACAGTAAACCTGGGTTCCTATTAAAATTCAAGTACTATCTTGAGCCAGACACAGGTTTTTCTATGTGAAATCTAGCAAAATATGTTTCTTCCCTTTGGCAGTAATCTTTTAAATAACTAAAATAGTTACCTAAATTCAACATGAATATATAACAAACGACTATTTCTTCCTACTACATTAATTCTTTGAGCTTGTTTACATGTTAGGTTTTAGGATATTTTGCCCCCTGGAGAATTCACATCTAGGAATAAGACTGCCATAGTACAAATCCACCTTTTGACACTGCTACATCAAAATTCTAGTAGCAACAGATAAACTGAAACTGCCTACAGTCATTCTTGACTGGGGAGGATGACATGGTGCCAGAGTCCCAATGCCACAACCAATTTGATGATACTGATGTCATCAAGATAGCCAAAATACAGCACAATTGGCACTAATGTCATTCTTATCCTGGAAAAAGTTCACCCCAAAATCTTCAGGTATGGGGATATATATATATTTTTTTTTTATTTCCTGCAGCCTGCAAAGCTCTGTTTACGAAGTATTTCACACAGACTCACTGAGTTCTTGTCATAATTCTATGAGACAAAGAGCCATGTTTGTCTCACTCTATTCAACAGGTATATTTTGTAAACTGGGATGTATAATTTAACATTTGTTAATCACAGTTTAAATACTTGAGAAAAGGTTAGGTCTTAAAGGAATTCTAGGGATAATCTTTTTATAAACCGCAGGCTTCAGCTATTTAAAAAAAATCACTCCTGATTTATGTGAGATCTAATTATTCAGTTTGCTCAAATCTGAATGCACCTATATTTCTATCAGGTAGATCCCATTTTACATATGAAGACATAGACAGAGGTTAACGTCCTTTCTTAAGGTCACAAAACTAGACATCACAAAACAGATCCTATCTCAGAGCTCCAAACTCCCCATCATCCCTTAGTCCACCAGGCTATGCTGCTTCTCTGACTGAGCTGAAAGTAGATTACAATAAAAGATTACCATAAAAGTTTGATTCTCCCATTCACCACTTCATGGACTGTCTTTACAAGTACAATACTAAAAAAAATTGATTTGGTATTCACCTTTGGTATTTTTCATTGCCATGAAGCAGCAAAGAATGTGACTTAAAAGGCAGAGCCTTACTCATAGACCACACCAGTGCATATGTTTCCAGAGTAATCATCTAAAAAAATCAACAGGCTATTAGGATTCTGGCTAAGGAAAATGAATTTGCTATAAAAAAAAAAAACCTCCCACATTTTCAGAGTAAGTCTACCCAGGGTCTTTCTTCACATCACAGCTCTTTGGTGGCACTTTATGATCTGGGGGTACTTTGGATGTGAAAGTATAGTTTGGAAGCAGAGCATGTGTGGTGATCATTGTTTTCTGAGTTTAAAAGTGGCAAAAGGCCAGGCGTGGTGCGTTGCGCCTGTAATCCCAGCACTTTGGGACACTGAGGCAAGCGGATCACTTGAGGGCAGGAGTTTGAGACCAACCTGGCCAACATGGTGAAATCCTGTCTCTACGAAAAATACAAAAATTAGCCAGGCGTGGCAGCATGTGCCTGTAGTCTCAGCTACTCAGGAGGCTGAGGCAGGAGAATCACTTGAACCCGAGAGGCGGAGGTTGCAGTAAGCCAAGATCTAGCCACTGCACTCCATCCTGAGCAAGAGAGCGAGATTCCATCTCAAAACACAAACGAACAAAAAGAGGTAAAAGACAGAGAGCCAGAGGCAGGAAAGCTGAATACAAGTGAGTGACACAGCTCTACAGGCAGCCCCCATCCTTGCTCCATTCCATCCAGCAGAGGCATGGGCCCCAGCAGGTCATGCACAGGCAGGATTTGGCCCCCAGGGCAGCAGACATTTGTACTAGTGACAGATTCCTAACAAGCCACGGATACCTAACGAACTCCAGTTGGGTCAGTCAACATCACTCTGCCTTTTGGGATTCTGGAATCAGGTCTCAGACACGCTCTAGAAACTGAGGGGATGGAAAATCATGAGCTGAGACTGTCACGTAGGACAGGAGGCTCAGATGGCTACAGAAAGACAGTCATCAGAAAGAGAGGAATGAAGCTGACGAGCAGGAGGAAGCTTCTTTCAAGTGACCTCTAGGTCAGAGAGGTAAAAGTAGAGACAGATGAGGCGGACGAAGCTTCTGAGTAGTATCTAGTGGAGTTCCAGTCCATGGTCCCTTGCGATACCTGGAATTCAGAATGTGAAATACCCTTGTAGTCTTGGAATTAGCATTTTTCTAACACTTGCTATCAAAATAACCTTAATTACTAATTGGGACACAGTCCCCTCCCCTCAAAAAAAATAAGAACATTGATACGGTCAGAGAAACTGCACCTGGAGTACATCAAGTCCTTTTATTACCAAATTTAGAATATGTGAGAAGTGACTCGCTGAAATGGCTCCTTCTCTAGGAGCATGCGGAGATGAAGGTAGATGCCATTCCTGCATAGATGTAAACACAGGCCTACTGTTCTCCTAGTCATCGACTGTGCTGCAAAGAAGGGCTGTCCTCAAGGTGAGAGGCAGAGTTCCACCATTCCCAAGTTGACACTTGAAATGTAATATGTCACACAGTGACTGCACGTATTTTAAATAGTACAGAAAGAGATGTATATACAGATAGAGAGACACATAGAGATAGGCTTTTGGGCCTATTTTACATGCACATCTCTATGTGTCTCTATATGTGTCTCTATATCTGTCATGGTGGCTCATGCCTGTAATCCCAGCTCATTGGGAGGCCAAAGCAGGAGGACTGCTTGAGCCCAGGGCTTAACACCAGCCTGGGCAACATAGTGAGACCTGTCTCTACCAAAAAAAAAAAAAAGCCAGACATGGTGTCACACACCTGTAATCCCAGCTACTCAGGAGGCTGAGGCGGGAGGATTGCTTGAGCCCAGGAGGTTGAAGCTGCAGTAAACTGAGATAGTGCCACTGCACTACAGCCTGGGTGATAGGGCAAGACCCAGTCAAAAAAAAATAAATAAATAAATAGGCTTTTGCAGTGTGGACTGGGTATCAAATTACATTTTCAAATATTTCTACAGAAAATTACATTCCAAGGTCCATACACAATATGCAAGATCAAAAATGAGAGATACACTCCCCAAATATCCTTCTTTTCATAATGTTTGAGTCTGGTATCTTTCACTTAGGAGTTATATATTTAAAAGGGCCTGGATTAAAAACAAAAAAAAAACCCAACTCTATTATTTACTAGCTCTATAATCTCAGAAAAGTTCTAAATAACAACTATAACACCTACTAACAAGATGTTTATAAGAATGACATTATTAATAAGTAAAAGTAATCTAGAAGACCTGGCATTTTAGAGCCACTTAAAAAATGTCCTTTTTTTAAAATCATATTTTTTCTCAGCCTTCATCTATCCACAACTATTATTTTAGTCCATCTCTGTATCTCAGTTCTCTTGTACCCTGAACAATTTTAGATGCTTCAAACTGAGCCTTCTCATTATTGTAGAAGCTGGATTGTATCTTACAACAGACTCACTCAAATTTGACTACTTAGTGTGGACTCTGACTACCAGCTGGCCAGCTGAATTGAGCAGAGACTATTTAACTTATTCCTAAGAGAACTAATTGAACTTATTCTTGAATCCATGAAGCTTAAGGTCCAGTCATTAACATCCCTACCCACTGCTGCTGATCTCTCATCCTAAACAGAGTATCTCGATATCTCCACTGCTAACTATTTAGACCAGTTTTCTCCACTTGACTGTGGGATGTTCCTTTCATTTTCAGGGATTTTTTATTTGTTCTGGGCTGGTCCTTTCATCACTCCAAGGCTGGGGACTCTTGATTCATTCCAAAAAATAACCTCATATAAGGTCAGGTGTGTTGCTAGCTTTGGGTAGCTCTTTACAACAATTGGATTTTTATGCAAATCTTGGCAGTCTTACACGGTCAGCCCAAGCTAAGCACAGACACAGTTCCTATAGGGCTATGGACCTAAATACATATGCTAATAATTTTTTTCTGAAGACAATCCATTTGTATTTGAACTCCATGAGTATTTAATTTGACAGAAGCATCAAGATACAGATTGTGCCTCCTTATAATATAAATATCAAAGATATTTGAAAAGTTATGTTAATGTAATTCTGCCACTTTTTGGCCATGGACCGTATGTAGCCATTTAACCTTTAAGACTTTGTTAAATGGTTATAACATACTTGCAGTCCTTGCTTTGCACAGTTCTGAGATGCATAAATTTCAGTTACCACAGTTTAATTAACATCATTCTGCCAATAACAAGACTCAAATGTCAGTTACTATGGTAAATTAACCAATAATAATTACATAAAAGAAACTTCACCACTAGCTATTCAGTGCACCAATCACTGAGTAAATAACAGATGTGTATCATGATCTGTGACCAATCACGTCACTTCTTTCAAAGCCTGTCAGTGATTGGTCACTGTGCATCTGAGTTCATACACAGACAGCAAAGCATATAGTTGTGCTGCCTCCATGTCTCACAGTCACCCACTTGACATTTGACAAAAATAGGTAATCCAAAGAGGGAATTGGGCAGCAAAGATGAAAGTACAGCACTGAAACAATGGTAAACTCAAAGTGAAATTTGAATCAAACATAAACGACATTTAGAGAAGAAATAGCTGACTATGGGAATGACATCTAAGAGACACTAACGACATCTAAGAGACACTGGATGTGCAGCCACAGGCGCTTGGTGAAGGCAGCTTCACATAAATTAGCAAAAGAATGAAGACGTCCCAGAAGAAGTGATGCCAGCAAAAAAACTTCACACTAATGGAACTCACTGAAAGCACAAAGGATGAAATACGGGAAACTGATCTAAACTTAAGAGTATGGAAATTCACCAAGGCATAGAAAAGATGCTAGGCCCATCTTATACTGTATGACAAGATGAAGAAGACAAGCACTGTTCAAACTACTCTTGATAAGTTTTTAATTCTCAATTCTTCTAATTTTTTTCTTTTTTTATTTTTATTTTTTTGGAGATGGAGTTTCACTCTTGTCACCCAGGCTGCAGTCCAATGGCACGATCTCAGCTCAATGCAACCTCCCTCTCCCAGGTTCAAGCGATTCTCCTGCCCCAGCCTCCCAAGTAGCTGGGTTTACAGATGCCCACCACCACACCCAGCCAATTTTTGTATTTTTAGTAGAGACGGGGTTTCACCATGTTGGCCAGGCTGGTCTCGAACTCCTGAACTCAGGCAATCTGCCCGTCTCGGCCTCCCAAAGTGTTGGGATTACAGGTGTGAGCCCTTCATCTAATGCTTTACATTACGGTATACTAAATCAATATCAGTTTTACTTTTTCATTTCCATACACATTTATAACTGACAGAGAATTTTTAATGTTTTAACAAAAACATTCAAAGGTCATGGGAATATTGGAGTTGTTCCCACTATTATTAAGATTGTTTTGTGTAGTTCAGCTTGCACCATCACTGTTACAGTCCTGCATTACTGTGCAAAATGAGGACTGCCTTTTGGAAAGGTATAGTAAGAATTAGAATATATGATGTTCATAAAGTATCTGTTGAGAGATGAGGTTGGAAGGCAAGCAAGGGCTAACTTCTGAAGAACTCTGCATGCCTTTAATGCTGAAAGTTAATTATAAATTCCTTAAGGATGACAGAAAACCATGACAGGGATTTAAGCAGAGTGGCAGGGCAAGATCTGCATTTTAGAAAATTAACAAGTTACATTCTGCACGATGGATTTTAGTAAAATTTGACTAAAAGAATAAACGGAATTAATTTATTTGAGAGTTAAAAAGTCTCTACACTAAGGCTATGGCCATGAGGGCAGAGAAGATAAATCATCTTTAAGAAATATTTAAATGTAGAATTGACCAAAGGTGGTGACTAACTGGAGACAGATGTTGATAATGGCTACAGGTGACTGGCTAGGCTAATATTTTACTGACACTTGTGGGATGCAACGTGCTAGGTACTGTCCTATAGGTTTTACATCTACGTATCAGCTCAGTTAATCCTAACAACTTCAGAGGGTAGCTTCTCTTATTATCACCATTTAGAGAGAAAGGAAATGAGGAGCAGAGAAGATGGCTTGCCTAGGGTAGCACAGCTAGTAAATGGTGCTGCTAGAACAAGGCCAGCCTGTCCAACTCGACACCTACAACCTGAACCCACTTTCACCCTACCCATCCAGTGGGCCATCCTGCACTTAGCACCCTTATCACTCAGTGATGCACTTAGCGTCCTTCCGTACTGCAGTCCCTTCCTGCCAGTCTGTTCCTTCCTCTTGTCCCACAGCAAACACTGCTACACGACTGCACTACAGGACCAGCACTGTCCTCCTCTTCCTACTATCATAGAAGTTCTCTTCAAAAAACACAGAATCAACTGCTTATCTCCTGACCAACCTGTCTTCCACGTTGTTTACTGCTTAACATAATTACTTGGAACAAGGGGAAGATAAAGAACACGCCATATATCTGAGAAGAAAAACAAAAAGTAATTTTATGTATTTTATAATCCTCCCATGTATAAGTTGCCGTTTACAGATTAAAAATCTTTTGAGAAGGGGAAGATAGTGTAGATGAAATTATTTTTAACCCACCTGATTTCTAGCTTTCCATCCTATGTGGGCTCCTATTGTCTCTTACCTTTGTTTTTAGAAAGACACATCTTGCTGAGGGGAAGTCTCCTAAGGAAGTGTAGGTAAAAGATCATCATGGCTGGCTTTTTACACACACTTTTCCAGGACTTTCAATAAAAGGCTTAGTCTTCAAATGTCCCAGAAAGGACTGTCTTTTTCTACTTATCTTCCCTAATTAATGATCATTTTATCATAAGAATCTTTAAAATTAAACAAATACATTGCTATCATTTTCCTTCTCCTGCCTAAACCTTGAATACAGTTCTATTGTTCGTTCCCATTAATGAGATTTCCACTATATAAATTTGTTTTCCATTCTGACTGCTAACTGAGTTATTTATCGAGGTCTGTGAGAAGTCTAGATGAATTTTGAACTACCTAACAGAAGAAAAACAAATCTATCATGCTGGTATTAAGTTATATTTTAGTTATTCAGTTTATGCCAAAATATAGAAAATTGGTAGATGACAATTTAAATGGGTTACCAAAGAGTTACTCAGAAATCAATCCCCCAATCGTAGATTTATGCTAAAAGGGAAAAATATTCATTCAATTCTTGATTTATACCAGTCATTCATAAAAGTCCTCAACAGATAAGGGCCATAAATTTCCCTTCTGTAAAAGCATAAATCAGTGCCATCGGAGGATAACAACAGGCCTGTCTCCCTGAGCTCACTTCACTTCAACAGCAGCTTATGGAGAAGAAAAACAGAAGGTAATTTTTAGTTTTGTAGTTCTTACGATTTGTCTACTACTTAAAAAAAAAAAAAAAAGCTGACCACTGTACAACTCTCAAGTTTGAAAAAACATAGGCCTGAAGATTTAAATACTTTTTCCACATAGAGAATGTAGTAATGATATTGATTAATAAATAATGTATTTGGCTAGAAATGGCTTTGATCAGCCCTGCTACTTCAAAAAAAAGAAAAATATTGTGCTGCTCTTCTTAGATATTTTAGGTTTTATTTTTCCAAGGATGAAAAATATTTGTTTTTTGAGACAGGGTCTTGCTCTGTCACCAAGGCTGGAGTGCAGTAGTGCTATCACAGCTCACTGCAGCCTTGACCTCCTGGGCTCAAGGGATCCTCATGCCTCAGTCTCCCAAGTAGCTAGGACTACAGGTGCACGCCACCATGCCTGGCTAATTTTTTATTTTTTGTAGACATGGAGTCTCCTTACATTGCCCAGGCTGGTCTCGAACTCCCGGCCTCAAGCGATCCTCCTACCTCTGCCTCTCAAAGTGCTGGGATTACAGGTGTGAACACTGTGCCTAGCCGATATTTTTGAAGAGAAATTCTTTGAAAACTAAATTGTGCATCAACCAGACTATCAGCAGAAAAACTGATGCAGCAATATTCATGAGACATATCTTCAAATTTCTCATTTTTCTTCCCAAAATAATATTAAAGTCTCCTGTTTATATCAGTATGAAAATATTTCCTGAATCAGCCCACATAGTTCATAAATCCCTTATATGTGAGGGTGGTGTAACTAGGCTTAAATGTTTAGGAATATGTTTCCAAAGAAAAGATTTATCTAAACATAATTATTCTAAAAAGATAACAAATATCTACATCAAGCTACTTTGATTATCACACATATGGGCACAAAATAATCTTCTTACAATTTTGTTCAAAATGATAATACAACATTCCTAAAATTAAATTAGTATGGCCGGGCATGGTGGCTCACGCCTATAATCCCAGCACTTACGCAGGCCAAGGCAGGCAGATCACGTGAGGTCAGGAGTTTGAGACCAGCCTGGCCAACATGGTGAAACCTCGTCTCTACTAAAAATACAAAAATTAGCTAGGCGTGGTGGCGTGCACCTGTAGTCCCAGCTATTTGAGAGTTTGGGGCAGGAGGATTACTTGAACCTGGAAGGCGGAGGTTGCAGTGAGTCAAGATTGTACCACTGCACTCCAGCCTGGGCGATAGAGACTCATCTCAAAAAAAAAAAAAAAGTATGTATTTGCCAAGAACCATTTGTTTAATGTTCAGAACATTTAGAGGAAAAAACAAATGGTTTGACTTATTTTTACTCTGTGTTATTTACAGAGAATACAACGTTAGAAAAATTTTACAAGGTTGAATTATAATTTTCATAGCAGAGAAACTGATACGGTATTTGTCTGATCTTCTGGTCTCTGGTTTCTTGGAAGGAATTTTCCTAATCCATTCAGATATCAAAAGCAAAACTAAAATCAGTTTACAGACTACTGAGTTACATAGTACAGTCCTACCTGGAAATATACCTCCTTTATATTTAGGATACTTTTAATCGAAAACAAAACTGAAATAAAAGCCACTGTTTTCCATGACTAAAACACAACTCAGGTTCTTTATCGATTAACCTCTCATTCCCGAATTTGTTTTTAGATTCTCACTGCCCCCAAAAAAATCTGTCTTATAAAGGCATAGAAATCTGCTTATCCCAAGAAGTTCTCTTTGATGAAGAGAATCATTAGCCCTGCTTTGTATTCTCTCTGCTCAGCCAATCTGCTCAAAAGTTCATTGTTCTTTTGACAGGAATCATACAATTTAACTACATAATTTCCTCCTCCTAAGACAGAAAATTCGGGGCCTGGTTAATCAATAAAAATCTTCCTCTTCTCTCCTGTCTGATTTAAACCAAGTCAACTATACTGGCCACAATAAAAAATGCAAATTGTTGGAATCATTTGTGCTTAAATTATCTTATGGAAAAGGTGACAGTTCTCACCAACCAATTTATTTTCTCTTTACAACCTGGATTTACAATAGTTTCCTGCAACTCCTTCTTGATTAGGATTATTCCCTAGACTTTTCAATTTAAGAGTTAAAAGGAAATATTTTAAAAGGACACAGATACACTTTAAAATTAACATATCTATAATGCTAATGAGTGTTCATTACACATTCTGCAAGTATATAAATTAGCCAGCCCATTAATATCTCTGATAATATACAGGGTAAAATGAGGTAACAATATTAAGTACTTAGCAAAGGCCTTGCAACATTCAGTAAATGTTATCTATTTTTATGATTACTTCTCAAAATCAGATCAGCTGTTTCTGGTATTTTTCCCAGGAATTAACAGTCTATCATATTTCTATCATTTCCTCTCCCACATCCTAAGTACCCCCACTTTCCCCCACCTTTCATCCCCAGCCCAACTCCTGTGTTGCCAAAGTAGGGTTTTCAATCATTTCATTAAATATGCATATAAACTCAGAGCTACAGAAAGAAATAATTTGATGTTTTCTGGGTGTGTGTGATGGGGTCTTGCTATGTTGCCCAGGCTGGTCTCGAACTTCTGAGCTCAAGCAATCCTCGTCCCTCAACCTCCAGTTACTAGAGTTACAGGCATGAGCCACCACACCCAGCAATAATTTGATTTTTCAAAAGGACTTCCAGTATTAAGAAAAGTTGGTTATATTCTATAGTATTTTTCATGTCAATGAATCCACTTAGCTTCACAACCTATTAACATTTATTTAGAGTTGACTCAAGTTAATTGGTTGCATATAAGCCACATGTTCTTTCCTATGAGTTTTTCACTCTTGACTTCACCAATGCCTTAAGTATTTTCTAAATTTTTTTTCCTGAAAGGATTTGAAGTTAGAATAATAGCAGGTTTTTAAATATTGATCCTTTGACCACCTATGTAAGAGTAGTTTGGCTGGGTATAGAATTATTGCCATTTGATTCATTCCACTTGAAGGTAACAAGTTTTATTCTAATTAGATACAGAATTTTCTCTGTATTATGCCATTCAGAAATCTCATTATAGATAGATACATCTCATTTTTGCTGTTGTTGTTGTTAAGGCCTCATATCTTCTAATTTCCTATTTTATTTTGAGTACCATCCGGTCTGCTATTTAATTCCCCCACTCATCAACTATGCTTTACATTTCCAAGAATCTCACAACTCCTGGACTGAAGCTATATGGCTGCCTAAGCCTCCTGAAGTGCTGGGATTACAGACAGGAGCCACTGCACCTGGCCCACTTTCCAAGAGTCTCAAGCACCCAAAAACCAGGAAGGAAGACAGCAGCCCTGGCAGCAGCTCTGTTATTTGAGGTTGAGAGCAGGTTCTCATAAACCTACAGTACTCTAAATGTCATCTTTAAAACAGAGGAGTTATGACTTTTGACATAACATCCATTGTCAAGCCCAAAGAACATGATCCCATCTCAGAGCCAACAGAAAGCTACCTCACTGCCCAGAGATAATCTCTAGCTGTAGACACTCATGCAATGTAGAAAATGTCCATTCTTCAAAATATAATTAGTTTATAGACAGCAGCTCAATACTGAAAACTAAACCTTATATATCAAAACTAATGTCAATCTAAAACTTAGAAAATATTCACAAGATATTTAAGTAAAAAGGTTTTCTATCAGAAAGTAGCAAAAATTATGAAAATGCAGTTTTAAACGGCTTTGGTAATTATGAACATCATAATTATTTAGTGAGAAATGATAAATTTAACACTGATAACTAGAAGTGAGAGTGCAGGCCAGGCTCGGTGGCTCGCGCCTGTAATCCCAGCACTTTGGGAGGCCGAGGAGGGCAGGCGGGTCACTGGAGATCAGGAATTCAAGACCAGCCTGGCCAACATGGTGAAACCCTGTCTCTACTAAAATTACAAAAATTAGCTGGGCATGGTGGCACACACTTGTAGTCCCAGCTACTCAGGAGGCTCAGGCAGGAGAATCACTTGAACCCAGGAGGCAAAGGTTGCAGTGAGACAAGATCACGCCACTGCACTCCAGCCTGGGCCACACACACACACACAGACACACACACAGAGTACAGATTTGTTGTAAAAAAAAAAAAAATCATTGATAAAAGCATTAATTTACTCTTTCTCAAGAAAGCCACTTAAACAGTACAACAATAAAACAATCCAAGTACTAAGCTTTAAAAAGAACTGTTCTTAACACGGACACAGGGAGGGGAACAAAACACATTGGGGCCTATCGGGGAGGTGTGGAAGGACGGAGAGCATCAGGATAAATAGCTAATGCATGTGGGGTTTAATACTTGGTGATGGATTAATCAGTGCAGCAAACCACCATGGGACATGTTTATCTATGTAACAACCCTGCACATCCTGCACATGTATCCTGGAACTTAAAATAAAATTAAATTTAAAAAAAATGTTCTTGAGATGTCGCAAATTGTCTTTTTTTTTTTTTTTTTTTTTTTTTTTGAGACAGAGTCTCGCTCTTTTGCCCAGGCCGGACTGCAGTGGCGCTATCTTGGCTCACTGCAAGCTCCACCTCCCGGGTTCACGCCATTCTCCTGCCTCAGCCTCCCCGGTAGCCGGGACTACAGGCACCCACCACCGTGCCCAGCTAATTTTTTTTTGTATTTTTAGTAGAGACGGGGTTTCACTGTGTTAGCCAGGATGGTCTCGATCTCCTGACCTCGTGATCCGCCCACCTCAGCCTCCCAAAGTGCTGGAATTACAGGCGTGAGCCACCGCGCCCGGCCAAGATGTCACAAATTCTTCCATAAAGATTCTCTTTATGTTAAAAGGAATATAATGAGATAACATTTACTTTCTCTAAAATAACAACTTGCTATAATCCTACTTACTGTTAAGCCACATACCAAGCTCTGTAAAAGACAAAGTAAATCCCAAAATTAAGTAAACTCTTTCCTTAACCCTTCCCCTAAAAGATTAGCAAGACTACTTAGGCTATGATAAAGCAAACAATTAAAAAATGGGCAGGAGGAGTTCATTAGCACCTAACTAGATAACTAGATACTTAAGTATCTCTTTCACATACAGTAAAATGATTATTGTTCTGAAAGAAAAATTGGTGAGAAAGGAAAAATCCAAGAAGAACAGAAAGTTGTTGAAACAATCTGAGTTGTAGTTTTCCCTGCTGCTGGCAATCCATCAAACTGTGCAAAATAAATGCTATTGCATCTAACCTTTTAAAATCTTTTCTGTTAAACAACACTTTCAAATTCACCAAGTCAAAAGAAATGGGAAAATTTCAATGCTAATATGACAATACTGTTAATCCTGCTATAATAGTATCACTACAACTTTTAAATTCAAAGGACACCACATTGAATACTAAATAGCATTTTATTTTGTTTTTGCTCTAGGGTATGCTTTTCTTTGCACAGAATTATGGAAGGCTCTCCAGTTTGCCACTGACAAGGAGATTCAAGTGCCAGAGACAGACTTCAAAAACCCAAAGCTTGGGTGGCACGTTTCACAGTCACGAGGTTGGGTGCATTTCTCATTATTACCTACTTCTGAGCCATTGGTACATCTCTAACGGCTTTGCATATTTTCCAATTTTACTTATTTATCTTTGCTTTTCCATATTTTGCTCTTTTGATTGTGAAACTTCTAGGCAGGGATTAATACCAGGCCATACTAAGCTTAGTTTTGTTCTTTAGAGAAAGCTGTTAATTCTCTGTTAATAGCATAGGGCATTTCTTGAACACTGGGAACTTTAGTACTTGATGAATACACAGGTAGTTCTCAACCTAAAAACAGATTATGTTCCAAAGGTGTACATGTAATTCAGTTGTCAGAACTAGAAACATATTTTCCCATATGATCGCCATTGTGAAAGTTGACTGGGATACCTGACCAGCATTCAAAAGGCAACTGAGTCCACGACAAAGCTCCTGCTACAGAAGAATCCTACAGAACAGATCATGGTGTCCAGAGCACTCGATACTTTCCAAACAGCAATCCCCTGCGAACCTGCCAGGTGGGAGAAAGCAGAGCCTCTGTGCTGAGCCTCTGTGCTGAGGTTTCCCCAGACACTCACTGCAGGTGAAGGGGGAGTAGGTGCTCTAGTGTCAGGGAGGAGAACATGAGCAAAAGGGCGAGGCACAAGAGGGAACAACAGCGGATCCTAATTACTGACTTTATCATCAAGTGGCCACAGAGATGCAGTATAACCTAAAAGGGAAGAACATGGATTCTGAAGCCAGAATGCCTGGGTTCAAACGCCAATTCTGCCACTTCCGGCAAAGTCCTTAAGCTCTGTGAGCTTCAGGTTCCTGCTCTGTAAAAGGACTGATTCCTTACAGGATTTGCTGCAAGGATTAAATAAGTTAATACAGTCTGACCCTTGAACAACACAGGTTTCAACTGAGCAGGTCAAATGCATTTCAATCAAATGCAGATCAAAAATACCATATTCGTGGGACACAAAAACCATGTAAATGTCATCTTTAAATCAAGAAAAAGGAGTTATGACTTTTGATATAACATTCTTTGTCAAGTCCACAAGAACATGGTCCCTACAAGAGCTAACAGAAAGCTGCCTCATTGCCTAGAGATACCCTCTTTTTACATATACGAGTTCTTCAGGGCTGACTGTAAAACTGAGTATGTGCAGATTTGAGCATAGGCGAGGGGTGGGGGAGGTCCCGGTGTATACTGAGAGACAATTGTATATATAAACTGCTAAGAATAGTTAACTTGCCCAAGGTCTTGAGTGTAATTATTGTTAATTTTCAAAAGTAGAACATCCTGGACTATGTACAGAATCGCCCATGTATCTGCCCATAGCACCTCCCAAAATACACCCTGGAAGGTCTTAACAATAAATATCTTCACAAGGCCACTTCCATTATAGGAAGATTTCCAAGTTATGTCATGCTTATGTGAAGAGTTAGTCATTTAAGGCTATGTTTCAAGTCCTGTAGAGCAGAAAGATTAAAGAATACATTTCTCTTTTTTTGATGCCACTGGTCTTTTTTTAAGCAAATGACTGTACTTTTGGCTGAGTGATAAGCAGAGATCAGAAACCTCTACGCTCCTCTTTGCTCTTTCTGGAGCACAGTGCTCTGTACCACCTGCCAGTGACTCTTTGTAGTGAAGTGAATATTCCACTCTGTTCACTACCCATTGAGAAGAGTCATAGTATAACGCCTTGGGACTTGTTTGTTTCTGAGATGGAGTCTCGCTCTGTCACCCAGGCTGGAGTGCAATGGCGCAATCTCGGCTCACTGCAACCTCCGCCTCCCAGGGTCAAGGGATTCTCCTGCCTCAGCCTCCTATGTAGCTGGGATTACAGGCACACGCCACCCAGCTCAGCTAATTTTTTTTTTTTTTTTGTATTTTTAGTAGAGATCGGGTTTCACCTTGTTGCCCAGGCTGGTCTTGAACTCCTGACCTCACGTGATCAGGACTTTTTATCCCTTTGTTGTAATCTGGCAGATTCTGACAGTGTCTACTGAGTTAGTAAAACTCAAGAAAAGTTGCTGCGTACAGAAATCACTTGCAAGGGTTCCAATGTTGTGTAAGTGAGTAATTAAGTCTTGCTTTTTATAAGATACTTTGCAAACTCACTTCCGTCCCCACCACCTTACTAAAACTATTCTTTGTAAAACATCCAATGAATTCCACTTGCCAACTGGACAGAAGCCTTTCAGACTCTGATGTGCCCTATCTCAGCAGTCTATGTTGCTGCTGGACACTGCTATTTTATTCACTCAACAAATCTCACTCAGGCACCAAATATGTGTACCCAGCTCTGCACTAAACACTTTATTTAACAATGCAAAGAAGACTGTTAGAAAATCTAGAAAGGCAACAAATATATCATAGCATAAATATTTGATTACAATTGTGATAAATCTTACAAAGGGAAACACAGGGGTAATGAGCACAGATACTCAGGGTATTTTTGCCTTAGTATACTGAAGCAATCAACCTAGCCTAGGGGGTCAGAGAAGGTACTATTTAAGCGTACGCTTGAAGAGTTAGAATTGGACCATAAAAGCAGCAAGTAAGAAAAAAAAAAAGAGAGAAAGTTAGCAGAGAAAACAGCATAGGCAAAGGACATGGCTGAAAAAAAGTTCGGCAAACTTGAGAACTAAGATGGTCAGACCACATGGAGCAGAAAGAAGATGAAGAGTCCAGGAACTGGCTGGAGAGGTGGGCAGGGGCAGCCCGTGTCCCACCTCTATTTGTTCCATAGTTTTAAATGTAAAATTATTTACACTTTAGCTTATTGCCGAAACTAGAACCTCCACCTGCAGCTGTAGGGCTCGCTAGTTTTTTTGTTTTTATACAGAGTTTAGCTCTTGTTACCCAGGCTTGAGTGCAGTGGCGCAGTCTCGGCTCCCTGCAACCTCCACCTCCTGGGTTGGGGGGATTCTCCTGCCTCAGCCTTCCCGGTAGCTGGGATTACAGTTGCACGCCACCACGCCCAGCTAATGTTTGTATTTTTTAGTAGAGACGGTGTTTCACCATGTTGGCCAGGCTGGTCTTGAACTCCTGACCTCAGGTGATCCACCCACCTCATCCTCCCAAAAAGGTGGGATTACAGGCATGAGCCATCGTGCCCGGCTGCATGGCTCACTTCTGTCACTTTCTGGGTTCTAACCAACTGGGCATAACCACAAATAACATCTGACAGACAGATGGGGATCAGAACATGGGCTTTATTCGAGGCATGGTCACACACAACCCCAGAGGCTTCTGGTAAATGTGCTGGAGAATATAGCTTAAGACTGAGGTCAACAGGGCTTCCTATGTTCTTCTTCCTGACCTGAAGGTGGCCAGGTTCACAGAGCAAACTTGAACTGATTTACCCATCCAGGCAAAGGCTGGACTAGAAACAGTATAGACCAGATTAGGCCTGCCAGGGGAATACCTCCCTAATCTCCTTATTGCCTGAAGACAGCAGGCAAGTAGAGGATAGCTGGCACCTTTCTGTAGGCCTCCACCCCCTGCTCCCCCTGCAAAAAAAAAAAAAAAAGACAGAACGAAAGCCATGCGGAAATACAGCGACTTCACTCATATTAATGTCAAACTCTGAGCTTTCCAATTTGCCATTCTTTCTCCCGTGGGGAAAAGTTAATATGGAGAAAGGAGGGAGGGCCCTAGAACAGGAGCACAGTTCTCCACTATCTAAACACAAAGAAGTGAGACCAACTCCTCCCTGAAAGGCAAAAATTTTAGTAATATGACTTCCTAATCTGATCATAGACATCTTTCTTCCTACAACTACCTAAGCTATGTAATTTGACACTTGATACAACAAAGCCATAAAGATTTATATGATCCATAATCATTACCTTGACAATGAAGATAAAATCTACTGAGAAATCATAAAATACTTCATACTTTAAAGGAGACAGCAATGACTTTTGCAGCAAAGACCTCTTTTATCCTGCTTATTTGCACACACCATCTGCTTTATTAGCATGTCGTGTCGTATGGAACTGCTCTGGTAATTGCAAGCCTCATATTATGACAACACTAACAGAATATGAAGGTAGGAAGCAGAGACAATGAGCAGGATGGGGGAGAGTGGCTTATTCATCAGTCCTGCCCTATCTTGTTCCCAATATCATTTAATTCATTCAGTTAGTCATTCAAAAATATGTGTTCACACTTATGTGCTAGGCAATGGAAATTGGTGAAGAAAACATAGTCCCTACTCTGAAGAAATGTACAGTCATGTAACAGAAATGATTGGTAAATATATAGTAAGGAAAACTGGCATGGGTTTGCAGCTCAGAAGTAGGGATGCAAAGCAACTACTATCATGGACTTGTGGATATCCTTTCAATCCTTTTTGTACTTGTGTGTGTGTGTATGGGCATTTCCATCTACGAACAATACAGAGTATTTACTTTGTGGTTTTCTGAACTTACATAAATGGTATCAACTCTCTCATCATTGTTTTTTAATCATTTTTCACCATTGTTTTTTAATCTCTCTCATTTAATCTACCTCTCATTGTTTTTTTCTTCCTCTGTTGAGATTATATATAGATATAACTTCTCTACACACTTCTCTACACACATACACCTGCAATACAGTCTTCTACCATATAAGTATTACACATTTTATTTACTTTTCCTGACATGTTTATGTGTCCGGGTCTGCCCTATTTTAACCAATGCATGAATGAACCTCATTTTAAATATTGTTTTGTGACATATGCAGTTTTTCCTCTAGCCCATCAATTCCTTCAGTACTTCAGGTTCCTTTCACAGTTACTGTGATAAATAAATGATATAAAGTTGGATACAACCTCAAAAGATAAAAATCGAGTTAGCAAAACCCAGCAATTATACTCATATATATAACCAAGAAAGAAAATGTGTCCACAAAAAAACTTCTACACGAATGTTCATAGCAGTGTTACGCATAATAGCCAAAAAGTCAAAACAACCTATGTGTTCATCAACTGATAAATTAATAAAATGTGGTATATCCGTGCACAGAAATATTTTTTCAGCCATCAAGAATGGAGATCTGACACATGCTACAACATGGATGCATCTTAAAAATGTTATTTTAAGTGAAAGAAGCCAATCACAAAAAAAACACACACTATATGACTCCATTTGTAAAAATGTCCAGAATACAGAAAGTAGATTAGTGGTTGCCAGGGGCTGGGGGAATGGAGGAATAGGAGTAATTGCTAGTGAGCACGGGGCTGCTTTCTGGGGTGATAAAAATATTCTGGAGTTAGATAGTGGTGATGGCTGAACAACCTTACGATTATATGAAAAATCACAATTGTGCAATTTTAAATAAATCTTATAGTATGCAAATTATATCTCAAAGTTTCACAAAAACATAAGGTATTACTTTCACAGTTCCATAAATTTGCAAACTTCATTTTTTGTGATCAAGGAAGATCTATAGATATTCATGTAAAAGAAAAAAAACTAAAACATACCAAAGAAACAAACATTCTCCAGATTTTGGGACACTTCTCACCTTCGCTGGATGCTCTGCTCCCCACTTTAGGCTCCAGGCACCATGACAGAAGTCAGGGTTCTGAGATGCCCCATTTCTAAAACCCAGCACTCTCCTCCTCCATGGGGTGGGCCAAACAGTCCATTCTGTCACATTCTTCAGGCCACTAGTCTCAGAAAATGCCCTAGGACCCTTCAAATTTCTCCTCCTCCTCTGCACCCCAACCTTGTCTCTTCCTGCCTCTATGCCCAGCTTGCTCAAGCCAAAATTCTAGGAGTCCTTGATTCCTCTTTCTGCCTATCATCCATAAGGCATACAAATCCTGACACTTCCACCTCTGCAAAAATATGTCTTTCCAAGGCATAGCTATCTCTGCTGCTGCCACTACAGCCCAGCCCAACACATACTCTCACCATTTAATCCCTTGCTCCCTCCCAATCCATTCTCCACTCAGCAGCCCAAGTTATCTTTTTATTTTTTAGAAATAGGGTCTCATCCATCACCCAGGCTTAAGGGCAGTGGTGCAATCACTGCTCACTGCAACTTTGAACTCCTGGGCTCAAGCAATCCTCCCAACTTGGCCTCCCAAGTAGCTGGGACCACAAACATGTGCCACCACATCTGGCTGATTTTTTAATTTTTTGTAGAGATGGCAGATCTTGCTACATTGCCAAGGCTGTCTCAAACTCCTGGCCTCAAGTGATCCTCCCACCATGGCCTCCCAAAGTGCAGGTGTGAGCCACTATGCACAGCTTCCAAGTTATTTATTTATTTATTTATTTATTTGAGATGGAGTCTTGCTCTGTTGCCCTGGAGTGCAGTGGCATGATCTCAGCTCAAGGCAACCGCCGCCTCCTGGGTTCAAGTGATCCTCCTGTCTCAGCCCTCCGAGTAGCTAGGATTATAGGTGCCCGCCACCATGCCCGACTAATTTTCATGCCTTTAGTAGAGATGGGGTTTCACTATGTTGGCCAGGCTGGTCTCAAACTCTTGACCTCAAGTGATCCACTTGCCTTGGCCTCCCAAAGTGTTGGGATTACAGATGTGAGCCACTGCACCTGGCTCCAAGTTATCTTTTTAACAAGTAAATCTCAACATCATGTCCATATTTGAAATCTTGCAACTCCTTACCACAGTGAGGATCTACTTGGTCTGACCCCTTCCCCTCTTTAGCTTCAGGCTATGCCCTGCTCCCCTCTGCTCACAATAGTCCCTTTGCTATTCTACCCTACTGTTTGTTTCTAGAACCACTAGGCCTACTCTTGGCTCAAGATCTTCGCAGTTGTTGTTCCTGCTACTGCCACCCAAGATTTCCACATTTCTGGCTCCTTTACATCATCCAGGTTTAGCTGAAATATCACTTCCTCAGGGAGGTCTTCCATAACCAGTATACTCCTTCTAATTAGCCTGCCCCTTGCCAAGTTACAATTATATTGTCATGTGTATTATCTTCCTAGTATTTATCACTCTCTGGAATAATCTTGTTTATTTACCAGAATATAAACTGCAAGAGAGCAGTAACACCTTGCTCCTTGCTGATTCCCTAGAACCAAATAGTAGGTTTGCAATAAATATGTACCACGTGGCTTAATCTCAGCTGGACACTAGGTTGAAAGCACAGTGATTAAAAATAATAGGCATTAGGAAGGTCACATTCCTTAAATCTTCCAGGCATGGGTTACTTATTAACCCAAATAAATTCCTAATTGTTAGTTATAGCAGGCAGCATAGAAGAGACTGGCTTGGAAGTAAGTCTTTCACACACTTGCAGCCTCTGGAGAAGGCCACCTGGCTACATCTTTCAAAATTGTAACTGCCCCTGCCTTTTAATCCAGCCATTCTAGGAATTTATCCTACCGCTTTACTTGCACATGTGCGAAATGACACGTGGAAAAGATTGCTCACTTTGCAACACTCTGCGTAAGAGCAAAAGGTTATAATGTCCATGAACAAGAGACTGGTTACATAAATTATGGTATAAACACACAAAGGAACATTTTGCAGTGCCCTTTAACAAAGCAGCAGCTGCCTATGTCCTAATTACATAGTCACAAACTGCTTGAGGGTCAGCTCCAAGAAACATGTTGAGTGAGAAAAAAAGGCAAGGTGCAGAAGAATATATACAGTTTGATACCATTTTGGAAAAATAAAAGAGGGAGGAGACATACATGTTTGTATTATATATGTAATTATGCACAGTGACTCTGGGGAATAGCCTGAGTGGCTGAGGAAATGGGGCAGGAAAGGGGCTTTTCACTGTAGATGCTTTCCAACTCTTCAAATTTTGAGCCATATAAATGTATTAATTGTCCACATCTTACACCCCTAAATCTAGCTCTACTTCTGTTTACTTTCAAATGTTTCAGCTAAATTGGAAACCAGCTTATTTAAACATGCCTTATTTCTCTCCATCTTTGCTGGGAATGTCCTCTTTCCCTTTCTTCTAATGAAATTTTACATTTCCTTACATTGTGCAAATCAAATCTCCTCTTCTTTGTGCGCTTCTCCTCTACACGCTAATTCTCTTTGGAAATCATTTCTTCTTCCTAGGAATACCCGTAAGAACCTGCAATATACCCTTCCTCGGATTTCTAGGCAATGGGTTCATACCTAGTGAACAAAGTCCCAACCCCCATCAAGCCCTCACAGACATTAAACAAATTAAACTCCACAGTTTATAGTCTATTGCTCTTAAGTGGTGGTCAAAACAGCTTTTCAATCGTGGAGAGACTAGACACAAAGGATGAAGAAAAATATGAGAATTAGTATGAATAAGAGAAATTGCTGCATTAATAGGGAGCTTTTTCAGGTTAAAATTAGCATATTTTTCATCATTTCATGTCAGTGCACCTATTGCATTTCAGATTTGCTGGGAAGTATCACAGATCCATAAGATAGCTCAGTTTGTAACTGATCTCTAATTAAGCTGACAAATGTCAGACACTGCTGCTACCAGAATACTCTACTGGTAAAACATGGACTGAAAAAGGGAGGGAAAATCAAAGGAATAAATTTATACCCCAAATTTCAGTTCCTGACTCATCTATGTTATTGGATCATATGTTCCTGATTCTTACAACTGTATGTGTAGTCAACTGTTTTTGCTCCAAAAGGAAATTTAATCTGGTTAACACCAAAATGTGACTCCAACTGCCTTTTCTTAGTTCTCACTCTCAATGACCTCCATGCAGCACTTGATGGCATCAACCCTTATGTACTTTTGGAAGCGCTTCTGTCCGTAAATGCAGAAACTACATGATTCTTTCTCTTATCTTCCCGGTTCTCTTGGATTTGCTTTGCCCTACACTGATCTTCCCTTCTCCCTCTTGGTCTTCCACAGGAGCTCAAATACCAAGGCTCACTCCTACCTTTCTGTAAGTTTTTCTTTCTTATAATGATGATTTTCATTACAAAGCTCTTCTTACACGATTTAAAAGGGTATTGTTCATTTAATAAGCGAAACAACCCCTTGCGTGTTAGGTATTTTGTCCTGTCTTTACACCATGAAGCCTCTGCTGAGGTGTTTATTTCCACAAAGGCAGGTGAGAGACAAGCAGAGTTAAGAATATGGTTTGGGCTGGGCGTGGTAGCTCACGCCTGTAATCCCAGCACTATGGGAGGCCGAGGCAGGCAGATCACCTGAAGTCAGGTGCGAGACGAGCCTGGCCAAAACGGTGAAACCCTGTCTCTACTGAAAATACAAAAATTAGCTGGGCATGGTAGTGTGTGCCTGTAACCCCAGCTACTTGGGAGGCTGAGGCAAGAGAATTGCTTGAACCTGGGAGGTGGAGGTTGCAGTGAGCTGAGATCATGCCATTGCACTCCAGCCTGGGCGATAGAGCAAGACACCTTCTCCAAAAAAAAAAAAAAAAAAAAAAAAAAAAAGATATGATTTCACCTGCCACTTTTGAGTTATGCAACCTTTGGCAGAGTAGTTACATTGCTCCAGCCACAGCTTCCCCCATATAAGATGTGTACACAAATTGAGTATCCTTTGTCCAAAACACCTCAAACCAGAAGTGATTGATTTCTGATATTTCCAGATTTTTGAATATTTGCATATACATGAGGTATCTTGAAGATGGGACACAGGTCTAATATGAAATTCCATTCATAGGTGTTTCATAAACACCTTATACACAGCCTGAAGGTAACTTTATATAATATTTTTAATGATGCTGTGCGTGAAATGAAGTTTTGACTGTGACCCATCACATGAGGTCAGGTGTAGAATTTTCCACTTTGAGGTGTCATGTCAGTGCTCAAAAAGTTTCAGATTAGGGATGTTCAACCTGTAATAATACCTCTTTCCAAAGGGATACTGAATTAATGTGAAAAATGTGATTATGATAACATTTAAATATTAAATATTATGATAACATTTAAATATTATGATAACATTTAAATATTACTTATTATGTGCCAGACATTGTTATGGACTTTACATACATCAATTCATTTAATCCTCACAAGAATCCTACTATTAAATCCCTTTTACAGGTGAGGACACTGAAGCACAGACAGCATGTCCGTGAAGCTGTAGCTAGTATGCACTCAGCTACGTGTCACTGTAGCTAGTATGCACTCAGCAAATAGTGGCTCCTGTTATGATTACCTCTGTGCTGTGACTCTCAAATATACACTCCATCAAATATACATGTTCATTTGCTTAAACTCTGCTAGGAGAGTTTCACAAGGTGTCTTACCAACACAAACACAAGAATGTCAAAAATCAAACTCCACACCTCAATCCCCTCCACCCCACCCCACCCCACCTAAACACAAAGCGTGGTTCTCCTCTCAACTTCTTTATCTGGGTCAATAGTCACCTAGCTTCAACTCAGAGCCATCCCCAACGCTCTTCTCTTCTGTTGCTGTCTCTAATCCACCTCCAGTCTTGGGATTTCTTCCTACGTGGACTTCCCTCTCCTTCATTGCCATTTCCTCTGCCCCTGTCCTGCAAAACGACTGGATTCTGGAGCCAAACAAACTACACTAAATGTACATTTGCGGAAAAACTGTGTAACTTGTATAAAATTTGATGAAAATAGAAGCAGTAACACTTCAAAGTCCATGGGTGAAAGTCAGCCAAGGGTGAAGAGGCAGAACAAGACCACCTGACTGTACAGGCAGCGAGACACAAACACAGGAGTAAGTATGTGATCAGATTGTAATCCATTCTCAGATTAACCAAGAGCATTGTTCAGATGGCCTCAAAGGCATCCCAAAAAAAAAAAAAAAAACAACCATGATAGAATCTTAAAACAGACCATCATAAGGGAAAGGGGGGGGGCGATTAAGGATATGAGATTAATGAAATCTCAGTGAGGCAAAGGAGTGTAGAAACACCAACATGAAATTGAATAACAAGGCTCGTGTTAATCTGAAGCAGAAGTGTCAGTTTACATGATCTGGTTTTGTTTTTATCTCACACAAAAGAAAGCCAACTCATATCTCAAGGGTGAGGAGGAAAAGAAGCTAACCACGGTTATGCCATTCTTATGTTTCATTTTAGCCGCCTGACAAGCCAGCACTATGTGTCTCCAACTGTCAATAGGGCTGAGAGAACCACTTAACCTAATTAACTGGTTAGGTCTTTGAAATGCAGTAAGAACTGTACATCAGCATTGTTTAATTATTTCGAAACTGCAAATGCTAAATAAATACTGCAAGCCTTTGATAAAGAAGTAGCACTGCTATTTTATAATGCATTATTATCAAACATTAGTGAATAAGGTTGAACATACAGAAGCAAATAAGGCTCCAAAAGCAGGATTCCAAACTGCATATTAAAGAAAAACATACAGTTCATAAATAGAGCAATTTGTAGTACTGTCCAACATATAAAAAATAGTTAATTCAAGTACAGGTCAAATCGATACATTTATACAAACAGGTGCCCAAAAAGAGTATCAGTTCAACATACAGAAAGCAAAAAGCAATAAGCTAAAATCCCCTTGAATAACAAAACAAATGAGATACTCAAATGTATTATTTAAATATTTCTTCAGTAATTTGTCGAATGGCATGCTGTATGAAATTTTGTTTATAACATCCTTTAGAAATAACAACCAGTGTCTAAATTTAAAAATAATTAAAGCCAATGCTCTAATTGTAAACAGGATTAATAATAAGATCGAGACAAAGTAACATTTTAGTCATACAGTGAATTTATTTGAGCCAAAATTAAAGAATGAACTGGCCGAGCACCATGGCTCACAGCTGTAATCCCAGCCACTTTGGGAGGCCACAGCAGGCAGATCACTTGAGGTTAGGAGTTCAAGATCAACCTGGCCAACACAGTGAAACCCCATCTCTACCAAAATTATGAAAAAAAAAAAAATTAGCCAGGTATGGTGGCACATACCTGTAATCCCAGCTACTCAGGAGATTGAGGCACAAGAATTGCTTGAATCTGGCAGGCAGATGTGGCAGTAAGCCGAGAGACCACACCACTGCACTCCAGCCTGGGTGACAGAGCGAGACTCTACCTCAAAAAAAAAAAAAAAAAAAAAAAAAGAATGAACTATGGCGTTCTCCATTTTATCATACACTCGCCTTTGCCTAAGTCTTTTTAGGTTCTCTCTCTCTGCTTCCTAGCCCCCTGCCTATACCCTTCTCATCCACTTGTGTTTGCTGAGAGCAGGGCTATATTTCCCTCTTTCTCCAGAGCCTGGTAGGATGCCTCACCAGTGGTAGTCACTCAGTAAGTGGTAGTTAAATGATTTGTTTTCAAGGCCCTCTCTGCCACAAAAGTGGGAACTCCTTGAGGAGAAGGACAAATTCTTAGTTATCCTTGTATACCCAGTACCTAGACAGTACCTGACACATAATATTCCATTGTATAACTGCAAAATGAAAGAACTTCATCTTCAATTTATAGTATCCAGCTTGGGAGTTTATAATATTTTATAATGTAGGTCACTAGCAGAAAGCTGATTTCCTAAAAATAAGTCTAATTTCTTAAATGAGAGCTGGCTGCCCAATATCACACCCTTAGATAAACATATTTCTGGATTTAAGTATCCCGCCACTATGTTGATTTTTCCTTCATTTTACTGGTTCATTCATTTATATATTTTAATTGCAGAGATTTAAGCAGGTTGCTGAGACCACTCAACCAAGGCACTAGTCACCAAAAGTGTCACTTGGCAGGATGGTCACCAAAAGTGTCAGTTGGCAGGATGCAAATGTCATGAAGGCTAGCATCATGCAAGAGAGCTTGTGAAAGCTTTGTTTTCAATCAGCCCCTGAAAGAACACAAGACTGGGTAATGGCTATAAGCAAAGATTATGTGTTTTAGAAAATTCCTGCTGGGATCTATGAAATTTTTAATGCAAAGTTCCAGAAAGTGCTGAGTAGGTTGTGAACCAAGCAGGAAAGAAGAGCCAGTGTGCAAGGACTTCTTTCACCCCACGCATCATTAGTGCAGAGCAGGAGCCCTTGTCTCTGTTATTTGTTTGTTTTCCTACCTAGTAAGGGAGAGACAGAGCAATTCTGGGTGAAAGGATAATCTCTGCCCTTTCCTCTAGCATTCTTGATCCCATTGGCAACCAATTCTCTGTGCCTCGTCCACTCTGTAGTTTATTCAATCTTGTCTACAAAGAGTTTAAAACTAAAAAAGGGTTCTGCTTGTTTGAGTAAAAAAGTAGACTGCTTACATTACAAATGTACTGTTCACATTTATCTTATGAAACAGAAATTCCTCGATTCAATTAACTTTCTAAATTCATTTTGTGTATATGGATGTAAACATGCACATGTTTAAGTCTCCTGTATATATGGGTATGTGCCTACATGGACATTGTGCATGCTTTCTCCATCATTCAAAAAGTCTGATGAATGGTCAAATATTATTTTCCCCTAAATACCCCCTCGTGTCAAACACATCCAACAACTAGGAGGTTGGTTTATTCTCGTTTAGTGCCCTGGTATGGATGCCAAAACTAAGTGTTTTCAGTATGATGTTTCACTTAATCCACAAAACGATCTATAGAATAAGAAACCAAAGCTCAAGTAGATTAACGAACTGGCCCACCGTTGGAGAGAGAGAGAAGATTTGAACAAGGTCTGTCTGACCAGAGTGCCTGTTCTTGACAATCATATGCCAAGCCAGACCAGTGGAGAAGAAAAAAATAACCCAGGGAGGATCCCTCAGACACAAGGAGTAACTCCACAGAAAGAAACACATTTACTACTTAAGGGTAAATCTAGGGCTATTTATATTGCCTGGGCTATCTGAAAAGCTTTCCCACAGATATAGATAGATGGTTTTTAAAGCCAAGAGTCCAGTGTAATATACACATCCAAATGCTATGCCAAGGGTGGCTCAGTGAGATGGTAATGGAGTTCACATTTTGAATGCATCAGATTTTAAATAAGAACAAAAATCATGTGGATTAACCACTTGACTAACTTGTTCTAGAGTTTGTTTAGAAAATTAAGCACAAGAGACCAGGAGCGGTGGCTCACACCTGTAATCCCAGCACTTTGGGAGGCCAAGGCAGGTGGATCACTTGAGGTCAGGAGTTTGAGACCAGCCTGACCAATATGGTGAAACCCTGTCTCTACTAAAAATAGAAAAATTAGCTGCGCATGGTGGGGCGTGCCTGTAATCCCACCTACTCAGGAGGCTGATGCAGGAGAATCACTTGAACCTGGGAGGCAGAGGTTGCAGTGAGCTGAGATCATGCCACTGCACTATAGCCTGGGCGACAGAGCAAGACTCTCTCAAAAAAAAAAAAAAAAAAAAAAAAAAAAAAAAAAAAAGAAAAGAAAAATAAGCACAACAGAACTACACTGAAGAAGTAAGTAACTAAGTACAATCAAGATGACTAGTGTCAATTCTCTTGCAGAATTCACTACCTGCTACTACTGTGTCAGCTCTGTTGCTAAAGTGAGCTTTCCTTATAAGCATATCTGATAACACTACCTCCTGCTCAAAATCCTTCTAGATCTACATGTTACTCCAGCATGGGGTAAACCCAAAAGCTTTCAAAGGCAAGAGACAGATAAAACAGTCTAGCATGAAACTAAAGAGAGGCAGAGATTTTTGGGGAGCTAGAGAGAGCACAGAGATCTGTAAAAGCATATACATTGAAATTTTGTGGCATACTATATTCAGGATAAACACAAAAACCAGTGGTCAGCCCACAGCATGTTTGCATCCAACTTGGGCACTTCAGTGTGTAAAATCTGTGCTCCTTTGTGCAACGATAAGGCTCTGAATCTCCTGGACACCGTGGGTCTAAGTTTTACCCCCAGTTACTCTTACTCTCCATCTCACACTTCAACTCCTACAATGCCAGAGTACTCATAGAGCCACCAATATGCCACACTTAGTTCTTTTGAAAAGCATTCCAAGATTAAGTTTTTTTTTGTTTTTGTTTTTTTTAAATGAGGAAGTCTGAGTAGACCAGTGTTGGACTAGATCCTCTTTAAAAATAAGAAAACCAAGGCTTTCCAAAGTCACAAAGGCTGCCGTAGGTAGGACATCGTCAGAACCCACACCCTCTGGCAACTGTTAGTTCAATTCTGAAAATTCACTTGTTTTTGTTCAGAATCTTTCCGAACACGGGCAGTTCCTTTTCCACACAAGTTTCACTTGAATATTTTCATTTACTTAATACAAACATTAAGACTTCAATCTTATGATCTACATTACAGAGCACAAAATTAACATTACATTATTTTAAACTTCATGCCTTTGAAAATGCTCCAAAATAGCTTTTATATTCTTGTCCAACCAAAACACATTTGTTAAACTACCAATTACAGTAGCATTTAAAAGCCTCCCATATTGTAGCACTGGACAGTACTGGACCATTTACCAAGGCTGCAGTTGTTCAAGCTCTGAAGTAATTGACCTCAGTCATGCAAAAAGACTGACAAGAATCAACTGGCTTTCAGCCCAGAGAAGCTTTCAAAACCAGTTTGGAAGTATTTAATGATTTTAAACGTGTCAAAACTTTTTACTGAATATTCTTGCACAACAAAAATAATGTCAAGCCTAAGGGCAGACTAACAAGTTGTTTAGATGACAAAAGAAGTCAACAGACCCTATTAATAATCCTGCAGATTCTCTGTTCTGAGAGTAAATTAACTTGTTTATCAACCATGGCAGAAAATAATAAAACATATAAAAAAGAGGTAAATTATTACAAATCAGTGATAACAATGACAAAGCCATACACCGGAAGAAATCTGTTTGCAGCTATTAATATAAGTTATTTAAATATACACACAAACATATATAGGCACACCTTGTCTTACTGCACTTAGCTTTATTGTGCTTCACAAATATCATGTTTTTCACAAATTGAAGGCTTAGTTTGTAAAATTACAAATTTTGAAGGTTTGTGGCAGCCCCATGTCCAGCAAGTCTATTGATGCCATTTTTCCAATAGCATGAGCTCACTTCATGTCTCTATGCAGGCATTTTTTAGAAAATGTTTAATTAAGGTATGTACTCTTGTTAGCCATAATGCTATTGCTCACTTAACAGACTACAAAATAGCATAAACACAACTTTTATGCGCACTGGGAAACCACAAAATTTGTGTGATTCACTTTATTGCAATGGTCTGGACCCTAACCCACAATATCTCCAAGGTATGCCTGTATATGGAATAAATATACATATATAAGATAAATATATATATATATATATATAAGATATTTCATATCCCTGTAATGCAGCTTGGAAACAGAGTACCCCAGTATCTAGTCAGATGCACAGTGCCCTCACCCTTTCAGTAGAGCACACAAGTGAGCAATCAGCATGGAAATGGACTATTCTCTTAGGTAGTAACTACTGCACCATTTTACATCAAAAAGCTGATAGGATACTGAGTCTCCTTATCTTATTGTATTTGTGCTCTCTTTACTCTTTACTAAGATATCTAGGTATTACCCGTCATCTTTCTCATAGGTGTAAATAAACTTTTACTTACCAAAGTCATTAAGCTGCTAAACAATCCCTCCTTCGGTGAGAACAAAAAGACCTGTTTTTCATGGCATTTATGAGTCAGCATCACAAATCAAACAAAAAACACCATCAAATAGTCACAACATTCAAATAACCTTAAATGAGCAATAATAACTAACAATTCTCCAAAATTCATTTCCCACCATTTGAAAGAAGCAATCATTCATTACTTTAATGATGTCAATAGGTAAAATGAAATGAAACTACAAAATTTTAAATTAAAGGAATCTTAGAGATCTCCTAATAAGTAAGCTCATAAGAAAAAGAGGTATAGGTCAGGCATGGTGACTCACACCTGTAATCCCAACACTTTGGGAGGCTAAGGCGGGCAGATCACCTGAGGTCAGGAGTTCAAGACCAGCCTGATCAACATGGAGAAACCCCGTTTCTACTAAAAATACAAAATTAGCTGAGTGTGGTGGCATGCAGCTCTAATCCCAGCTACTGGGGAGGCTGAAGCAGGAGAATCACTTGAACCCGAGAGGCAGAGGTTGCAGTGAGCCAAGATAGCACCACTGCACTCCAGAGTGAAACTCTGTCTCAAAAAAAAAAGAAAGAAAGAAAGAAACAGGAATATAAATGTTTTATCTAATTCATAATACGCCAAAGTTTGCATAATTAAATCTCTATCAATCAGAAGCTATCACATTTATATAAGTGCAAAATAATCTTTACATTCCACATAGCTATAATGCAATCTACTGTTGAGTGTAAAATAAAGTTTATATTAACTAATAGACTCAAAAATATTGCAACTTAAACACACTGGTTTCCATTTTTAAGCTACACAAATAACTAAGGGAAAACTGCAATCAAGAAGAAAAACAACTTTGTGATTTAAACACCTCAAAAATGGCCCAGATGAAAAAACAACAACAACAACAACAACAACAAAAAACTGAACTACTTGAAATTCTCTGCCTTTCACAATGCACATCCTTATTTCACTTGGGAAATTTAATTGTGTTTTGTGTGTGACCTTTAAAGCATTGTTGTCACAGCTTGATAACATTCAAATAATTTCAATAAAACACCTACCACAGATGGGAAGTAATAAAATCATAATAGAAATACTCAAACTTTATAATAGTATTTAGGAGAAATTTCTTTTCTAAAACTTGGTCTTTGCCTCTTCAGAAATAAACACTGTGCTTCCAAGTGAATTTCTTGGGAAGACACAATAAAAACTATTGAAGTACCTCCTCCATTACTCTCTGAATAGCCAAGCCTCACCATCCTTTATAACAGATATCATTCATTCTCCAGTCTTCATTAAAGCCTTTCCTAAGAATCTCAATTAGATTTTATATATATCCGCCACATATCCTACTGAGTGCAGGACACTGAGCCACATGAAGCTTTCTCTAAGTTCTTTTTGTATTTATTTTCTGCATATTATTTTCTGTGACATTGCTCTATCTATGAGTCACATAAAAGCTAAACCTCACAAACCAGATTGAGTTCCAAGAGGATAGGATCCAGTTTTGTGCTTCTTTTATATCTCCCACAATAGCTAGCGCAAGGTACATATTCAGCAGGTGTTCTTAGCTCCTAATCGACAGATGCAGTAAAGACAGCTACACAAATACCTAAGAACATGATATAAACTCCTAGCAAATGCCATGCACTGGTCTTCAAATCCAGATAGTTAAATAGTGATAACATTCAATAACTAGGCATTTATACAAACGCCATTTGTGCTCATTTTGGCCAAGATTCAGATGTTAATAGTTTAAGTATTTGAAAAATTAAGGGGTCATTCATACATTCTAACATTAGTAGATACAAAATCATTACACATCAGTAGCATTATCTCCACAACAAAAAAAATAATAATAAGGCTCAGAGAAGTAATGTAACTGCCCAAAGTGCAAGTAAGAAGTAAATCTGGAAGTCAAACTTGGGTCTTCCCATCCAGTGAACTATGGCTGGCTCGGTATATTGTGGCCACAGCCTCTTCAAGACTCACCTGGGCCATGAGTGGTCTTGTTATTTTCCCCAGCAAACCATAAAATTATGATGTTCTATGGGTTCCATACATGGAAAAGTTTGGGAAGTACCATTTGACTCTACAGATGCTCTCTCTCAAAAAGTCTTTGAATAAAATATATTACCCAGTGGTGACACTCCCATTTTCAAGGCCCCATAACGCTCTTCTAACACAGTAAACAGGAAAATTGTAATTGTTTAAATTTCCAAGTTATCAGTTACCTTTCCATTCTGATCCTGCCATGATATTATGCTCGACTCATCTTGATTGGAATTCTGTGTATTCCCCCAAATCTTGTCATGTGATTATTCTAGAAGACCTCTTGAATGCTCATGTAAGTGGCTGACATCATCAAGTATGGATTTTAGTAAGTGAAGCGTGATCTGTATATTTTTCAGACTCACGCTGACAGCTCCCTATGTATTTTCTAAATCCATCAGGACACATTATGGAGCTGAGGGCTATGAGGCTGCAGATGGCAGCACGGACCCAGGCAGAGGCAGTATTAGATGACTACTCATCTCGAACTGGCACTGGCTGCTGTCCCTTCCCTCCTCATCATCACTGTCCTGTCCTGACACTGGAGTTCGGCCAGCTGAGGCAGACCTATACGAGACTGGGTAGAGATAAGCTCCATAAGCAATTCTTCTGGCTGTAAGAATGGCTTTGAAAAATTAGGTTAAAGCTCCTTTATAAAGCTCTGTTGCATAATAGATTCCTCATCTCGTGTGTTAACGTGAAGGCAAACACAACCATAAAATGTTTTTGCCTGTGTATATATTTTTAATTATGCCATAAGAATCCATGAACCCACCACTACAAAATAAAACTGGACCTTAATTATGACACATATATTTCTAGGTAGCCCCCACTCCCATCCTTTGGTCTGCCACCGTCTGAGGTAACCACTATCCAGAATCCTGTACTTTACTTTTTATAGTTTTATGTTTATCTATTTTTGTGTAATACAAATACTGTGTATATTTTTATGTATTCATAAGTACATACGTTCTTTTCATTGTTTCTAAGTTGATAAAATGGGTAAAGGCTGTATGTAATCTTCAGGGACTTTTTCACTTGTTATTAATATTCATCCATTCGAAGTTGGGGGCACTTTCAGAACGGTGGAGTGAAGATCTGTGGAAACGCTCTCATCCATAAAAACAATGAAAATGCTACCACAATTTTCAAAATCAACTTTTTTGAAAATTCTGAAAATTAACCAAAGCTGTACAACAATCTAAAGCATTAACTTAGGAAAGTTGCTGAATCTTAGCTAGAAAGCCTTGGTTCATGGCATTTTAACTTGGTCTACTCCATCCCTCTCTCCTAAGCTCCATTCACAGTAGCCTAAGAACCAGCAGCCTCCCAAACACAGAAACTGTGAAAATGTGTAGTCCTGTAGCCACCAGAGGGAGCAGACCCAGTTCAGACTTCCCCAAAAGCGCCCTCTCTGGAGCAATGTCACTATCTGACCTGCTTCACAGCTCTCTGGGAAGCCCCATTCACAGGGCATTATCATTACTTGATGTCATGCAGAGCTCACCAAGCAGGAAAAGCCCTCTTCCCTAGGGCATTTGTCAAAAACAATCAGCTGCAATTGATTAACACCACAGCTATTAAGCTGGCCATACCAGTTGGGCAAAGAGTCCAGCCAAAAATTTAAATGGGAGATCTGTGAAATGAGATGTCCACAGTGGGTATCTGGAACTCCACCCACATGTACCGGGCCATATACAAGCTGAGGAAACAGCCATCCACAACACATATACAGAGCCCCTCATAGAAGGATGGGAGACTTAGTAAAAGGGATTTGGTGTCCAATCATTAACTGACCACTAATCAAACCCAACAGAGATTTCAGTGTCCCCACACAATGAAGAAAACAAACTTTATGAGATTAGTCCAGAAAAGTCACTATACAAAGAAACAGCAGCCTTATCAACAGGATGATACTCTGGGGGGATAACAAATTTGAACTTCCAAAGTTTACACATTAAATAATTTAAAATTTATAGTGTTTAACCAAAATATGAAGCATGCAAAGATATAGGAATGTACAGACCATACACAGGAAAAGGAGTCAATAGAAGCTGTCCCTGATGAAGCCTAGATGTTGAAAAGACGAAAACTTTAAAGGAAACCATCATGCTCATACTTTCCTTTAATTCTTTAACTCTCACAAAATAAAAAATGTCAAGAAAGAGACAGACATCACAAAAAGGAACAAAATAAAAACTCTGGAATTGAAAGGTATGATAACTGCAAGGAAATATTCATGTAAGGAGTCCACAGCTGATAAAAATGGGCAGAAAAAAGACCCAGCAAATTCAAAGATACATTGAGATTATGTGGTCTGAGGAAAAGAATAAATTATGAAAAAAAAATGAACAGAATCTCTGGCACCTCTGGGACATCCCCAAGTGCATGAAGTTACACATAATGGGGGTGCTAGAAGAAGAGAGAAAGAATAACTGAAGAGATGATACCGCTGGTTTCTGTTGCAACATGTAAAGAGCTTCAAAGTCCCACTCTCCCAACATGAAAAATACTGGAAAACTTGAACATGGACAATTCTTAGATACACCAGAGAACTGAGGTCTCAGGGCAAATGGTTGCACTGAAAACTGGAGACACAAAATCACAGCTTACTAAGAGGAGCGCTACTAGAGGAAGTAACTGTAGGAACACTTAAGTGGTAACTCACTATTTGCTGGAGGCTGAGTATAAACTAGCTTGAAGAAAAAAAAAACTACTGGGGGCTCAGTCTTAGGGGACCCATACGCTTTCATAAGTTTTACCCCCAGAAGTCCCACTAGGTTCTCCTGGTGAAGATTGGAGGTAAAAAAAATAAAAATAAAAATAAAATAAATAAATAAATCATGTGCTCAGCAAGGGCAGGGGGAAAAGTAAGCATGCCAAAATGCATCTGGGGAAAAGTATTTTGAAATATGCCCAGAGCATTCTGTTCTATATAATAAAGGCCTTCTCCCAAGGGAAACTACTTTGTCAGAACTTTATCTGACCTAGGAGAAGGTGATTATACAACTCAGTCCCCTCTAGTATCCCTGTCTCACAGAACAGGAGAAAAAAAATGCTAAGAAACTCTTCTGAATGTCACAGCCCAGGGACTCAGGCCTACTAAACAAATCTGAGGTTTATCACAAGATTATAGAATGTTTCCTCTCCACAACACCTTATCACTACATCAACAGGGCTCTAATAGAATAACAGTGGATTACAACTAAAATAGCTGCAAGGCACAGACTCTACTTAAGGTGGCGTTCCTGGGGAAGCCCAAAGAAAATAAAGGAGAAAAAAGCAAGGATACTAGGGGAAACTAAAGCCTGTGAAACCTACAGTTACAGAAAAACCTACAGCTACAGAAAACCTACAGTTACAGAAAATGTTAAACCTACAGTTATAGAAAATGTTAAACCTACAAGCCAGATAAACAAAACTTCACACTAAAGACCTATTTACTACTTCAGTTCCTGTTACTCAGTACATCATGCCTGGCTTTCCACAAAAAATTACAAGGCATGCTGAAAGGCAAGAAAACACACAATCTGAAGGGGCAAAGCAAGCATCAGAATCAGACTTATATATGGCAGAGATTATGTAATTATCAAACCAGAAATTTGTAACTATGATTAATATGCCAAAAGCTCTAATGGAAAAAAGTGTAAAACATGCAAGAAGAGGTGGGTAATGTAAGCAGAGATAAAAACCCTAAGAACAAATTTTTAAAAACCTCAAAAACACTACAACAGAAAAGAAATGATGGCCAAAAATGTCTCGTTTGATGAGAAACATTAAATTACATATCCAAGAAGTTCAATGAACTCCAAATAGGGTAACTCAAAGAGTCAAATACACATCAAGACAAAGTGTTCAAAGACAGAATCTGTAAAACAACAGAAAAAAATGACTTGCATATTACAGGGAATCCTCTGTAAGATTAACAGCTGACTTCTTGTTAGAAACCATAAAGACCAGAAGGCACTGAGGTGACATATTCAAAGTGCTGGGGGGGAAAAAAAGGACTATGAACCTAAAATTATATATCCAGCAAAACTATCCTTCAAAAACGAAAATTAAGACATTCCCATATAAAGAAAAAAATGAGAGAATTTGTCACCAGCAGAATTGCTCTACAAGAAACACTAAAGGATTACTTCCAGCTGAAATAATTCAAATCCATATGAAAAAAATTTGAAAGTACCAATAAAGGCAATTAAATAGTTAAATATAAAATACAGTATAATTGTTTTTGAGAACGCTTTTCTCCTGTTTGTTTTAAAAGGCAACTGTATAAAGCAATAATTATAAAACTTTGTGGATAGGCTTATAACATAAATATGTAATTTACAAGGCAAAAAATGCATGCAATTGAGAAAAAAAAATTCTGTATATGTTTGAAATTATTCCAGGATTAACCTGAACTGAATTTTAAGTTATTTGTTATGATCCCCAGGATAACTACTAAGAAAGTAACTCAAAAAATATACTAAAAGAAACAACAAGAATGGTGCATTTAAAAAAAAAAAATCCATTTAACACAAAAGAAAGCAGTCATGGAGGAATGAAGGAACAAAAAATATACAACATTTATAGAAAACCTAATGAAATGGTATACTTAAATCTTAATAATTACATTAAATATAAATAAATATAAATGAATTAGACACTCTAATCAAAGGGTGCAGACTAACAGTATAGGCTGAGAAAAATAAACTTGACAACCATATGCTGTCTGGAAGAGACTCACATTAGATACAAAGATACAAATCAGTTGAAAATAAAAGGATGTGAAAAGATATATCATGAAAACAGTAATCAAAGGACAGCTATATTAATATCAGACAATATGAATTTAAAGACAAAAATTGTTACTAGAAAGAAATGGAAATTTTATAAGAGGGTCAATTCAGCAGGTAAAGATAACAATTTATAAATATGTATGCAATAACAGGGGTCCAAAATACATAAAACTAAAACTGACAAAATTAAAGAGAAACAATAGCTGAACACTTCAATTTTCAATAACAAATAGAACAAGTAGACAGAAGATCAACAAAAAATACAGAAGACTTATAACATTGCCAATCAACTTACCTTAACACACATCTAAAGCACACTCCACACAACAGCAGCAAAATAATCATTCTTTTCAAGCTACCCTAGAACCCAAGATAAGTCATACGCCGGACCACAAAGAAAGCATTAGCAGATTTAAAAGGATTAAAATCATATAAAGTATATTTACCAACAATAATGCACTTATTTCTAAATATGGGTCAAAGAAAATTTTTTTTTAAATTACAAGGGGAATGAGCAAGTATTTTAATCTGAATAATAGAAATACAACTCATGTCAAAATGTATGGGATGCAGCTAACACAAGACTTAGAAAAAAATGTATAGTGTTACATTCCTATATTAAAGAAAAAATCTCAAATCAGTAATCTAAGAATTCACCTTTAAAATGTAGAAAACAGAAGAGTAAACCGTATCAAGGGAAAACAGAACGAAGAAAACAAAGATGACAGGAAAAATTAAAGAAATGTAAAACAGAAAAACAATAGAGGAAAAATCAAAAGGTGGTTCTTTAAAAACAAAATTGGCAAACCCTTGGCAAAGAGAGAGAGAGAAAGAAAACCACAAAAATCAGGAATGAAAGAGAGATGATTACCACTGACCCCTCCGAAATTAGAAAGACGAAGAAATAATTAACAACTTTATGCCAACAAATTCAACAACTTAGATTAAATAGACAAATCCCTAAAAAGTCACGAATGACCAAAACTGACTAAAGAAGGAATAGAAAATCTGAATACATCTACAGCAAGTACAAAAATTAAATGAGCATTTAAAATATGTGCCCACAAAGAAAAGTCCAGGCTCAGATTCATTCACTGGGGAATTTCATCAAACACTTAAGGAGGAAATAATACTAATACTCCACAAATTCTTCTGAGAAGTATAAGAAGTAGATTTAAGAACATTACTCACATCTCATTCTAGAATATTCCCACTCATTATGGGATGCAATAACACCCTGATAGCAAAGCCAGACAAATTATTACCAGAAAGGAAAACTACAAACCAATATGCCTCACAAATACAGATGCCAAAATCCTCAATAAAATATTAGTGAACCAAATTCAACAACATATAAAAAAAGATGATAAGCCATCTTTTTTAATTACCCCAGAAACGTGAGGTTTTAACAGCTAAAAATCAATTAAATACATCATATTAATACAGAATAAAAACCAAATGAACATCTCAACAGATACAGAGAAAACATTTGACAAAATCCAATGCGCATTCAAGTTAAAAACTCTCAGCAACCTTAGAATAGAACCTGATAAAGAACATGTGCAAAAAACCTACAGTGAATATCATACATATTGGTGAAAGAATAAATTCTTTTCCTCTAAGACAGGGTAAAAGCCACAGATGTCCACTCTCATCTCCTCTATTCAACACAGCACTGGAAGCTCCAACCACCCAAGAAAAAGAAATAAAAGGCATCCAGTTTGTAAAGAAAGTGGCAAAACTGTCTTTATTTGATGACATGATCCTGTATATAGAAAACCCCAAAGAGTCCACAAAAAAAACTATTAGAAGTAATTTTAAAAAAGCACATCTAGTTCACAGGATATAATACAAGATCAATATATAAAAATCAATTATATTTCTACAGGTGAGCAATAAACAATCTGGAAGTAAAATTAAGAGACACATTCACAATAGCATTTAAAAAGTATACACAAATAAAGGTAATGTAAGAACAAGACTTGCACTGTAAAAATTACAAAGCTTTGAAGAAAATTAAAGTTTTTTAAAATGATGAGATATTCAATATTTATGGATTGAAAGACTCAATATTGTTAAAATGGGAATTCTCCCCAAATTGATCTATACATTCAAAATAATCCCTATCAAATTCCAGGAGGCTTATTCTCACAGAAATTGATAAGCAGGTCCTGAAACACAAATGAAAATGCAAAACATTTAGAATAATCACAACAATTTTGAAAAAAATTTGGAGATCTTTTTCTAAATTTCAAATCTTATATAAAGGTACAGTGATCAAAGCATTATAGTACTAATAAAAATCATTGATCAATGGCACATAATTAAGAATCCAGCAATAAATTCTTATTTATTATAAATTCTTATAGATACCACTTCACATAGCTATAGTAAAGGAAAATTAAAAATAACATGTTGGCAAGAATGTAAAAAAGTTGGAACTCTCAAACATTTCTGGTAAGTATATGTATAATGGTGCAGCCATTGTGAAAAACATTTTGGCATTTCCTCATAAAGCTAAACCCAGAATTATCATATGATTGAACAACTTCATTCCTGGGTATACATCCAAAAGAAGTGAAAATAGGGGCCGGGTGTGGTGGCTCATACCTGTAATCCCAGCAGTGTGGGAGGCTGAGATGGGTGGATCACCTCAGGTCAGGAGTTCAAGAGCAGGCTGGCCAACATGATGAAACCCCACCTCTACTAAAAATATGAAAAATTAGCCAGGCGTGGTGGCAGGCACCTGTAATCTCAGCTACTCAGGAGACTGAGACAGGAGAATCGCTTGAACCTAGGAGGCAGAGACTGCAGTGAGCTGAGATCACGCCACTGTACTCCAGCCTCGGCAACAAGAGCAAAACTCCGTCACAAAAAAAAAAAAAAAAAAAAAAAAAAAAATTGAAAACAGGGACTCAAACAGATACCTGTAAGCCAATGTTCATCATGAGCAATATTCACAATAGCCAAAAGGAGGAAACAACCCAAGTGTCCATCAACAAATGAATGAATACACAAAATGTGATACACGCATATGCTGGAATATTATTATTCAGCCAAAAAAGGAATTAAGTTCTGTTACATGCTATAATATGAATGAATCTTGAAAACATCATGAAAATAAAATTATTAAATAAGTTAGATAAAAAAAGATATGTGTTGTATGATTTTACAGAAATATCTAGAGTAGACAAATTCATAGAGACAAAAAGTAGATTAGAAATTACCAGGGTTGGAGGGAGGAAGAAATGGGAAATTATTGCTTAAAAGTTGCAGTTTCTGTTTGAAATGACAAAGACGTTTTGGAAATAAATAATGGTGATGGCCATACAACACTGAATACAATGAATGTCACTGAATTGTACTTTTTAAAGGGTTAAAATGACAAATTCTATGCTATGTGTGTGTATATATATTTTACCACCATAAAAGTATATATAAAAACAAAACTAATGGAGTCATGTCAAAAGGTCACAAGGTCCAACTTAAAGGCACCCCAATTGGACAAAGATTTGACAATTTGAGTTCCAATAAAAACGAATGACTGACATGAATTAAATACCTCAAGTGTATTTTAAAGTCTCATAAGTTAATAATGATAATACATTCTAAGAAATCATTGGTCACAAGTGGAATTTGCTAGAGTACATGGGTTCATCATGCTTTTCTCTTTTGTGAAGTTTGAAAATGTCTGTTATGCAAATGTTTTAAGCATTCAGTTATTGATTAGAACTGAATTTATGGATTAATGTGGACATAATGGGCATCTTTATAATACTGATACTTTCTGTCATGAATGTGGTACACAGGTGCATTTATTTGTCTCCGTAAAAGCCTCGTATGGTCTTTGTTGAATTTAAGCTTAGGTAGCATGCATATATATAGATATAGATATATATAGATATATATCTATATATATATAGACATATAGATATATAGTAACTACATGGTATATATACTTTTAAAAATATTTCAGTTGCTGGCCAAACATGGTGGTTGACACCTGAGATCCCATCACTTTGGGAAGCCAAGGCAGGTGCGTTGCTTGAGCTCAGGAGTTTGAGACCAGCCTGGGCAACATAGCAAAACCTCACCTCTACAAAAAACACAAAAATTAGCCAGGCATGTTGGTACACACCAGCTACTCAGGAGGCTGAGACAGGAGGCATCACTTAAACCTGGGAAGCGGAGGTTGCAGTGAGCCATGATCATGCCACTGAACTCTAACCTAGGAGACAGACAAGACCCTGTCTCAAAACAAAACCAAACAAAACAAAAATCAGTTAACAGGATACATGTATATACTTTTATTCTTTTCTCTGAAAGCCAGTGTCACTGTACATATATATACTTTTAAATTGTTTTTAAACATATTTTGGGTATAGTAATTCCTTTGTGGAAAGAAATTTTTTATTCTACAACAGAAAACATAAAGGAAAAAAAAAATTTCACTTCCAAATGTACGCTTAAGCAAGATCTCCAGAAACAACTCTATTCCACAAGATGAGGCATTCTTTTACTTCCAGCAATACTAGAAGAAACTACTTACATTCAAAGTGTGTTCCTAAGTCCTGCACAATGGAACCAAGGTCATGTGTGGTTGATAGGACGGAGGTAAAGAATGACAGAAAAGTCATTTTTAAGAGTTGACTTCTACGGAGTCTATCTATTATTTCTCTGGCGAGCTCAGGGCAAATATTACAAGAAAACAAACTGCAGAAGACATAGCATCACTTTATGTAACCTTCCTTCTAGTCCATTTTTGTCCCCTCTTGATCTGGTATGAAGTTTGGTTTTGTGTCCAAGATTTTTATATTCTATTCTAAACTTGACCTGGTATAAAAGGTTTAAGAATTACTCAAAGAGCAATGGTAGCTAACAAACTTCCAGAACTCCAAAATTGGAAAACAGCCATAGTAGACATTGGCTCTGTGGAAGAATGACATTTTCTGTTGGGTGCTTAAAAATTAATTTGTTAGAGTCCACTATTTTACTTTTACTTGTCAGAAGACATATTCGTTTGCTAGGGCTACCATAACAAAATGCCACAAACTAAATGCCCTAAAACAAGAGATATTTATTCTCTCAGCTCTGGAGGCCAGAAGTCCAAGATCAAGGTGTCAGTAGCTTTGGTTCCTTCCTAAAGGCTCAAAGGGAGAATTTGTTCCACCTCTCTCCTAGCTTCTGGTGGTTCCAACAATACTTGGCATTATTGACTTTGGCAGCGTAACTCCAATATCTGCTTCTATCTGCGCATGGCACTCTCCCTATGTGTCCCTATGTCCAAAGCCCCCTCATCATATAAGGATACCAGTCATTGGATTATAGTCTGGTCTAATCCTGTATGACCTTATCTTATTTAATTACATCTGCAAAAGCCCTATTTCCAAATAAATTCACATTCATAGGTGAAAATAATTTTTCTGGGGTGACACTATTTAACTCTGTATAGGAAAGATGCTTCCAGATAAATTTTGCACAATAAGAGGATGCACAGTTCTTACAATATTGGCTTAGATAATTGTAATTAGATGAGTAAAGTCATTGTCAGTGGTAAACATTTAAAAGGCTGATGAGCAAAGCCAAACTCTTTTATAGAGATATATTTGATATTCTAAATGAATAAACATGATTCTCTACAACCCTGCTATTCAAAGTATAGTTTGTAGGGCAGGCTGTCAGAAAGGGCACCCTGGAACCCTCCAGCATGAAGCTGAAGCTGCAGACCACAGTTAGAATTTCTTCTCACATTTTACCATAAGCAGCAAGAAGAATCCAAGCAGTACCCTCAACACTTTGCTTGGAAATCTCCTCCTAAATAGCCAACTTCATCACTTACAAATTCTGCTTTCCATAGAGCTCTAGGACACAATTCAGCTACAGTTTCTGCCACTATATAACAATGATCCACTTTCCCCCACTTTCCAATAACAAGCTCATTTCCTTCTAAGCCCTCACCAGCAGTCTTTAATATCTATATGAAACACCTGAACAGTCTGTTCAAGGCAACCTGGGGTTTTTGAATCATGTACCTCAAAATTTTTCAAGCCTCTATTCACTGACCATTTCTAAAGCCACTTCCACATTTTCAGATATTTGTTACCACAGCACCCCACCTCCAGGTACCAACTTCCATGTTAGTTTTTTGGTTTTGTTTATTTCTGTTGCCCAGGCTGTGGAGTGCAGTGGCACGATCACAGCTCACTGCTCCCTCTACCTCCCAGGCTCAAGCAATTCTCCTGCCTCAGCCTCCTGAGTAGCTGGGACTACAGACTGTAGTCCTAGCCTGTATTAGTTTTCTATTGCTGCTGTAACAAACTACAATAGACCTATGGCTTAAAATAACATACATTTATTATCTTACAGTCCAAGAGGCCAGAAGTCCAAAATATGAGTCTAAAGGAATGACAGTCAAGGTGATGGTAGAGCTGCACTCCCTTGTCCTTGGCTCGGGGCCCATTCCTCCATCTTCAATACCAGAGGCGTAGCATTTTCTCTGACTGTGCTTCGCTCTGTTTATGTCTCGTAGTCGTCTTCTCTTTAGTTAAATATCCTGTTTCCTCTCTCTTATAAGGACACTTGTAATTGCATTTGGAGCCCCCTCAAATAATCCAGGATAATCTCTCCATCTCAAAATCTTTAACTTAACCATATCTGTAGTCTCATTTTATCACTGAAGGTAACATTCACTGGTTCTAGGAATTAGAACCTGGACATCACTGGGGTAACATTCTTTAGTCTTCCACATTTGTCTAGAATGCTATTCTCCCCCCACTCCTTTACCTCTGCCCTTATTCCTCCCAGCACTCATTCCTTATGGTCCTTCTGTCAGCTTTTACTTAAAATGTCATTTCCTGAGAGGCCTTTCCAAACTACCCTACCAAAAAGTTGACCTCATCAGTGATTCTGTATCACAGGATAATGCTATTTCCTTTCCAGCAGGTATCACGGCTGCTATTAACTGTATTCTCTCATTTGTCTACTTGTTGATTACCAGCTTTCCCACTGGAATGTAAACTCCATTTGGGCAGGCCACCTTCTCTTTATCATCTGTATGCTCTAGCATCAAGCATGTGCCTGACACAGTAGGTATTCAATAAATACACATTGACTTAGTATGATAGAAATCTCATTTAAAATTGCATCCCATAATATTATATAGTTACACATATCATACTTTACAAAATTATTTCTCCCTTTATCAACTCTTGAAAATGTCATGGAATAATTTTTAATATCTCATCTCCACTAATGCATAAAACAGCTTATACGTTTCAAACTAGAAGGTACACACAACTACTACCTATGTGGTATTATATCATCACAGTTAATATTTGAAAAATTCAACTTTTCTGAATGAGATTTAATAACAATTCTTCAGGAGGCTAAGATGGAGGATCGCTTGAGCCTAGGAGTTTGAGAACACAACGAGCTATGATCTTGCCACTGCACTCAAGTCTGGGCAACAAAATGAGACACTGTCTCTTAAAACAAAATTTCCTTTTTTTTTTTAATCTTCAATCACATAGCGTTTGACAGATGAGATTCCATAGGTTTGATTTAGACCACTGAGAAAATAAGGCTCATTCAACCTCAGAACTTTATATACATAAAAATATACACACATCCACAGCATTTATAAATAGAAAGAAATTTAACAGTGAACCTTATCCCATCTCATTTTATAGCTAAAATAATTGAAGACTAGAGAAGCTACTCTGGTCACAGTCACAAATGTGGTACAGTCACAGAGCCAGAACTGAGAACCCCAGTCTCCAGATTCCCAGAGTGCCTTCTATCTGAACATAAATACAGAATAAAATTAGGACAACATAGATTTGTATTAACATAGTGGTTGACAGCATGAGCTATGGAGCTAAACAACTTTGGTTTGAATCTCGTTCTCTCACTTAATAGCAAATTACGTAATTTCTATGTAGCACATTTTTCTCATGTGTAAAATAAGGATTATAATATTAGCTACTTAATAGCGTTGTTGTGAGGATTAAGTAAATTGCAACGTGTACAATGTTCAAAATGGTACTGACATGTAGTAAACACTGCATGGACTTTATCAAGTATTATTTTATTAAGCAATATATTTTTCCATTTTTATTGTGGGAATAGACATGTAACAAAAAATTACCATCTTAAACATTAAATGTATAGTTCAGTGATACTACGTACATTCACATTGTTGTGTAATCATCACCACTGTACATCCCCAGAACTCTCTTAAGCAATATACTTTAACACACACAAAAATGCAATGGGAATTACCATTTATCCTCAAAACAGACCTGGGTACCGGATTAAAAACTCCACTGTGATTGGCATATGCAGCTCTTACATGACATTGGAGGTGTGAGATTCTGTTATAAACAGGCGACAGTTTTAGAAGGATCTGATCGTTGCTGGTGTCAGTTGCCAAAAAGGAGACAGAGCTTCAGAAATGAAATAACCTTCATCAGGGTGAGCTCCTACGAGGAGGTGGGAGAAGACAGCCCACCTCTGGACTTTGAGGAAATGAGGAATCTCTAAAGGAATTCAGGGGTTGGTGGGGAAGGAGGATGAGGGCCAGTGCAGGAGGGCTATTAAAGGTGCTCTATGCCTTCTGAAGGTAAAGGGAGAACTAGGAAAAACCTCAGTAGGCAACCCCTAGTACACATATAGATGTACTCTGCACAAATGTGTCTAGCTTGGGGGTATGAGTGGGGGCTGAAATCATGCCCTAGCACCATGCACACCAACTTAGGGCTAGTTCAGAGGCATGTCAGCCAAGAGCAAACATATGCTCACTTGGGAAACCATTTTTGAAATGTGAAAAGCCACTTACATGCAAGCAACCATCTCAACTAACTGAAGGTGAATGTGCCATAGCTCTAAAGTTAGAATGCCTGAATTCACGATTCATGGTGCTCTCTGGGTTTTCCTCTCTTTATTCCTCTGTAGCATTCAGTAAAGATGTCTTTAAACATGACAGCCTTGCATCAGTTATGACATATGTTGTCTACTCTTGGGCCAAAACGTTGAAGAGGGAGCAGCATCCAGTCCCCCAAAAGATAAACACAGTGATAGCAGCTGCCATCAGCAGAAAACCTGCAAGAAGTCAAGTCCCTGGGACTCACTGGAGGCTGCCCAGTACAGCTGCACTCCCTACCTACAGAAGCTGAACTGGAAAATCTGGGCTTGATTTTCATTAGGAAAGCAGCATTTCCTTGTAAATGGTGAACAGGTGGACTGGGCATAGTTCCAGAAGGAAAACGTTTATAGAAGCTCAGAAAGTTACTTCCACAAGAATCTCTCAGCAGAGAACATGGAAAATAATTCAAACACCATGAGTAACCTAGGAGAAACTAGAAATTACTTCTAGACAGCTCTGTTAACTCTAAACAAAATATGAGTGTGTTTTGAAATGATTCCAAGAGTCTGACAAAAAGCTATATAAAGCTAAATCACATTCTAGCCTACAAAACTTCAACTTTAACTCTTTTAAAGGAAACATCTTCGTTTTATGTAAAATATTCAGAAATTCATGATAGCTAAAACTACAATCTGTATGGTATTAAAAGTATCACCAAACCCAAACTTCTAATAGATAAAGTATAAAGCCAAATCTTGCACATATTTGTATCACTAACCTTACATTACACAATCAGTTATGATAATTTGGCTGGATGCTAATACATAAAACGAGTCCTATTTCTGCTATCCAATTTTTTTTTAGAGTTACCAATTTTAACATAAGTGGTTCCATGAATTCCTATGTCTACCTACTCGATCCTGTCAAGACAAACATTTTCCCATCGTTTATTTGAGTAATATTACTAACGAGTGAAAATCTATAAAATTATTTACCACAGCTTCCCTCATGTGGAAAAAAAAATTCCATGCAGGAAAAGACAGAGCACATGTATTTTGATTCTACTAGAGAATTTTACAAAAGTATCACTACTAACCAACCTATACATCTGACAAAGTCATTAAAGTGCTGAAATAATGGGTGTAAAAATCATACAAGCAAACAAAAATTTGGTCTAAAGCAATTTTGTTATTGAGAGATATTACAATCCCTTACTAATTGCCACAAAATATGATCTCCATCTCACCTCACTAATGATATGTGCAATAAAGTGTCTGATAAGAATTATAAAGGAAAATAAAGTAGGAAAAGGGATAAAGAGATACACCCTGGGGCTGTATTTTGGTGGGCAGGGAAGTGAGAGGTTGACTGACAGCTGAAATAAGATGGAAAGAAATGGCAAGTCACCTTGTTTTAAAGAACATTCGAGGCAGAGAGACCAGCAGGTGCGATGGGTCTGAGGCTAAAGCATGAAGACTCTGGAGTTTTTTGATTAGGAAAAAAGGATGGAAGTTTTTAAACAACAATAGAAAAAAAAATTATTGTCCACTAATAGTAAAAAATATATACTTTTATGTTCATTACTTAAGAAAATTAGTATCTTCATCAAAAAATAAAATAGGCATTTTCTTCCCCTATATATATTAAATGGAAATGTTAAGTTACTCACATTTGTTTTTTAATAAAGCTTTCACCTGTATCAGGATCTATAATACATTCACAGCGTAACTTCCAATTGGTTAAAAATGTTTTTGATGCATTCTATAGATATTTCAACAGTCTTACAAGGTAAGTATTATCAATTCATAGAGGAGAAAAACTGAGGCTCAGAAAAAGCCCATAACTTGCCTTAGATGATGTGAGTGGAAAGTGGTAGAATCCATACCTGAACCCAGGTCTCCTGACCCAAAATTCAGGGTCTTTTCCCTCTGACACACTTAATATTGAAACAGTACTGACAAATTGTTTTTGTTTGATGTTTCAGGTGTCTCTAGAAAGAGCACATCTACTTTCTCCAGAATGTCACACTTTAAGCCTGGGGACTTCTGCATCCTGAAGAAGGCAGCAGGGCATATGCCATAGACTGGTGAAAGTCTCTCATCCATTTACTCAACAATTATTTTCTGATTCCACTATCTGCTATATACTATGGGTATTGCAGTGAGTAAAATAAAAATATAAGCATACATATATGTGTGCACCTATGTGAGTGTGCATATATGCTTCAAATGTATCTATTGATGTATACTGGTGTATTTATATACATATGTACATGTAGGTGTAAGTGCAGCAGATAAACATATCTGCTACATTTCAATGTTGGAAATGCAAGCTGTGGCAAGAGAAGCTACAGCTAATCTAATAGCATATCTCAAAATGGTTGTGTAGAATACAAAGTCACTGAAGTCCTTCAGATGTTTGAGGGTATGACGCAAAACAAGAGTGGAAATGTCTGTCTTCAGATAAGCTTGGAAAACACTGGATTAGACAACGTTAAATTTATTTGCTCTACCATTTCTCAAATCCTTCAATATGTGAGTATACACTGTGACTCTTCTAAAAGCATATAGTATGCAGTCTTCCCCAAATTTATTGAACCACAGAATCCTTTTTGGAAAAGCATCCCTGAAAAAAATTGGTACTCTTCAGAGTGTCCTTCAGCATATGTTATTAAAAATCAAAGTTTTATAAAATAAAAATGAAAATCAGAGTATATTTCAGTTACTACTGTGGAACCTGCTAATGACTATAAAGCACTAAAAAGTGTACATACAAAATACTAGAAGATCAAGTTTAAGAAATACATAATAAAGTTTGGCATTTAAAAATAAAAGCATTAATACAATATTAAAGTTCTCTTCCATGAATAGCTGTAAAAGAAGTTTCATTTCAAATAAATATAGTGATAACTGCTCATTAATGCTACCTAATCACGGCCAAAGCTAAGACTGTATAAAATACAAAAATTTAATTTATAAGCTTCAAGTAAAACCTCAGTAGTTCTATAAGGATAATAAATGATCTAAATCATTTAAAATATAAAATGTTTTAATGTCTTACATTCTGAAATGTAAGAATGTGTTGTGACCCATAAGATTGACTCCAGCTGAAGGGTTTGAACACGTTTCTCTACAAAGAAAATATTTTTAAAGGCACTGTTTACTATTGTCCTTTGGATGAGACCCATTTGTGAAAGGACTACTCTAGTTAAATTATTCAAATGATACTGGCATTTAATAGGCTCTATGCATCAAAGATGTTTGACAATCATTAACCTTTTAGGGCTACAGTAATTTGTGCAATTAACTTGGGGGAAATTATTTTTCTCAGTCATGTAATTAATTGTCCATGCCTCTTTAAAGAATTCTTGTACCTGAACTAAAAGTTACATGAAAATACCAAGACCATCCAGTTTAAGATCAGGTCCTCAACACAGAGAGCACAATTAGCCAGATACTTTTTAAGTGTCTCAAATAAGCACGAAATCTGATTACACGGAGGCCAAAAAGAGATGGCTAAAACCACTTCACATCTTTTTATCCTTTTATTAAAGACTTTCAAATTGGGAGGAGGGGGAAATCACCCCATGTTTTTTTTTAATAGAAGCAGGGTCTCGCTCTGTCACCCAGGCTGGAGTGCAGTGGCACAATCATAACTCACTGCAATCTTGACCTCTGGGGCTCAAGTGATCCTTCCATCTCAGTCTCCCTAGTAGCTGGAACCACAGGCACATGCCACCACACCAGGCCAATTTTTTTATATTTTGATAGTGACAGGGTCTCACTATTGCCCAGGCTGGTCTCGCGCTCCTGGCTCAATTGATCCCCCCACCTCAGCCTTTCAAATTGCCGGGATTATAGGCCTGAGCCACTGGACTCGGCTAAAATCATCATTTTAAATGGGATTTTTTTTTTAGCCGAAATACAAGAATTTAAGACAACATTTTATTAGTAAAGTGAGAGAGTGGGTGATTTACTAGTAATATCACTGGTTGATACCTATGGTATTCATAAGTTGAAGACAAAGTGAGAAGATAGAAAGGTAATCTTTCTTTTTACCCAAAATAAGCTTCAAAAATAGAAGAGAAGATATGTTGATCACAAGTCAACAAATGTACAATAAAACAGAAATCTACTGAATTAAAAACCAATTCACAGGTATCTCTTGGGTGACTACCACTCAATGAATATGTTGTGAAAAATGCCCCAAAAAAGTATTCATGTTGTGAGACACTAGACGTGTAATGATTTTTCTCTATGTTTTGCCAACATTTCTAATTGTTTCCTCAAAATATAATTTTGCCAACATAGGAAAAAGTAACATCGCTAATCAAACATACTCATTTAAAGTATAATACATTAAGTATGCTATTCCAAAATCATCATATTCAAAAATATGATTTTTTAAATCAGGACAATTAAGACTGCAAATATTTCAAAATATTACAACAGATTATGGCAATCAAAACACTTAGGGCAATGCCTGGCACGAAGTAAGCAGTCCATTGACCTTGGCAATGATTGTGGTGAAATGTATTAGGTAGAGCCATATAAAAATGCCGATGTTTTATATTTCTCTTACTAAATAGTCAATTTCATATGGCTCAATCCGCACAACAGTAGTTGGCACCACCACTCTGGAGTCAGATATGTGGTTCAAATTCTGGTGTCACCACTAGCCACACGATCTAGAACATGTTAAGTTCTTTGAGCCTAGGTTTTGTCATCTTTAAAATGCGGAAAAAGGGTGGGTGCTGTGGTTCATGCCTGTAATCCCAGCACTTTGGGAGGCAGAGGTGGGAGGATCACTTGAGCCCAGGAGTTGGAGACCAGCCTGGGAAACAGAGGTAGACCCTGTCTCTACAAAAAAAAATAAATGTTTAAGTTTGAAAAAAATAAATAAATAAAAATAAAATGAGGATAACTAGTAACACCTATTGCATAGGTTTTTCTTGTGCAGATTGCATACGGAAGGTGTTTAGCTTTTTGACTGAGACAGTAGGGCATCAATAAGTATTAGTTATAAATTACTTTAAGATGAACGGTTAAGTTTTAACTGCTTTTGTGCATATTTATGCTTCTATTATCTGTAGTACTAGTAGGTATTCAAAAATGTCAACTAAAATTTTCAAAAATAATTTATATGTAAGATAATGGCACTGTACAGGCATACACTGACCTTAAATTCAGGTTCTCTAACCATGACTGGATTCTCATTGCAGCCCAATTACCCACATTTCATGCTCTCTAGAATTTCTGCCACATTTATGATGTTTTCCACCCTCTTCCTACATCAGGCCTGCTGTCTCTCTCCTAACATAGCAGAGGATGTTTTTTCTCATTTCCCAGAGAAGACAGGAGTGAGCAGGTTACCTCTGTTATTACTGCCACCAGTCTACGTAAGTCCCTCAGGTCCGCACACCCTTCCTGCCTTCTTTTAGAGAAGCAGAGGTGCTTTTCTCCTTCCTTCAAAGCATATCCCCTGGGCCCTGGATCTCAACCCCTTCCACCTCCGTTGGAAAATACAATCCTTCTAGGATCCTTCTCAAACGTCTTTAATGGCCCTTCGTCTCCTTAGAACTAAGCATGCTACAGTATTGCCAGCCTTTAAAACAATCAACACAAAAAGGCTTTTCTTGTGCCCCAGTCTCCCTCAGGTCACTCCCCCTTCCCCGCCCCCTCTCTGTCCCGCATAGCTGGCATCAGTTTTTGAGAGGGGCTCACTCCCGCTGTCACTGCTTTGCCCCCCTTCACTCTGCAGCCCACAGTCACCAGTGCGAGTGCTGTTTCTCTAAGGCGCTCTCTTTTGCTAAGCCTCAAGTTCATGTCTCAGTTCCTAGTGGACTTCACTCACCAGCATGTGGGCAATGTAAACTCTGCCCTTCCCCGTCTCCCAACCTGTGTACCGTTGGTCCACACCCTCCAGGTGACCACCTCCTCCCACTCGCCCCTCGTTGTTGGTTCCCTTTGAGAATACCTATTCTTCTGCCAGTCTCTTCAACACTAAAGTTCCTTTCAGTTCCTTCATGGATTCTCTTCTTACTCTGTATACTCCCCCTGAGTAATGTTAATCACGCTCTTGACTTCAATTACTATCTCTAAGCACATAACTCCTGCAGCTGACATAGCAAGCTGCCTATCAATATCCATTCTCTCCTTATTTATTAACAGAACTCTGATTTTGTTTTGAACAGCAATGTGCTCCGGTTTGAAAAACATAACCACAAAAGCTTGATTTCTCAGGTTTCCTTGCAGCTAAAGACGGCTCTCTCACAGTTCTGGCCACTGAAATATAAACGGAAGTCTAATGGAGGTGGTTTCTTTGAAAGCTACTATTTTTCTGATAAAAAATAAAAAGGACAAGCCAACTAGCAGGCCCTTCCCTTTCACCTGAATCACAGATGGAGTTTCCAGAGTGGCAGCAGCCACTCTGTTATGATGAAGTCAAAAGCCATACTCTATAGTAAATCAAGAAGACAGAGTCAGCCTCCTTAATGACATAGCTCCCCTACATGACCTGAACTTGAAAACGTTAAAAGTTTAAAACTTGTGCCTTTAAGTTACTCGGTTAAGCAACTGTTCCTCTGAATTTGTTACTTGCAGCTGAATACAATCTCAAGTGATACACTGCCAAGATTGGCCAAACTGAACCGCCAATTCCTCAAACACATACTGTCAGCCTGAATATCTAAGTGCTATTCTGCAAACACTTCAATCTCAAGGTAGCTCAAAATGATAGCTTTTCTGTAACTCTTAAAACGCTGTGTAGGAGACAAAAATTTTAAGTCTCTGATCACTGTGAACCATTTAACAACGTTAAAACAATTACATTATGAGATGCTAGCAAGAATTCCTAAGGATAATGTTCTCCTTTGTTTAAGTCAGCTTTGTCACCAATCACAGGCCATTTCCAATAAGCACACAGTAACATCTTTATAATGTTGCGGATATTGACCCAGTGACAAACTCTGCATTTACATAAGCCAAACCATAAGATAAACAGAAGATAAACATCATTTTAGGAACTTTTTTTCTGATTATAAAAACAATCCACAGACATAGAAAAGTTGAAATTCAAATTAGGAGTTTTAAAAAGGTAACAAAAATCATTTGTCATCCCACCACTCAAAGACAACATTTTTGGTATTGGTATATTGCTTCCCAATATTAAATACAAGTTGAATATCCCTTATCTGAAAGGTTCAGGACCAGAGAGCCTTTGGATTTTTGGATCAGGTTTTGGATCTTCTTCAGATTTGGGAATATTTGCCTCATATCAACTAGCTGAGCATCCCAAATAGGAAAATATGGAATCTGAAATGCTCCAATGAGCACTCAGTTTGAGCATCATGTAGGTGCTCAAGAAGTTTTGGATTTTGGAACATTGCAAATTTCGGATTTGGGATGTTCAACCTACATGTATGTATGTGTCTATATATTTCACATACGGTATGTAAATTCTTCATGCTTTTCCATTTATTGTTTGCATTGTAAAATGCTCCCAAGTCATTATTCTCTGAGATTACTTGGATCAAAACCAAGTTCATCTTTTTCTTCCTCCCAAATCCCATGAAATAGAAGAAAAATACAGAATGAAAATGAACCCATGGCAATAGTAAATGTCCTTGAGGAGTGATAACTAGCAGACCCCATTCCCCTCCATCTACTAATAAAGGTCTTTCCCCATCCTGTTTCCGAAGCTTGGAACACTCTTATCCCCATTCCCTGTCACTGAGTCACTCCTTTCCTTCCTTGGAATCTCAGGTCAACTGTCACACGTGCTCCAGGTGGACTTCCATGGGAACCCCTCTCCCAGTAAGTTAGCCTTTTCATATGCCCCCTCAGCACAGGGCAACTTCTCCTCACAGAACAAGTACTGTGTGTGTGCAAATTAATTGTTTAATGCCTATCTCCCCAGAAGATCATACATAAGCTCCATCATAATAGGCCTTCTCTTCACCATTATTTCCTAATGCCCAGCACACTGCCCCCCACAATAAAGAGTTGTGGAACAGATTAAATTTCTAGAAAAGTGATGGGACCAATGATGGTAAATCTAAAGAAATAGAAGGAAACCATGTCAGTTGAAAAGTTTCCTCAGCAGAAGCTCAGCATAATCCCATTATCAGTGCAGCGCAGGCCAGGAGGAGCAGGCCACAGATAATTGGCCAAGTAATTAACTAGAAGCTGGAAGTGCTGAGCAAGTCCCCCTATTTGAACTGTCTGACTCAGGGGTCTGCTCCAGGGAAGGGGTGGGAGGTCGGTGGGCATGCGTGCAACTCTCTGATGAGAGGTCCCAACAGAGAAGACAGCAGAGCCAACAAAGTGACAAACTCCGTGGAGCAGAAGCCCACCCCCGCGGCACCCCAGCAAGCAGGGCAGCTGAGTGAATACCCTGCCCTGCAATATGCTCCCTGCCCTTCCCCTGCAAAGTCACCTGAAGCTGAGCTCCTGCATAAGAACCTTCATCAACACCAGTTGACGAGGGATTCTTACTTGAGCTGAGGAAATACACCGAGTTGCAGATCCTTACCTACAAATGTGAACAGAAATACAAGAAACATCAAGCCTTTGAGGTAAACAAACAGCATTAAAGAGGGCCCCCCACTGCACAAACAGAAGAGACAGCAGAGAGGTTAAGAGGGCAGGCTTTGGAGTCACAGCCTGGATCCGAATCCCTGCCCGACTTCAAGATTTCCTCATGTGCATGTGTACACTCCTGACTCCTGGGTACATGGTTGATACAGTAAGCAGAATAAAATGTCAAGGTGAATACGCTCAAAGAAATGCAAGTGATAACACACCCACAGAAAAAAGAACAGGTCATCTGAGCACAAATGTCTACCTCCCCTCCCACCCAAGGTCTTATGAACTAACAAGGACTTTTGTTTTTAAGTAGAATTAATCCTGGAAGACAAAAAACCAGTGCCATCAGCAGACCGTATATTTTATGGAATGCCTAGAAAACACAAAATATCTGAGACCAAAACTATGAGGGACTCTTGCAGCAAGACAGAACAATGTTAATTGTAGCCCCCAAAAGATGACTGAGAGCAGTTCTCAAGGGATCCAAGAGAAGCTCAGAGCCAACAAATACGGGCAAGAGTGCCTAACAAGAAGTTGATTTAAAAATAGAGTCTGGGGCTGGGCGCAGTGGTTCACGCCTGTAATCCCAGCACTTTGGGAAGCCGAGGCAGGCGGATCACTTGAGGCCAGGAGTTCAAGACCAGCCTGGTCAACATGGTGAAACCCCCTCTTTACTAAAATACAAAAATTAGCAGGGCATGGTGGCATGCACCTGTAATCCCAGCTACTTGGGAGGCTGAGGCAGGAAAATTGCTTGAGCCCAGGAGGCCGAGGTTGCAGCCAGCCGAGATCATGCCACTGCACTCCAGCCTGGGCAACAGAGTGAGACTCTGTCTCCAAAAATAAATATATAATAAGTAAATAATAAAATATATAGTTTGGAACAGCATGGCTAGGAAGCACCCCTACACACAGCCCCCTGCCCTCTGTGTGGCAGTGAAAAAGGAACCCAACATGGATGAGTTATCTGTGGAGAGCTTCAGGTGTGGATATTAGGGCTTGAGAGAGAACAAAGGGAACTCAGAACTGTTACAACAGACACAGAGACAGAGAGTCGGTGGATGAAAAGCAGCAGCTCTGCCTGACAGGGTACACTGCTGCACCTCCTGACCAAGTACTGCTTATGATAGCAGTGTGGGGGGAACCCAGCTTTCCCCACCCAAACAGCACCCCATGGGGAAGCTTGCCAAGCAACCTGACCGCATTCCACAGAGCCTGCAGTCCATCCTCCATTCAGCGCAGGGGGGCAGGCAGCTGGAATGTCCACACAACCACAGAGAAAACGTGTGGCAGCTGCAGTATTAATTAACCTAGTCCTTTATCCTTAACCATGGATGTTTAGCTGAGGACCATCAGGACTTGAAGATCTTAAAGCATGGGAGGGAAGGAGCAAGATGAAGACACACAGCCACAAACCCCGGGAGAAACAGTCACAATCAAGGTGTCTGATAAAGTTTTTAAAATTCTAATTCATATCCTCAGAGAGATTGAACAGCTATACACCCATTACAGAACAGAATCCTAAAAAAATAATTTATCAGAAATTATTTTTGCAAAAGTAATTGCCAAAATAAACTTCTCAAAGCAGGGCTGAATGTTAGAATCGATGTCAGAATAGAGAGTTGCCAACAAGGAAATTAAAATTAAAGAAATTACTAATATTGAGAAGAAACCAAGATTTAAAAAGTAAGAGTATAATGTTGAGAAGTGGAGACAGATGCAGGAAAGTCCAAGAGGAATTGGTGAATAAGGAAAGAGAGACAATGGAAGGGGAAATAGAGGGAAAAAAGAAAGAAAAAGAAAATTTGAAATTTTTGAAATTCAGGGTTTTGTAACATTATACACATCTGTGTGTGTCCGATTATTACCTTAGCATAAATTTATACAATAGCTGAATCAATGTGCACTCATTTGGTATCTGCATTTTGAGACATGTTACTAGACTGCCCTCCAGAAAAGTCAGACAAATCTGTGTCCCCACCCACACTGTATAACCTTCCTGCCAATCAAGGAATCTCTTTAACCTTGTCGATCTTTTTCACCTCTGTGAATCTGGTAAGTACAATGTGATCTCCCATTGTTCTAAATTATATTTCTTGGGTAATTTATATTCATACATTTATTAGTATTTCTACTTTGTGAATTGCCTGTTCATGCCCTCAGCCATCCCATCTATATAGTCTTCTTACTGATTTTTAAGAGTTCTCCGAGACACTGCCTTTTGTAATACAGGTTGCTCAAATCTTCCTAATTTGTGGTTTATCTTTCACCGTGTTTATAAGGTTATTTAAATGTTCTAAATTTTAATTTATGGCTTGGAGATTGCATATTCATAGTTAGAAAGTCCTTCACCCCAAAAGTTTAAAATTTTTCAGCCTTATTTTATAATAAATTAACGGTTCAATTTTTACATTTAAATATTTTATCTGAGATTTTCTTTTTGTCCCCCAAGGCAGGGTCTCACTCTGTCGCCCAGGCTGGAGTGCAGAGGCATGATCATGGCTCACTGCAGCCTCAAACTCCTGGGCCCAAGCAATCCTCCTACCTCAGCCTCCCAAAGCACTAGGATTGCAGGCATAAGCGACCATGCCCAGCACATCTGGAATTTTCTTGATGCAGAATTCAGTAAGAATCCAACTTATTTTTTTCCCCAATTCTAGCTGGCTATCCCAACACCACTGATTGAATAATCCATCTGATCAGTTACTTATTGCTGTATATGAATTACCCCAAAACTTCATGGCTTAAAACAGCAATCAGCATTTTCTCACACCATTTCTGTGAGTCAGAAATTCAGGAGCAGCTTAGTTCTGTGGCTCTGGTTTAGCTGTATCCACATGAGGTTGCAGGCAAGATGCCTCCCAGAGCCGCCATCATCTGAAGGCTTCCCTGGGGCTGGAGGATCCACTTCCCAGATGGCTCACCCACATGGCAGGCAAGTTGATGGTGGCGGTTGACCAAGGCCTCAGTTCCTCTCCACAAGGACTTCTCCACAGAGTTGCTTGAGTGCCCTCATGAAAGGGAGCCAGCTCCCCCAAGAGCAAATGATGTAAGGGAGCACAAGACAGAGGTTGCAATGTCTTGTATGACTTACCCTTGGAAGTCACACACTATCATCTCCATTCTATCCCTACTGGTTACACAGGTCAGCCCTACACATGTGAGAAGAGTCTATACACGGATGAGAATACTAGAAGGCAATGATCACTGGGAGCCATCTCGCAGGCTGATAACCAACAATCTATTTTACACTACTTTAAAATGAAATACATTGAACATACTTGGGCTTACTTCTAGACTTTATTTCATTTTCTGTCTAGTCCTGGGTCAGTATTATACTGATTTAACAATTACAGCTTTAGCATAAGTTTGTGACATGTAAAGGCAAGTCTCCATTAGTGTTTGTTTTCTAAAATTTTCTCACAATGCAAATTTTTTTTTTTTTTTGCAAATGAACTTCAAATTAGTTTTATTACATGTGAGAGCCCACACTGGCCTCTGTGATAAACTGTGGTAGACACTATCAGAAAATGCCTATGCAGCATCATTAAACATGTTAAACGTTATTCAAGTAATACTTGCTTAAAATCACTGCATATTAATTCACTAAAAAATATTTAACGAATGTCTACTATGTGGCAGACACAATTACAGGTGTTAGATATACAATAGTGAACTAAAGAGACACAGTCTGTGTCCTTCAATGGGAGTGACAGACTATAAAGAAACTGCATAAAATACATGATTACACCTAAGTGCTGTGGGAAAAAAAGCATACAATCTGAAATAATGGGCATAAAAGGGGACCTAATCAATTCTGAAAAATTTTAAAAAGTCTCTTTGAAGAAATATTACTGGCTCTAAGACCTGAAAGGTGAATTAGAGTTGACCAGGGGTGTGGGAGTGTGGGTGTGTGTAGTGGGGACTGGAGCAGAGGATGGTTAGAAATTGGTCTAGGCAGAGGGAACAGAATATGTAAAGGTTCTGGGGTGGGGAAAAACGTACCTTATTCAAAGCACTGGAAAAAAGGCCAGTAAAACTATAGTGTAGGGAAAGTTGGAAGACCTGTATAGTGGCCAAAGAAGTATGCAGGAGGGAGACCTTCTGGTGGCAGCCACTGAAGGGCTTTCAGAATTACACTGCACTGCTGCCAGGTCTGTGATTGGCTATGACACTACAGTAAGGCAGCCCAACCTCCAAAGACTTGATAAGTACACGATTTATGTGAAGAAAGTCAACTGTAGAAAAAAATATTTTGTGTAACCACAGCATCTGATGACAGTGAGTCTTCCTGTGCACAGCTTGGGGGAAGAAGTCACAAGTCTTCCAGAAAAGGAACATATCCCAAGTAGAAAACTTCATATCAGTTAAGTGGGGTGGTATTGCTCATAAGGAGTGAGCCACTTGAGGCAACAGTGGGTTCCTTATTCCAGACTCAGATCTCCCCCAATTCCCCAGTCCTCCAGCTGTGAAAAACACACTGCAGCGAATCCAAGAGTTCCCTTGCTCCAATTACCATAGATATCAGAGTGTCAAGTTAAAAAAAAGAAAAATCCACAACTTGGACTGAGATGACATTTAATTTATACAGCAAAGAAACATGGCATTTTAGAAAGTTAGCTATTCTTATGTTAAAACAAAGTATGACTTCATGTTTTCAAACTTTTTAAAGATCCTCTTTAAAGTTTTATGGTTTTCTTCACATAAATTATGTACTTATCAAGTTTATTTCAAGTTTTTGGGCTTGTGATTGTGAGTGAGTTCTTTGTTGTTGATTATAAATGGTTAATATATACAAAAGCTATTGAAGTTTGTACACTGAACTTGTGAATAAGCACTTTTATTAAATTGCTTCTAACCATTTTTCTGACCTTTTTTTTTCAATCATATAGTATCTTCAAATAACAATTTTGCTTTCTCTTGTCATTTAGTATTTACTTTTTAGTGCCAAGTAATGTATCGCACATCCAAAAAAAAAAAAAGAACAGAACATTTGTAATGGTGTTGCTAACAACCTTATTTGGGAAGCTTAAATGTTTCTAGGGTTTCACTGTAATAAATGATGTTGACTATTAATTTGCAACACACCTTTGACTATGTTAAGATGGAAAACACCTTTCAATTCTTTTATTAAGGGATTTTTTTTTAGAAAGGATAGATGTTAAGTTTTGTCAAGTACCTCCCTAACATCTATTGAGACCGTATGGTTTTCTATCATTGACTTGTTCATAATTCGAACTAGAGAGAGAATCTGACTTGCAATTTTTCAACTTTGCAACGGGACCCATACAACCATTCTGTTTTTCACTTTCACTATAGTGTTCAACAAATTATATGAGACTTTCAACACTTGATTATAAGACAGGATTTATGTTAGGTGATTCTACCCTTCTAGGCTAATGTAAGTGCTCTGAGCATGTTTAAGGTAGGCTAGGATAGGCTATGATGTTCAGTAGGTTAGGTGTATGCATTTTCAACTTACAGTATTTTCAGCTTATGAGTTTATAAGGACATAACGCCATTGTAAGACACAGTACATCTGTATAGGAAATTTCTTAATACTAAGCAATCATTCTTAATATTGAGCAACAGAATAAATTCTACTTGATGTTATTTTTCAAATTAACCACTGGATTTTAGTTTACAAAATTTAAGTTTCAGCATCAAAAGCCTGCATTTTTCTTTTTCCTATGTCTTGTATAAAGTATTTTAAAATTGGGAACATAAGAAAAAGACTAAAGCAAGTTTCTACAACGTGAGAATTTAGGTAATTCTGGCTTTTGAAATAAAATCCATCACCTTTACACATTTGCAATTCTGCCAGTAAAGCCTGCAATGCACGCTCTCTTACACTGTGTGCTCTCTTTCTGGGTTGGCATTAACTTTTTCTTTCAGCATGGATCACTGAGGATGTAGTCAGCTGCAAGTAACAAACTCCAACTCTCACAATAGAGAAACTGACCATCTCACATAACAATAAACCCAGAGGTATGGCAAGTTACAGGGTTCATTTTGCCGGCCCAGTGACATTCTCAAAGCTCAGGGTCTTGCTCTCTTTCTGCTCCACCCTCCTCAGGTATTCAATTTGTCCTCACATGGGCTCCCTCCTAGTTACACAAGGGTAAGAGGCAATAAGGCGTGTTCTGAAGCACAGAAGTTTTTCATTTTGATTAAGTTCAATTTACTATTTTCCCTTTATTGCTTGTACTTTTCATATCATATTTAAGAAAGCATTTGCCTAGCCCTGGATTTTTAATTCTCTAAGTGTAACGTGGGCTACATTTTCTGCTGGATGACCCAACTTGCTCATCAGTTGTGTTGGACTAGCTTGGGAACCTTTTCTGCTAACCACCAGTCATAGGACACACATGAATATATCCCAACCTCCCAAAAGGTCAGGAGGCTTCACGCTGCTCCAGACTCTCCCTTCAAAGTCAGAGACATAACCTAAAATCTAAGAGTGGTCTCCTCTGTGGATGAAACACATATTTATGTAGCTTTTTAAGGGGTGAATGGAACATAAATGCTGTTGTTTTGCATCTGAATAGTCTTTATACTGTATGTTAAAAACATAGCTGACGAGTTACTGAACCAAGGCCTTACAGATTCCTGGCTTTTAACAGACAAGATACCTGAGACAAACCTAACCTGTGTTTCTTCAGCACCTGCTCCATCTCCTGGGATTGTTGTACCCTGAAAATTCAAATCCTTTGGGAGAGGTCTAAGCAGAAACCTCTGTTGGTTAATTTTGGCTGACTGTCAGGGTTTCTTATGCTACTTACTCACACTTTTCTGCGGTGCAGTCAATTTAATTGTGGTTTCCCAGATGACTTCGGTTTCCTGCTCATGAACTCCTCTTGGGTGAAGGATCCATTAACTCTCCCTCCACGTCTACCTTTTGTATTTACCTATTTTAATCTTTTTCTCCTCTGCATCCTGAGAGTGTCCAAGTTTGTCATCCATACTCCTATTTTTGGAGATCAAGTCTTCTGATTATCTTAGTAGGGATTTTAAGTCTCATTGCAGTTTTGGTTTCCTCGCATTCTTCTATTTCGATCAGCTTTTTTGTTTGGATGTTTCTGTTTTCATCTCAGTCTTTTCCCCCTTAGGGCCCCCTGGTTTCTTCTTTACCCAAAGTCAAGATTTTTTTTTTTTTAAGATACCAGATTTATCCTAAATTTGTTACCTGTGTTTCACATGTAATCATTTTCAGAGAGATACGCTGTCCTCAAAGTCATTCTGTCCTTCCCCCGGATTCTGGAAATTTTTTCCTAAGCCACATGCTCAGCATTTTGACGAGGACAGCCCCATCTACATCTAATGTTCCTGCACAGATGGGTAACACATCCCTAGTTTTCTCAAGATCCACTAGATACTAGCACGTTTCTCCCTTTCAGATTTGAACTTGTAAATGAGATGTGTTCTCCTCTGAGCCTGGCTAGTAATGTGTGACATATATTCCTTTCAATGCATGTGGAGGCAGGATAACTCTTCCTGCTCTGAGACTCAGGCACTCGTCAACTGTCACATGTCTCGTATGTTGTACACGAAACACGAGGATGCACGGCTCTTCCTCCCTATTTCAAAAGCTTTTAAGTGATTTGCAGTCAGGGGTGTACGGCACCCTTAGCACCTCCCTCTGCCTCCTGCTGCGGGGCTGCATGTTGGGAGTTTGGGTTTTTAAGTGAAAGTGGAGAGAAAGCAGCTAGTGGAGACGGAGGAGGAGCAGGTGAGGGACCCAGGTATGACTGGCTCCACAGACTGGGAATGACAAACTTGTACCACTCAGCATGACCCAAGGCCTCCCAAAGCTATGCACACTGTGTAAATGAATTTTAAAACATGTCCTACCTAGCGTGGGGCATTTGTCTTGTTCTAGTTCAGAGAATAGAACATGTGCTATATAGTCCAAGACCATTCGCAATCTGTTTCACCAGCCATATTGAAGAACATTCTGCCCAGATCTTGACATATGGCAATTTGCTTTATAGTACAACTGCTGGACGTTTTAACGAGAATTTGGAAGCGGTATATCAGGCCCAAGTAGTCCACCACCATGTTACTCCAGAAATGTCAAACATAACAGTCTGTTTCCTTTTTAAGTGATTACATCATCTTCCACCATTTTAGTTGGACTCAGATTACAGGCTGCTCTTGTGCATTTAATGCTTCTTTTTATAAAAGAAGAAATTACTTTTTCACACCACTGTGAAGTCAAGATACAGACTTATAAAGAACAACTGACTGCAATTGTTTTCCCTCTCCCTCAGGGGTTAACATTTGTGTAACTGTCTCTCTTGGTTGGCACACCCTGTACTGAAGAGAAAGAGCCATCTGCTTCACTGTCTGAAAAACACCACTTGTCTGATATTCCCCTGCCAATAAGAAGACTGTACTGAAAACCTACGTATTCATGAAAAACCTCTTTAGTTCTGAGGCATTAACAACCACTCTATCAAAACCATACTCTCTCAAGTCATATGTACATCTTTCCATTCACAATCAGGTCTAAATGCAAACTTTAACTTAGGCCGATGTTCATACTATTTATTGTGGCTCTGAATCCAATGAGCCAAATAACAGCAATGATACATTTTAAAACCAATATTGATTTTAGAAGTCCTTTTCCCTTGCTAGTTAGAAACGAACTGCCATGGATACTCACAGGCTGCCTGTGCCTAGGGCGCTGTGCTCCCAGTCCGTGCTATACACCAACAGTGGCTAGGTGCCGCCCTGAAATACTCACTTTCTTGAGAAAGTGAAACACTCCACGCCATAAATGGGCATATTTACTCTTAATAAGTGAAAAATCTACCACACATTTCATGGGTTAGTTTTTCATTACGAAAGAAAAGCGACAACTTCAAACCTTCAAATTCATTTACATAGCTTATTCCAAATGGTTACATTTTATTAATTTATAATAATTCTTTAAAGTCAACTCTTCAGTGACATAAATGAAAACTTGAGGAAACATTTTGTGCTATCCTTTTATATACAACATCCTATTCTTCAACAGGAGATGTAAAAGAAAGAATAAATGTTGATTTCAGGAAGCTGCTCTATAACTGGGTACTTCTGATTACTTTTTCCTTGGATCAGAATACTCTGTATGTAAGAGTTGGCAAGCTTGCCCTATAACAGGCCAGATACTAAGTATTTTGTTTTGCAGGCTGTATAATCTGTCACACCTACACAGCTCTGTCACTGTAGAGCAAAAGTGACCATAGACAGTACCTACACAAGCATGACCGTTTCAATAAGAATTTACATTATTGGTGGGTGCAGTGGCTCACGTCTGTAATCCCAGCATTTTGGGAGGCCAAGGCAGGTGGACTGCTTAAGGAGTCTGAGACCAGCCTGGCCAACAAGGTGAAACCCCGTCTCTACTAAAAATACAAAAAATCAGTCAGGCATGGTAGCACACACCTGTAATCCCAGCTACTAAGGAAACTGAGGCATGAGAATTGCTTGAGCCTGGGAGGCAGAGGTTGCAGTGAGCCAAGGTCACACAACTGCACACCAGCCTGGGCAACAGAGCAAGACTCTATCTCAAAAAAAAAAAAAAAAAAAAAAGAAAGAAAACAAAAGAAAAAAAAGAATTTACATGATTACTGACACTAGTAACTGGGGCAAGAGGAAGCAGCACATGCAAAGACAGATCCAAATCTGGGACTACACAGTTTCACAGAATTATACAGCATTCCTTGCTCTTTTATTTATATAAGAGTATACAGGAAGCAATGTTTATATTATTTAATACCAATCAAATGTTATGTTTAATAGCTAACTCTTCTTCAGTTCCTAATACGTGTCACACATGGTTCTAAGTGTTTTGCGTTATCTCATTCAGCTACCCTACCGGCCCAGGAGGTTTGGAATAGAGTGGGAAGACAGAGGTGGCACCCGACAGTATCCTGATGCTTCTCACTTCTAGAAGTGAAAATGACAAATGGGCACATAAAGGTCCATAGGGCACTCATCCGGCAGGCTCTCAAAGTCCTACAATGTTTCCAGTGGGTCTCCTCTGTTACTGTCCTCACAGGTTACCCTTTTAATCCCACCATCCCATGATCCAAACCCTTCCATGCTGATTTTAATTATAAAATTATCATTTTCACTCAATCCCCCTACACCATACTGATTGCTCTGCTTCAAAACCATGAAAATTGGATGGAAATACCATAGTAAGAGATACGGGATTTGAAATCCCTTGGAGAAAAATGTTTCCCACAAAAGTATGATGGACAAAAGATTATTTTTAAGTGTTCAACAGCAGCCTAATGGGAGAACAAGTATCTTTGATGTCAATAGCAGGAACCCAGCAGATTCTGTCTGGGGAAGGGAGAAGCTTGAGAACACTTTCTTCTTTTTGTAACACCTAGAAATTATTGTGACTTATATAACTGGCTCAACAATATTTAACTCAATTTTACACGTTATTGGTTTCAGATTTCCTTATTCACACATGCCATTATTAGTAGGACTAATTTTAATCGGAAGACAGTAATATACTTACAAAAATATGATAGAACTCCTTACTGCAGATTGTTTTCTCTTAGAATTATAACTTCTGCAATAAGAGATCTGATGATGTGATGGCACCACTTTTTCACAGTCTTTCGGCAATGTTCATCCTTACAAGGAATAGAGTCAAGCTGCATCAACATGCAATAAGTGGAAATTTAAGAATGTTCTGGTTTATTCTAAGTTTCTAAAGAAAACATTTTCCTATATATGCATTTTAAACTGCAATTTTGTTATAATAGCTTATATGAAAACATAAATAAGACCTAATCATCATCTAAACAATACACTGAATTCCCTGGAGGTACATGGCTCTACTAGCCAATTTTACGGTTAAGGCAACTGGAATTTGAGTAACTCAAATCAAGAGCAAGGAAGCAGACAGTTAAATAGGTCGAAGAGTTAAGTTATAAATGGTCTAGACTGCAACTCAGCAGACTATAGCACCCAGAGCAAATCTGTCCACAGACTATGGAAATTCATCACAAATACAGAAAAATTAAAAGAGCATAAATGCAATTCTACAGAAATAATTAACATCACTAGGCACCTGTTTTACAAATGACAAGTATGGGATAGATGAAATGCCGGGAACGGCACTCTGTGGTTTTCTAATATTGAGTGAGAAAAGAAACCAAAATAGGACCTGGAATGATGCCCTGTTTGTGACAGTTGGCTTGAAATATAGTCAAAAAAAAGTGAGCAGCTAGAGAATGCAAACATAAGAATTTGTAACTTTTCTATTTTATTTTCTATTCTATTCCTTTCTTTCCTATACAAAAGTAATTCCTAACTTTTCTATTCTATCCATTGTGAAACATGTACCTAAAGATCCAGATCACATGAAATTACAACAATGACAAATTACAAATATAAAAAAGATACATTCTTTAAAACTCATTCCTGGCAAAAAATAAAAATAAAAAATAAATGAATAAAATAAAATAAAATCGTAGGCAAGGTCAAAAGACCAATGGCAAACTGGGAAGTAACATTCACAATTTATCTTCCAAATAAATAATCTTCCTTCCTCTTTAGAAATAAAAACAATAGGTCGGGTGTGGTGGCTCACGCCTGTAATCCCAGCACTTTGGGAGGGCAAGGCAGGCGGATCACGAGGTCAGGAGATCGAGACCATCCTGACCAACATGGTGAAACCCTGTCTCTACAAAAAATACAAAAATTAGCCAGGCATGGTGGCGCATGCCTGTAATCCCAGTTACTCGGGAGGCTGAGGCAGGAGAATTGCTTGAACCCGGGAGGCAGAGGTTGCAGAGAGCTGAGATCACACCACTGCACTCCAGCCTGGTGACAGAGGAAGACTCCGTCTCAAAAAAAATAAATAAAATAAAAACAGTAAGTATCAAAAACCCAATATACAAATAGGCAAAAGACATGAACCAACAGTTGACAAAAAGACAAAAGTCTTTAAGTGTTTTTAAAGATGACTATCCCCATAAATGTAAATAAAAACTACACTGAAAGAGCACTTCTCACCTATCTGGCAAAAATCTGCTCTTGTGACAAGCCTCAGAAGAAACTGAACATCGCAAACACTGTTGATGAAAGTACAAAATAAAATCCCCATAAAGGGGAATTTTGCAGGATCTAATAAAAGTACACATGGCAAAATTACCCAGTACTTAACGTAACTGTAAAAAGGAGTGAGGAAGATCTCTATGTGCTATAATGGAGTAATCTCCAAAATATTTTGTGAACTAAACAGAAAGGAGGAGAACAGAGAACATAGACTACTACATTGGGTATGAGAAGGAAGAAAAAGGAAGTACTTCCTTTTACAACAAAAAAGTAATAAAAATGGTTACCTATAGGGGGATACTGGGAAGACTGAAAATAGAGAATGCTTCTCTATGTATAACTTTTTATTTAATTTTGACTTCGAACCTATTTATATGGAAAGAATTCAGAAACTGAAAACTCAGAATTAGAGAAACAGAAATAAACCATGATTAACATCAAATCGGTAAAATATCTACACAGAAAAAAGATATGAAGAGACTTTTTTTTTTTGAGACAGAATTTCATTCTTGTCGCCCAAGCTGGAGTGCAATGGCATGATCTCGGCTCACTGCAACCTCTGGCTCCCAGGTTCAAGCAATTATCCTGCCTCAGCCTCCCAAGTGGCTGGGATTACAGGCACCCGCCACCACGCCTACCTAATTTTTTTGTATTTTTAGTAGAGACAGAGTTTCACCATGTTGGCCAGGCTGGTCTCAAACTCCTGACTGACCTCAGGTGATACACCTGTCTCGGCCTCCCAAAGTGCTGGGATTACACGTGTGAGCCACTGCACCTAGCCCGGAAAAAAAGACTTGAAGAGACTTTTAAAGTCAGTGTTCCATCTCTACATCCTCAGTAGTATATATCGAAAGGACTATGCTCTTTGAAAAAATCTGCAAGGAAATCTTACATTTTATTCAATAGCTTTAATTTTAACATAGCAATTTTAAAACATTTTATGTGTATTGTAAGATAAAGCAAATAAGTTGATGTCATTAAGAAATCACTATTTTCAGTGTAAGAGAAAATGAATAGAAATATATAATGAAATAAGTTAAGGGGAAGAACTTCTCTTCTGCTAAATTTGACTTGAAAACATTGATACAAACTCAATTATTTTTACTTCTTAGTTCCGACCACTGAAAGAGTTCTGAAGCAATGGCCTCCTATTGCAATGGTACCCAGGATCTTGGTTTTCAAATTATTCCCCCCTAAAAGGAACCAGAGTTTCTTGGAAAAGAGGTTCCAGATGTTAGAAAAGGACAAGATGAAAAGTGACTTACTCAAATTGAAAATGAATACAATTGAGATACATGTCCACCACCACCATTCTCTAGCAAACAATCTACTCCTGTATGAGGCACTCCAATTTACTTTTTTGTTTTGCCCTCTCCGTGTTCAATGGCTTTACATTACACTGCAGAAGTTGTGGCCTCATATCAGCAAGGTCACAGGATATAAGATAAAAACTCCTATATGCTAGCAATGAACACACTGACACAAAAATTTAAAATACAATACTACTTACAATCGCTCCAAAGAAAAATAAGTTCTTAAGTGTAAAGCTACCGAAACACGTATAGGACTCATATACTGAAAGCTAAAAATGCTGATGAAAGAAATCAATGATGTAAACAAATGGTGAGACGTATCATGTTCATAGATTGGAAGACTCAACACAGTAAAGATGTCAATTCTTCCAAAGATTTGATGCAATTCCTATCAAAATCTCAGCAAGATTTTTTTCTAGATACAGGAAAGTGTATGCTAAAATTTATCTGAAAAGACAAAGGTACTAGTATAACTAAAAACAACTTTGAAAAAGAAAATAAAGGGGCAATCATCAGCGTACCTGATTTCAAAGCTTATTATATAGCTATAGTAATCAAGACAATATATTATCAGCTGGGGGACATGCACAGATCAATGAAATAGAATAGAAAATGCAAAAATAGATCAACAAATATGTCCAAGTGATTTTTGAGAGAGGTGCAAAAAAAATTCAATAGAGAAAAAATAGGCTTTTCAACAAATGGTGCAGGAGCAATTGCATATCCATGGGTTTAAAAGCAAAAAAAGAACTTCGACCATATACAAAAGTTAACTCAAAATGCGCCATGGACTTTAATGTGAAACATAAAACTACAGAACTTTTAAAAGAAAGTAACACAGGAGAAAATTTTCAGGATCCAAGTCTAGGCAGAATTCTTAGTCTCGACAGGAAAAGCATGATCCATAAAAGAAAAAATTTATCAATTTGACTTCACCAAAATTAAAAACATTTTCTACGCAAAAGACCCTGTTAAAAGAATGGAAATAGCGTCTACAGAGTGAGAATATATTTGTAACCAAATGTTCAACAAATGCCTAGTATCTAAAATATATAAAGAACTCTTAAAATTCAACAGTGAAAAACGATCCAGTTAGAAAATGGATAAAAGACATAAACGTTTCACTGAAGAGGATATACAGATGACAAATAAGCACATGAAAAAACTATGTACAACATTAGGGGAATGCAAATTAAAACCAAAATAAGGTATCACCACATACCTCTCAGAATGGCCAAAATGAAAGATAATGGTAACATCAAATAATGACGAGGATGTGAAACTGGATCACATTCACACATTTCTGGTGACAACGTAAAATAGTGTACCACTTCAAAAAAGGTTTCTTAAACCAGGGGTTACCAGTCCATGGCCTGTTAGGAACCAGGCTGCACAGCAGGAGGTGAGCAGTGGAGGAAGGAGCATTCCCGCCTGAGCTCCTCCTGTCAAATCGGCAGCAGCATTAGCTTCTCATAGGAGCGCAAACCCTACTGTGAACTGCACAGGTGAGGGATCTAGGCTGCGTGCTTCCTGTGAAAACCTAATGCCTGATGACGTGAGGTGGAACAGTTTCATCCCCAAACCATCCACACCATCTCCCACCCCTGGTCCATGGAAAAATTGTCTTTGAAGAAACCGGTCCCTGGTGCCAAAAAGGTTGGGGGCCGCTATCTTAAACAATAAACATACAATTAACATATGAGCCAACAACTGAATTCCTAGGCACTTATCACAGAAAAAAATGGATACACAATAAAACCTATAGACAAACGTTTATAGCAACTTTATTTGTAACAGCCAAAACATGGAAACAACCCAGATGTCTTTAATAGGTGAATGGTTAAACAATCTGCGGTACACAGTTTCCATGAAACACTACTTAATAAAAAAGAAATGAACTACTGAAATACACAACAATCTAGATGAATCGTCAGGGAACTATGCTGAATGAAAAAAGGCAATATCCAAAGTATAATTCTATTTATATAACATTTTTGAAATGATAAATTTATAGAAATGGAGAACAGATTCATGGTTGCCGAGCAATGTGGAAGGAGACAGGAGAGGTGGGTGTGGCTGTAGAAGGGCAACGTGAGAGATCCCTGTGGTGATGGAAACGTTGTTTCTTGACTATAAGAAAGTCAATATCCTAGATGTGACATTGCTCCACATTTAACAAGATACCACCACAAGGGGAAACTGATGAAGAGCGCAGAGGATTTCTATTATTTTTTATAACTGCTTGTGAATCTACAGTTGTCCCAAAATAAAGTGGATATTTTTAAGTGACTGAACTACACTGAAATGAAATGAAACGTTTATCATCGTAAATTATCCAAGTTTTTCTCAGAAGTCTAATAACACACGCATGGAAAACTATAAAAGTATAAATAATTCCAAAAAGTACCTTTTACATGGTACATGAAAACGTCTTCCGGGAAGAAAAGTGGTTGTATATTCATTTAATTATCAATAAATATTGTTTTCCATCTTCAATATTATTTCACACTGCAAAGTGCTGGCTTACAAAGTAAATGCAAACTAATTTATCAAAATTAATTTTAAATCTTGTACATTTCTTCAGAAGTTTGAAAAGAAAAAAGCAATTATGCTTTAAAAAATTTTAAACTTTAATATTTTAATGAGACTTGTAAAGACATAGGAAAAAATATGGAAAATTGGCATTCCTTTAGATACAGTAAATCCAAGAATTATGAATCTGGGGCTGTAAAAATTTTCTGCTGCTATATATTTATGATCAAACACAATCACCAAAATACTACTCAAATACAAAGATTACCACGATAACAAAAAGAGAAGATCCAACAGGTGTTAGATAAATCCTCTCCAAGAAAAGTCTTCAAAAAGATAGTCTTTAAAAAGGTGAAAGAAGTCTGCATTTACACTCAGCTCACATATACATCTGTGTACTATACTATGTGAAAACAGATTACACACTGTCATAATCGGCCACCTAATGCCTCAGGGATATATAGGGTTCTCCCAGGGTTAATTTCATCCAGATTCTACAGTAAGAGTTATTTATCACAGCACAGTCCTCAGATCAAAATGCTATTACAAGAACTAGGTCCCTTCACTCAGAAAAATTATTTTTCTTTCCTTTCCTTTCTATCCTGCTTTAAAATCGCAATAATAAACTTTAAATCCTTTAGGTCTGAGAGTTTTGCAATAAAGCGTGGTACCAAGACATAACTCAATGTGCAGAAAATGAGGACTGCCACTGAAAATGTAATCTGCTCCAAGATAGATATATGGCACTTAAAAGATATTTTTAAAAATTGCCAGGTTGTGCATATGGCTTACTTTCAGTATTATTGGTATAGCACTTTAAATAACCATCTTGGAAAATTCACTGATTATTCTTGATTGATTGAAAATAGAAATGCACCTATACTGTGCATGGAACAATTGTTATTTCTCCCCCTAATAAACCTGCAATAAATGCCCTATTTCGTGTGACCAAAGGTGATTTCTAAGCCAATAGTTCTGAAGAGGTGGCAGCCATAGGGTAATTGATCAGGCACCATACCTTGCTCTTATTTCAAACTGCTTACTGAGATTTAGAAGTAATTAAAAAATAAACCAACGAGGGAGGGTAAAATTGTAGATTTAAATATAGAGTGAATCAAAGGGCGGAGAACAAATAGAGAAGATGTGGGAAATGAAGGTGAGAGAGTAGAAAGAAACCCAAGGCAGGGAGAGATGCTGGGAGGGGAAGAGAAGCCAAGAGCAAGAAGCTGAAACAGAAAAAGCAAGAACCAGTTACCAGAAGGTAGGACAAGAAAGTGGAATAGAAGAACAAGGAACGCAGAGGTCCTATGATAGAAATGCAAATGTTCTCACCATAAGTGTTTACCACTAACTTCAATTTGGGTTTTAAAATGAATTTTTTAAGGGCAGGGTCTCACTCTATTGCCCTGGCGTGAGTGCAATTCTTCCGTTTCGATCTCCCGAAGTGCTGAGTTTACAGGCGTGAGCCACCACACCTGGCCATAAATAATTGTAATATAGAAAAAACTACAGTATCAATTGCAGATTTTTTCTAGGAATTTGGTATGTGTTTAAGATGATTTGATTATCAATACGGTTTTTAAAGTATAACAGTTTGTCACTTTAAATTTCAACCAAAGGGGAAAGATGGATGTAACTCCCAACACACCATTTTGTTTCTTCAGCACATATGCTATAAATGGCAACTGGAGGCCTTACTATTCAAACGTGTTGCATAACCCATCGGTACTCCATGTCAAATGCATCATATGACACATAGGCAGTACTATTTCCAATACAGAAATTCCCCAAATTGTAAGTCCCCCCACTCTCTCCCAGCACTCACAATTACATAACAGAGTGGAGTCTTCTCTGCCTCTGAGGGGAGGGGGGACTCCTAATACAGTCAGACTGACAGAATCAACAGCTTCTCACCCAGTGCTCCACGATCAGACAGACCAGGTGGTTGGGATAGTGACAGCAGCACTGGGCCAAGGTAACAAAACCTGGGACAAGCAATCCAACACCAGCTTGTCATATATTGCTAAGAAGTTTTAAAACACCTGGGAAAGAAACATTCGTATCTTTCAACAGCAATTTTCAAGTTATTTCTATCGAAAATATCAATAAACCTAAGGAGGCCCAATATTAACAAGAGAATCCACTCCCCCTAAACACACACAAATTCAAATAACTCTTCATTCATTAACATTATAAGCCTGGCATCTGAGTGGTACGTCCCAGAGCTACATTTGCATAATGATATTCTGTTAAATCTAAGTGCTTTAAAATACCCATTGTTCTTTGCACCTGTCTGATGAGAATCTGCCCCAGTAGTTCCTAAAATCTAGATAACTTAAGAGCTTCATTAAACAGATTGCATATAATTCAACAGCTTGTCTATCAAGCACCTGTTGTGTCAGGTATTTGGCTGGGGCTATCCAAGAATATAGAGACTAGTGTGACTCCCAACCTCTTGGAGCTTACATTCTACCACTGAATAAGCAAACTAATAAAAGTGGTCAGAATGTTAAAGCATTCTCTGGTCTAAGAATGCTGAAGGCCATGGGATAAGAGGAAAAAAACTTCTCCTGTCCCTCATGTTTTGCAGCTTGCAAAGATGACAGCAGAATGGCAGAATCAGAAGCAAAACAAAGTGTTGCAATATTCTGCTTATAAAGTTTCTTTGTGAGTGTGTCTGTTGCTGTAAATAAAGTAACTCCAAGGCAAGGTGGATGCCTCAAGATTCAGCCAAACAGAGCCTTCTCCATTTGCCCTAAGACTTTATGGGTCACAGGTACAGTACGAATTCCTATCTCCAGGGCTTTATTACTGAACATTATTCCTTTCTCCAGAATGCCCTGGATAGTCGCATCCCCCAAAGAGTTCCACAACGCCTGAAAATGCTGTCTCACAATTACTGAACTCCTGAAAGTGAGGTTCACAATTGATACAGCCTGAGTGTCCTCACAGCGCGCCACCCAGGAGCCCAGCATCTCCTGGAGTGGAATGTTAGCACTAAGGGACCAGGCGGTGATCCTGTGGTGGGGACAGACACTTTAGAGGAGGTATCCAAAATGTTTATCTGAATGCATCCCTGGCCAGGTGTAGAAATACTCATCACAAACAAGCAAAAATAGACAATCAAAAAATTAAAAACTAAAGGTCTAGCCTCTATGATTCTTCTAATAATAGCCTGCTAGTATAGTTCCTAACTGGCCACCTTCCCTAAGGTATCGGCCGTATTTCTGAATTCTGTATGAAACAACAACAACAAAAAAAACTTAACCTTAGAGAAAAAGGGAATGTATTCACTATGCAAGTGGGTAGCCCTAGCATGGAGGACATCTACCATTCCAGGACCCAGATTCCTCGAGTGCCATCAGGCTCAAGCCTCCAGGCTCTGCTCCCTGTGTGTGCTGCATTCTGCTTGGTGCCAGGAAGGCGGCCACTTGGCAGCCCACACACCATTAGCAATCCAACCAGAAAAGGCAGTCTCTCCCTGCTACTCCTACAGAAAAGCACCAAATGGGACTCCAATTGACCTGGGTGATCACATGCCCATTCCTTGAACTAACGCTGTGTCTCCAGGGTGATGCCATAAGGTTCTACAATGAGGAAAATGCCAAAAACAATCCCTGAGGAAACCAGCATAACTGCCGGAGTTCTTAGGAAAACAGACTGAAAACCAGGGCTCTGATTAAGATGTTCTTGGGAAAAAAACTGCACCAATGTTCCAAACCACGCCCTAGAAATGGGTTTACCATATTCCTATCCATAACAATCATTTAACACTATTTGAAGTTGAAAAGAGGAAATAATATTTAAAATGTTTAACACATTTATTAAATGCTTGAAACCCACCCCATTTTGCCTCCATCTAGGACACGTTTTTATTTACTGTAGCATAAGTACATATAAAGATCTCAAATTAAGTCTTCCAGGGGATGACTGCCAATTGGATTCATTCTCAAAATCAGTATCAATGCTTAAAGCTGCTACAACCTTCAATCCTACAGAAAATTCTAGCTGCATAGTAATTCCTGAAAGCACTTAATTCCATTTTGAGATCGTCTTTACAGAAAAAATTTTTGAGTCCTACCTTAACTTATGCTGTAAGCGTGAACATTGTAATGATGACACTACCTATGGGTTAGCCCTGCTCTGTGAGGAGCAGTAGCTGGGGGAAAAAAGAGGAAAAAAAAAACAAAAAAAAACAAAAAACATTGTAATGGTTAGCTAATTGCTCCAAATATTTGCCCCTCATTAAAACAACTTCACGTTAAAACAAATTGTCAAAGATCACCACTTCCAGTACAAGAAATGAATGAGGGCTGGGTGTGGTGGCCCATGCTTCTAATCCCAGCACTTTGGGAGGCTGACGCAGGCAGATCACTTGAGGTCAGGAGTTCGAGACCAGCCTGGCCAACATGGTGAAATCCTGCCTCTACTAAAAATATAAAACTTAGCCGGGGGTGGTGGCATGGGCCTGTAGTCTCAGCTACTCAGGAAGCTGACACAGGAGAATTGCTGGAATCCAGGAGGCAGAGGTTGCAGTGAGCCGAGATCCTGTCACTGCACTCCAGCCTGGGACACAGAGTAAGACTCTGTCCACCCCCCCAAAAAAAAAGAAAAAAGAAAATGACTGGGAATAGCTTATATGTCAATCTATGAATATCATTAATGATTTAAAGTTTTATTATGCTACATCATTTATGTTACTATATACTTTTTATATTTTTAAAGCAAATGTAATTTAGAACTACATCTACCACACATAACTAAGAGCCTGCAAAGAGGAAAATGTGCTTAATCACAAATCATGAATCCAATAGCAAAGAAAATTCAGAGTTTATTGTTTGTTTTTTTAGAAGATACTGTCACTGGGGACTTTGTTTCTGTGTCATGACCAAGTCATGGGAAGAAAAAGTGGAGGGAGGTGACGGCCTAGGCAGGGGAAAAAGCAGAACAGGAGGCTCAAGACTGGTGAAGAAGGGGAGTGGGCTGGGCGTGTGGCTCATGCCTGTCATCCCAGCACTTTGGGAGGCCAAGACAAGAGGATTGCTTGAGCCCAGGTGTTCAAGGCTGGCCTGGGCAACACAACAAGACCCCATCTCTACAAAAAAAATAATAAGCCAGGTATCGTGGCATGCACCTGAAACCCAGATACCAGGGAGACTGAGGTGGGAGGATCACCTGAGCCCAGGGAGACTGAGACTGCAGTGAGCCGTAATCGCACCACTGCACTGCAGCCTGGGCAACAGAGTGAGACCCTGTCTCAAAAAAAGATAAAAAAAGATAAAAAATAAAAAAAATAAAAGAAGGAGAGCAAGAGTAAAAAGACAGTGAAACATAAAATGCCAAATTCCTTAAGACTGTGAGTGTGCACATACACATCAACAAAAGAAGCATCCAGAGTCTCTAAAAGATTAAATCATGTGACTTTACACATGATTCCAACAGGAAAAGAAAGAGGTGCTTAAAGAAATTAATGTGGTCAAGCAGGTATTTTTCTGATGAGTTTAGATTTTTAAAGGAAATGTTTAACAGAAAGATATATCTTTTTTTTTTTTTTGAGACAGAGTCTTGTTCTGTCGCCCATGCTGGAGTGTAGTGGCGCGATCTCGGCTGACTGCTACCTCTGCCTACAGGGTTCAAGCGGTTCTTCTGCCTCAGCCTCCTGGGTAGCTAGGATTAGAGGCATGCACCACCATGCCCAGCTAATTTTGTATTTTTAGTAGAGATGGGGTTTCACCATGTTGGTCAGGCTGGTCTCGAACTCCTGACCTCATGATCTGCCCGCCTCAGCCTCCCAAAGTGCTAGGATTACAGGCATGAGCCACCGCGCTCGGCCTCAGAAAGATACATTATTTGTATAAAAGAACGCAGGGATCTCTAAAATTCCTAAAATTCCTATCAGGAAACAATGGCAGAATAAAATCAGGTTTGCAAAAATTGAAAACGTTTCTCTTAGTTATATTACATTGTGACAAACAATTACAGACAACACACTTAGTTCTATACCTACTTTCTTGGTCAGATAAAATTATCTTCAGAATACATACAGAAAATAAACATTGGAAAGAGAAAACTAAAATGCAACGGTAAGCAAAAATAAAGGAGGGGATCTTAGATCATCCAAATATACTGCAGCCTCCCAACTCGTATGAATTATAACACAGAGACTTGGGGATAAGTTCATGGAACACCCACCTCAGTCTTTAAAGAGCGGTAACAAACACGAGGGCTTCCGAGAGTTGGCAGCGTCCTACTTCTTGATCTGCACAGCAACTGCCCAGATGTTTATTTTACAGTTGGTTGAACTGTACATCTGCTTTATGCACTTTGTTATATTTCACCACCACCCCCCCCAAAAAAGAGGTTAAATCTAAAAGATACAGGATTACTGGACAAGGGCAAGCACTGTCTCAATTTTCCAAAACTACAGATATTTATATTTACTGTGAATCCCTAGCAAGATTCTTACAAGCTAAGAAAATAGCTTGTAAAAGCTAATGAGGCTGACATGGGAATTCATAAGCTACAAGGCTGTGAAACTTCATTTTTCAACCATGGTATCCTTCAGGAACTATGGCCTGTAAGTGCTATGAGGTGTCTATTTGTTCAGTGCAGTCCTCATGACAATGGGGTGAGAGGAAAGGACAAGCTGGAGAAATACCATGAATGCTGGAACATGATTTAACTTTGAAGACAATAAAGAGAACGAACAGCAGGATCAAGTTCACTCTAGAGGAAGACTCTGCAGACATGCTGCAAAGTTCTATGCCCCGGCCTCTCAACATCTGAAGGTAGGAATATAGGAGGCATAAAATAGCAGATTTAATGGGTAATGAATTTGGGACTAATAGATGAGTTTAGAGGCTATGTTCTGAAATAAGGATCAGAAGCCTTTGTTAAAATATAAATTGCAACAAGAGGTGTCTACAGGAATAGATTTGTGGGTGGAAAGTTGAGGGTATTCCCAGTGATGGCTTCTATTTCTTCCATGAAAGGCACTGTGAAGATGGAGGGAACAGGGGATTGAGAAGAATGGGGAAGATCTAAGAAGGTGATGCAAAGAACAGATAAGAAATCTAACTGGAAACACAACCTAAGTGTTAAGATTTAAATTTACAAATGGCAGCCAGACCCAGTGGCTCATGCTGTAATTCCAAGCAACATGGGAGGCTGAGGCAGCAGGAGGACTGCTTGAGCACAGGAGTTAGAGGCCACGGTGAGCTATGATCGCACCATTGCACTCCACCCCAGGCAACACAGTAAGACCCCATCTCTAAATAAATATATTTGCAAATCGCTAATGGGACATTTTCACAATTTTCTTCAGTGGACAGCTACATTTTAAAAGTAACTCCATAATCTATGTGAATGACGCATTTATATTTTATGAACTTTAGCTCTAGTTTCAGAGAATATTCACAATTTTTAAATATAAGATACTCTGAAATCTTCACTTTAACAGAAAAACACCTTCCTGCAAATTTTAATAAAGTGTGTCAATGGAATTAACAAATAACATGACTAAGAAAGGACTAGATTTGGCCAGATATTTCCCACCGCAATTTAATCAAAGAAAATGAGAAAATAAACTGTAGCTTAATTATATAATTAGAGCTTCCCCACAGACACAAGAAAGTAAACCACTTTCACATGTAGTGAGTGTTGGCTGGGGGATTATTTTAAGCATCTATTGTTACACAGCAGTGAGGCCTCTTTAACGTGATCAAGTACGTACACTTTAAGTCCAGTCATTTCCTTGGTTAGCTGCTTCATTCTGTTTTCATTCTGAGATATTCAAGCATAATCTAGTCAATAATATTTTGCCCTTATCCGTCAGGATATACTTGTAATAAGGGCAGGGGTTAACATATTAGCTAGCAGGGCTATTTAAATAATCTAACCGAAACCTATAAAGTCAATATTAATTCCCAATGAAACATAATTAACTTCTGTGATTTCATACATGGGTAGCTTTGATATACATGAAAAAAATGTAGACTGATTACATTTGACAATTTTCTTTCAGCTATTAAAACACTAAATGACACCACAAAATATTCTTACAATTGAAGTGTTAAGACTGTTAAATTTAACTTTTATTATGTTACCTATACTTTTTTTCACGGAAAACTCTCGAATAATCATGGGAACCAATGAAAAGTATAAAAACAACTTTTTCCTTATATTCAACTTTCCAGACATAAATGTAAGGCATAAAACAGTCACATTGGTTTCTAACTGGTTTATAGCCCTGGTTTTTTTTTTTCCGTTTGACTTAATAATCTGAATGCTGGTTAGACGAAAAATGGTCGGGCCAGGCGCGGTGGCTCACGTCTGTAATCCCAGCACTTTGGGAGGCCAAGGCGGGCAGATCATGAGGTCAGGAGATCAAGACCATCCTGGCTAACACGGTGAAACCCCATCACCATTAAAAACACAAAAAAGTAGCCGGGCGTGGTAGCAGGTGCCTGTAGTCCCAGCTACTTGAGAGGCTGAGGCAGGAGAATGGCGTGAACCCGGGAGGCGGAGCTTGCAGCGAGCCGAGATCTCACCACTGCACTCCAGCCTGGGCAACAGAGCAAGACTCCGTCTCAAAAAAGAAAAGAAAAATGGTCTGAAATGTGGCTATGGAGCCCGGTTCCAACATGAAATGTGTTCCCTGAGCAAGTCAGTTACCTAACTTTCACCTCCAACCTCATGAGATGAGGAGGACATGAAGACGTACAGAAAGCATCTGCATGGAAACTGACATGCAGGACACGCTCAAACATCGAAGGCTGCTTTTTCTAGTGATCTTCTAGATGAAATCTAAGTTAATGTTCCTTCACCAGCAAAAGGCAGCATGCTCCCTTTAACCATGAACTGTATCATCTGTGTATGTTAATCGAGTCATCAATAGTTTCTATTCATGACAGGGGAAATATCATCCCTTGTAATAGGTCTGGCTTTGACGGGCAGCTCCACTAACCATTCAGAAATAGACTGGGTAAACTGTTACAGAAACTACACACAGGGCACTACTACTAAGAGCTACACATTACTTTTCCAATTTTACAAAGAGCATAAACAGAGAACATATGCTATTCTAATAATTCCCACGAGTGGTATAAATATAACTCAGCTCATTTGTGTTTTAATTTTTTTTAGAAATTATGGTTACTTCAAAAATTGGGAGTCATGTGAGTTCCTATGTTCAGTATATTTTATAAACCCAAATGTGGGCTAAGGTTATAGCAACTTTTATTCCAAATGCCATCAATTTTCAAAATAACCCCCAAGATGAAAGATACTCATCAAAGTTTGTAAGTGGCTATCCAGAATTAAGTCAAGCACTTTAAGAAAAGGATAGTAAAAAGGGATATAATCTACTTAATGGTTCTTGAATTTTTCCATGCCATTACTTACACCACTTACCTATCTATCCTCTACTCAAAAAAGGGAACAATGATAACAGGAAACAAAATAGAAATAGAATTGCCGCGGGGGGGGAAAAAAAGCTAAATTGGGATAATATAGAAAAAGTACTTTAAAAGAACTAATGACACTGTGGGATATGATCACCAGAAAAACACACATATCGACCAAACACTTCACATACCCTTTACGTCTTGTTTTCCCTCAAGACAGACCCTAACTACAACAAAGTATTCCCATGTAGAGCTTGTTTCTGCATCTATGATGTGACAAATTATTTCTTCAACCTGGTGTCTGTTCTGATTTAGAATCCCACTCTTCAGAAAATACAGGACAGAACTCATTTCCTCATCAGACACTGTGAATACCTCAATTTTTTCATGCTCCTCAGAACTTCAAAAAGAGAAAAAAAAAAGGGGGGTTTCCCTAGGTCACCAACAATCAGTAATAATCTGAAAAAGAGAAAAATTTCTTTTCTCTTTCCTTCAGGAATGTAAATGGGAAGGAATGGTAAAACCCCAAACAGTGTATCTGTGACAGCCCATGAGTGGTTCTGTTATTCAACATGGAAACAGAAATATCTACTTCAGCTTGTCTGGGCCTCAAATTTCCTTAGGTGTCCGGCCAAAGAACACGTAACTACAGGCACAGCTGGTCTATCAGCCTCTAAATAAATAAAAACAGGAGCCACAGCCTGTGAACTAAGCTCTGTATGTAAATCTCGTGTTTTCAGTAAATCCACAGACCTCTCGTCGTGGCACACCCTCCTTGCTACCAGCAGGAATGATCTCTTCCCCCATTTAGCTCAAACAATTACTTTCCTAATCCCACATACATGATCACTAGCCTCCTAAGAAGAATTCGCAAAAATATTGGGGATCTCTGGAATGTGTATCAAGTATTTGGATATCAAAAAAAAAAACTCCCAAATCCTGACAATTTTTACAGTTACTAGGGTCAGAAGTACAGTGATTTTGTATTTAAGTGACAGATTTTTCCATTTTGTAAAACTTTTTAAATGAAACTTTTTATAAATATATATTTATATATTTATAAAATTATATATTATACATTATAAGAAATGTACTTAATTTCTCGACATACAAGGATTTTCCTGTTATATTTTGGTTGATTCCTTCTATAATTCCATAAGAAAAATACTCTACATTTCAATCATTTGAAATTTATCAATACTTGCTTTATAGTCCTATATGTAATCAATGTCAGATGTTCCATGTGCTTGAAAAGAATGCATTATACAGGAACTGTAACATTCTATGAATGTCCATGAGGTCAAATTTGTTGATTAATCATGTTCATTAAGTCTTCCATATCCTTCTAAGTTTTCTGTCTGCGAACTATATTATTCAGAAAGGTATGTTAACTTACCACTAGGATTGTGCATTCAGCTAATTTTTCTTCTATTTCTGTATATTTTTGCTTTATATAATATGTACCTATATCTGAACTGAACCTTTTACCACAGAGTAGTGATCCTCTTCATCTCTAACGCCTTTTGCCTTGATTTCTATTTTGTCTGATATCAACAAGTTATACCAGCTTTATTTTGCTTAAAGTGAGCCTGAAATATAATTTTCCATTATTTTGCCTTCTGTATCTTTGTTTTTAGATATGCTTCTTGTAAACCTAGTATCTCAGATGTTTTTAATCCAATCTGACCTGTCTTTTAGCAGAATCCTCTAGTCTATTTACATTTATTGTAATTACTGACACTTGGATTTATAGCTATCATGCTATTGTGTGCTGTTTTTCCTGCCTCCTCTATACTCTCTTCATAGTAGACAGTGGTGTTAAGGCCCATTTTCTAATTTTTCTCCTTGTGTTGAGTAATATCAATAAATTGTTAGGTAAAATGATTCACCAATTTTTATTATTTATATGTCCAAATATAACTTTCCTAAATTCTCATGCTTCTAGTTGATAGCAAAACATAGGACATAAAATCTTTATGAAATTACAATACAACTACCATCTGGCCTTTAAGATTAACCAATCTATGGAAGTACAAGGCTGCCAATTAAAAATGACAACAGTAGGCTCTCAGAACTGCTGCAGCTTAGTCAGTAACCAAGCTGTTTTCAAATTTTTTATTCCAGTTTTATCCAATGAAACTAAGATATATTATCACAACATAGATATCTATTTATGTATGTAGTATCAGATATTATTGATTCTTGGGGCAACCAGATGTCACTAATTGTGTTTACCCTATCATAATTCTCCTTTAATACCCAGCTCAAAATAAAAACCAGTTAAAGCCAAATTCTTCAGAAGCAAAACAGTGTCATTCCACTTTTAATGGGGGGAAAAAACTATTTTAACAGTCCTACTAATTTTTTTAAGTGTCACACAAACTATCACACTGCAAGATAAATCGTGAGAAATAAACAAGCCAGTACAAAGCCTAGCATCACAACACAGTAAATACGACGTTGGTGACTGCAGAAGGGAAAGATGAGACATCACCAGGAAAAGGTTTTCCCAAACACCTCACTGACTGGTGGTTCAAGGTAAGACTGTTAGTCTTGTGGCCCAAAGGCTCTATCATGGTCTAGAGTTGATTAGGAAAAATGCCTCAGGGCAAAGTTAAAGACAAACAATTATAAAAAGCAAAATGACATATTATCAGTATTATTAATTTACAAGAAAATAACCACCAAGAAGACTGAATACTGAACTCTTCTGGTCAATGTCATCTGTCCCACTAGAACTACACTGGAGAGCAGATAATAATCAGATATGTGCTGAGTAAATTTGGAATCACAACAAAGGGATTTACTGGTTTCAGAAGTTCATGGCATCACACCACATCCATTTCCACTGTGGGAATATGCCTGCCTTAGGATGCTGTCCCCAAATAATGCCTATACAGACACTGATAAACTTTGTTTTTTTCCACACTCATTGTTAAGTGACAACTTCTTCCTTGTGGCACATCCATCCTGTTTTATGATAGACTGAGTGTCACCCTCTCTCTCCTTCTTTGATCCATTATATACTGATAGACTTAAAATGGTTTACCTCTCCTAAGCCAAACTTACCGTTAGTAGGTACCTTACCCATCCATCACCAATAGCATGACCTTTTGTTATTGGGCTACATTAAAAAGCAGGCACAAATGCGAGAGGCATAAAGTCCCCAAACTTCATCCTCTACCTGCTACTTCAAGAGTCCAACACTGCCCAAGGAATAAACCTTCTGTATCTACCAATCCAGGATGTGGTCTTAAGATACACGTACTCTTAGGCCAGGTGCGGTGGCTCATGCCTATAATCCCAGCACTTTGGGAGGCCAAGGTGGGCAGATCACGAGGTCAGGAAATTGAGACCATCCTGGCTAACACGGTGAAACCCCGTCTCTACTAAAAATACAAAAAAAATTAGCCAGGCGTGATGGCGGGTGCCTGTAGTCCCAGCTACTCGGGAGGCTAAGGCAGGAGAAGGGCATGAACCCGGGAGGCGGAGCTTGCAGTGAGCCGAGATCTCACCACTGCACTCCAGCCTGGGCGACCGAGTGAGACTACACCTCAAAAAAAAAAAAAAAAAAAAAAAAGATACATGTACTCTGGCCCAAAAAGGCAGGTATGACTTCCACAGTTTCCTTGCCTGTATCCTTTGCTTCTTAGTCCTCTGCCCTCACAAGGCTGGTCCCCCCCAGAACACATGCCTAGCCAGCTCCTTCATGGACACTGTGTTCAGTCACTCAGGTCCAACAGCCAAGCACAGTTCCATCCAACAGTAACCCCCTCCCTCCCCAGCCCCATTCCCCTTCCGGTTGGAGAAGCAGGCTTCTTTTTCAGATGACTAACTCCAAGAATGACGTTCTCTTTAAGTGATGATGAGCCATAGTCTAATAAGGGTGAGACCCTGCTCTTCCCACAAAACCACAGCCCTCATAAAGTCAAAGGTATACATCTAAATAGGGTGTTGTGTGTTTGTTTTGTTTTTTTTTTGTTTTGTTTTTTAAACTGCAACCACAGGGCAGCTGAAGGCAATGGGGGACTGAGGAAGGAGGCAGCAAAAGTAGGAGAGGGGCAGGAATCCAGAAGGGAAATGAGAACAAAACTGAAATGCACTTCAACATCCTGCAGCCAAAGGGGTAAAAAGAAGAAAGAAGTGCAGACCAGTCACATAAATGCCACAGTGACATGCATAAAAACATGAGGGGCACACTCCAGGGACAGAGCCTGACAACATGACAGGCTACATGGCATCAAGCTTTCATGTGACAGGCAGCTTTTCACATGTGCATCTTAAGACTGGAACTTGCTATAGATAAACCTTAAGTAGTTAATAAAAGCAAAAGCCATCCTCTATTCAGTGTTTGCTGCCATGTTCCAGGCATAGTACTTGGCACTTTTTATTTCATTTGATCAGCTCAGAAAGTCCTCCAAATGAGTATTTAAAAAAAATAACAGCTCACTTTTTGAAAAACAATTTCAACTTTTATTTCAGATTTGGGGGTACATACACAGGTTACATGGGGATACTGAATGATGCTGAGGTTTGGGGTGCAGACGATCCCATCGCCCAGGTAGTGGGCATAGTGCCCAACAGGTAGGTTTTCACCACACTGTGTCTTCCTCCCTCCCGCTCTAGTAGTCTCAAGTCTCTACTGTTCGCATCTTTATGTCCATATGCATTCGATGTTTAGTTCCCCCTTACGAGAACATGTTGTTTTTGGTTTTCTGTTCCTGTGTTAATTCACTAAGGACCTCCAGCTGCATCCACCTTGCTGCAAATGACATGATTTTGTTCCTTTTTAGGGCTGCATAGTAGTCTATGATGTATATGAATGGCTCACATTTATTGCACACTTACCTTGGTAACAACTGTGAGTCAGGTACTAGTATTATTCTAGCTTACAGTGGAAAAAGCTGAGTCAGAGAGGGTAATAAAATTGCCTTAGATCACACAGTTATCAAGTAGCGAAGCCAAGAATCAAACCCAAGCAGTAAGCCTGGGCTATGCATTAAAACCTAAGTGCATCACCATTGAGCTTTGCTGTCTCTGATGTAAACATCGTCCCCACTTTAGAGGTGAGAGACATTTAGGGAGGTAAACACACCAAGGCCTCACAGAAATGCAGGGCTGAGCTAGGACCTGAATCCACCTCGTCCTCTGTTATAATACTCCTTCTCTCATTGTGGAATTATACATATTTAAGTACTTAGGAAGCAATATATTTACATTTAAAGTGAACCTCCACTTATTTTCAGAGACTTACTACACAAAAGGAAAAAAAAAAACATATTTAGTGTGTTTGTAACTGGCCAGATACTAAGCCACGCTCTAATGCATAAATTATTCCCTGAGAATTAATAAAGTACTTAAGAAACTTGTATTAACTCTTTCAGGCCACAGGGGTACCATTCAGTGAACTGAATTCTTAATTTACTAAAATGGTACCCGGGAGGTTCAGAAGAACATAACTTCCTCTGAGGGCACGGGGAGAAAAAAACTTGTAAAGCCACTTAGGAATATAAACTAAATTCAGAACAAAATTAAAAACCATGCCACAGGGAAATACGGTTCTAGTAGATTAGCCTCTGGCCCTAAAAATTTGTCAGAAATGAAACAGGGAGTTTGAAAATATCTAGGGACAGAAAACCACCTTCAATGGCACATTTGAGCCCAATGGCTAGGGTCCTGGAGCCTTGACTGCAGTAATCAGAGAACAGGTAAAAAGTTATTTTGTTCCAACTTCATCAGGTACTTCTGGGAAAGGCATAGTAAGAGCAACAGCTTTATGACATCACCAGATCTCCAACTGGTATTCAACATATCATATATACACTAATAATGCAAAATTAGACTCTTTCACCTATAAAATATTAATAAATTACTAATATATTAATATTACTAAATTATCAATAATGTAATTAATATATTAATAAATTGTTAATATTGTAATTATTAATATTGCCTGTAGTCCCAACTACTCAGGAGGCTAAGGCAGGAGGATTGCCTGAGCACGAGTTGGAGGCTGCAGTGAGTCATGATCACACCGCTGAGCTCCAGCCTGGGTGACAGAGTGAGATCTTGACTATTAAAAAAATTAAAAATAAATGAATGTTAACTCTATTGTTATTAGCACAAGGGTACCAGAGAGCACAGCACACTTGTAGAATCTGAAGTAGCTTCGTCGATCAGGACCATACGTACATTGCGGTGCTGGCAGGAAGGAGAGACAAGGTGGAGCCTAGGAAGAAAGTGAAGCTAGATGAAGAGCCTTGCACGGAGGCTCACAGGAGCTCCACTAGCCCAGGTAACACCTCACAGTGAACTGGAAAGGTCCCCACCCACCGAAACCAGCCCCAGAGCTGCAGACAAGCTGGCAGGACTCCTCTTCTCGCTGGTGCCCACATGCAGGGCACAATCAGCTTTATTATGGGCAGCAGTTGTGCATGCACAGGAGTCTGAATTTTATTCTTAAGACAGCAGGAACCTCCCTGAAAGATTTTAAGCAGAAAAGGATGCAGTATCACAAGTTGCACTGTGGAAAAATTGAGACTCTAAATCTTAAAAATTAGACCCAAAAACATTTTATCTAGGAGTACAAGTGCCAGAAACATCTAACAATGGGGTTATTCTAAAAGAATTGTTTTGATTATTATGCTTAAAAGACAGAAAACAAGAACTGAATAACTGCAGTGGGTGATGACACTGCAATTCCAACAGACTCAACGCCTGACTACCGATGTCACGGCAGCCCAAGCTGTGTTATCTAGACGGGGTGACCTGCATCCTAAAGGATCAAACATTACTGCGAGAAACTATTTAATATGAAAAATCTCAAATTTCATGGAACAACATCATTTACTACCGAGGAGGAAATACTCTAGAGAAGCAGTGAAACAGGAAAGAGATGGCAAAGCATCGCCTGGGAAAACAGATAACGCTGAGGGGTCTTTTCAGCCGTGCCACCATCCTGGAATTTGGGTTTCTGTAAACATGTTACAAGCCCTGATACATTACTATACTCCCATCTTCAAATCAGAAATAATTTCCCGGAAAAAAAGATAACTCACGTTATTGAATGGTGGGGTTTTTCTGCCATTTAAATAAAATGGCATTGCATATTATGCTTATTGTAAGAATGTCTAAGTTAAATATATTTAATGTGTTAATATCACTGAGTAGGATTTTACATTTTTTTTTTCAGGAAATTCTCATCTCTTAATGACAGCTACTTTGGTTGGTTGACATACTACGTTTATATTAAAAGGTTAGTTCAGTCTCTTTTTGTTTCCTAACATTGTCATGTCCCAATATCTTTTTTCAATGTATTCTTTTGAAGATGTTATTTATCTGGAACAAGTCAGGTCCCAGAGAAACCAGGAAATAGATATCAGCATAAGCATTTTCACTATAAAATCCGTAAGTTATCTGAAAATAAAATCCTCCAAATCCAAAATGCAGTTCCTAATAACATTCCCTCTGTGTACTTCAATGCAGCAGTGATCAAACCACATTCCGTGGAGACCCGAAGTTCTACAGCAAGACTTCAAAGACTTCTATAAACGCTTAACTTCTTGCAACATGTTTTAAAATCTGTAATAAAGCACAACAGTCATTATCAGATGGGTACTATTCAAATTTTTATGTAAGTTGTCCCCAAAGCACTACCCTGTGTGGTAGGTCAATTTGTGCTTGTGTGGACCTGGAAATGAAGCATCTCTTGTTATTACTGTACAACAGTAAGACTGGCAGTAATCATGTCATTAACTACAAAGGCTCACCACTCATCATTTTCTGAATTTAGGACTGCTGAACTTTTATGTTCACTCTCACAGAACTTACTACCAGGTACACTCCTGCAGTATATGTGAAAAGGTAAATTACACACTAGACAGGGCTCAGGCCCATCTGATTGAAACGTGCTTTCAGCATGCCATTACACTCAGTCCAGCAACAACAAAAAAGAACACGATATCCACCTATTCTGAGAATGGTAATGCAGTTTTAACGTTTGTTGCAAATTTTGGGGTATCTTCTATTTATGATAACAAGAGCAACTGTCACATTTTTATTCAGCCTGGAAATAAACTGTCTACAATTCTTCTTTTAAGCTTCCATATCAACATAAGCAAAGCACATCTTGAAATTGCAAGAGAAACTGTTTTCAAAAGCTAATAACTGCCACTACTTAAGTTTAAGTCAGAATTTCCTTATACAACTAACGAGAAAAAAAATTGGATCCTGAACTAGGTACAGAGCTTCAGCTTTGCAAGATAAAAGCAGCTGTGGAGACTAGATGCATGACAATGTGAATGCATTCGATGCTGCTGAACTGTATACTTAATGATTCAGATGAACAATTAGGATGTATTTTACCACAATTTTTAAAACATTTTTTAAAATTGGATATGTAGGGAGTTTCATTGTTCACTTTTTACTTTGTATTTTCTAATCCTGAAGACATTTAATTCTGTAGATTTTTTTCCCTGCACATAGTTTTCATTGTGTCCATAGGCTTTGGTACAAAATATTCCTTTTATTGCTTTGTTTGATCTAACTAAACTTAGTGAAAATTTACATGCATTTCTAGGTTTTTTTTTTTTTTTGGTTGTATGTGTTTAGCAACTATGGTTTAGTGTCTATACACCTTCACTGTTTATCTTCTTCATAAATGTCTTTTATCAATAATGTGTCCTGTAATATGTTTACTGCTTTCAACTGTTAGTCTCAACTGATCTGACATCAACACTGCCATTCTGTTTTCTCTGTTTGTATGGTATCTTTTTGCCCATCTCTTCACTTTCATCTTCCCCTTTAACAATTGAAGTGTTACTTGTTATCAGCTGTATTTTAAGTCACTTTCCAATCTTGTCTTCTAACAGAAGTCAGTCCATTCACATTTAATTAAACCTTTTATTAAGAGATAATTATCGATTCACAAGCAGTTGTAAGAAATACTACAAAGAGATCCCATTCACCCTTGACCAAGTTTCCCATGACAATGACACTTTGAATAGCGAGTGCAATACCACATACAGGTTACTGACATCAATACAGCCAAGATAGAGTATTTCCACCACCACAAGGATCCCACATGTCGCCCTTTCATTAGCCACATCCATGTCCTTCCTACTCTCTTCTGCTCTTTAGCCACTGGAAGCCACTAATCCAGTTCTAGAATTTTGTCATTTCATAAATATTACATCAATGGAATTATACAATATATAACCTTTTAGAATAAGCTTTTTATCACTCGACGTGGAGATTCACACACAGTAGGTGCATCAATACTTTGGCCCTTTTTATTGTGAGAAGTAATCATGATACAGAAGTACTATGGTTTAATGCGTCCACTGAAGGACATCTGGGTTGTTTCTCATGTAGGGGTATTTATTATAAATAAAGCTTCTCTAAGCATTGGTGTACAGGTTTTTACATGATTATGTGTTCATTTCTCTGAGATAACTATCCAAGAGTACACCTGCCGAGTTGTATGGTAGTTCTACCTGCGTTTAGTTTTATAAGAAACCGCCAAACTGTTTTCTAGAGTGGCTGTACCATTTTACATTCCCACTAGCAATGGATGAGCAATGTTTCTCTGCATCTTCACCAACATTTGGTGTTGTCTTTTTTTTTTTTAGCCCTTTAGCAGAAGTTTTTCTCCCTATGGCTTTAATTGTCATTTCCCCATTGGCTAGTAACATTGAATGAATGTCTTTTTCTGTGATTATTTGCCATTTAAATATCCTCTTTGGTGAAAAGTCTGTTGATGTCTTTTGTCCATTTTCCAACTGGATTGTTTTTTCCTATTGAATTTTGAAAGTTCTTTACATATTCTAGATACTAGTCTCTTGGCAGATATATTGGATGCAAATATTTCCTACTAGTATGTAGCTTGTCTTTCCATCCTCTTAATATGCTCTTTCATGGAGAAAAAGTCTAACTGGTTCTAACTTACCAAGTTTTTCTTTTATGGATTGTGATTTTGGTGTAAAGACTAAGAACTTACTGCTTAGTTTTGGATTCTGAAGACTTCCTCCCCACCTTTTTTTTTTTTTTTTTTTTTTTTGAGATGGAGTTTCGCTCTTGTTGCCCACGCTGGAGCGCAATGGTGTGATCTCGGCTCACCGCAACCTCCACCTCCTGGATTCAAGCGATTCTCCTGCCTCAGCCTCCCGAGTAGCTGGGATTACAGGTATGTGCCACCACGCCTGGCTAATTTTGTATTTTTAGTAGAGACGGTGTTTCTCCATGTTGGTCAGGCTGATCTCAAACTCCCAACCTCAGGTGATCCACCCACCTCGGCCTCCCAAAGTTCTAGGATTACAGGCATGAGCCACCGCACCTGGCTGACTTTCTCCTTTTTTGCCTAAGAGTTTTACAATTTTACATTTATGTCCATAATCTATCTTGAGTTATTTTTGTATAAAATATAAAATTTAGATCAAGGTTGATCATTTTGTCTATGGATGTCCAATTTCTGCTCCAACACCATTTGTTCAGAAGAATAATCTATCAGTGAATTGCTTTTTCACCTTTGTCAAAAATTAATTTGGCATATTTAGGTATTTTCTTAGTTCTCTGTTCCACCACACTGATCTGTGTATCTTGATTACTATCACTATAGGGGAAACCTTTAATATCAGTAGAGTGATTCCAACTGCTTTATTCTTTTACAAGATCGTTTTAGTTATTCTGGGGCCTATGCCTTTCCCTACAAGTTTTTCAATAATCTTTTTACGTATCTACCAAAAATCTTTGCTGGGATTTTATATAGGAACTGCATAAAACCTATGACAATTCAGGGAGAACTGACATATTTACTGTGTTGAATATTCCAGTATGTCAATATGGTTTGTGGCAACATTTGGGTCCTCTGATTTGTTTCATCAGTTTTGTTAATTTTCAGCACAAATATCCTACACGTGTTGAAGTTTATATCTTTTTCATAATTTTTAGAACATAAATGGCATTGTGTTTTTAACTTCAGTTTCTGCATATTTGTTGTTAGGGTATAGAAATATGGTTTTTGTGTTGATCCTGTATGCAGCAACTATGTTGAATTCCTCAGTTCAAGAAGTTTTTTTCTAGACTTCTTAGGATGAACAATGATGTAATCCGTAAACTGGGACTGTTTTGCTCTTCCTTTTTGGTCTAGATATCTTTTAGTACTACTGTTTTGGACAGCAAAGGTAAGACTGAACATCCTGGCCTTGTTCCCAACCTGAGAGAAAAGACATTCCATCTTTCATTATGAAGTATGGTCTTAGCTGGAGGAGGCTTTTGTTAGATGCTCTTTATCTAGTTGAGAAAGTTCTTTATTGCTAGTTTTCTGAGTTTTTAATCATGAATGAATGTTGGATTTTGTCAGATGCTTTTTATAGGCCAACTGATAGATACTGATTTTTCTTTGGTCTGTTGATATAGTGGATAGCATTGATTTTCGAACGTTGAACCAGTCTTGCATGGCTGGCATAAATCCCATTTGGTCATGTTAAATATTCTTTATTAATTACTCTATTTGACTTACTAATATTTTCTTGAGGATCATTGCCTTTAAGTTCATGAGCGACACTGAACTGTGGAGTTCCTTTTTTGCTGTCTCTGATTTTTCTGTCAGGGTAATACTAGACTCACAAAATGACTTTGTAGGTCTTCTCTCCTGTTTTCTAGAAGAGATTGAATAAAAGTAGTGTTAATTCTTCTTTAAATGTTAGTAAATTGTCCGGTGAAACCATCTGAGCCCAGAGGTTTTTTTCTTTTTTAAGAGAGCATTTCAATTAAGAATTCAATTTCTTTAATGGCTTTAACATACAGTATACCTTGTTTTATTGCACTTTATTGTGCTTCATATACGATTTTTTTTTTTTTTTGAGACGGGGTCTTGCGCTGTTTCCCAGGTTCCAGGGAGTGCAGTGGTCCAAACTCAGCTCACTGCAAGCTCCGCCTCCTGGGTTCATGCCATTCTCCTGCCTCAGCCTCCTGAGTAGCTGGGACTACAGGTGCCTGCCACCATGCTCCGCTATTTTTTTGGTATTTTTAGTAGAGACAGGGTTTCACCGTGTTAGCCAGGATGGTCTCGATCTCCTGAGCTTGTGAGCCGCCCACCTTGGCCTCCCAAAGTGCTGGGATTACAGGTGTGAGCCACCGCGCCTGGCCAATTTTTTAATTTTACTTTTTTTTTTTTTTTTACAAATTGAAGATTAGTGACAATGCTGCTTTGAGCAAGTCTATCGGCACCGTTTTTCCAATAGCATGTGCTCACTTTGTGTCAGCATTTTCTAACAACAATTACTGTATTTTTAGACAAAATGTTATTGTACTTTATAGAGTAAATGTAAGTTTTATATACACTGGGAAACCACTTTCTGTGACTCCTTTTATTGCCATATTTGGCTTCTTGCAGTAGTCTGAAACCAAATCCGCCATATCTCTGAGGTATGCCTACATTCTGATTGTTTATTTTGTCTTGGTTGAGTTTTAGTAGGTTTTAGTTTTTGAGAAAAACTAAAATAAAAAGCTAACTAAAACTAAAGATATTTCCTCTACGTTGTCAAATTTATGAGCACAAAGTTACTTGTGGCATTTCCTAATTATCCTTTCAATGGCTGCAGCCTCTGTAGTGATATCCTCTATTTCATTCCTGATCACTGATTTGGGTCTTATTCCTTTTCATCTGTGTCAGTCTTGCTAGTAATTTAACAATTTCATCGATCTTTTCAGAAATAGCTTTTTATGGTTTTTCTTTTTCCTCTTTTCAATTTCATTGACTTCTGCTCTTCGTTCTGCTTGCTTAGGCTTGTTTTGCTCTTTTCTAGTTTCTTGAGGTAGGAGCTTAGATTGACTTGAGACCTTTCCACTTTTCAACTTAATTTATAACACTTAGTGCTATAAATTTCCCTCTTGGGACTGCTTTAAGCTACATCACACATATTTAATAATGTATTTTCATTTTTATGTTCAACATTTTCCTTTGAGACTGACCTATGAATTGTTTACAAATGTGTTATTTAGAAATTTTCCTGTTGCCTTTACTATTTTTAGTTTGATTCCATTATTGTCACAGAACAAATTCTGTAGGATTTCAATCCTTTTACGTTTTTTATTTTATAGCACAGGATAATGTCTATAATGTCTCATGGACACTTAAAAAGTAGGATATTCTATTGTTTTGGGGTAAAGTGTTCTAAATGTCAGATTTTGTGGTCGATTGTGTAAGTCCTATATTCTAGCTGATTTGGTGTCTAGTTTTACTAATTGCTAAGAATACGGTGTTTAAGACTTCAGTTATTTATTAAATTTATTTATATGTATATAGTATTTGTTAAATTTATTTCTCCTTTCAGCTCAGTTTTTGCTTCATGTATCCTGAGGTTCTGTTTGGTGTGTACATATTTAGGATCACTATGTCTTCCTAATATGTTCATTATTTGATCCTTATGTCTCTGTCTTTAGTAATTTATTCTGAAATTATTTTTGAATATTAATATGGCCACTCGTTTAAATTCATGTTTGTATGGCATATCTTTTTCCATCCTTTACTTTCAACCTACCTGTGTCATTGGTTTAAGAGAATTTCTTGAACAACATAGTTTTGGATCATGTTTTCTTAACCACTGTGCCAATCTCTATCCTTTAACTGGTGTATTCAGACCATCTATATTTAAGCCAATTATAAGTATGACAAGCCTAAGCCTGCCATTTAATTATTTGTTATTTTGTTTCTTCTGTTTCTCCTTTCTTCCTGTGGATTATGTCAATTTTTTAATAATTCCACCTTGATTTATTCATAGTGCTCGAGTATATCACTGTTTCATAATGGCTGATCTAAGGATTACAATAAGCATATGTAACTTATCACACTCTACCGGTATCAACATTTTTACCAGCACAAGCAAAATAGGAAAAACAGGCTTCCATGCTTCCATGTAAGTTGCCTTTGCTCTCCCCACCATTTTTTTTTAAACACAGTCCAGAGTATTTTGTTTTGTTTGTTTTGGGTTTTTTTTTTTTTTTTTTTTTTTTTAAACACCTATCATGCCATGGATTCATAGGAGAGAGGCCCCAGCATCTCAGGTTCCTCTCCACTGCTTCTCACAAAGTGTGGTTATCTGGGAACAGGCTGGCTCTTCGGCTGAACCCTGGTACCTTTCTCTTTGGCTTCCTTCTTTTTCTGATCATTTTTCTTCACATGTTTCAGGAAGCTATCTTGGCTCTTAAGAGTGCTTAATGTGCTCAACACGCACATTAGTTCTCTTGGCAAGAGTCGCGCCCTGACCTTGTTTGTTTACAATGCCAACGGCATGCTGAGTAACATCGTAGACTCTTCCAGTTTTGCCATGGTAACACTTGTGGGGCTTCCTTTCTGAACAGTACCCATTCCCCTTGATGTCTCCAATATCACCTTTCTTACAGATTTGCAGATATGTGGCCAAAAGAACAAGTCCATGTTTTCTAAAAGGCCTAGAGAACATACTGGGTGCCTCTCCCTTTTCTCTTTGTTGTTCATCATTTTGGCAAATTAACAGAAGATGGTTGGTTCCAGCCAAAAGGCCCTTTCCCACTTTTTAAGCATGTCTTGAATATTTCCTTGGCATACATTTAGTACCACATCATATTGCGTTAAAATTTTGCTTCAACCAAATATAACTCATAAAAAGTCTACTACATGTGCCCCGATATTTGCCCATTCCAGTCCTTTCTGAAATTCAGAGCCTTATGTTTTCATTTCCATTCATTTAAAGAACTTTTACCTAGTCTTTAAGGGTATGCTTGGTAACCATAACTTGTTTTCCTTCAGGCAAGAAAGTTTTCCTTTTCCCCTCATTCCTGAAAGGTATTTTTGTTGCATATAGAATTGGCGGTTAATGGTTGTTTCTTTCAGTACTTGAAAAATGTTGTGCTGCTTTTCTTCTGGCCACCATCATTCCAGATGAGAAGGCTCCTCTCATTTGGACTGGTTTTCCCCTACAAATTACACATTGTTAACCTCCAGCTACTTTCAGTCACTTTCCTGTGTCTACCTTGCACAAGTTTAATCAGGATGTGCCTTGGCACAGATTCCTTTGGGTTGATCCTGTTTGGGCTCACTCAGCTTTTTAGATCTACAGCTTTCTGTCTTTCACCAAATTTGAGAAGTTGTAGTCAGATTATTTCTTCAGATTTTTTTTTGGTCTCACTCTATTCTTTCCTTCCGAAACTGCAACGACACAAGTGTTATCTCTTTTATCATCATTCCAGAGGTCTATGACACTTTTTTTTTTTCCAGTCTATTTTTTTCACATTGGGCAGATTCTAATTTTCTGTCTTCAAGTCCACTGATTCTCAGCCTGCCATTGCCACTCTATTGAGCCCATTCAGCATTTTTAAAGTATCATTATTTTTCAGCTCTATCATTTCTTTTTGGTTTTTAATAAATAATTTTGATTTCTTGGCTGAGATTTTCTAATGTTTTGTTTCAAAAGAATTTGTAATAGCTTGTTGAAACATTTTTATCATAGCAGCTTTCAAATCCTTGTCAGATAAATCAGTTAGCACCTGCTGATGGTCCTTTCTCATTTATAGGTGATATTCCTGGATCTTGGTATGAGTGATCTGCAGGAATTGTATAAATTTGTATGAATTGTATCCTATATGTTTTTGATATTAAGAGACCCCAGATCCAATTTAATCTTTTAGCGGGCAGCTTCCCTGCTAAAAAGGCATTAATACTGGGGAAGAGTGGGTGTGCATGTTCATCTACCCACTAGCCCCCAGCTCCCCGCCATCACCCTGACAAAAGTGGGGTGATGACTCACATCGCCTTGTTGCAGACAGATGGGGTGAGAGTTCAGCTCACTGACACTTTCCCAGCCAAAATGTGGCTCCAACTCACCATTTCTGTTGCCTCTGTGTAAGATCAGCTACCCTCTGGGCCAAGCTACCACAGGGAAGGGAAAGCCAAGGGCTAAGCCATGCTAGTTTGTTGCTGCATCCAGTAGCAGAAGTTCAGCACCCCCGTGGGCCCTATTTATACCAGAGGAGGGGTGGGGAGGTGGGGAGTGTCAGCTAGCTCCACTCCTCCATACCTCATTTGCCACCAGTGGGTGTGAAGCCTCACACCTCCCCACCAGGGGATGATGGGGATGCAAGGGGTCAAGTGTAATGGTAATTAGCCCCCTGCTAGCACCACCTCATTGTGGCTGGTGGGGGCTGGACACGGCCCTAAGCTGGGCCTTGCTGACACTACCCTGGCAGAGAAGTCACAGCACCACCTGCTACTACCAGGCAGAGGGTGGAAGATCAGCTCCCCACTAGGCGCTGTCAGCACCACCTGGCAGGGGAATTGAAGTACCACCTGCTTCTGCCAGGCAGGAAATGAAAGATTAACTCTCTGCTCAGGCACGCCTCCAGCCTCTGGGTGGGGAACCGAAGCATGCTGCCTGCTATCGAAGCCTGGGAAGGGAGGAGGGCAGTTTCCTTGGTTAAGCTGGAGCAGAGTGAGTACTGACAAAAGCTGTGTTTTGTTAGACCACCCTCCCTTCCCCTGTCCTCTCGCTATGGGGAACAGGCTCTTCTCAGAGTTTTGCTGTCTGTGCCTACTGGAGGCTTCTGCAGTGCCCTGCACTGGACATGTGGGAGATAATAAGGAAACTGAGGGAACTGACCCCCTTGTCATTTCTCAAGTCCCCAGGACTCTAGAGTGGCCACAGTCTTCTCTCCATCTTTCAGCATCTTCCTATGCTTCTTTGTTACATGAAGTCCAGGGATTTTGAGTCCTAAGAGGGTAGAGAGAAATGGGGCTGCTCCACCTTGGTAAGACAATAAGTCTCTGGCCCATTCCCATTTCTTCATCTTTCTTTGCTATCTTGCACAGTTTCTACTTTTCCTTTCCTGACTCCCACTGGTCTGGTTGGATTACTATTAATTTCATTTTTGCTTCTGTGAATTTGAAAGTTCTAGTGCTTACTTTCCTCTTCCTGGCAAGTAGTGATCAGTCCCATATTTTACTACTATTTCTTACAGACTACTTTCTCCACAAAGACCCTCTTATCCTTCAATGTTCCAATTAAGACAAGACCTTTAGAATAATTTCCCTGTCCCCATCCTCCATTTGGCAAATATTTGAGCACCTACTATTTACCAGGTGAAGAAAAGATAAGACAAGGAGCAAAATAACATTCCTACCCTATGAAGCTTACAGTCTACTGGGGAACAGAAAAAAAAAAAAGACAGGTACCATTATGTATCTTATCCCAGTAAGTTAATAAAGCAGTTGTTTTAAATAGAGAATAATCAGGAGACAGCTTGGAAGTAACTTGGTAAAGCCAGGTGGATAATGCTTAGGGGGTAAAGATAACTTGGACCATCCACACAGAACCTTGTAGGCCACAGTAAGGATTTTAAGTTATATTCTAAGTGCAATAGGACTTATAATCTAAGTGAGCAGTGGAAAGACATGATTAGGTTTATGTCACTCTGGCAACTGGATACAGAAGTTAAAAGTTAGGGCCACCATTTATAAGGCTTATTAGTGATGATGGTGGCCTGGAATGGCAGCAATAAGGCTGATTATAAGTGACTGGTTTCAGGGTATGTTTTAAAAGCAGAGAAAACAGAATTTACTAATGGGATTCAGTGTGAGAAATGAGAGAAGAAAAAAAAATGAAGGATAACTCCAAGATTTGGGGCCCGAGTTACTGGGTAAATGATAAAGCCACTTATTAAAATGGGAAACACTAAGTGAGAGAGATTTGAAAAGAAATGAAAAATGAAGAGTGGTTTCAGACATATTAGATGTGAGAAGCCTATGAGATATCTAAGATGACCAACCATTGGAAATATACCTCTAGACTTCTGGGAAAGGTTGAAGCTAGAGATAAACTAAGGAGATTGTCCACAAAGAGAAGAGAAGTCAAGAACAGAATAAGGACTGAACCTGAGGATAGGAACAGAAGATTCAACGAAGGAAACAGAATGAGCTGCCGCCAGCAAGACAGGGACGTAGAGTGCCCTGGATTCTAAGTGAAGAATGGTGCCACGTGCTGTGCGAGGCTGTCATGGGGCCTCTGGAATGTGCTCCTGTCCTCACACCTGGCGCTCTCACCTCCAGGATCCACCTCCTTGAGCCTCAGTCCTCCCAGCAACCTTGCTGACTCCTGCCTCTGCTTTCTCACACTCTCTACAGGGCTATGACAGCTACTTGTGGTCATTTGAAAGGGACGGCAGGGAAGAACAGGAGGACAATTAAGTGGAGTTCGTACCCGACAGCTTCTTCTCTCAAGCGTAGGCTCCACCATCTACTGAGACTGAAAGAGGCCAGCGTAGAGTGAGAACTGCTGCTTTCAGCAACAAACAAGTCAACCTGTCAAGGAAAGGTGAAAGGACTACAAAACAATCTTGAAGAGCCAGCTATACTCGGAAACCACAAATGTGGAAAATACTGCAGACTGACTCACTTCAATCTACTCCCACCTTCTAAGCCCTGCAGAGTCTGGAAAGCTGAAAAACCACACTGGGGTTCTGCTCTAGATTTAGGTTCTGTCAGATCATGATAAACGTGAATCATGCAAAACACAAATGGTATGGTCCAACTGGGTTAAGAATGAAACTGAACTAAGTGGGGAGAGAAACTGAGTGTGATGTAGCCACTTTGCTCTTGTGGACAGCGGCCAAGGTGGTGTGGTTCTGGGGCCAGCAGTGGAGCAGCAACAGCCAAATCAGCAGCCCCATGCCTGGGCTAGATGCTGGCCACCCGGGCAGTCCAGTTCCACAGGGCAGCCTTGCGAATTATACTCTAGCACGACCTGCTAGGAGCATTTCTAAGTACCCTCAACAATTCACCAAGAAATTTAATTCCCTGTAATAAACTGCTTTCTGCTTAAAGTAGGAAGAATTAGAGTCTGTTCTCGACAATCGAACCCTGCCAATACCATCGTCAAAGTTGTTCTAATTTATCCAGAAGTGCTGAGCCACATGGGTACAAGAGAAGGGAAGGGTAGGGAGTTTGTGCTAGGTTAGGGGTATGCATGGTAGGACAGATTACAAAACAGACAAGCCAGTTCAGGGTTCTGATGTAGGAGTTAGAGATGAGCCTGGAATGCAGGCTGAGTGTGAAAGGAAATAAAGCCACTGCCAACATACAAGTAGTTGGAGATAATGAGAGACACAGGCAGTAGGAGATCAAGACAGAACAAAAGATAAGCACTCCATAGTCACAGTCAAGAAACCTCTTTGACCTCATTAAATGGCAACATAAGGTTATGAAATGTAACGAACACCTCTGCAGATAATGGCACACTCCTTTCATACACCATTTGTATGTACTTTCCAAACGCCAGTGACCTCCACAGAATGTCTAGAAAACATTGCAGACATTCCAAAAGTTTCTAAATATCATAATTTTTGCCAAGAACCGGCCGTATTGACTCTGCATTTTGGCCTTCAGTAGAAATCAGGTACTCTCCCTTCCCCGACAAAGCAACAGAACCACAGGAAGCAGCCTAGTTCCCAATTTCTTAAATAGAAGACCTGAACTCTTTCCTAGATAGCATACCTGGGAGAATACCAAAGTCAAACACACTGCCCCAAGTAGCAGCTTCTCCTTTCTTGGCGCTGCCCTTATAAAAGGTTACGATACACTGACACGGAAAAATCTAAGAGCCCTTTTCTGGACAAAGAGGCTCATTCCCCAGGCTCAACTTAGCCTTAAATTCTAATCAGTGATAATGTCAAAGCAGTAAGCTGAATAACTGTTTAACTTAAAATGTTAGCATTATTTAGGCACGGTTAATAAAATTTAACATAATGAGAATCACATAAAAAACTTGGCAGATTCACCAAAAATATTTTCTGTATCTATTCCTGGGGGGAAAAGAAGTTATCTGGAAATAGAAGCACCTTACTGGCTGAATGTCAGAACCTTTAAAAGTATCGCCGTCCCCTACAGCACATTATAACATTCCTAGAAGTTGTTCCAGCCTCTACTAACTTTAATTATAAAATGCAGACCCTTTCTAGGGCCTAGAAACAGAATAATTCTAAAATAAATGGCAGGCCATTTACATTTATTATAAATGGCAATAAAAGTTGTTTTCCCAAATAGATAACAGATTCCATTATCATGCCTTTATAATGACTCTGACTTCGCTTTAGAAGACTTACTACTTATGAAAAATGTGAAAAAGGGCAATTTTTAAGTTCTTGAATCCTGTTGAACCATATCCCTTTTCACCCACAAAATAAGAATTTACATACAGATAAGATATAATGCCAGAATAATAGGAATAAGGGGAGAACAACTGACGGCACTGACATTAAAGGACAGAACCCTGCTAGGATTAATTTGTACAACTTTAGTCACACTTATAAGTAAGCCACGCCCTGTACATTAATCATCAAGAATAAAATAAGGAGACTTAAAACTATAATTCAATAAAGAAATTTTTTTAAGTTTTCCATGGATAACCAAAAATAAATCAGTTTAAATCTCCAAAAATCTCAGTGATCAGTGTCTTTCAAAAACTTTAGGCATATTAACTTTTAAGAAAATAATAGTTTGAATAAAGTATTTTTTAACCTGAAACAGATTCAACACCATCTTCTAAGCATAAAGAGGCTTACTACTGGTCGAAATAAAATAAAGCATGAGAAAGTTACATTCTGAAATTAAAGTAGTTAAGTTGATTTTTAGTACCTGTAAAGTAAGAAGTAAGTAATGTTTACCATAAAATGCAAAGCTACATTGCAAGGTTACATTTTATTGTAAAACTTAGATTGTCTTATCAAAATACCTTTAAAAGTATTTCCAAATAATACATCTGAAAGTCAACTAATTGGTACTGCCTTAAAATAAGCTGCATCTGAGATCATCTTCAAGGAATAAGAGATTGAGATTAAAAAAAAAGTTGACTGTGTCCAATCTTATGAACCTAGTATCCAAAGGAAAGGTGTTTCACCAAGCAAATTCATCCTTTAAAGACTTGTGTTCAGATATGACAACAAAAGCACAACAAAAGATAAATTGGACATCAAAATTAAACACTTTTGCACTTCAATGAATGCCATCAAGAAAGTGAAAAGAGGACCCACAGAATGAGAAATTATTTGAAAATCATACCTGATAAAGCACTTGTATCTGATATGAAAAGAATTATTACAACTCAATAACTAATGTAAAAAATGGGCAAAGGATCTGATACATATTTCCCCAAAGAAGATGTGCAAATGGACAATAAGCACATGAAAAGATGCTCAACATTAGCCATTGAGGAAGTACAAGCAAAAACCACAAAACACCACTTCACACTTACCAGGATCATGCATTGGTCTATATTCTGTTGCTATAACAGAACACCATAGACTGGGATTTTTTTGTTTTGTTTTTTGTTTTGTTTTGTTTTTTGAGACAGAGTCTCGCTTTGTTGCCAGACTAGAGTGCAGTGGTGCAATCTCGGCTCACTGCAATCTCTGCCTCCCAGATTCAAGTGATTCTCCTGCCTCAGCCTCCCAAGTAGCTAGGATTACAGGTGCACACCACCACGCCCAGCTAATTTTTGTATTTTTAGTAAAGACAGGGTTTCACCATGTTGGCCAGACTGGTCTCAAACTCCTGACCTCACGATCCACCTTCCTCGGCCTCCCAAAGTGCTGGGATTACAGGCATGAGCCACCGCAGCCAGCCCTATTTTTATGTTTTTTAAGAGACAGGGTCTTACTCTGTCATCCAGGCTGGGGTGCAATGACAGGATCAAAGTTCACTGCAGCCTCCTGGACTCAAGCAATCCTCCCAACTCAGCCTTCCAAGTAGACAGGACTACAGGTGCACCACCACACCTGTTTTTTTTGTTTTTTTTTTTTCTTTTTTTTAAGCAAAATGGTTTTGTTATGTTGCCCACGTTGTCTCGAATTCCTGTTTTCAAGCAGTCTTCTTGCCTTGGCCTCCCAAAGTGTTCAGATTGCAGGCATGAGTCACCGTGCCTAGCCCTAGACTGGGTAATTTATAAAGAAAAGTTGACATAGCTCTTGGTTCTGGAGGCTATGAAGTCCAAGACCATGGTGCTGGCATCTGGTGAGGGCCTTCCTGCTGTATCATGACATGGCAGGAGGCATCACATGACAAAACAATGCAAACACATGCATGTCAGTGCAAATCTCTTTCTCTTCTTACAAAGCCAACAGTCTCATCACGGAGGCCTCACCCTGATGACCTTTATCTAATCCTAATTACCTCCCATAGGCCCACCTCCAATCAACATATGAATTTGAGGATGAAGTTTCCAACACATAAAATTTAGGGAACACATTTAAACCACAGCAGATGATTATTTTAAAAAAGGAAAATAAGTGTTCGAAATTGGAACCCTCACACATTGATAGTGGGAATGTAAACTAATGCAGCCACTCAGGAAACTAGCGGTTCATCAAATGCTTAAACAGAGTTCCTATATGACCCAGCAATTCCACCTATAGGTACATACCCAAGAGAAATGAAAACATACGTCCACACGAAATTAGTATGTGCCAGCATTATTCACCAGAAAGTGAAAACCCAAATATCTGTTTATCAACTGGTAAATGGAAAAAAAAAGGTGACATATACACACAATGAAATACTATTTAGCCATAAAAAGGAATGAAGTATAGATATCTACTTGGTATCCATAGCAGATTGGTTCCAGGACTTCCTATGCATACCAAAATCCATGAATGCTCAAGTAGCTAATATAAAACAGCACAGTATTTGCATATAAGCTATGCACACCCTCTCATATATTAAGTCATCTCTAGATTACTTATAACACCTAATAAAGTATAAATGCTATACAAGTAGTTGTTATACTGCATTGGTTAGGGAATAATGACAAAAATAAGTCTGCATATGTTCAGTACAGATGCAGTTTTTTAAATATTCTTAATCTGTGGTTGAACACCAGATGTAGAACGCACCAATACAGAGAACCGACTGTAGTAATACACACCACAAAATGGATGAGTGTGGAAAACAGCACACCAAGTTAAAGAAGCCAGTAAAAAATGACATGTGGGATGATTCTACTTATACGAAATGTCCAGAAAAGGCAAATCTATAGAGATGCAAAGTAGACTAATGGTTCCCCTAGGGTAGGGTGTGAAGATGTGGCGTGATTATAGCTAAGAAGGGTGACGCTTCTTTTAGGGAGAAGAAAATATTTTGAAATTGACTACTGAGAGTTGCACAACTCTGAACTCTAAATATCCTAAAAACTACTGAATTGTACACTTTGAATAGATGAATTATATGGCAGGTGAATTGTATCCTGAATAAAGCTGTTTTTAAAAAAGTATATGAAAAAGGAGTTTGTTTCCTCCCAAAGAGATCAAAATGAGAAGAGAGGAAACAATCTGCTTTTCCCCAAAGTCATAAAAGAGTGCCTCATGGACGTGGTTTAGAACCAAGAGTGCTGGGAGCTTAAATGAGTACCAACCATTATCTGCAAAATGTAAAATGATATGCCTCATACATATATAACCTTTTCTTCAAATTTAATTTGTCATTAACAAAATATAAATCAATTTAAATAAAAAATGCATTTAAAGACATATCTACTTAAATAATGTCTAGCAGTAGCAAGGGAGGGGATAAACGGCATTGGTGAACATCGTAGAAGACTACATTGATGAGACCTTTGGTTTGGGTAATCCAGCATTATCAGTATATTTAAATGATTCCTTACATTTCCATGCTAGGAATCTACCTTTTGAATTTTCTTAGAAAAATATGTCAAACTACACAAAGTTGTTCACTGCATGATCACTTCTACTTACTTTAAAACAAACAAACAAAAAAGACAACCAAACAACCTAACAGCGCATCAGCTGAACTAACTGAACTGTATAGTCCATGTGGAATGAATACTTCAGTCACTAAAAGGAAAATAGATCTATGTGTGTGGTCATGGAAAGATTTCTAAGGCACATAAGTAAAAGAGGGATGAAATGGAGAGCGCGTGATCCTATTTGTATGAATTTTTGAAATATATACTGACATACAAAGATTTTATGGAAAAAAATACACAAAAAAAATCATACCAGTTATCTTTGAGTACAAGGATTAGGGGAAGGAGACTTTTATATAATACATTTTTCTGCTGTTTGATTTTAACCAAGTTTTTTTATATATATATATAAATAAATATTTTAGAAATCATACTGCCTTTCCTTTCTGTGTGAAGTTTGGGTCTTGCCACAGAAATACAAGCAACCCAGATCATCTGAACTAGAATGTTAGCATCATCTAAAATGAAATCATCATCATCATTTACAAGCAACTTCAATATATATGTCTAAAAGCAAATTGTAACAGCTCATAAATGTAGACCTTAAAATAAGCCTAATTCTGTTTTATGATATATTACTTCATTTCAAATAATTCAAAATAACACCACAATATACTAATCAGATTGGATAAAGTGAAAATATTTTTTAAATATCATTTGTCATTTTGCCTCTGGAAGACATCTCTTTGTTCAACAGTTATAATATTTCAACTACAGATTTCCACATTATTCTTCCCAATTATCTTTGGGCGGAAAGTTAAACACGCACAGAATAAGAATACCATACTAGTAGCACGTTATTTTTAGGCAGTTCTATTCTGAATATGCTCCACATAGTAATCTAATTTTCACAGCCTCCAGAGAGACAAACAGGAAAAGCACTATCATTCCCTTTTTACACATGCATAGTGATAGGGTATCAAAATACACCGCATATCATTCAACATACGACAGAACGACAACTATAGGTACACACACCCTCTGTGCCAGAAGTGTTAAGAATTCAGACTTGAGTTTTCGATGGGTAATTATAACATTACATAATATTCCTGGGGTATGGAAAAGCATACTATAATCAAACACATTACTATTTCTGCAAAGAAATGTATGAATATTCACATCAAGTAGGATAAAGACATAGCCATTCAGGTCAAGTTTTGCTTCTAAATGAGTTAGGAAACATTCTGCTGTCAGAATTTTTTTTTTATTTTGGAACTACAGATATGGGATTCTGGGCCTATACTGGGCAGCTTTCAGCTGGAATATTATTTTTCTCTACTGAAAAATATTTTCTTATATGGCAAAACCGCTTTAAATCTCAATGCTAAATCCCTGTTTGGAGAGATGGGTATGTGAAGTAAAACCTGACAAAGATCATCTCAGGGTTTCCTAGAAACCCAAAAGCATCATTTTAATCACAAAACCAGTCGCTTGCTTCCGACAGCTGTATATAAATAAAATCAGTAAAAGCTAAGCAGCCAGAGAGGAGATAAAATTTATTGCTACTTAATTAGCAGCTTCTTCCTTGTTATCCCTGAAACCTTCCACATGACACATCTGCAGATAGCTGTCTCCATTCATCAGCCTCTTCCCTCAATTTCTGTCTTCTCTAAACTGAAGATCCCCACCTGGTTCCTTCAACCATTCCCTGTGTGACACTATTCTCTAATGTCATCACGCTAGTCACTCTCTTCTGGAAATGCTCATTTGTCAATGTTCTTCTTAAGATGTCACACCCAGGACCAAACGCTGCAGATGCTACCTAACCAGCTCAGAGTCTGGTTACCTTTCTGGAACTGAACATTATCTTTACATCTGACAGCTTAAGATTATTCAACCTAAGAGCTAAATTACACTTTTGCAATTGGTGTAAACCCACAGAAAGAAAATCAATTAACTCATTATTAAAGTTTATAACCGCTTTGTACCCAATAAGTATATTTAAAAACTACTCATTTCAGTAACAAACAGATGTAAATAAAAGTGAGGTATCACAGGTTAAATGATAGCCTAAGAAGCGTCTTGCTTCACAAAATGAAAAAGAAGGAAAACAGGTGGGATGTAGATGAACCAAAATTAGCCATGAGTTGAAATTACTTAAACTGAGTGATAGATGCATATTCTACCATTGCGTGTATTTACATTTTCCATGATAAAAAATTAAAAAAAAATAAATGAATTGAAATAATTAATTTAGAAAGCAGTGTTGGTGAGAAGATGTAGCAATGAGGACTCAGCGGATGTGTAAATCAACACTACCTTTCCGAAGGGCAGCTCTGTGGCAGGAAACAAGACATACTGTATGAGCCAGGAATCCTACTTCAAAGTATTTACCCTAACAGAATTATCAGACAACTGTATTCATCATAGCATAGTTTATAATGAAGAACTAAAACAACTTCACTGGCTAGTGATATCAGAGTAAACTAAACTATGACTCACAGTGGAAGAGCATACATCCATTGAAAATAATGTATATCTACATTTATAGATTTGAAAACTGGCAAGTTGTGGACTGAGAGAATATAAAACAGCATATAATTTGATCCCATTAGATATGTACACTTTTACATATGTATATAAGCATAGAGATTTCTAGAAACATGTTCACCAAAAGGTTAACAACGGTTATCTCGGGGGAAAAGGATTTCTGTTGATTTCTACTTTCTCTACACTTTTATATACTCTACAATTTGCAGTGAACAAGTATAATTTTTATAAACACTAAGCCATTAGGAGGCAAAAAAACTAACCACCTTATTAAGTTACATTAAGAAATATTGTACAATAGCTTCACTATATATACACACATTAGGATAGATAGATACAGCTAAGTATATGTCTGCCCTTTTATTTGGTTGGCTCTTTATCCCTATGAGAGTGTATCCTGGATACAACCAAGTGAGATGGGTCTTTCCTAGGCCTCTCGAAGGGAGGATGTTTGATTCAGGCAGCCTAGCCATGGTTTCTAAAAGCATGCCACTTTTCCTGTAACAACAACCTGTTAAGATTTTCCTGCACAGGAAAAACTAGTCGAGCAGAATGTCAGAGAAATTCAACAGAACTGAGGATTACCTATGTACTTTGTAAAAAATTTGTAACACATTATCCAGCAATTTTTCTGGTACTTTTATAACAGATATAAAGGTACATTATTTAGCAATATTAATAATTTTACACAGGAAGCTGGTTCATTTTGTTGATACACCCTTTAATCTTTTATGACAGTTCTATGATGGAAACGGTTACTTTTATAAACCTATTGTCTGTAATTAATCATCATTTTGGCCCCTGGGAACTAGGATTACAGAAAAAGAGCTTCTTCACATGCTTATTATAATAAAAAGAATTTTAAGTGCAACGCTTAAATTCTTTAAAAGTACATCTATGTTTCTCTCCTTAAATTGGTATTCGTTGACTATTAATGAAAATATAAAGTAAAATTACTTATTTCATTTATAACTGTAAGCAATAATCCACGGCATTAAAGAAATACAGAGCAATAGGTTAAGACATTAAATATAAAGGTTAGGATCTTATATATTAGAGGTTAGGATTACTATAAAACATGCAATTAGGAAAAAAACAGGCTATTAATGCTCAGATCACGAATCCTTGTGTATTCAATGTTTAAGATATGGTCTATGTATGGTGGTATGATCTCAAATCTCCAGATCAGAATCTGTGTTTTAAGCATCACCTGTGAGACTGAAGCATCACCAAAAAAAAGTGGTTTGGTAGAGAACTTTAAGATCTTCTTCCTAAGGAACCTAGCATGCTTTTGGTAACAGTGATGATAAATGCAGTTCCAGAGAAACGTAACTAATAGCTGCTCCACCATCAGAATCTACCACACTATATGTGGCTTCAATACAGTTTCCTAAAGCTTGTCCTCTGTTAAAAAATAAAGAAAAGTTCGGCATGGAAAGTTTACCTTCTGTTAAGAAAAATGAAGCATGGGAGGACTTTCTTTCAAACGTGTGACCATAAGAACTTTCAGATTCTGAAATCTTGCCGTTTACTTTTTTCTGGGCATAGGTTTAATAAAATTACAGGAGAAAAACTGAAAGCACTGGTCAAAAAAATAAAAATATAAAAACCAGTAACCACCTCAAATTGAACCCATTAGGATGACTTTTCTAAAGAACAGTTTTCCAGTTTCTATTTTAACAGTAAAAGAGCCTACTTTTGCTTTGAGTGCAAAACCCATTTTTATAACTAAAAATTACAGTTATACAATGGGAGTGTATTTCCTATTACGGGGAAGACAAAGTATCTAGTTCCACTTCATCTTTGATCACTAGGTCCCATACTCAGGAGCAAACAAACTTCCAAGAGCCACCTCCTATTCTTATCCTATCCTCCAAACATTTTACACGTCGGCTTTTTATAACAACTTTTCAAAGGCTGGAAGTTCATCAAATTAACGGGCAAGCAAAAAACTGTCTCTAAGGGAGCTATTGAGTAGGTAAGGCTTCTAGGGTACCAGTAAATATTCTAATGCTTTGATTTGGGTATTAATTACATGTGTATGTCTCTTTGTGAAAATTTATCAAGCAATATACTATTTGTCTTCCTTTCCATATATACATTTTAATAAAAATTTACTTTTAAAAAACATTCTTACAATCAAAACAATCTACTCAATTTCAAATGCTAAAAGAGAACCAGAAAAATGACCATGAAAAATGAATCTGACCCTACAACAGCAATGTGAAAAAGGAGAAAAACATGAGTATCTCCCTAGAATAGATACCAGATTTTACTGTGAGGGCCAACAGCCCATTTACACTCATTTCTCTCATGCTTACTTCTACATGAAATAGATCACGTGATACAATTCTTGTAACACACAGAGGAATATGAGACCAAACAGCTTAAAGAAATGGAAATAGGTAATAGAAACCCTGCAATCAAAAGACAGAGAAGATGACATTTTACTGGCTGAAGAAGAACCTTTACCCAATCTATCTACAGATCACTAAACTATGAATACTGTGCAAGGCAGAATTCAAAAATGTTCTGCCCCATACTCTGGAACCTGTAACTAAAGATGAGATCTCACTTCTGTGACGATGTCATATTCTATGGCACATTTAACCTGAAGGCAGGGAAATAATTAAGGTGGACCTGATCTAGGTACATGAACCCAGAGTTTCTCCAGCTAAAAACGTAAGTCAGAAATACAGCATACAAAGTACCTGACACACCATTGCTGGTTTGAAGATGGAGTGGGGCACACGAACAGGAATGCAAGTTGACCTCTAGAAGTAGTGTGTGGCCCCAGCTGACTGCCAGCAAGAAAACAGGAGCCTCAGTCCTACAGCCACAGGAACTGAACATGACCAGCAATGTGAATCAGTTTGGAAGTGTATTTTTCCTTAGAACCTCTAGACATCTTATGGCCCAAACGCTGGCCAATGTTACCACATATTTTCTTCCTCTCTTTCACAGCAAGCTCTGGAAATTCAATCCACACCAGCAGCAATTGTGATAAAGAAAAAAGAATTATACAACATATTCATTCACTCAAACATGTATTGGGTTCCCATCAGATATCAGGCACTGTGCCGGGTGCAGGGAATGTAACAGTGAATAATGTCTTTTGAAGTTCACAGACTTGGTGAAGACTGAAACTCAGCAAATGAGTTGGAATTTGCCTGGCCGTCGGTGGAGTGGGGGAAGGGGGCTAGGAGACAGCATCACAGTTAAAGGGACCTGCAAACAAAAGGGCAAAACCTGGTCTGGTGCATTGGTTCACGCCTGTAATTCCAGCACTCTAGGAGGCCAAGATGGGCGGTTTGCTTGGGTCCAGGAGTTTGAGACGAGCCTTGGCAACATGGCAAAACAAAAACAAAAACAAAAATTAGCCAGGTGTGGCAGCACACACCTGTGATCCCAGCTACTTGGAAGGCTGAGGTGGGAGGACTGTTTGAACCTGGGAGATAGATGCTGCAGTGAGCTGTGATCACACCACCGCACCCCAGCCTGGGCAACAGAGACAGAGACAAGGTCTTGTGGGTGGGGGGAAAGGGCAGGGAGGGACAACACATTAGGTGAAGAGAAGGGATCCAAAGAGTGCAACTACCATAATCCAGTATTCTGAAAGTGTCATGTGAAACCAGGAAGAGATTACACTGCAAAAGAAAACAAAGCTCAGATTATGAAGATCCCTGAATGCCACTGAATTTTTTTTTTAAAAAAAAAGGAAAGTAAGTATAGGCAACAATCTGACAAATTGGAATTCCCATACATTGTTGGTGGAAATTGTTCCATTTCCACTGTGGAAGAGAGTTTGGTGGTTCCTTGAAAAGTGAAACACAGGATTGCCATATGACCCAGTAATGCAACTCCTAGGCATATACCAAAAACAAGTGAAAACAGGTGCTCAAACACACATACATGTTCACAGCAACACTATTCACAATAGCCAAAAGGTGGAAACAACACAGATATCCATCAACAGATGAATGGATAAACAAACTGTGACACATACATACAATGGAATATTATTCAGTCATAAAAAGATATGATGTACTGACAATATACAACCCAGATGAACCTCAAACATCACGCCAGGCAAAAGCAGCCAGACACAAAGTCTTATTCCTGTATATGAAATATTCAGAATAGATAAATCCATAGAAGCAGAACACAGGTGGATGGTCATTAGGGGCTGCTTAATATGTACGGGACTTCCTTTGGTGGGGGATGAAACTGTCCCAGAACTAGAGGTGGTGATCATACACCACTCTGAATGTATTCAACACTACTCAACACACTACTCAACTGTTCACTTTAAAATAGTTCATTCGATGCTGTGTGGCACCTAAGTAAAAAAAAAAAAAATACTTTAGAAAGAAAGAAGCTAATAAAAATGATGACCTGTAGAGGGAGAGGGCAAACAGGTTGGGGGAACAAGGGTATAAGCAGAGCTTCTGTGTATACATTCCACTACAGTTTCACCTCTGAATCCTGCAAATATGTTTACAATGGAAAGAAAGAGAGAAAGAGAGAGAAAGAGAAAGGAAGGAAGGAAGGAAGGAAGGAAGGAAGGAAGGAAGGAAGGAGGGAAGGAGGGAGGGAGGGAGGGAGGGAGGGGAAGGAAGGGAGAGAGGGAGGAGGAGGAGAAGGAAGAAGGAAGAAGAGAAACCAACCCATATTCATTGCATTAAATATTAGGCTTAAAAAATAACTTGTCAAAATATGAAGAATGTTTCTTTGGGAAGTAACTTCAGATACTACATGTAAAATGTCTTTAACTGTTGGGGAAAAAAACACAACCTGTCATTCATGTCAATGATTTTTATAGTGATTCAGTATCAACCAAGTAAGTGCATTGAGTTCCTACAATAGGGAGCCAGGTTCTGACATATTCTCACCCAACTCACATTCCTAGGCTGAGTCTCTAGAGCCAGAGGTAGTACAACAGGCCAACGTTCGCAGCTCACAAGGCTGGCCACCTGGGACTCTGTCATTAGTACTGTACTTTAAGAAACGTTATGTGCGCTAAAGAAATCAACTCAAATTAAGTGACCCAGCAAAATCAAAGAGGATTTTCCAACTTGTTTTCACTTTGATCTTGATGTTTCTAACAAATCTGTCAAAAGAAATTCTATAGTATCATCTTGCTTGTGAATTTTTTAAAGGATTTTTTTAGTTTCAAAAAGATTTTAAGTATGATGAATACACGTAGTAGTTTTCATTTCAAGAGGCTTCAGTTGATAAGCCCTGAAATATCTTAAAATTTTAGGATTGCAAGACATCCACATATCCTATGTTATATTAGCAGAAGTTAAATTTCAGAAGAAAAATACAGAAACTTCAAGAGCTTCATGATTGTGTCTGGAGTATACAGGCAACATTCAATTTTTGTCAAGCACAAGGTTTAAATTAAGACTGCTGAGTCATAGTTGGGTTTTTTTTTTTAACCCACATTTTGCCTTACAGTACCAAAATACTAATTTCTCCAATTCCTGAAACATACCAAAATTGTTAAACATTTTTTTGGTCAAGCTTATCATTGTATTATAAAGTTTGGTCTCACTCTAGATGCAGCAAAATATGACTGGTCTTATGGTATTTTCTTTTTTAACAAAGATAAGTAGTTGAACAAATGCCCTGTGTCAAGCAGGACTTATTCTGGGATGGCCATGATTAATATTAAAACAGGGCAACTGCTTAAAATATACAAGATCTTTGGCTAAAATCTAGAAAGACCATGAGCTAGCATCACAGATGGATTTAGTTTGATTTCTGATTATGTGTAAAGAACAAAAATTAGTTAAAAATGCTTCATCTTTAGGGTTTTCATATACCAACCAAGGTGGGAGCAGGAGGAAATCAATATTAAGGCTAATTTTTTAACAAGGAACTCTGACACTGAAATACACAATTCTGACTGCTACAGAGCAGCATGTTACTATAGTAACATGAGTTCTTACTCCATAGAATATAAAAATATATACTTTTATTTTACTTGTAGCTATCTCCAGAGTTCAAAGTATGTATAATATGAGAACTTACAAGAGATAGGGGAAAAAAAAATAGAAAAAAAAAGCTGTAACTGCAAAGGATGGCAAAGACATCTGGAAATTAGAATCAGGTCTCCAGAATGCTCATCTCCTTCAGCTCATGTGTGCAGTGGGAAGGACAGGCAGAGAAGAATGAGAGGCGAGTGAGTGTATGAAACAGAGTCATCCGGAGCTTCCTAAACCCATACATCAGAAGAGAATGAGGAAAGGGGGAATAAATTGGGGAGAACAATTTCCAAAGTGTAGAAGGATTGTGATTCTGCCTCACCATATCCCTCCACCACATCCAGGCAATTCTATTAGGCAAGGTGAAATTCATTTTTTCACATTCTCAGAAAGCCCTGGTCCATGGTCAAGCTGCCATCTCTTTCAATGCTCAAATTTTCAGAAAAGCAAATGCAAAAAAAAAAAAAAAAAAAAAAAAAAAAGGACTAAGAATGGGTTAGATTTAGGCAAATGGAAGAGGAAACCAGATTTGTAATATGAAGTAGAAACAGTATAACTAAAGTGAAATCCTTAAACAGAACATTTCAAATGTATTTCAAAATGCCACATTTTTATTTCTTTCATGATGGAATGGCAAAAAAGGTACTTGAGTTGGCAATAAGCAGACCAGAGACACGCAGGCCATCACTAGACACCCTGGGAGAGGAGAACAGACCCTCCTTCATCAATGCAGCATACAATGGCAGAAACTTACAAGGGACAAAAACATAGGATTATCAAAGAGTACATATATGTATCATGTAAGTAATGAAAGCCTGCTAGGCCAAGAAGCCAAAGCATGTACTCTTGAGGAGATAATAAAAAGAAACTTCTAAAAGGTAAGCCAGCTTGGTTAGGCCACACCAGCCATGGGTGTAGATGGGAACACACTGATAAGGAATTAATACCTTGAGCGCCACCAGTCTAAGCCTCCAGATGCTCTTACAGGCACTCAACCCCTTACAAGACCCTCCACAAGCATTTCTGGGTGCAACAATCCTGACTCCTCCAAGCATGACAGCTTGGCAGACCTGTGTCAAATGAGAGCCATCCCTCTCCTGTGGAAAAGGGTGGGGGCATTAAAATAGCCCAGGGAGACAGTTCTTCCAGTTTCTACACACCACGTTTTTCTATTTTCCACACATACACACACCACACCCTGCATATCATTCATTCTCCATGAGGCCCCACTGCCGGAGTTGTCATGCCAATTTTAATTTAACAATGCGTTTTTTTGTCCTTCCCATCCCCACCTACTCCCCCTCCTGAATGTCCTCCCTCAGGCCACCCCCAGATAGGCCCACACTGCTAACTGCTTCTGTGGCATTTCAGCCCCACGTTTATTCCTGTCTGCCAGGTACCATCTGTATCCAAATCTCAGTTCTATCCCAGCTGAAATCCCAATCACAAAAGGAATCATCCTGTCTAGTGACTTGAATAAATTTGATTATCAATATTAAATTCACTCTGGAGCATCACCAAGAAAATATTCCTTCTCTGTTGAGTTTTTCTACTACTAAACCACCAATGATGGTACCTAATGCAATGGCAAGGGCTATGCTAGGTCAATATATTCATCAACAGGCCAAGAAAACTCAAAAAGTAAAAGAAATATGTAACATTTGTTGGGGATAAGTTCAGGAGGGAAGTGGGAGAGAAGATAAACTATGGAATTGGAAGAAAAGGACAACCAAGGTAAGACAAAAGGTCACGAAACAAGTAATAAGTAATGCCTTCTGTGTATTTTAGTTGAGAAAGGAGAAACACATTAGGGGTTCATTTGATCTGATAAATTAATGAGTACAATAATAGCTATGATTTATTAAGCAAGACACTGTGCTAAATACTTTACATACATTATCTCCTCTAATCCTTACAAAAACCTTGTGAAAGGGAGATTAACTCTGCTTTACAAATGAGCACCTGAAACACAGACAAGCGATTCAACTTGCCCAAGGTCACAAGCTCTTAAATGGCAGGGCCAAGATTTGAATCCAGCTCTACGACTCATGACACTATGTTATAATGCCAATGCACTACAGCAGATGACTTTAAAGCATATTTTCTGTGTGTGCATGTTTGTAACAAGGTATACCCGTATGTGCTAATATGAAATGATCTCTAAGACACAATATAGGCGAAAAATGTGCTGGGACTAGCCTCCAAGCTAAGAGTATGCTACCATTTGTATAAGTCAAAGGGTTCCAAGGAAAGACATATATAGCTGTATATGCATAAAATATCAGCGAACAAATACTCATGAAACTGGAAACAGTGATAGCCTCAAGCAGGGGGAACTAGGGGACTGAGGATCAGAAAATAGAGACTTCCACTACTACATTTTGATATGGTATGAATTTAACCTACTCATATTTTGTCATAAGAAATAAGCACTGCATAATAAAATATAACCACAAAAACTAAAAAAACTGGAATGAAAGGTTACCTTAGCCTCCTAGTTTACCAAAGCCAAATAAAGAGGCTTTTGAACAACAAAATACTTACTTTAATCAAGCATCCTTTTGAGACGTTTTCACCTGTTAAGAGTGCCTGTCAACAGTGCTCATATCCTAAACATGAACCAAAGGCGCTTCCATGCACAACAAGGAAAAACCAGCTCCTGTGAACATGGGAGAAGAGTCTGCAAGTAGAAAATCTTAATACAGGTAGGGAAGGAAAAAAGGCCACTTAAAGATAGTCAACGAATGGAGAGAGGAATGGGTAGAAGCAAGCCCCCTCCTGGCAGGCCCCCAGGGAATAGCACACAGCTACAGAACAAAGTCAGGCTACAGAAATGAGGAGCGAAGATGAAGGGGCAGAACCATCTAAAGGAAACAGGGAAAGGAAAAGGAATTCTTGCTCCCCAATTACTCTGGAAAGCAGAAAGATGAAAACAAAAATAAAAACACAAGATGACCAGTTTCATTTGTTGTAATTAAATGTGTAATATACTCAGTAATCAATACATGTTCCTTTGCTTGCCTTAAAAACCTTACTTTTAAAATTACTACACTCTTATATTTAAAATAGGATTCGAAATTGCTAGCAATGTTTATTAAGCACTCCCATGATAGCCCCCTTTTTTTTTTTTTGAGACAGAGTCTCACTCTGTTGCCCAGGTTGGAATGCAGTGGTGCGGTCATGGCTCACTGCAGACTTGACCTCCCAGGCTCAAGTGATTCTCCCACCTCAGCCCCTCAAGTAGCTGGGTTGACAGGTGCACACCACCACACTCAGCTAAGTTTTTGTATGTTGTGTAGAGACAGGGTCTTGCCACGTTGCCCAGGCTGGTCTCAAACTCCTGGCCTCAAGAGATCTGCCCACCTCAGCCTCCCAAAATGCTAGAATTATAGGCATGAGTCACAGTACCTAGACCCCCAGCCCCTTTTTAAAAGGTTTAGTGTTTGCCCAAAAAAAGCAATTCTGGCTAGTTTAAGCCAAAAAGGGGGATACAATGGAAAACAAATACTGTAGAGTTTAGGAGAAACTGAACATCCAAACCTCGGGATGGGCAAGAACCAGTTCCAGGCTGCAGTGATTTGTAGAGCTCCATAAAAAAAAGGGCCAAGAGATGACAGGGCAGAAAAATTGCCAGTGAGGCCCCTGCTGTGTACATGTACCACGGCATTCTCAGAAAGTGGCACATTTCTGTGATCCAGGCACTACCCAATTGTTGCCTACTACACTACAGCATACATACATAATACTCTAATTTACATTTATATTATATTGAATATACAGGTCATGCATCACTTAATGATGGGGATATGCTCTAAGAAATGCACTATTAGGCAATTCTGTCATTGTGTGAACATCACAGACATCACTTACACAAAACTAGACGTTATGGCCTCCCACACACCTAGGTTATATGGTATAGCCTATTGCTCCCAGGCTACAAACCTGTGCAGCATGTTACTGTACTGAACACAGAAGCCAACTATAACACAAGTATTTATGTATCTAAACAAATCTGAACCGAGACAAGGTACCATAAACATACAGAATTATAATCTTTCAGGACCATTATAAATGCAGTCTGTCATTGACCAAAATGTCATTATATGGTACACGGTTGTACTTAAAGTTTTAAATACAAAATTTATGTATATTTAAATTTAAATTTACTCCTAATTTTCATTTACAACTTCATGCTTCAAATTTTTTATGCATACTACCTACCATTAACTTGAATGTATGAATTGATTCTATATCAGAGTTGTGGGGAGAATTTGACACTAGAATCATAAAGATTAAACAGCACTAACCAGAAATCGATGGTACAAATGTGTTTATCAATCCATCTTTCAAAGGAGTTTTTTATTCTTATAATGAGCCTGTAACTTAAAATGTGGCATGCCTTTTTCCAAAAGATGAACCAAATAAGGCCCAAAACAATAATTTAAGTTCCCTCAAATAGGAAACAAACAAACAAAATCCCAGGTTCCCATTAATGCACTCTCAGTCTGAACCATTAAACAACTTTAGTACCATATTCCTCCTAAAATCCAGTAATAATACATTATGGTAAATAATTCTAACTGCTTTCATAATTTTTAAAGTTATAAATGCTTGATGTTTGAAAACTTAGAACATTCAGAAAAAAAGAGAAATCTCCATAACAGAGATAAGCACATTAAGTAGGCTGGTCTATTTCTTAATCATACTCACCACATCATATTATAAAACAGTAATTTCTTATCTGCTTTATAATATGCAATTTTCACACCCTTTTCTACTTGCATGTGCATGTGTGACCCTATGTCAGAGAAAGCTGGTACTTGGAGAATCCCAGGAAGGGCTGGTCATGTGGAGAGGACTAGGAACAGGGGCTGCAGAGACAGGGGTGCATTCAAAGACCAGTTCCACCACTTATGAAGTGAGTGACCTTAACTTCTCTGGACCTCGATTTCCTCATCTATAAAATAGGGTTGTAAGGAAGTATGATACTGCATGACTTGAAGGCCTTAGCACAAAGCCTGATGCCAAGAAAAGCACTCCATAAAAACAAGCTAGTACACTCTACAAAGAACTCTAACCTCATTTTTCACCTAATATATTCGGAAATCCTTCCATGTCAATTAGAGCTACTTCTAAACATCCTTTTTAATACTAACATTGTAGTCTTCTCATGTGCCACATCAGCCACTGTGAAAGCCACCAGAAGCATTCAGGTCCTCATCATTTGTCAAGGTCACCTGCTGTTGACGAATACAGATAGGGTGGAGGACTCCAGCCAACCCAGCTTGCTCCCTAAAGTAAGGAAAAAGTCAGAGTGGGTTAGGACTCCCAGTGTTTCCTCACTGGCTGATTTGGGACAATTCACAGGCCAAATGAGGTTTAGCTTTTAAAAAAAAAAAGTTTTTGTTGCCAATAGGATCTGTGATGAAATTCAGGTTATGTGCTCAGGAAAGAGCAACTTTTGAAGTAAAGCAATTGTGGGTTTAAAATAAAACCTCTTAAGGCATCTCTACAGCTAATAAAATGCTAGATTATAATATTTTAATTGCTATGAAATATTCATCTATATAAAAGCATAACACAACTTATATTTCATGCTTTTGATTCCACAGAAGACAGCAAAGTTAGAGATGCAAATGGCCTCTGTCTTTCCAAATATAACATTCCATGATACAGATTTAAGTAATTTTCAAAATTCAGGAACTGATGAGCATCAACCAATAATATCAAGTTGCCACAAAAATGCAAATGGCTACAATCTCATCTGTCATTAACTCTCATCCACTGAGCTGCTCCGCCTCAACCACTTGCCTCTTTGTGTATGCTTTATCTCTGAACAGCACTGAACAGCTCTGTTCAGCTCTGAACAGCGCTTTATCCTGCACATTTGATCTAACTCTCTGCTGGCCAAGATCCAAGTCCGCCTTTCCTACAGCTATGACAATAAGACCCTAATTCAGAATGTAAAGGTCACTTGGAATGTACTGGCTAAATATGAAGGTCTTGATGTTTGGTCCTTTGGCAAGAATCCTGTTCTGACATAGGTGTTGGGTTCCTCACTCCTGTTGATCAGCAGCTTTCCACCTGAATCCTTCACCTTTGTGTTTCCACATGCCAATCTGAGTCCCCAGATTCCAACATGGCTTGCCTATATATATCCCTGCTAAGGTCCTATTTAACACTGATCTAACAGATGCTGAATCCCCTGTACGGCTTAAAGGGCTCTCCAGGGTCATCTGCACATCTACGCTGTATTTTTTGGTGTGTCTATGCCCTAATAAACTATAAGCTCTCTGAAGGAAGGAACTGTTATTGATCAGTATACCTTTAACACAGCACTTTATTCACTGAAGCACTGGATGAATTAACTCCTGCTCACATACATTTTTAAGTTTTATTGTGACAAAAACTTGTATATATTTATTGTGCACATGTTTTGACACATATATATACTGTGAAATGGCTAAATAGAGCTAATTATATGTATTACTTCACATACTTTTTTGTGGTAGGAATACTTAAAATTTACTTTTAGCAACTCAAGAATAAAACATGTTAGTTATTATAGTCACCATGTTGTACAACAGATCTCTTGAATTTATTCCTTCTAAACGAAATTTTGTATCCTTTGACCAACAACATCTCCCAAACCCCTCCCTACTGCTTACACTCTCTCTCACTAATCCGTTCACACTCCACAGTATGAGTACTTGTAGTGGAAACTGCTGACACTTTTCTCAAACTGCAAAGCAATTACATATAAATTTAAGGGGCACACTGCAACACTGCTTCCTATCATTTAGCACTTTACAATTTGTACCTCACTCCTGGTTTCAATTTCTTTCTTTTTGAAGTGCATCTTTTAGTAGTTCCAACTACTAATCATCAACTTTGTTTTTTATCTACAATCTTTACTTCACTTACTTTTGAGATGGAGTCTCTCGCTCTGTCGCCAGGCTGGAGTGCAATGGCGCAACCTCAGCTCACTGCAATCTCTGCCTCTGGGGTTCAAGCAATTGTCCTGCTTCAGCCTCCCAAGTAGCTGGGACTACAGGTGCACGCCACTGTGCCCAGCTAATTTTTGTATTTTTAGTAGAGATGGGGTTTCACCATGTTGGCCAGGATGGTCTCGAATCTCTTGACCTCGTGATCTGCCCACCTCAGCCCCCCAAAGTGCTGGGATTATAGGCATGAGCCACCGCACCCGGCCCATTTCACTTACTCTTGAGTATCATAATACTTTATATGGACATGGAATTCTAGGTTGGTGGTGGATTTCCACCTCCAGCCTTTGACGGTATTATTCAGTCATCTTCTGCTATGAACAAAATGCCTGCCAGTCTAGATATCAACTTTTCTCAGATTGCTTTCCTCTTATTTTCTAAGGCTTCATCTACAATATGTCTAGGTATGAATTTATTTTTATTTATCCTGTGTGGGGTTCACTGTCGTTCTTGAAACTAAGAACTCAGGCAGAACTTGTATTGATTATGAAAAATTCTCAGCCATTCTATCTTCTAATCGTGTTTCTCTTACTCTATTTCCTCTTTCTGGAAGCCCACGGAAGGTAATATGGGACTTTCTCATTCTAAAGTTCATGAATCGTAACCACTCATTTCCCATTTCTTTATCCCTTATTACTGTATTCCAAGCAATTTCCTCAGATCTCCTTTAAAAATCTACTGATTTTTCAATATAGTTTTTATCTTCAATAACATCTACCTGGCTCTTTAACCTGTCCATGGAGGTTACTTTTTTTTTTTTAAACTTAATGACCATTATTTTCATTTCTAGAAGTCCTATTGGGTTCTTTTCCAAATCCATGTTATTTTTCTAATCTATGTTCTTTCATTATGATCTTACCCCTTTCATCTCTCATAATTTTAAGCAAGTAATCTCTTTCATATGTCCTATCATCTCAATCTCTTGGAATACTATTTATCTGCTGACTCTCCTTCATGGTGATTCATTTCCTTGTGTAGCTGGGCAATTTTTGTACTGCAAGCTCATCTATAGCATGACTTGTTTCTTCTGCAAGAATCTTAGATTTTTAATTTGCTCTGCAGGTCAGTTTCAGACATACTTTTGAGGGCTCTATGCATTTCCATAGTTCTAGACCAGATTTTGTGCTAATTTGTCTCAGCTTGAAGGTTAGTTGCACTGTAAGAAATGTTAAATTTGAATCCACCCCAATTATGAGGTGCAATCTTGGAGTTTAGATGTCCCTTTTTTATTCCTAATTATCACAACCCCAGGAGGACAGCAAGTTTCCTACACTTTCCCAAACCAGTAGGCAAAGTTTTTCTAGTTCTCTTTTCACAGATGGAAAAGCCCTTCAAGGTTTGATGCTAGAGAGCCTTCACTCCATCTTCCAAGTTTATGCAGACCCAAGGCCATGTCTCCTGCTCCTTCATGAGACCCTCAGGACTAAGCCATTGGGGCCTGTATTCAGATCAGAAACCACCACAGGCCTTGAGCTCCTGATTAACGCCCCAGCTCTGAATTTTCTGTTCATAGCTGACACCTAGGGATTTCCTGGTATTTTAAACTTCAGAAACGCTTGTTCTTGTTATATTTTGTCCACAGTTTCTGTGTGCTTATAGCAGGGTGGTGAAGGGAGTCCTCCACATTCAGCTTTGGGGACAATGTTGCTAGAAGCCACCAGTAGTCACAACATATGAAACAGAAATGATCACTTCAGAGAACTGTGATAATTACTTACCATTCTGCCAAATGACAATTTTTTTCCCAGCCTCAATAATAGATTTCAAATTTGGAAAAAATATTCCCAAGGCATTTTAAGACCATTTTTGTCACTGTGCATTTCAAATGCCTCCACAGTTCTTTCCTTGAGAATTTCAATAGCATAAGAACATACCGGTTGACTCCATTTTCTCCCTACCCATTCATTCCATAATGAACTTCAATCTACTTTATACTCCTAGAACTCCAGTGAGATTAAGCTCAAAAAGATCACCATTACCCATGTAATCAACAAATCCAATGGCCTTTTGTTCTCATCTATTTACCTCTCTGAGCAAGACTGACCATTCCAATTTTTCCATCCCAATACTATTGCAGTTCAAATATTATTTCTATATTATCACAACCATTCCCTAACTCATCTCCATCTCTACTCTCCCCCCAGCCCCATCGCCCTGCAATTTATCCAGGTTATATCCCAGCCACGTTAATATTACTATAATACCTCTCCAGTCATGTCAACTGTCCATACTCCCCACTCTACTACCATGACTCATCACTCCCTAATATTACAGGAAAAGATGAATAAGGCAGGATTCCTGTACACAAAAGAATAAATAACAACACCTAATACTTACTGGATGCATGCTATGTACTTGGTAAGGTGATAAAAACACCTTACCTACAATCATTATCAATCAGCCCTCACAACTACAGGAAGCAGGTGGGATCATTACACAATTCTTCAGGGATAAGAAAAGTAGAGATTAAAGAAGATTAAGTAGCCAACCCAAGGATGCAAAGCTAGCAAGTGGTTAAGTTCATTTTATTTTATGCCAAGCCCATCCTCTCAAACAGTATGCTATACTGTCTCCAGAAATATTTATACCAAAAGCCCAGACCCTCCTCTAGTTGCAAAACTCATCTATCCACACAACTTAACAGCTCTATCTGGATGCCTCAAAGGTACCTCACATTAATAAATTCAAAACGAAAATAATGATCATGCTGCCCAAACAGAGGTGGTCCAACCTCAGTGAATGGTTATACTAGCCAACTAGTCATGCAAGCCAGAAACCTGGACGTCACCTTTGATATTTTCTCATTCACCTTCCATATCCAACCTATGACCAAATCCCATGTATTTTTTGCCTCTTAAATCTCTCTCAAGTGCATCTACATCTCTCCATCTCCAGCACCACCACTTAGCCCAAGCTGCTACTTTCTCTCACCTCAATTGTTGTTACAGTCCAACACATCAGCAGTCATTCATTCTGGTTTCTTCCAACCCATTCTCAATTTTGCAACAAAAATAAGGCTTTATTCCCCCCACTCAAGATGATTTTAAAATACAAATCTGATCATTTCACAGATTTTGGACTCAGTACAAAAACTTTAAGTTGATCTTTATTTGAGGGTCTGAAGCAATAGGAATGCAAAGAGTGGTGACAGCTGGGTTTCAGCCACAAAAAGAAAGCATTTTCCAGTGAATCCAGAATGATGCCAGAGCAGACACAGAAGCAAACTGAGAGATGATGGCCAAGAGGACAGTACCTGGGAGCTTTTGAGCATGTGGCTCTAGTTATTCCCTAGGTGGAAGTGAATACTAAATTTGCCAAATGTAAAGAAATTCTCCCAGTTATACTGTGATACCCCAGGACTCCTCCAATAAAATCCTTTCTTTCTTAAGTAGTTCAGACTGAGTTTCTAGCTTGCAACCAGGAGTTTTAGCTAAGACAACCATTTTAGAAGAGCCAAGACAGCACACTTAGAAAAAGGGAATATGCCTACAAGGCAAAAATAAAACAAATTCTACATAGAGTAAAAATACCTTTGGCTGGCAAATACATAAATATGCTTAATGTTTGTAAACTCGTGTATCTCTTCCTTTTAAAGGTGTTATATAAAATGCTTCAGGGTAACAGCCATGCTTTCTTTTATGTTCTGCAAATCATTACAGCTTACTATAAGAGCTGAATAAATGCTGAATAAAAAAAATCAGAAATAAAAGCATGACTATACAATAATATAAATCAAAGTTGCATCCCTGGAAACTTGCTCCCTTTGGGAACAGTTTATGCACTCATGTAAAAAAAAAAAAAAAATCTTTTTCTAGTGACACTCTGCCACTATTCTATTACCTGGTTTTGATTTCACATAGCTGGGTATTATAAACTTGCCTTGCTCTTAGCCAGAAATTGTACATATTACCTAACCATACTAAAAAGTGGTGAATCATGGAAGAAAAAAAAAAAACTTGGCTGTGGAAACCACAGATTAGATCCTATATAAACACTTTTTCTGTTGCCATCTGGTGGTTCGTGTATAAAAATCAACACTGACATCCATTTTATAGAAGGGCTTGGTCATATCCTATCAAAATCTCTTTCATTCTTTTTAAATCGCACCTAACACCTAGAGAGAAGATAAAATTGACCTTCACTTTGAAAACAGGCTCACAAACACACAAAATAAATTAAGGATCACACTAGAGAGAGGGACCCACAAATACTACCACCTATGGAGATGAGCACCCTTAGTTAAGTATGATAGGTTATAACTTTGTGAAACAAAATCCCTCCTTACTCCAAATCTGAAATATATTCTAATTAGCCTGCTTGGGTTGCTAAAATTCCTACCAATTATTCTTAATAAAGGCAACTACCAGAGCTCCCCAAGTATCCATATTCCTCCCCAAATCACCATAGTCATTATGTGTTTATCTCCCTATTTTTTTTTCTTATTGGAAAGACCATTCAAGCTTACATACTTGAGAGCTTCCAACCCTCTCAAGGTAAAGAATTAGGTCTAGAATACAGTGGAGAGTTCCAGGAGGGAGAAAAAGGCAACCAAACATTGCACAAAGGCTAACTCTACGTAATAATATGGGCCCCAGGGTCTAGCCCATTCTTTGAACCCACAACTCTAAAGCCTAGCCTTATCTGTTTAAAAAAAAAAAAATTTGAAAATGAAACAAAGCCAAAAACACTGCAGAAACTATAGTCTTAGCCCATGTTCATTAAGCTAATCCCCAAAAATCAGAAATAGATTTAATTGACTGTTTTCAAGAAATTGGACTATTTAATTGATAGCTGTTATCTTCACTAGACATTGTCTGTATATCAATAAAGTGCCAGTTAAGCCTGTTAAAGTGAAAAATTATTCTGTTAATTTTAAAGACCTCTTGTTTTACTAAAAGCCCCTAATGAAGACAATTAAACCAACATAACATTAGGTTAAGCACAGAAACAGACAACATCTACTAATCTCTTTAATTACTGATGGTCACTGTACAGTAAATATAAACATTCTCATCCATCACTATTTTCTCATATCTTTTTAAATTTCTCACTGCATTAATTACCTCCAGATTTCTATTAGTCTTGCCCCTTCTAGCCATGTAGATAAGCATCTCACATTTTAAGAAAATTTATTTTTCCAAATTTCAGGCTTATACTGATAAATTATGGCACTAATTTGTTTTACAGAACCTAAAATTTTGAACATGAACCATTTTTAGGCTAGAGTAAATATATCATGTGTTAGACAGCAGCACCTAAGGAGAAATACTACATTGCATATTAGTTGTCAACATTGTGAATAGTCTGAGAAAAGTAAAATGAAGAAAATTAGGTTCTAAGCTAAGACATACGGAGTTACAGAATCCCCAGACAGGAGACACATGCAGAGTCTAGTGAAGGGCAGAAAGGATGACAACATACAGAAGATCAGAGAATCAGAGTAGAACAATTTTGAACATCTAGTCTAATCCCTCCTTTTATAGGTGAGAAAACAGACTCAGAGAGACTAATAGACTTGCTCATATTGCAAGGTAGTTACAGAATGAAGTATAAATGAGGCCTACTGATACTTAGCCCAATGTCTTTCCCATTTACCATATCCATGTTTCTAGGAAAGCTTTATAAAAAATGCTTTCATTCCCACAATACCCACAGGAGACTGGGACCAGGCTGATGAAATGTGTTTCTGGCTTTTGAGCTTTCTTTCAGGAAGCCAACCACCTAAATACTAGAATTGCACATACATAAACAAGAGTTTCCTACAGCAATGCTCCCATAATAATCATGATTTTTGTATTTGGATTTAGTGGCAACACTGTTCATATAATGAAGCTCTAAGAGTAGTAACCTCTCCAGAATAGATCTCAGGTATAGGATCAATAACTGGCAGGTAGGTATCTAACTGTGACAGACTTTTGCATTTCAGGGATTCACTGAAAAACCTATAACTTCTTTCTACGTGCTACCATAGGATGGCAGGAGGTGCCATATTTGCTGTCCCAACTGACAAAATATGTCCTCCCTCAGGATTACGGGTATGAATGTTTATGCTTTTTTAAAAAAGAGGTGCACATACTTAGGGGGAAATTTAAGATAATGCCTTACAGAAATGAAGTCAAATAAAATAAAATTTTAGAAACTATGCAAATTAAAATGCTCAGTTACTTTGGGTTAAATGTATAATTAGTTACCAGGAGTATTTAATCAAACAAAACATCAACAGCTTTCTTTTGTAAATAACCCTTAATTTTTCTTTATACTACACCTTTCAATGTGATTTTCATTCCCCACCTTGAGCTTAATTCAACTTTCATGCATTTGGACCTGGAGGTCTACTCTCATAACTACCACTTTCTTTACTTCTTAGAGAAATTTAAGCCGTGACCTAATCAGAATCCTCACTTTGTGCCCATTCCATTCTCTAGTTTCAGTCAGCTGACATTACCAGTCTCTGATCTCTGGGACACCATAAGGCAGGCAGAAAGACACTACATGCCACACACCTCTGCCACCTTAGACGCCAAATCCTATGTATCCCAATACAAGCAATACAGGGGCTCTGAGGATGGAAATAACATAAAGGCAACTGATAGGGAGAATTAAACTACACAGTCTTACTTGATATCACTTAATTACCCACTTAACTTGCAGCCTTCCACGTTGTTTTACCTCAGTATTTGAGGGCCCAGGAAACTTCTGGTTAGGTATAAACCCTAGTATATAGCCTAAACTTAACTGTTTACATAAAATGTGTGCTAAGGCAAACTCATAAAAGATTAGTACCTTACAAACTCCACCTCCTTATTTAAAGGACTCAAATTCATATACTTGAGTGCAGATAAAAGAAGGGACATGGATGAAACTGGAAAACATCATTCTCAGTAAACTATTGCAAGGACAAAAAACCAAACACCGCATGTTCTCACTCATAGGTGGGAATTGAACAATGAGAACTCATGGACACAGGAAGGGGAACATCACACTCCGGGGACTGTTGTGGGGTGGGGGGAGGGGGGAGGGACAGCATTAGGAGATATACCTAATGCTAAATGACAAGTTAATGGGTGCAGCAAACCAACATGGCACATGGATACATATGTAACAAACCTGCACATTGTGCACATGTACCCTAAAACCTAAAGTATAATAAAAAATAAATAAATAAATAAATAAATAAGAATTTTCCAAATGTTCCTCAAAGAAATGGTTGGTACACTCCCAGTAGTCCATTCTGGGGTGGTCTAATCTCTACCAACAGACCACCATGAAGCTGGAATTCATGTTATGTTGTGAAAGAAAAATTGGGGGTAGGGGAATACATCAAAATGGTGATGGTCATTTTCTTAGAGGAGATGGATGGCTAGATGGAAGGGTTTACATACATCCCTCATCTCTATTTTCCAAATTATGTAATTTTTAATTTGCAATCATAATTGTAAATAAGGTTAATCTAAAACTTGAGGTCAGATTACTCAATACTGTATTTAGAAAATATCAACCACCATCTTTCCCTTTGGTACAGATCTGATTGCTGCCCGTTTTTCCCTCTCCTTATAAAGACAGAGGCTACATGGGAAACCCTCCAGCCCAGGGGTTATGAACTCAAGTTATGTTCAGACTCTGGATCAGACTTTTCATTCTGGCATCACCACTCCTGGTCCTGGGACCTCAGGAAAGTTAGTTAACATCTGAATGCCTCAGTTTTCCCATAGGTAAGATGAGAACAAAAATGCTGTCTACCTCTCAGGAGCTGCTGTGAAGAATAAATGAGCACTTCGTGCTTGGCACGTAAAGGTTCAATAAAGGACAGCTACAGGTGGCTACGCAGACTGCATAGAGGGTAATAACTGCTTATTGTTGGATTTGGAAGACAGTAACCAACCAAGAGACCAGTTGTCTGTTAAATACCCAGTGGCCTAATAAAATTTAATTAAGTATCTGAGCACTCACTAAGCAAGACTCTTTATTAAGACGATATTCATATAAGGGAGTCTAGAAATCAAGTTCTAGTTGAAACTCGAATTACAAAGTTGTAAATGGAGTAGGTTAGGAGGAGGGGAAGCAAAGTACTTCTGGATTAATGGAAAGCAACATGGGCCCAAAAGGAAGCTAGATTTGTAGTGAACTCAACACTCCAGCAAACAAGTGGCAGAAATGCCTAATTAGTAGACCCTGTCCAAGGCTGGGAATTGGCCTGAGAAAAGTGACCCAGACCACAGAAATATCAGGCTAAGGATGACAGAGAAATTGAGTGAGATTATGGGATTAACCAACACAAGGATTAAAAAAAAAAAAGTAACATAAACATACAAGAATCACTTGTGGAATTTTTAAATGCATGCTTCTGAGAACCAGCAGGTCTGAGGTGGGGCCCAAATGACTATATTTTAAATTTTCACCAGTGATTCCGATGTACACCTCAGGCAGCACAAAGCAGGGGCTCAACAGTTTCAGTAGGAATAAACAATACATAAGTGAAAAGCTGGTGTACTCTGTTGTTTCAGATCATGAACCTGGAACAGGTATAAGTGAACACAGGCCCAAGGTCCATAAAAGCCGCTGGAATTGTTGGGGGAGGACAATAAGCCCAGGAAGGCATGAAAGGGAAATCAAGTCATGTGGTCTCATGTAAAAGCATTAGAGCAGTGGTTCTCAAACTTGGCTAAACATGAGAATCACCTGGAGGGAGGCGGGGGTGTCTCAGCATCCTGATACCCAGATCAAACCTCAAGTTCATTAAAACCAATTCTAGGAGTGACATCCAGGCATCAGTAGTTTAAAGCTCCAGGTGATTCCAATGTGCAACCAAGTTTGAGAAACACTGGGCTAGAGAGTTTCCAGGAAGTCAGCGGGAGTCTGGAATAGGGAGAAACACAGGTATATGAGTGAGTAGTTCTCAAATTCCAATGTGTATTAGAATCACATGGAAAGCAAATGTGGCTCATGGAAGAGGAAGAGTAGGTACTCTACAGTTTCATCAAATTCCCCAGGTGATTCTAACACATACCAAAGCTTGAGAACCATAGGTCCAAGTGGAGATAATTTCAAATGAGAAACGGAGGACTATGAACAGTCCCATGGAGAAATTGACAAGAACATTCCTATCCTTTCTAGGCCTGAGGAATGCAAGCTGAATCTAGGAGGTCTACTGAACACTGCTAGAATCAGTAAGCCTGTAAAGGGTCCAGCAGTAAAGCTAAAGGCACCATGGACTTCACACATAAGACTGCTTATACATCTTTAGCCTCAGAAGTCATCCTTCCAAACCACTCACAGCTGGCTCCTTGGTGGATGGCATAAAGAAAGCATGTGTTGCCACCTGCCTTCCAGAATTAAAGACTTGGCTTTTTAGGAATCCGGAAAAGTCACAAGCAATTAAACACACAGCAATAAGCAGAGAACACAACTCAGAAATTCTCATCACCTCATAGAAAGGGCATATTAAAGTTACATTTGGAAGACCTGAACCTGGCGGTTCACATCATGATCAGTTACATAGAGGGTCTGTAACTTAGGTTATAAAAATATAACTTTTACTGATCAATGTTGCACATGTTTTTTCTCAAGATACATGACCTAGCCTACCTACATGAGGTGCAGGGAAATGAGGCATAGCTTCACCTAGCTACAATGTAATCATATGGTACTTAGGAGGCGTTCCAACGTAGTGGTAACTGTTCCATTTAGAATGTTACATCTGATAAGATTCAAGAGAACGCATTCCTGCGCATATGACCAACTCATCATCCCATCAGAAATCTCTTATAACAGCACCAGAATTTTCATTTTCAAGATACATGAGCTTTTGTCAAATGGTGACATCTCCTCTGTAATATGAATTTTCAATATGATATAAAAAATGATGGATGTATTACACATTTCACAGAGCACAGAGAACAGAAACCCGTCAATGAATTTAAAATTTGTGACAACCTATTTGAAATTTTACACTAAAAGATCTGTACACTTTCATAAACCATATAAATGTAAAATAGGTACCAATGTTTTTACTGCCAAAAAGGAATAAAATATTCCTCCCTAACAAAGTTTGGTTGTTGCCTTAATATATTTTTTAAAATGTATTTTCATTAACATTTCAGTTGTTAAAATGCAATGCTTTACACAGCCTTCAAAGTGCAACTGATAAAAACTTGAAATCTATGTAATATGCTTCAAAACAAAGTCACTGGCAGGTTTTTTCCCCACCATTTCAGTCTGTGCACGAATCTTCAAATGTATGAACGTACAGGTCTTACTGCAAAATGCAAGTCACTGTTTAAAAAAAGAAAACTTCATAATAAACACATTTTTATTTTAAAGGTCATCCTAAGTGATTTAGATTTCTTCACTTGAACCTGGTTTCTCTAACAATCTACAGATCCCACTGTACAAAATGACTTAATAAATGCTTTTCTTCCAGAGTAAGTCATTAAGCAAAAAGCACAAATAAGTGAAATGAAAATTTTCCAAGTAATGGAGGAGTTAAATTAACCAGAAATATGGCAATTTGTTTTCATGTAGAAAAACATAAGAGGGAGCATTTATGAAAGCTGGAGGGGGGTGGAGGGGCACAATTTAGATAACGTTACATAAGCATTAATAAAAAAGTATGAGTTAGTTGTCAAGCTATTGGATGACAGTTTTGAGCTCAGACGTTTAAAATGTTATTACATTTAAATCATGTTACTACACATAAATCATCTTCACAGGACACAGAACACAGCTAATTTAAGTTTAATGCTCTCATCTTCGTCAATCCCAGAATACCAAGTTCCTTACCATGATTGTTCGTTAGCTGTATCTTGGAATACAACTAAGTTAATTTTCCTAAAACTACCACCAGCAAAACCAGTTCACTAATGTGTTTTTAAGACTTTACCAAAGGACGTATTAAAATAGCTATTTCTGGGTTGAGGGGGGTGTTTTGGTTTAAAGACCAGCAAACTTCAAAAGAAAAGGATGCTAGCTGGCAGGGGTATGTTACGGGTTTTGTCGGGGGCGGGGAGGGGGTGGAGGGAAGGCCAGATTTGGGAGGGAAAGCTCGTTTCACAAGAGATCCCATCTCTCTTTTCAAAAGGTCATTTCCATTCAGCAGATCCTCTTTCCCTATTTCAGAGCTCACCACTGTATTCTAAACAGAAGCCAACAGAGGGAGAAAAACAAAGCCAAGTGCAAAAGCTGTGGGCACTGAAAGTTTTGCTCCACTGGCCGCGCAGCACCCACTTGGGGTCGTGCTTGGAGACTTGGGGGAGTCAGGAGCAGGCGGGGGCTGGGGAGGGGACGGGGCCCTGGTGAGGGGCTGGAAAAGCCTTTTCACAGCGACTGGCACTTGATATTTGCAAGTCTTGTGGATGTCACTCACCGGAAACCAGACCCTGCGGTGCAAAGACTCAGGTACAGACCAGCCCCTTTTTCAACCATGCAGTGGGAAGCGGACTCGGGCATCCTTTTAAGGAGCTGAGGAATGGGTCCTCAACTTAGAATTTTTTGTTTGTGCTACTGCGATGTAAAAAAAAAATAAAATAAAATAAAATGCAAAGCAGCAGACGGGGTGCAGGCTCTACGAGGCTCAGTTTCCCTCTACTCCGAGTCCGGCGTGGAGGAGCTCCTGGGCTCCCTGCAGCCCCCAGCAAGGCGCATCCTGACCCGGGCCGGGAGGCGGGGGGGCCCCAGACACACTCTCGCTGCTCAAGTTCGCGCCTCCGCGCCCCGAGGCGACGCCCCCGCCCCGCGACCCCACGCGCACCTACCTTGCGCCAGCGCCCGGAGTAAGTGCAGCTGCAGCGCCAGCAGCGCCCACCAGCCGCGGCGGCCCGGCCCCAACTTTGCCGCCCGCCGCCCGCCGCACCGCCCCGCGCCCGCCGTGTCCCCGCCGGGGGTCTCGGGCGCCGCGCGGCGTCCCGAGGGCTCGGGGCCGGGGCGCGGCGCCGGCGAGGGGCGGGAGCGGCCGGGCGGGGATCCCCGCGGCCGCCCGGGGCCCGCGCGCTCAGGGGGCTCCGCGCCGCCGCCGCCGCCACCGGCCGCCGAGGGCCGGGCGCCCCGGGCCATGCCGAGCAGCCGCCACCCCGAGCGCCGCGCCGGACGGGCGGGCGGGACAGGCGGGACGGCTCCGAGCGGGCGCGGCCACTCCGCGGGAGGCGCGGCGCCCCCCGGCCCGAGGTGAGCGGCCGCCCAGCGCTGAGGGGCGGCGTCCCGGGTCCCCGCGTGAGGGGCGCGGCGCGGGCCGGGGACGAGCCGGGCAAGAAGAAGTTGTCAGCGGGGGATATTCGCGTCCGGCGCTCACGCAGTCCCGAGCCCGCCGCGGCCGGGGCGCCGGGCCCCGCCGCGTTAGCTCCGAGGGGTCCGCCGGGCGCTGAGGAGCCGCCGCCGCCGCCGCCCCCGCCCAGCGCTGAGGAGAAAGTGCGCCCGCCCGCGCGTCGCGCTCGCCCTCAGCCGCCGCGGCTGCAGCTCCCCATTCACAGCCCGGCCGCACGCGCCGCCCGCGCCAGCCGCCCGCCGCCCGCCGTTGATTGGCCGAGGGAGGCGGCGCCCGCTCCCAGGGCCCGCCCCCCAGGCCCTCGCTTGTTTTCAAAGTCGCGGCGCCCGCCCGCCTGCAATTTCGTGCGGGTCCCGGCGCCCGGCTCAGGCGGCTTCCCGCGCCGGCTGCGCCCCCTAGGGACCCGTAGCGGGGACTGCAGGCGGCGCCGATTCGGCACGCGCTCCCCGGGCTGGCTCGCGGGCCGGGCGTGGACTGGCGGGCGGGCGGGCGGGCGGGGGTGGTGCATCCTCGCCCGGCCCCGCGGCGGTGCGGGCGCTTGGGTGGGGAGGGCTCAGGTGCAGCAGGACGCGCAGATCGTGCTGGAGCTCCGGGCCGAAGGCGGAGAGGGGCGCGCCCCGAGAGGCGCCCGGCTCCCACCAGCGAGCTCAGTGCTTGGGGTGACGCGCCAAGTTACCGTAATTGCAAACACGCGCAATCGGGTTTTTAATTTCTGGCAACTAAAGGCACCACTGGGTGCAAACTCGCCTCCTGTTCAGAGGAGTGGACATGGCATTGTAGAAGCGTCCAAGGTCACTTTTGGCCGGGGCTGGAGGAGGGCGGGGGAGGGAGGGACACATTGCAGGTTTCCCACCGTGGAGTGGGCGAGTCTCGGGGCACGGTCGGCCAGTGGGAGGGTCTCCCAGGGCGGGACCCGGGAGCCTGTGGGGCTGGGGGTGGAGACGGGCGCCGACGCTCCGCATGTGGTAAGCATTAGCAGAGTTTATGGGGTGAACTAAGCGCACTGGAGGCTGGAAGGCCAGCATTTTTGTGGGAGGAGAGCTGGAGGTGACACGCACTCCGCTGCCTCTGGAGTTGGCCCGGGAGGAGCCTGGGGGCGTGTGATGATGGTTGCATGAGATCATGTAAGAGATGAAGGCAGAGGGCCTGGGTGTGAGCCCAGCACGAGGCTGGCTTCCCAGGAAGCACCTGATGCAGACTTGATACCGTTAGTAGGTTTATTGTCCCAGCCAAGAAAGACCCCGGGCGAGTGGAGAGCAGGTCACAGGGCTGGGGTCTGGGATAGGAGCCAGCTCCTGCTCACAGAGCGCCTATGGTATTTGTCAAATAACTGGTGGATCAATATTAGCCTCTGTACACGTCCCCTAAGACTTAATGACCACGTGAACAAAACAGGGAAACTGAGGTCCAAGTACGGCCGCCGAACAGGAGGTGGTTTCAGAAAGAGGCCTGCCCTCTGCCCCCTTTCCACACCATGCTAGGAGGGGCAAAATAGTAAAAGGAGCCACGAGCGCCCTGTTCTGTGGATATGATGAGGGCGCATAGGTGGGACGAGCTGGAAGAGGACAGCGCCCTGAGGACATGGGGATGAGACTGGAGGCAGAGAGGCGTGTCTATTTTTATCTTCTGTTGCTAGCAAGGCTGGGTTTCTTCAAACTTGCAAGATTATAATGAGAACCTGCGGGGCGGGGGGAAGCAATACCTCCTGTGCGGTGAGCACTCACTGTGGGCCAGCCCAGGGCAGCAGCAGCAGCTTCACCACCTGCTGTGTGAGAGGTGCTAGCCCTGGTACAGATGGAGAAACTGAGGCATAAAGAAATGAAGTGGGCCGGGCGCGGTAGCTCACACCTGTAATCCCAGCACTTTGGGAGGCTGAGGCGGGCGGATCACTTGAGGTCAGTTCAAGACCAGCCTGGCCAACATGATGAAACCTCGTCTCTAGTTAAAAAAGAAGAAAGAAAGAAAGAAGATGATGATGATTAGCCGGGCGCAGTGACGTGCGCTTGTAGTCCCAGCTACTCGGGAGGCTGAGGCCGGAGAAATGCTTGAACCTGGGAGGTGGAGGTTGCAGTGGGCCGAGATCTTGCCACTGCACTCCAGCCTGGGCCACTGAGTGAGACTCTGTCTCAAAAAAACAAAAAATAAATAAAGGAAGTAAAGTGTTTTGCCCAAGGTCCTCACCTCCCTTCGTCTTCACCCCCAACCACCTCTGCTTTGCTGGGAGATAGAGGGCTGGTGATCCAAGGGTGGAGTCATGGGGCTTTGAGGTCTCACTCAGCTCCGCCCTTTGTAGTTGTGAAATTTGGGCAAATCGCTGACTCAAAGTTCCTGTAAAAAGTTAGGAATAATTCCCATCTCCAGGGTAGCAGAGAGAGAGTGAGATAATTCACACTCAGTAAATGCTGGTTTTCCTTCCCCTCTACTAACGTGGCAATCCTTGTCCCAAACTACCCTTGCTCTGCCCGCCATTTGAGTTTGGTGCACATTTAACCTTTTCCTCTCCAATATCGATCTATGTCCACCACTTTCACATAGAAAGAAACCTGTGTCCATATATCGCTCTAGTCCACATAGGCACGAACATAATTCAAGCAACTTCTTGACTTGAGGACATATCAAAATTACCCAGAGCCTCTTTTGCCATGACTTATTTTGCACGTAGCAGAAAGCTTTGTGGAAACTTGCTTGGAAATTGGAAAGCCAAGTTAGTATACACCAGGTTATAAGAGATCAGTGACCAGGCCAAGTGCAGTGGCTCATGCCTGTAATCCCAGCACTTCGGGAGGCCAAGGTGGGTGGATCACTTGAGGTCAGGAGTATGAGACCAGCCTGGCCAACATGATGAAACCCCATCTATAGTTAAAAAAAAAAAAAATTAGCTGGGCGTGGTGACGGGCACCTGTAATCCCAGCTACTAAGGAGGCTGAGGCAGGAGAATCGCTTGAATCCAGGAGGTCGAGGTTGCAGTGAGCTGAGATCGTGCCACTGCACTCCAGCCTGGGTGACCCAGTAAGTCTCTGTCTCAAAAAAAAAAAAAAAAACAAAAAACATCAGTGACCTCACTGTTACCAGAGAAGGTCTGGAAACCTCTCCGAGAAATTTTTTTTCTTCCTATCCCAATATCAGCCTTGAGAAGTAAGGTTCTACTCTAGTCTCCATTCTACAGTTGGAGAAGCCAAGCTGAGAAAATTTAATACATGCGAAGCAACCGTGTTAAAGCCAGAACAAGCATCCAGCTCTCCTGAGTCCTATTCTAAGACTTGTTTTTCCTCGCCCAGACTATGTTGCTTTTCACAGGACCCATTAGGTTACTATTTTGGGGCGTGTGTTTAGACTACAGCTATTCTTTCTCAATAATACAGAGAAACCCCTTTATAATGCTGGGGAGGGGAGACAGCCAGGAGGGGGCTGGAATATTTCTGCCCCAAAGGCCAATTAATCTCTCAACTTCATTTTGCCCAGCCCTACAAGAGGGCCTCAAGAAGTGAGCATTTTATACCTGCATACTTGCCATTAAAAATTGTAACCATATATGCTAAATGCCATAAGGTGGAGGGATGTTAATCCATGAAAACTGATTATTTCCCCTTCTTCTTCTCCTCCATCTTCTTCTTCCTCCTCCTCCTTTTCTTCCTCTTCTTCCTCTTCTCTTCCTCTCCTTCTCCTTCTGCTTCTTCCCCTTCTTCTCCTTCTCTTTCTGCTTCTTCCCCTTCTTCTTCTTCTCTTTCCCCCAATGAGCCCTGGCCATCTCCTACTTCCCAGAATAAGAAGTTAGAATTTTCCCTGCTTAATTAAACAGAGAGAAAGGAGAGTTTTCAAAACAGATGATAATTTTCATGTCGTTAAGATGATTCATGAAACCAACAGTGCTTTCCCTTGTTATGCTTTAAAGCCTGGCTGCTCCAGGTATGGCCCATGGGCCATCTACCTCACCTGGGAGCTTGTTAAATGTGCAAAATCTCAAACCCAGTTCCGGACCTGCTGACTCATAATCTGCATTTTCAAAGAGCTGCAAGTGATTCCTATGTAAATTAAAGTTCGAAAATCACTAATCTCATCAATCCCGTTGAGTCTGAGGAATATAATAGAGCCCTCATTCCTCTTTGGCTTCTTTCTGTCCTTTCTCCTCCTTTTTCTTATGGGCCATGACATAAAAGAGAACCTTTTTGAAATGAGAGAAGTATTGTTTTTATTTTAAAAGGAAAATTTGCAACTTTCTAGAACATCAGTAGATTGAACTGTATACAAATTCAAAACCAAAAGCATCTGTACGGCACTGTGGAAAAAAAACTAACAAACTGGAGAAAATGTTACTATCTATGTTAGTCAATAAGACTTAGAGCTTTTATGAGTCAATAAGAAAAATAGATGAACAAGCCCTACAGAAAAATGAGCAGAGGCTGGGTGTGATGGCTCAGGCCTGTAGTCCCAGCACTTTGGGAGGCCAAGGAGGGAGGATCACTTGAGCCTAGGAGTTTGAGACCAGCCTGGGCAACATAGTGAGATGCTCATCTCTCAAAACAATATATAAATAAATTGTCATGTGTCCGTAGTCCCAGGTACCCTCGAGGCTAAGGTGGGAAGATCACTTGAGCCTGGGAGGTTGCAGTGAGCCACGATTGTGCCACTGCACTCCAGCCAGGCCACAGAGCGAGGCCTCATCTCAAAAAACAAAAGACCAAAGAATAGGAACAGGCAGAGATATATAAAGAGAAAATAAATGAAGAGATGCACAAAGAAATTGATTTTTTTTCTTTTTTTCTGAGACAGAGTCTCACTCTGTCACCCAGGCTGGAGTGCAGTGGTGTGATCTCAGCTCACTGCAACCTCCTCTGCCTCCCAGGTTCAAGCTATTCTCCTGCCTCAGCCTCCTAAGTAGCTGAGATTACAGGCTCATGCCACCATGCCCGGCTAATTTTTGTATTTTTAGCAGAGACGGGGTTTTGCCATGTTGGCCAGGCTGGTCTTGAATCCTGACCTTAAGTGATCCACCTGCCTTGGCCTCCCAAAGTGCTGGTATTACAGGCATGAGCCACCGCGCCCAGCCAGAAGTTGATCTTAACAGTGAAAAATTAAAGCAACGAGGCTTATAAAAAATGTTTAAGGATTGACTGATAATGTCAAATGTGTGGTAAGACTATGAGGAAATGAGCATTCATTTATTCTTAGTGTAAGTACAAACTAAACAGCTGCCGTGGAGAGAAACCTGCAATCCGTAGTAAAAATTGGTTTGTTTTTTGAGACAGAGCTCGCTCTGTCACCCAGGCTGGAGTGCGGTGGCGTGATCTCAGCTCACCGCAACTTCTGCCTCCCAGGCTCAAGCGATTCTCCTGCCTCAGCCTCCTAAGTAGCTCAGATTACAGAGGCGGGCCACCACGCCCGGCTAATTTTTGTATTTTTAGTAGAGATGGGTTTCACCATGTTGGCCAGGCTGGTCATGAACTCCTGACCTCAGGTGATCTACCCACCTTGGCCTCCCAAAGTGCTGGGATTACAGGCATGAACCACTGTGCCCACCCGGTAGTTAAACTTTAAATATGAATTGTCTGTGATCTATTATACCTCACACATGCAAAAAAACATATGGATAAGGTTGTCCATTGCAGCATCACTAGTAGCAAAAAAAAAAAAAAAAAAGTGCAATATGGCATATCCACACAATACATTTCTGGATGACTGTTAAAAGTGCTGATGTAGAAATGTCTGCTATACACAGTTCTGTGTTTTAAAAGTTATGGAGCAAATATATACAGAATCTCATTTATGTTTTTTTTTTCTTTTTGAAAGGATGAATGCCAAATGTATGTAGTTTCCTTCAGGGGACATGGAATTATGTGCTTTCCTGTACTTTTAAAATTTCCAAATGTGAATGTGTATTTCATAATTTACAAAAAAACAAAACACTAATAAAGCTTTTTTTTTTAAGAAGCGGAAAGTTATGAGCCTAAGAAGTTTTTTCTTACCTATAACTCGTTAGGAAATCTCCCCCATGGGTTCCTGTGGTTCTACTCCTGAGAAAAATAATCCCCAATCCTATCAGAGGCCAAGTTACAACATGCACTTGTCCACCTGGGGATGTGATGCTCTCCCGTGTGCAACACAAGGCTCCCAGTCCACATCCCGGGGGCCCCTAATGGCTGGTTCCTAAGGTCCTGTCCTGATGAGAACTCCAGCCTCTAGTTGCCTCGGTGGTTCACTCTCAGATCCCTGCCAACTGCTGATCCCGCCTCAGCCTCACCTGTGTTCTGTTGCCTGGCAACCCATTAACGAGCAGGGCGCAGTTCCAGGTGCAGCTTTGAGCCCTAATGGGGTGCGTGCTTTGGTTACCTAGTTTCCTGAGATATCTTCAAAAGCTAAAATCCGATTAAATGCTCTTATTAAGGAAGCTATGAAGAAGAGCGGTACCAGAAATGTACCAAGCTTCCAAAAATGCCTACCAGCTGTCTTTAATAGTAACTGTCCCTCAGCTCTCAGGGTGCCTTAAATTGCAAGAAGCAGAGGTTCCTGACCAGCTGTTATCAGTATCACCTGGACATCGCCCCACACTACTGAATCAGAAATTCTGGGGGGTGGAGCCCAGCAAGCTATGGTTTAACCAGCCCTCCAGGTGCTTCTTCTTTTTATTTATTTACTTATTTTATTTATTTTTTTTTCAGACGGAGTCTCGCTCTGTCCCCAGGCTAGAGTGCAGTGGCACCATCTCGGCTCACTGCAACCTCCACCTCCCGAGGTTCAAGCGATTCTCCTGCCTCAGCCTCCCGAGTAGCTGGGACAACAGGCACGCATCACCACGCCCAGCTAATTTTTTCTATTTTTAGTAGAGACAGGGTTTCACCATGTTGGTCAGGATAGTCTCCATCTCCTGACCTCATGATCCACACACCTAGGCCTCCCAAAGTGCTGGGATTACAGGTGTTAGCCACCATGCCCAGCCCAGGTGCTTCTGATATACACTCAAGCTTGATATCCATAGTGGAAAGCAATTCCTTCCATGCCTACTTTTCAGCAAGTGTTTGTCAAGTAACTGATTGGTGCCTGCCCAAGCGCTAGGCAAGAGTGAAATAAACAATTAGAGTAATTGCATTCATATGATAAGTGAAATCACCTAAGGGAATATCGGAGAAGGGATCTAACAGCTTTGAGGAATCAGGGAAAGTATTCCAGGGGAAGTAGTGTCTAAACTAAGAATTGAAGAATGAGTTAAGAGTTCATCCCTCAACAGTCAGGAGAAGAAAGCATGTTCCAGGCAGAGGAAACAGCACCTGCCAAAAGTTTGAAGCCCAAAGTTTGAACTTGAGCATGAGCACAATGGAGAAGCATGGGGATTTGAAAAACCACAGAATCAAACATTTTTAGAAAAGTCATTCAAAGACCAGCCTGGCTAACACAGTGAAACCCTGTCTCCTCTAAAATTACAAAAATTAGCCTGGCATGGTGGCACGTGCCTGTTAATCTCAGCTACTCCAGAGGCTGGGGCAGGAGCAATCGCTTGAACCCTGGAGGCGGAGGTTGCAGCGAGCTGACATTAAGCCACTGCACTCCAGCCTGGGAAACAAAGTGAGACTCCATTTTGGGGGGGAAAAAAAAAAGAAAGAAAGAAAAGAAAAAGAAAAGTAATTCAGGTTGTGGGCTAGGTTGCGATTGGGCAGGACTGGGAGCCAGGAAATCTGCTAGGAGACCATTGCAGCAATTCACATATGAAGTAATGGTGGCAGTTGGGACGAGAGAGAAGTGGTGGGTTAAAAAGCTATCTATGGCCAAGCGCGGTGGTTTACGCCTGTAATCCTAGCACTTTGGGAGGCTGAGGCAGGCGGATCATTTGAAGTCAGAAGTTCAAAACCAGCCTGGCCAACATGGTGAAACCCCCCCGTCTCTACTAAAAACACAAAAAAATTAGCCAGGCGTGGTGGTTCACACTGTAATCCCAGCTACTTGGGAGGCTGAGGCAGGAGGATCGCTTGAACCTAGGAGACGGAAGTTGCAGTGAGCCAAGATCACGCCACTGCACTCCAGCCTGGGCCACAGAGTGAGACTCTGTCTCAACAACAACAATAACAAAAAAGCTATCTAGGAGAGAGAATCCATAGCTAAGAAAGAGAGGTTTGCAGATAATGTTCTGTTTTCTGGCTTAGGAAACTGGAAAAATGGCCATTTTGTTTCTGAAGGGAGAGAACACAGGTGGAGGGGGAGGTTTGGAGGGATAAGGAGGACAGTGCCACGTTTGATTTGAATCTGTTAAATTTGATGTGTCAGCAGGACATCTGCAGGCAGATATGATCATTAGACATGTGGATGTTGGGTATAATGCAGAGAAGGAGCAGAGGAAGATGACTTCAAAGGCAACACTGGGCCAGGTGTGGTGGCTCAGGTCTGTAATTCCTGCACTTTGGGAGGCCAAGGTGGGCGGATCACTTGAGGTCAGGAGTTCAGGACCAGCCTGGCCAACATGGCAAAACCGTGTCTGTAATAAAAATACAAAAAATTAGCCGGGCTTGGTGGCGCATGCCTGTAATTCCAGCTACTCGGAGGGGGTTGAGGCATGAGAGCTGCTTGAACCCAGGAGGTGGAGGTTGTGGCGAGCTGAGGAACTGAGATCGTGCCACTGCACTCCAGCCTGGGCAACAGAGTGAGACCCTGTCTCAAAAAAAAAAAAAAAGGCAACACAGACAAGGAGTGAAGGACTGAAAAGTGAATTGTAGGCTGAGCAAGAGCTCCTTCAAAGGCCCCATGAGCACTGTGTGGATGGGAGCCTGAGCCAGTCCCAGGTGGTAGAGACATGAGTTGGAGGTGGACATGAAATTTTCTTTTTTTTTTTTTTAAATGGCGTCTTGCTCTATTGCCCAGGCTGGAGTGCAGTGGTGTGATTTCAGCTCACTGCAACCTCTGCCTCCCGGGTTCAAGCGATTCTCCTGCCTCAGCCTCCCAAGTAGCTGGGACTACACAGGTGTGTGCCACCACGCCTGGCTCATTTTTTGTATTTTTAGTAGAGATGGGGTTTCACCATGTTGGCCAGGATGGTCTCGATCTCCTGACCTCGTGATCCACCCGCCTTGGCCTCCCAAAGTGCTGGGATTACAGGCATGAACCACTGCGCCGGGCCCAGACATGACATTTTCAAGAGGTTTAATGCAAAGATTAGATAGAAGATGGCAGGAAAGATATGGGCTTGTGTTCTGTAGAAAGGGGGACCCAGGAGAAGGGGTTGGTCACCAACAGCTCAGTGGACTCAAATCTCTGGAACGTTCTGTGAAGTGGAGGGTTAGTCTTAGGTGGGGGAGGACTAACTAGTCCACTGCAGAAAGAACCAGGGAGAGGTCATAGCTTAGTTAGAAGAATTATCAGGGGAAATTTAGGGAGATGCACCTGATGTTTTCTTCGCTCTCTCTCTAAAATAGCTAGGTCACCTGTTCACTGTGAGGTGAGGAGGGAATTGGGAGCATTTGAGGGCAGAACAGATGTAGAAAGTTTGAGATATTTACTTGGTGAAAAGGAGAGGCTTTAGCAACAGATTCAATAGACATCTCTCCACCTGATTTTTACATAAGTATTTTAATCCTCACAACAATCCCTGTGTGATGGGAAGTGTGTTTTTCCACTTTACTGAGGCTTAGATATTAAATCATTTGTCCAGGGCCACCCAGCTAGTGAGAGGGGGAGCTGGAATTTGAACCTATGTCTCCTGATGCTGTCTTCTGCTTTGGCGGTAGGCAAGACAAATATTGTACAGATGACATCATAACATTTAGTAGAAGGGTTTTCTTTTTTTTTTAATGTTTTTTGTTTGGTTGGTTTTGGGTTTATTTTTCTTTTTGTTTTTTTGAGACAGGATCTCGCTCTGTCACCCGGGCTGGAGTGCAGTGATGCATTCGTAGCTCACTGCAGTCTCGAACTCCTGGGCTCAGGTGATCCTCTCACTTCAGCCTCCTGAGTAGCTGGGACTATAGATGCCGGACACCACACTAGCTGAAGAATTCTTTCTTAAAGAGCACCTTGTTTAAAAGAGGTAGTTTTGGCTGGGCTTGGTGACTTATGCCTGTAATCCTAGCACTTTGGGAGGCCGAGGTGGATGGATTACCTGAGGTCAGGAGTTCGAGACCAGCCTGGCCAGTATGGTGAAACCCAGTCTCTACTAAAAATACAAAAATGAGTTGGGTATGGTGGCGTGTGCCTGTAATCCCAGCTACCTGGGAAGCTGAGGCAGGAGAATCACTGGAACCCAGGAGGTGGAGTGAGCCAAGATCGTGCCACTGGCACTCCAGCCTGGGCAACAGAGCAAGACTTCATCTCTCAAAAAAAAAGAAAAGAGGTAGTTGGGAGTCAAATAAAATAAAGTTGCTTTAAATCCTTTTAGGAACAAAGTTTGGAAGTAATAGACTCCCCGAGTTGGAAGGGAGAGTTGGGGCTGATCTCAATGCTCATTAAATCCAATCATCTGTCTCAGGCATCCAGCTCCTCTGTGTCACCCCTCAAGTTCATTCCATTTGCAGAAAGTTCTCCTTGCTCCAGAGGACTTGTCTATACTGAATTGTAACCAGCCTCTCCACAGGGATCACTCATCGGTCCTCATTTTGTCCTCTGGAGCTAGATTCAGGAGTCACCGCCACCTCCCCAGTACGCAAAACAGCATGTGGAGCCCTAGTAACAATAAACATTTGTTCAAAGAATAAATGGTGGAAGGAGCTCTGATTGAAAACTTATGAGGTCTGGATTTTAATCCAGCTCCATTAATCAGCAAAATAACTTTGAGCAAGCAGCAGTACCTCTTTAGGCTTTAGCTGCATCATCCAAAAATGATTAAAAAAACCGTCATTTTGCTATGCTCACAGGTTGTGGGGCTCAGGAATCCATTCAGGGCACAGCTGGGAAGTGACTGGGGATTTCCCTCAGCTGGGATGCCTGAGCTGGGATCACTTGCTAGCTGGGCTCAGTGTGGACTATAAGCCAGAGTGCATTTTGGTGGCTTTTTGTGGCTTGGGATTCCCCACAACATGGCAGCTGGACTCAAAGAGGGAATATCTGGAAGCTGCACGGCCTTTTCTAACTCGGCCTTAGAGATCATGGAGCATCATTTCTGCTGCTCTCTGTTCATTGCAAGCAAGTCACCAAGGCCAGCCCAGACTCCAGAGGAATGGATATTAGACTCTATGTCTTGATGTGGGAAAAGACAAGGTCACACTGCAGAAGAGCAGATAAGATACAAGATAGTGTTGCAGCCATCGTGGAAAGTACAACCTGCTTGATACTCCCTGAAGGACTCCCAGAAATATTTGAAGGAAGGGTACTTTGCAAGGGCCTGGGGTCCTGCATTAGAAGCTGGTGAAACCAAATTACAAACACAAAGCCCTGTCCACATAAACCAGTCCTTCTACTAGGTGAGGATTATGGGCTAAATTATGTCTCACCAAAATTCTTATGTTGAATCCCTAATCCCCAGTGCCTCAGAATACGACTGTATAGGGACAGGGCCTTTGAAGAAGTAAGTTAAGGCTGGGCATGGTGGCTCACGCTTCTGATCCCAGCATTTTAGGAGGCCAAGGCTGGAGGATCACTTGAGCCCAGGAGTTTGAAATCAGACCTGGCAACACAGTGAGACCCCATCTCTATAAAAAAAAATTTAGAAATTAGGCAGGCATGGTGGCACATGCCTGTAGTCCTAGCTACTTGGGAGGTTGAGGTTAAGTCTGGGAAGTCGAGGCTGCAGTGAGCCATGGTTACACCACTGCACTCCGGCCTGGGCAACAGAGCAAGACACTGTCTCAACAAAAAGAGGTAAGTTCAAATGAGGTCATTAGGGTGGGCCCTAATCCAATCTGACTGGTGTCCTTATAAGAAGAGGAAATTAGAGCAGGGTGCGATGGCTCACGCCTGTAATTCTAGCACTTAGGGCGGCCAAGGCAGGCAGATTGCATGAGCTCAGGAGTTCGAGACCAGCCTGGGCAACATGGTGAAACCCCCGTCTCTACTAAAATACAACAACAACAACAAACAAACAAACAAACAAATTGGCCAGGCATGGCGGCATGTGCCTGTAGTCTCAGCTACTCAGGAGGCTGAGGCAGGAGAATTGTTTGAACCCGGGAGGTGGAGGTTGCAATGAGCCGAGATCATGCCACTGCACTCCAGCCTGGTGACAGAGCAAGACTCCTTCTCCCCCCACTGCCCAAAAAAAAAAGGAAGAGGAAATTAGGACAGAGACATGCACAGAGGGACCATGTGAGAACACAGGGAGAAGACGCCATCTATAAGCCAAGGAGAGAGGCCAAGGAGAAACCAACTGTGCAAACCCTTTGGGCCTAGACTTCCAACTTTTAGAACTATGAGAAAATGAATGTCTGTTGTTTACGCCTCCCAGTCTATGGTGTTTTGCTACGGCAGCCCTCACTGACTAACAGAGCAAGGGACTAGGTTCCTTTAGCCATGTGGGCACCATCCCTAAGAGCTGCCAGGCATTAATGGTACCGGACCTGCCATTCTTGCTTAAGGGATAGTTTCTTGACATAACAATGCTCCTTGGCATTCTGGCTTCCACCAGGATATTTAGTATGTGGTTGTTTCAATTATGTCAATTTGACTCCAATTTTCTTTCTGACTGTGTGTGTTTTTTCCCTCACTTATGAGGCCTAGGATCCTTGAAGAGAAACTTAAGCATTTTGCATGTCATTTTTACCTTTCACTCTTCTGGGTTTTGTTCATTGAGGGCATAAAACTGAGAGTTGACCTGTTCCATTATTCTAAAAAGTTACTAGAGGAAGGAGGCACATGACTGCAGAGGCACAGAGGGATTATGGAGAATAACTGGGTGAAACATACATATGAAAAGTCTTAAGAAAGTTCATATTATTTGGCCCCAAATCATATTACAGCAAATGTATCTTTAAAATAACTGAAAATACAAAGATCCATGTATAAGAATGGTTGTCTTTGCATTGTGGTAATAGGAAAAAATTACAAGCATCCTGAATGTCTAAGATGCATATACACCATGGAATATTATGGAGCCATAAAAAGGAATGAGATCATGTCCTTTGCAGGGACATGGATGGAGCTAGAAGCCATCATCCTCAGCAAACTAATGCAGGAACAGAAAACCAAACACCACATGTTCTCATTTATAAGTGGGAGCTGAACAATGAGAACACATGGACACAGGGAGGGGAACAACACACACTGGGGCCTGTCAGGGGTGGGGTTGGGGGAGGAAGAGCATCAGGATAAATAGCTAATGCACGCTGGGCTTAATACCTAGGTGACAGGTTGATAGGTGCAGCAAACCACCATGGCACATGTTTACCTATGTAACAAACCTGCACATCCTGCACATGTACCCCAGAACTTAAAATAAAAATTAAAAAAAATTTTTGATGGCATGGGAAAATGGTGAAGACAGTGTTAGTTGGGAAAATTGTTTATGCCATTTTTCTTTTGCAAAAACTGGAATACATGGGCATATGTTGATGGGTTGGATGGTGTATTAGGCTATTCTTGCCTTGCCATAAATAAAATACCTGAGACTGGGTAATTTATAAAGAAAAGGGGTTGAATTGGCTCACAGTTCTGCAGGCTGTAAAGGAAGCATAACACAGGCATCTGCTCAGCCTCTGGGGAGGCCTCAGGAAGCTTCCAATCATGGCAGAAGTTGAAGAGGGAGCAGGCATGTCACATAGTGAAATCAGGAGCGAGAGAGGGGGGAAGGGCAACACACTTTTAAATGACCAGATCTCACGAGAAGTCACGCGCTATCGTGAGGACACTACCAAGAGGGATGGTGTTAAACCATTCATGAGAAACCCACCCCCAGGATCCAATCACCACCCACCAGGCCACACCTGCAACATTGGGGTTTACAATTCAAGATGGGATTTGGGTGGGGACACAGATCCAAACTATATCAAATGGATAGATAGATCTAAAGATAAATAAACATTTAAAAAGGATTGGAAGGAAATGCATATATATATATATATGGAGACAGAGACAGAGACTTGGTCTCACTCTGTCGCCCAGGCTGGAGTGCAGTGGCACTATCTTAGCTCACTGCAACCTCTGCCTCCTGGGTTCAAGCAATTCTCCTGCCTCAACCTCCTGAGTAGCTGGGATTACAGGCACTAGCCACAACGCCTGGCTATATTTTTGTCTGTTTTTAGTACAGATGGGGTTTCACCATGTTTGCCAGGCTGGTCTCAAACTCCTGATCCGCTCACCTCGGCCTCCCAAAGTTCCGGGATTACAGGTATGAGCCACCATGCCCGGCTGAAATGCACCAAGATATTAATGGTGGTCATTCCTGTATAGACTTGAAGGTGGTCTTTTTCTTTAAAATTATCCTTTGCTTCTAAAAATCCCAAGATGAATACATTTCACTTTATAATAAATAGTAAGGAAACTCCAGTAAGTTATGTTTTAATTTGGGGGTGGTGCTGGCAACTGTCTTCCCCCAGATGCAGGAGAACAGACTTTGTCCAACTCATGCTGAATGGTGTTTGGAATTTTTAGTAATGCTGCCTCTTGCTACACTCTCCTTCCTTTCTCTTTCCTCTACTTTCTCCTTGCAAAGAACATTACAATTGAGTCCGTCCCTGGTCCATTTGGCTTCATTCTGGGGCCAATATTGGCACCAAAGAACATTTGGTGGGAGGACAAAGAATCACAAAATTTTAGAGCTGGAAGGGGCCTCAGAAACCAACTAGTCCAACACAGTTATTTATCTTGATGTCAGCCGGAAAAACAAGAAATACACAACAGAACATTCCAGTTTGCCATAATAAGCCATTATGGGTCTCTCAACCATGAAGTTGTCTGAGTCATTTTTGAAGCTATCTGTATTTTCAAGCCTGTTCCATTTCCATAAATCTGCTCCCCACTGTGTGAAACACAGGGTGGAGGGGCCATGGTTTGATAGCAGCGCGTGTGAGAAACGCCCGGAGGCTGCTCTGGTGCTGCCTGTGAGCTCTGTGGGAGTCATCGATGTGTGGTGGTGGTCCCCAGCGAGAGTCACTTCTGCATGGTGGGCAGAAGCAGGGATTTCTGGCCAGCACTGAGCCAGCCTGGCTGTGGCTGGAGCAATGTGTTCAGCTGCTGATGATGCAGTGCAAAAGGAACGGCCACGAGCTAGAGTCAGTCTCGGTTGCAGTGGCTGGCAGAACAAAGGATATGTAGCCTAAAATGGGGAAGACTGGAGGTGAATCTGGGGCTCTTTTCAAATATCTGACTGTGTAGATAAGTTAGATTTCACTGCAGCACCACTGAGGGCGAACCCTGTCTAGTGGTCATTTGCAATTCAGTGAGGCAGGGGGATCACCTGAGGTCCGGAGTTCGAGACCAGCCTGGCCAACATGGTGAAAACCTGTCTTTACTAAAAATCCAAAAAATTAGCCAGGCGTGGTGGCAGGCACCTGTAATCCCAGCTACTTGGGAGGCTGAGGCAGGAGAATCACTTGAACCTGGGAGGCAGAAGTTGTTGTTAAGCAAGACCGTGCCACTGCACTCCAGCCTTGGCAAGAAGACCAAAATTCTGCCTCAAAAAAAACAAAAAGAAAAGAAAAAAAAAAGCCTTCTAGCAATGGAAGCATTCACCAAATAGGCTATTTTAGGAGGTAGTGAGTTCCTTGTCAGTGGGGCAAATGGAGACCAAATAGCCAGTTTTCAGAGGAGGGAAGGCAGCAGGAAGAGGGTTGGATTTAGCAAGTTAACGTCCCGCTTAACTCTCCCTTCCAGCTCTGAGACTCTGAGATTCCTTTTTTTTTTTTTTTTGGAAGCAGACGCTGGCTCTGTCACCCAGGCAGGAGTGCAGTGGCATGATCCCAGCTTACTGCTACCTCCGCCTCCCGGGTTCAAGTGATTCTCCTGCCTCAGGCTCCTGAGTAGCTGGGATTACAGGCATGTGTTACCATGCCCCTGGCTAATTTTTTGTATTTTTAGTAGAGACAGAGGTCTCACCATGTGGCCCAGGCTGGTCTCAAACTCCTGAGCTCAGGTAATCCACCCACCTCAGCCTCCCAAAGTGCTCGGATTACAGGTGTGAGCCACCGCATCAGGGCCCAGCTCTGAGATTCTCTCTTTCATTTTTTTTGTTAACACTGTGTCTCATCCACAACAAGATGTGTACACAAAGTTCACAGCAGTTTTATACCTAACAGACCCAAGCTAGAAACAACTGAAATACCTTCAACAGGTAAATGGATAAACTGTACCAAGGTCCATATGAATATTATGCAGCAATGAAAAATATCCAACTCCTGATACATACCAAAAGGATGAATCTCAAAAACACAATGATGAAGGAATTAATACAACCTCAAAAATGCACACAGAAGGCAGTAGAACAAGCTAATCTAGAGTGACAGACAGCAGATCAGTGGTTGCCCAAGGTGGAGGATGCAGCTGAATGACTTTAAAGGGGTACAAGAGGTGATAGACATAGTCCCTATCTTGATAGCAATGATGGTTACATGGGTGTCGTGAGTGTATACATTTGTCAAAATGTATGGAACTACACAATCACAATAGTTGCATTTAATTGTATGTAATTTACAAAAACAAAGCTGATTATTTTAAGCATGCTTTGTACCCACAAGGATTCATGGCCACTTTCATTCATTTGAAAAAACAAATTTTAAGCTTTTATTTTTATTTCATTTTATTTTATTTTATTTTATTTTATTTTATTTTATTTTATTTTGAGACAGGGTCCCACTCTGTTGCCAAGGCTGGAGTTCAGTAGTGTAATCATAGCTCACTGCAGGCTTGACCTCTTGGGCTTGAGTGATCCTCCCATCTCAATTTCCCAATAGCTAGGACCATAGGCATACACCACCATACCCAACTAATTTTTAAATTTTTCATAGAGACAAGTTCCCACTATGTTGCCCAGGCTGGTCTTGAACTCCTGGACTGAAACAATCCTCCCACTTGGGCCTCTGGAAGTGCTGGGATTACAGGCATATGCCACTGGGCCCAGCCTAAAGTGTTTTCCAAACATCAAAAGTTGCCTCCTTTTTCCAGGACTCTGTGATGTGGTGAGCTGGGCCTTATTCACCTTCTCCATAACTTTCGAGGATTTGGATGCGTCTCTTGCACCTATCTTAGCCGTCTTTCGTCCATCCTGAAGAGACATATGTCTCTGTGGTGGTTCCTCCCTCCCCAAGGTCATCGTGGCTGACTTGGGACCTTTCCCAGCTCTGTGTGTCTGTCTTGAAACACAGTTTATCTTCTCTCCATTGGTGCATCCCATAAGTAATTATTGAGTACTGACTATGTAGGACACATCCCTTGCTTATGAGTAGCTCACAGTGCTTGACGGAAACATTGAACAGATCACTTTAATGCAATTTCCACAGGTCTGAGCAGAGTTGGGGTGATTCATTCTGAGCAGTCATGGCCCCGTGCGTGGTTGTGTGAGGTCTCCTAGAGAAGGGGGCCTTTGAGTTGGGATGTAAAGGGTGCTGGGAATTTGCAAGGTAGTGGTACTTGCTATCTTGCAAATTCTACCTTTAAATTCCACCCTTTAAATTCCAGCTCAAAGGAGGCCTTTAAGTTGGGATTTACAGGATGCTGGAAATTTGCAAGATAGAGGTACTTGCTGTGGAGGGAAAGACGATATTCGAAGCACAGTTACACAAGTTAAGAGGATGGCCAGGAGCAGTGGCTCACACCTGTAATCCCAGCACTTTCGTGAGGCTGAGGCAGGAGGATCACTAGAGCTCAGGAGTTCGAGACCAGCCTGGCCAACATGGTGAAACCTCATCTCTACTAAAAATACAAAAATTAGCCAGGCGTGGTGTTGGGTGCCTGTGATCCCAGCTGCTCGGGAGGCTTAGGAGAATCGCTTGAACCCAGGAGGCAGAGGCTGCAGTGAGCTGAGATCATGCCACTGCACTCCAGCCTGGGCCACAGAGCAAGACTCCATTAAAAACAAAAAAAGTTAAGAGGAGCCACCAGTACTGGGGTGCAGAGTTTGGGGAGGAAATGATGGAAGATGAGGCATTTCGAAAGCAACAGAATAATGAATTCTGTCCTCCAATGACCTGATGCCCTGCCTGCTAAGGTCCAGCATTCTGATCTCATCTCAGCTGACATGTTCCAGCAGGACTGCACAGCGCCTTCTCGTTCATTCCTTGGGTTGCAGCTAACATCTCCAAGTTATTTTTCCCTGGCTACATTTCCAGGGTTTGCCTCAGAGAAGCTTATTCGCCACTTCCCTGCTCACATGCTCAGCCCTGAACACCTCCTAATGTTGGTCTCCACTGGCCTCACATCCCACCACCGGGGAAGGTCCAAGGTCACGTGCTGCGTCAGTGACTTCACTGGGCACATTTTCTTCCAGAGCATTTGCAAAAACATCACAAGATCACTTGCAGTGCTCCATACCAGGGTCCCCACAGATGAAAGTGTTCCTGCCAGAGTGGCCTCTTTATTATTCCCTGTCTCTAAGTCATTTTTAAATTCATTTAATAAGCCCACAATGCTCACTGCATAGTATCCTAACTAAAGGCTTTAAAACAGATTTGAGGACCAGGTAGAATACAATGGCTCAAGCCTCTGAGTCCCAGCTTCTCAGGAGGCTGAGGCAGGAGGATCACTTATGCCCATGAGGTTGAGGCTGCAGTGAGCTGTGATCGTGCCATTGCACTCCAGCCTCGGCAACAGAGCGAGGCTCTGTCTCTTAATTAATTAATAATTAATTAAATACAGAATGAAAAGACATCACTAATGCACAGTAATTTTCATTACTATTTTTCAGGGTGCTTTAGAAACAGCAGGACCCCAGGCCAACTGAGTCAGGATTTAGGGATGGTTTGAGAGTTTACTATTCAACCAATACTGAAAACCAGTGCCTCATACCCATTCCCCCCAGAGAGAACCACCCAGTGGGGAAGTGAGGTTGGGGAGGGGGTCCCAGCTCAGCGGCTCCTCAGCTGTGAGATCCAGGCCAGGTCTCTTTCCCTCCATGAGCCTCAGTATCCTCTACGGAATGAGGAGTATATTTTGTGCTTCACAGATGATGAGAATCTCTGCCTTGTCAAAGGCTATTGGATCGTAATAAGCTCTACAAATATCATTGTTCTTTTATTCTGTGAATTTCTTTTCCTGAGAGCTTTTGAGATCGTTTCAGAAGTGGGACTCTATCTAGGTAATGTTTTCACCTTTTTTCTCATGGCATTTATCTTTCTCTGCGTTGCCTGACTGTCATTTGTTTGTTGGGGTCTTCCTCCCCTAAGATGCTGGGTATATCTTAAGAGTGACCAGTGGCCCTTCATCTTAATTTTTTTGGGAGACAGGGTCTTGCTTGTTGCCCAGGCTGGAGTGCAGTGGTGCAATCGTAGCTCACTGCAGCCTCAACCTCCTAGGCTCAGGCAATCCTCCCACCTCAGCCACTTCAGTAGCTGGGACCACAGGGACACACCACCACGCCTGGCTAATTTTTCAATTTTTTGTAGACACAGAGTCTCACTGTGTTGCCCAGGCTGGTCTTGCACTCCTGGCCTCAAATGATTCTCCACCCTTCATCTTTTATCCCTGGAGTTCAGTACAGTGCTCGGCTCCCTGGCTCCCCAAAATGTTTGTGAAATGAAAGCAAGATCACTTGATGGGTAGTCGCTGAGTAAATGTAGGCTGCCCAAAAATATCCCCTGCAAACACTTTTTGCATAACAATGGCATTGAAGGCTGAAGAGGCCAGAGAGGTCTTTATGAATTGTTTACCATCTGATGTCTCCAGGGAAATGGCTTGTTCCTTCTGAATGATGGCCCAATTAACAAGGGGTTATGGTTGTAGCAATAGGGACATTTCTTTCATTAAACAAACATTTATTGAATTTCTACGATGCATCAGACACAGTTTAAGGGTCAGAGAATCAGACAAGAATAAATCCCTGTCCTCAGAGAACTTACGGCTTGGAATATACACAGGGAAACAATGAATTAGGATGCAAACGATCCTTCTGAAGTCACAGCTCAACTAAGAGAGGATATATTACAAGAGTTTAAAAAGATCCACCATTTATTACTGTGGATTTTCTAAACTTAAAATAACATGGGAGAAAGCCAGCGAGTGTGGGTTAAGTATGTGATCAAGATTGATGAAGCATCTGTTAGAGAGGCCAAAAGGAAAGCCTTGTTGCCTTCTTAAGAAAATAATTGGAATAGACAGAAGCTGACCTATTCAATGAGACATTAGGTAACCAGAGGGCAGATAAACTAAACAAAGCCAGGCTGCAGATCCCAGTGCCAGGAGCCTCCTTAACAGGGTGGCTTGAACAGCTCCTTAGCAGCAAATGGAGATCTTGGCATAGCTGGCATCGCAGAGAACTGATGGCAGGAGAACAATTGATGAGATGAGCTTCTAGGCCAAAAACTACCCAAGAGAAAGAGGAGGAACATGGCCGGGCATGGTGGCTCACGCCTGTCATCCCAGCACTTTGGGAGGCCAAGGTGGGCAGATCACCTGAGGTCAGGAGTTCAAGACCAGCCTGGCCAACATGACGAAACCTCATTTCTACTAAAAATACAAAAATGAGCTGGGCATAGTGGCATGAGCCTGTAGTCCCAGCTACTCACAAGGCTGAGGCAGGAGAATCGCTTGAACCCGGGAGGCAGAGGTTGCAGTGAGCTGAGATCGCACCACTGCACTCCAGCCTGGGTGACAGAGCAAGACTGTCTCAAAAAAAAAGAAAGGAAAAAAAAAAGAGGGACAGGCAAATGGAAAGAGAAACCCTGCTTGGAGAAGGATGACATAAATATCAGGGGAGCCCCTGCACCTGCCCCACTGAAGGATGCACTAGGGGATCCCAGGACTCGACATCCTATCTCAAGTCCTAGAGGGAATTTGCTGCACTCCTCACCCACACCTCCGTCCTCCATGCACACTGCCAGGCACCGGTCTGGATGGCAGGGTGGAGAGAAACGTTAACTGGGAGCAGCGACGTGGCCAGGGGAGTCCCGGGATTGATAGAGACCATTGATTTCCCACCACCTGGCCATGGGCCGGACAAATTGCTCATTGAACAGAAAGTCAAGGCCAAGTGGCTTTAAAAGTCAGTGGCTCTTAAAAAAAAAAAATTCAAATTTATGGAAAAGTGTAAACACTAGTACAATGAACACATATACCTTTCCCCTAGTGTTAACAGTTTAACACTTAACGGTGTTGACAGAGCGAAGTGCTTAAGTGTTAACAGGTGGTCATCCCCTCCCTATCTCTCCACCCTCTCCCTTTCTCCCTTTTTCTCTGTCTCCCTCTCTCTCTCCCCTCTCTCCCTCCTCTCCCATCTTTCCCTCTCCTTCCTCTCTCTGTTTCCCCCTCTCCCTTCCCCTCTCTTTCTGCCTCCCTCTTTCCCTCTGCTCTGTCTCCCCTTCTCTTTCTTCCTCTCTCTCTTTCCCTCCCTCTCTCCCTCCTTCCTCTCTCTCCCCTTTCTTCTCTCTCCGTCCCTCTTTCCCTCCCTCTCTCTTTCCCACTCTCTCTTCCCCTCTCTCTCCCCCAACTCTGAGTATCTCTGTCTCCGTCTCTCTCTCTCTCTATTCCTCCCTTCCCCTCTCTCTCCCTCTCTCTCTCCTCTCTCTGTTTCTCTCTTCTCCTCCTCTCTCCCTCTCCCCCCTCTCTCTTCCCCTCTCTTTCTCCCTTCTCAGTCTCTCCCTTTGTCTTCCATGAGATGTCCATTTTGGCAGCAGAGGCTGTGAGCCCAGCCTTCTCAAATCTGACCCAAATCTGACCACTCTCAGCACCACCTTAACACCCGGCGCTGTCCTCACCTCCTCCCACCTGCACTGTTACCACCGTTCTCCTTGCTTTCATTCTGGTCCCTGTACAAGTCTGTTCTTCATGCAGTTTCCAGAAAAATTCTTCTAGAATGAGCTTGTCAAACCCATGGCCCACAGGCCACATGTGGCCCAGGGCAGCTTTGAATGCAGCCCAACACAAATTCACAAACTTTCTTAAAACATTATGAGATTTTTAGGCCAGGCGTATTGGCTCACACCTGTAATCCCAGCACTTTGGGAGGCCCAGATGGGTGGATTGCTTGAGGTCAGGAGTTCAAGCCTGACCAACATGGTGAAACCCCATCTCTACTAAAAATACAAAAATTAGCTGGCTGTGGTGGTGCATGCCTGTAATCTCAGCTACTCGGGAGGCTGAGGCAGGAGAATCACTTGAACCCGGGAGGCGGAGGTTGCAGTGAGTCAAGAATGCATCACTGCACTCCAGTCTGGATGACAGAGTGAGATTCCGTCTCAAAACAAATAAACAAACAAAACAACAACAAAAAAAAACATTATGAGTTTTTTTGACATTTTTCATTTTTAGCTCATCAGTTATCATCAGTGTTAGTGCATTCTATGTGTGGCCCAAGACAATTCTTCTTCCAATGTGGCCCACGGACGTCAAAAGATTGGACACCCTGTTCTAGAAGGTAACAAGATGATGTCATTCCCTGTTCTCAACCATCTAGTGGCCCCCAAAACACTTAGACCTGCTCTGTTCAAGACGATAACAACCACAAGTGGCTGTTGAGCGCTTGAAACATGGCTTGTATGCTTTTCAAAACAAATTCTATTTGAAGTTCTTTGAGAAATCTCCAAACGACTTTCTACAGTGGCTGAACTCATTTCCATCCCCACCAACCATCTGCTTACACCAACAGTGTGTAAGCATTCCCTTTTCTCCGCAGCCTCACCAGCATCTGTTGTTTTTTGACCTTATTAATAGTAGCCGTTCTGACTGGTGTGAGATGGTATCTCATTGTGGTTTTGATTTGCATTTCTCTGAATAGCGATGATGGGAATGTTTTTCATATGATGATTGGCTGCTTGTATGTCTTCTTGTGAGAAGTGTCTGAACTACCATTTGACCCAGCAAGCCAATTACTGGGTATATACCCAGAAAAACAGATAATTATACCAAAAAGATGCATGCACATATATGTTCATCACCACGTTATTCACAATAGCAAAGATATGAGATCAACCTAGGTTCCCATCAATGGCAGACTGGATAAAGAAAGTGTGGTACATATGTACCATGGAATGCTATGCAGCCATGAAAAAGAATTAAATCATGTCCTTTGCAGCAACATGGATGGAGCCAGAGGCTGTAATCCTAAGCAAATTAATGCAGGAACAGAAAAGCAAATACTGCTTATTATCACATATAAATGGGAGCCAAACACTGACCACTCATGGACATAAAGATGGGAGCAGTAGGCACTGTGGACTACTAGAAAGAAGAGGAAGGATGTGGGGGCATTGAAAAACTACCATTGGGTACTATGCTCACTACCTGGGTGCAATATACCCATGTACAAACCTGCACATGTACCCCCCATATCTAAAATAAAAGTTGAAATTTAAAAACAAAAAACAAAAAGTAAGTTCTATACAGACTCATCAAAGCAGAATGAAAACAAGAATGTCCACGTTGTCACCTTAAAATTTGACAAATACTTCCAATTCATACATAACAATCATGACAAATTGTCATCAATCTGAAAATAATAAATTATTACAAGACATATGAAGAAATAAAAAAAGGAATGTGGCTTGGTGCAATTGAGGAAATATTTAATTTGGTTTTATTTTTAATTAATTTAAATTTAAAAATTGATGTCCAGTTTTATTATTTGAAACTGTTTAACTGGAACAACCTGGGTATGTGAATCTACTTTTCACCATAAACTTTAGAAATCCAAATATTGCTTAAGTATTTCTGATACAAATTTAGGCCAGGTGTGGTGGCTCACACCTGTAATCCCAGCACTTTGGGAGGCCAAGGCGGGTGGATCACGAAGTCAGGAGATCAAGACCATCCTGGCTAACACAGTGAAACCCCGTCTCTACTAAAAATACAAAAAATTAGCCAGGCATGGTGGTGGGTGCCTGTAGTCCCAGCTACTCTGGAGGCTGAAGCAGGAGAATGCTGTGAACTTGGGAGGCAGAGTTTGCAGTGAGCCGAGATCGTGCCACTGCACTCCAGCCTGGGCAACAGAGCAAGACTTCATCTCAAAAAAAAAAAAATTAATACCTGAGTTAAGAAGTTTTCTTTTTTCTTTATTTTTATTTTTAGTTGAGAAGTTCTGTAAGTATAAAAATATGCACCAGATTTTGAAGAAATTTTGTTTTTAAAATAGTTAAAAATATCTCGTAACTTTTTTTACATTGATCACATGTCAAAATGTTAACATTTTAGATATACTGGCTAAACAACATATCATTTAAATTATTTTACCTCTTGTTTTTCTTCTTTTTTTTTTTTTTTTTTCTGAGACGGGGCTTGCTCTGTCACCCAGGCTAGATGGAGGGCAGTGGCACGTTCATAGCTCACTGCAGCCTCAAACTCGGGCTCAAGCAATCCTCATACCTCAGCTGGAACTACAGGCATGGCCCACCAAAACTGGCTAATTTTTAAAATTTTATTAGAGACGGAGTCTCACTACATTGCCCAGGCTGGTCTTGAACTCCTGGGCTCAAGCAATCCTCCTGCCTTGGCCCCCTAAAGTGCTGGGATTACGAGTGTGCCCTACTACACCAGGCCAATTTTTTAAATTTTTAGTAGAGAGGAGGTCTCACTATGTTGCCCAAGCTGGTCTTGAACTCTTAAACTTAAGCAATCCTTCTGCCTCGGTCTCCCAAAGCACTAGGATTATCGGCATGAGCCACCGCACCCAGCCTTACCTCTTTCTTTTTGTTTTTTTCATAATGTGGCTTTTGGAAAAGTTTAAGTTACATACAGAACATCATGTTCTGTTTTACTCAGGCAGCATCAACTTAGAGTAAAATCCAATGTTCTGGCTCCCGTCCTTCTCTGACCTTGTCTCCTAAGTCTGTCTCCACAATTACCCAGTACAGTTGTCCAGGTGTGTCCTGAACAATGATGTCAGTGGTAATTAGTCTACCCAGAAGGGACACCTTTTTCTAACAAACATAATTGTACCATATGGCTAAAAGCTGCCTAGACTCACTCCTCACGTTCACGTCTTCCAGCTGGCTTTGCTTTCTTAGATCACGCCAATCTCTTTCCTGCTTCAGGGTCTTTGGACTTGTTGTAGCATCTCCCTGGAATACTCTTTTTCATGGGCTTACTCCCTAACTCTGTGTAGATCTCTGATTGGAAGTCAACTCTTCCGAAAGGCCTTCTGCCAGGCTTAGTGGCTCACACTTGGAATCCCAGCACTTCGGGAGGCCAAGGCAGGACAATCACTTGAGCCCAGGAGTTCAAGACTAGCCTGGACAACATAGGTAGACCCTGTCTCTACAAAAATTTAAAAATTTGCTGGGCATGGTGGTGCATGCCTGTAGTCCCAGCTACTTGGGAGGCTGAGGTGGGAGGATTGCTTGAGTCTGGGAGGTTGAGGCCTCAGTGAGCCACGATTGTGTCACTGCACTCCAGCCTGGGCCACAGAGTGAGACCCTGTCTCCAAAAAACATTTAAAAATTTTTAAGAAGGAAAGAAGGAAGCAAGGAAAGAAGGAGGGTCTTCTATGAACCCTTACCGATATGATTTGGCTGTGTCCCCACCCAAATCTCATCTTGAAGTGTAGCTCCCACAATTGCCACATGTCCTGGGAAGGACCTGGTGGGAGGTCTTGGGGGTGGGTCTTTCCTGTGCTTTTTTCCTGATAGTGAATAAGTCTCATGAGATCTGATGGTTTTATAAGGGGGAGTTTCCCCACACAAATTCCCTCTTGTCTGCCACCATGTAAGACGTGCCTTTTGCCTTCCACCATGATTGTGAGGCCTCCCCAGCAATGTGGAACTGTGAGTCCATTAAATCTCTTTTGTTTTTTAATTTTTTGATGGAGTTTTTGCTCTTGTTGCCCAGGCTGGAGTGCAATGGCGCAGTCTCAGCTCACCGCAACCTCTGCCTCCCGGATTCAAGCAATTCTCTTGCCTCAGCCTCCCGAGTAGCTAGGATTACAGGCATGCAACACCATGCCTGGCTAATTTTCTATTTTTAGTAGAGACAGGGTTTCTCCGTGTTGGTCAGGCTGGTCTCGAACTTCAGACCTCAGGTGATCCACTGACCTCAGCCTCCCAACATGCTGGGATTACAGGCATGAGCCACCATGCCCAGCCTCCATTAAACCTCATTTTCTTGATAAATTACCCAGTCTCAGATATGTCTTTATTAGCAGCATGAGAACAGACTAATACACCTTACAATCACTTATGACTACCTATACCTTTTGTGTTCACCTTGTCTAAAACGGCACTCAACCTCCCCATGCCATTCATTCTCAGAGGACTTACTGACTCTGGAAGTTATATTATTTATGCATTCACTTACTTGTTTGTCTCACCCACTGGAATGTAAGCTTATGAAGTGGGAGCTTTGTCTAATTCACCAGTATATTCTCAGTGCCAAGAACAGTGGTAGCACCAGAAAGGTTGTTGACTGAATGAACAGATTCTTGTCTCAAAGGGTGGTTGGCAGCACTTACTGAGGCACAGGGTGTGAAAGTGCTTTGCAAATAGTTTAGATCACTGAAAGAAAAAAAAAAAGACAAGTCGTTCAAACAGAAGTAGAGAATCCTTTGAGGCAAAGCCAGACATAATTGGCCAAGACTTTGTTGTGTAGCTTGCAAGAGACTCTCAAACCAATTGCATGAGAAAAGACCTTTCAATGATATTGAAGAGGAAAGACTTCTAGAGACTCAGCAAGAAACTCATCATGAGGTTGCATTGATCTGGACATTGGTTGCAGTCTACAGGACCCCAACTCACGCTAGCTCAGGCAAAAAAGAAAAAAAAGAATTATTGACTCATATGCCTGGAAAGGCAAGGGATAGAGCTGATTTGGGGGACCACAGATGCTGAGTTCTAGGGATGACACTCTGCTAATCATGTCCTATGTCTTTCTTCCTCCCTATCTCTTGCTTCTCATTCTCTGCGCTTACTGGCATCATTCTCATGTGCTTCAAACATGTCTCTCCATTGGAAAACTGAGAAAAGGGTCATGAGTAGCTCTGGAATTGTCCATATGATCAGAAACAACATCCCCCACGGGCTCCACTTAGAAACATTTAGGGAAGCTTCTAGTGACCCATCCCTGGGCTAATTTCTGTGGCCAAGGAGGATGTGTACTGTGCTTGGTGATCTCCAGTAGAACTATCATGATGGCTTGTGGAGGAGAGCATTTCCCCAAAGAGAGACCAAGTGGTACTGGCCAGACAAGCTTCACAGGTGGGAAGTGATGGAGACAGCACTTCAGCTCTTGTCAGCCTGACTCTAATGCCGATACTCTCATTCACTAAGCAACACAACCTGCCGATCACAGTATAAGGTCAGTATCCTGCAAGGAGAGCACAAACCACCAACTCAGTTGCTCACTCCATTTTTGGAAAGGATGGTGTGACTAATAAGTGTTCCCTGCAGAGGAAAGGATAAAAAGAAAACAGTTAATGGATTGAATGGACTTCTAGCCTGGGTCTACAGAGGCTATTTGAATAGCCCCTACACAGACAGGTACTAGATCACACCATGGTCAATACCAGCATGTTCTAAGCCAGACTGGAAAGAAGGAAGTGCAGATCAATCACTGCAAGCAGATGGTATCCACCTGAGAGAGCTGCAGGAGCTCATGGATGAAATTGGGATGGTTGGTTGGCAGGAATGTGGGACCTGTCAGCCCAAATGGCCACTATACTGGAGAGGATGTCAGCTCACAGATGTGACCATGGCCATAAGAGTGGCTCAGAGGGGCCTGGGGAATTACAGCACAGATGAGTCAGCTCTCAGCCTCCATCTGGACCAAGCTGGTGGCAGTTGGAATAAAAGAGAGAAGCCTGTAGACTTAAAAATAACCTACAGGGCAGGGAATGAATGGAGAGTGGGAGAAAGAGCTGCCACGCAGGTGCTGCCCAGAGAAATCATACTTGATGGCTGTACTAGAGTCTTCCAAGGCCCAAGAGGGTGAGTCAGTGTGTGTACAAAGGGAAACTGATGGATCTAATTTCTACGTGGGAGATGTACAGCAAGCAGCCAATTTATCTGGAAAACAGTAGATTTTCTGAGTCACACTGTCCTGGCTTAAATCCCAGCTCTGCCACCAACTTACACTTTGTGAACTTGGTCTGGTTGCAAACCTTGCCTGAGCTTCATTCTCCTCACCTGTAAAATTAGGATAATCACACCTCACTCCAAAGGCAGTTCTGAGGATTAAAACTGATAAGAAAAGTACCTAGCAGGAGGGTCATAAGTGAGATCAAGGATTATCTACTATAACTGAACTGATGAGTAGTATAGCTGAATTCTATAGAGCCCTGGGGTCTCTGGAAGCAGAGCCTTTGGGGCCTCTGCAGAGGGTCATTGGAGAGATCAGGAAACAAGTGTCCAGCCCCCTTACCTGTTTCCCCTCAAACAGTTCTACTTGTAATTATTTTCTTCAGAAGATTTCGGCCAGGCACAGTGGCTCATGGCTGTAATCCCAGCACTTTGGGAGGCCGAGGTGAGTGGATCACTCCAGGTCAGGAGTTCGAGACCAGCCTGGCCAGCATGGTGAAACCCAATCTCTACTAAAAATACACAAAAAAATTAGCTGGGCATGGTGGCATGCACCTGTAATCCAAGCTACTCAGGAGGCTAAGGCAGGAGAATTGCTTGAACTCAGGAGGCAGAGGTTGCAGTGAGCCGAGATCGCACCACTGCACTCCAGCCTGGGTAACGGAGCGAGATGCCCTCTCAAAAAAAAAAAAAAAAAAAAAGATTCCTTTTGTGAACAAGTATATCATGGTGGGATTCTCTATCCCCTCACCTTCCATTCCATCCTTACTGCTTGTGGAGGTCATTTAACATAATTAATGATGGTTCTACTTAAATGCAATACAAGTTCATTTGCTTCTAGATTTACCACCCCAAAGACTCTTAACCACTTGGACCATTAGTGAGTGGCTGGGAGTGTGGGCTCTGTAGCTAGACTGCCTGGGTCTAAGTCCTAGTTCTGCCTTTACTAGCTGTGTCATCTTAAGGGAGTTATTTAATGGTTCTATGGCTCAGTTTCCTCATCTGTAGAATGGGGTAGATCATCATAATAATACTTGGCTGATAAGGACTTCCTGAGCTAATACATGCAAACCACTACAAATGATGCCGTACACTGTTAACTGCTGCTATCATCATCATTATCACAACCACCATCATCACCACCACCAACATCATCACCACGACCACCATCACCAGTGTGGCCACCATCATCTTCACCACCACCACCACCACCATCATCACCACCATGATTATCATCATCATCACCATCATTATCACCATCATCATCATCTTCATTATCATCACCATCATCACCACAACCACTATCACCAGCACTACCACCATCATCTTCACCATCACTATCATCTTCATCATCACCCCAGCCATCATCATCACTACCACTACCACCATCATCTTCATCACCACCACCACCTTTATCATCTTCATCATTATCACCACTGTGATGGATAATACTGAGAGTCAACTTGATTGGATTGAAGGATGCAAAATATTGTTCCTGCGTGTGTCTGTGAGGATGTTGAGTCCGTGGACTGGGAAAGGCAGACACACCCTCAATCTGGGTGGGCCCAATCTAATCAGCTGCCAGCAGGGCCAGAATAAAAGGCAGAAAAAAAAATGTCAAAAGACTAGACTGGCTTAGCCTCCTAGCCTACATCTTTCTCCCATGCAGGATGCTTCCTGCCTTTGAACATCAGACTCCAAGTTCTTTAGCTTTGAGACTCAGCCTGGCTTCCTTGCTCCTCAGCTTGCAGACAGCCTATTGTGGGACCTTGTGATTGTGTGAGTCAATACTCCTTAATAAACTCCCATTTATATATATATACATTAGTTCTGTCCCTATAGAGAACCCTGCCTAATACATACACCAGCATCATCATCATCATTATCATTACCACCACCATCATTATTATCACCGTCATCTTTACCATTATGATCACAACCATCATTATTTTATTGTCACAACAACCACTACCACCATCACCACCACCATTATAATCATCATCATTATCACCACCGTCATAATCATCTTCATTATCTTCCTCACCATCACTATCATCATCATTACCACCACCACCAATATCATCATCATCAACATCATCATCCTCACCACCACCATCATTATCTCCACATCATCATCACCATCATCATCTTCATTATCATCATCAACAACATCATTGCCATCATTATCTTTGCCATCATCACCATCACCACCACCACAAATATCATCATCATAAATATCATCATCCTCACCACCACCATCATTATCACCACCATCATCATCACCATCATCATCTTCATTATCATCATCACCGCCAACATCATTGCCATCATTATCTTCACCATCATCATCACCACCACCACCACAATATCACCATCACCACCACCATCACTACCACTACACCCACGGAAATTTGTGGCAATCTTCCTCACTTTCCAGAATAGAACAAAGAGAGGCTGAGGTGGGAGGATTGCTTGAGCCCAGGAGGTCAAAGCTGTAGTGAGCCATGATCACACCCCTGCACTCCAGCCTGGGTGACAGCACAAAACCCCATCTCAAAAAATAAAATATATATATATATGGTTTCCTGACTTTGTCAGGAAAAAGTCAGTTTCCCTGACTTTGTACAGGAAATCAGAAGTTGGAGGTCAAGACCCTGGTTTGGGAGTGGGTAGAAAAGGGAAGATGAAGGGCAGCCTGTGGAAGATAGGGTCCTCTATATCCTATATCTGAGGCCAGTTCTGCAAAGCCTCAAAGACGACCTGAGGAGGAAAGGGCTGTTTTCTTTTTTTCTTTTCTTTCCTTTTTATTTCTTTTCTTTCCTTTTTAAATTCTTTCTTTCCTTCCTTCCTTCCTCCTTCCTTCCTTCCTTCCCTCCGTCCCTCCCTCTCTCCCTCTTTCTTTCTTTCTTTCTTTCCTTTCCTTTCCTTTCCTTCCTTCTTTTCTTTCTTTCTTTCTTTTTCTTTCTCTCTCTCTTTCTTTCTTTTTCTTTCTCTCTCTTTCGTTCTTTCTTTTCTCTCTCTCTCTCTCTCTCTCCCCTACTCCCAACCCTTTCTCTCTGTCTCACCCTGTGGCCCAGACTGGAGTGCAGCGGCACAATCATAGCTCACTCTAGCCTCGACCTCTTGGGCTCAAGTGATCCTCCCACCTCAGCTTCCCAAGTAGCTGGGACTACAGGTGTGCAATACCATGCCCAACCTGAAAGGGCTGTTTTCTGTGTTGCACATTCCCTGGGCTGATATTCACAATCAGCTACAAGATGCTTGAGTACTTTTTCTGGTCTTAATCTATAAATTCATACTCTTCTGGATGTCTGGTGGTGGCACAACAGCAGGGTAACAGGGTTTCACTGCTGCAAAAAAGTTTGAAAAATACCTACTTGAACTTTCATGACTTCGAGGAATTTGGAGATAATTGAACTACCAATTCATTGAAATGGGAGCTACAGTGACACAATCAGAGAATACTAAAGAGCAAAAAATAAATACCAGGGATGAAGGGACAGAGACTTTTTTTGATAGGGATGTGTCAAGAGTAAGATTTCTGAAAGATCAGTGCCAGCCTTGGTTTTATTTAATATTCTTTTACAAGAGCTGGAAGAGGTGCGGCTGGGGGGAGCAGAGAAAGCTCTGGGTTTGCAGATGAAAGGATAAGGGGTGGGCAAAGGATGACAGGAAAACAGAAAGATCTGAAGACTCTGTATCAGTGGGAAGGAAGGAGGGAGATGAGATCAAATGTGAGTAAGTTCAAGGCGATGTGTTTAAGAAAATGGGAGCTCTTGGAGACTGGCCCTGAGCATGCTGTCTCGGCAGAGTCATGGGCTCCAGACATCACCAAGAAGGATATTAAAAACACAGTGGGAAGGTGGCTCATTTTTTTTGAAAAGGAGTCCTGCTCTGTCGCCCAGGCTGAAGTGCAATGGCACAATCTCGGCTCACTGCAACCTCCGCCTTCCAGGTTCCAGCAATTCTCTTACCTCAGCCACCCGAGTAGCTGGGATCACAGGCATGTGCCACCACGCCCGGCTAATTTTTACATTTTTAGTAGAGACGGGGGTTCCACCATGTTGGCCAGGCTGGTCTCAAACCCCTGACTTTCAGGTAATCTGCCTGCCTCGGCCTCCCAAAGTGCTGAGATTATAGGCGTGAGCCACTGCGCCCAGCTGGAAGGTTGCTCATGTTTTTACACATTAACTTCATTATCACACCTTCCCTCCGATTCCCTGTGTTTGGGGAGATGTTCTGAGCCCTCGCTCAGTGAGGCACAGCAACACCAAGCCTGGGAAGATGAATTGGGGGTGGGGATAGGGCGTTAAGAGGGGAGCCCGCTGTCAGCTGAGTGGGCCATCTGGCTTGTTCAGTACTAATGGCCTTGTTACCCTCCAGAGGATGACCTCCAGAGAGGATAAAAGCCATAATGCTCCTATCAATTCCCAAGATGCTACCCTATCAACTCCAGTGGTAGATGACTGTGTTTTTCTCTTCAGAAGGCTGGTGTGCCATCAATGGTCCCCCATGCTTAGTGGCAATGTTTGTGAGCCACAAATGCTTAGGATGAGTTGCTTTATAAGGCTGCTCCCTATTCTTGTGCCCTATAGTTCAGTACCCAGGGTTGATTTCCCTGTTGTTTAGATTTCTAGTGTGAGCTCATTGCATGAATGGCCCAAAAGGACTCTCTGACCAGCTGCCTCTCCCAAATGAGCTCATTCTGCCTTTTGCACTCCTCCACATTCATCCATAAGGCTAGGTTTAAGAGCGATGCAGACTTGGCTTTTCAACAATATTATGTGTCATCTAAATAAATACATTTCACTAGGGAACACATGCTAAATATGATATTCCCGTGAGTCATGAAACAGCTGTGCTGGCCTCACAGTGGTAAATCTGTTCCATCAGTAATAAGGATGGGAGAAGAAGGGAGCTAGATCACATTTTAGAGTGGGTGATTGCAAGAGAGGCAGGACGTGGTTACATGCAACAGACCTTCAGCACCACTACAGAGAGCACATTTGCCCCAAAGCCTAGCACCCAAGTAAAATCCATCCAGAGCCCGTGGAGCTCAATACAGATTTGAAATTAATGCAGAGCGAGAGAGACAGGCAGAGAACATTCTACAAAGAAGAATGGGTAGATTTCCCTTTGATTTGATTCCTATTATGATGATCTTATTTTTAAATTAGTTATTTATTTAATTAAATTCATTTATTTTGTTGAGATGGAGTCTTGCTCTGTCACCCAGGCTGGAGTGCAGTGGTGCAATCTCGGCTCACTGCAACCTCTGCCTCCCAGGTTCAAGTGATTCTCCTGCCTCAGCCTCCTGAGTAGCTGGGATTACAGGCACATACTATCACGCCAGGCTAATTTTTGTATTTTCAGTAGATATGGGGTTTCACCATGTTGGCCAGGCTGGTCTCAAACTCCTGACCTCAATCATAAGCCTGCCTCAGCCACCCAAAATGCCAGGATTACACATGTGAGCCACCATGCCTGGCTATATGTATATATATATATACACACACATTATATATATATATACATTATATATATACACATTATATATATATACATTATATATATACACATTATATATATATACACATTATATATATACACATTATATATATATATACATTATATATATATATATATATATACATTATATATATATATATATATATATACATTATATATATATATACACATTATATATATATATATATATATATATATATATATATTTTGAGACGGGGTTTTGTGCTGTCACCCAGGCTGGAGTGCAGTGGTGTGATCATGGCTACTGCAGCTTTGACCTCCTGGGGTCAAGCAATCCTCCCACCTCAGCCTCCCAAGTAGCTGGGACCACAGGTGTGCACCATCACACCTGGCTAATTTTTTATTTTTAGTAGAGACAAGATCTCACCATGTTGCCCAGGCTGGTCTTGAACTCCTGGGCTCAAGCAATCCTCCTGTCTTGGCCTCCCAAAGTGCTAAGATTATAGACATGAGCCACTGAGCCCAGCCCTATTTTTATTTTTTTTTTATTTTTATTTATTTATTTTTTTGAGTCAGGGTCTCACTGTGTTGCCCAGGCTTGAGTTCAGTGGTGAGATCATAGCTCAGTGCAGCCTCGAACTCCTGAATTCAAGCAATCCTCCTGTCTCAGCCTCCCAAGTAGCTGGGACTACAGGCATGCACCACTAATCCCAGGTCTAAGATGCTAAGACCCCCTCGATGCTTGGCTAATTTTATATTTTGTAGAGACAGAGTCTTGCTATGTTGCCCAGGCTGGAGTGGAGGGGTCCAGTCTTGGCTCACTGCAGCCTCTGCCTCCCAGTTTCAAGTAATTCTTGTGCCTCTGCCTTCTGAGTTGCTGGGATTACAAGGGTGTGCCATCACGCCTGGCTAATTTTTGTATTCGTAGTAGAGACAGGGTTTCCCCATGTTGGCCAGGCTGGTCTCGAACTCCTGACCTCAAGTGATCTTCCTGCCTCCACCTCCCAAAGCATTGGGATTACGGGCATGAGCCACCACACGGAGCCCAGTTAGGATTTTAAAAGATAAATTAAATCCAACACACTTCCCACTCACACCCCCATCACCACCCCTGCCAAGTGCTAGGGATCTTGGGTTCATAAACAAATGAGCTAACATTTGCAAAGCCACTTTGTAAAATTTAGAGTGCTACTGGCAGAGCTTAGCTGTCATTATTACCATATAACTGACCCTTTAGAGTTGTGGCTGTCTCTGTGGACCTGGTGTGACAGTTGTCAGGGACCGGGAAGAAGGTAAAAGAGCATTAGAATAAAGTCTAAAGTTTCTTTTTTTTTTTTTTTTTTTTTTGAGACGGACTCTTGCTCTGTCGCCCAGGCTAGAGTGCAGTGGCGCGATCTCGGCTCACTGCAAGCTCCACCTCCCAGGTTTGTGCCATTCTCCTGCCTCAGCCTCCCAAGCAGCTGGGACTACAGGCGCCCGCCACCACGCCCAGCTAATTTTTTGTATTTTTAGTAGAGACAGGGTTTCACCGTGTTAGCCAGGATGGTCTTGATCTCCTGACCTCGTGATCCACCTGCCTCGGCCTCCCAAAGTGCTGGGATTACAGGCTTGAGCCACCGTGCCCGGCCTAAAGTTTCTTACTTTCAAATGTCAGAGGGTTGTAAAGAATGACTCTTGCTGTGGCCATGTTCAATGAATTCAAAATTCTGGAGGCGGAAAAAAAGAAGTCTATTTCATGTGACTTTCTCCAAATGGCAACTTAGTTCTGCATTTCCCTAGCCTAATTAATAGGAGGCCACCCATGTCATCAGGGAGAGAGGCTCACTGTACGTTACCATATTTTCCTGCCGAGCGCTGTGGAAGTGAAAAGTTTGGGAGGGAATCTTTAAATCACACTAATACATCGCCTATTTTCTTCAAACACATTTTCAAGAACATCTTGAGACCATCCCCTGGAGAGAACCACAGGCAAAAGGTATAAGGATATTATCTTCAGTTGTTTAGAGAAGAGTTTTGAGGGAGATTATCCCAACAGGGGTGTCACCTTCAAATCTTAATCCTTTTAGACCTCAACAAACAGCCTACAGGTTCTCCTTTTCATTAGTCCGAGAATGCCTCTGGCCAAAGCGGCCTAAGGACATTTCAGGAAGAACGGGCAGTCAAGAGCCCAGGTCTAAGATGCCAAGACCCCCTTGATGGTCCAGCTATTCCCATAGCCCTGGCTTTCAGTTGTTATCTTCATGTCTGCTGCTCATGAACCTCTGAAATGCATCAGCCGTGGAGAATTACATGTGGAAGGCACTGTCTTCTAATAAAAAAATCTGAAATTAAATCCTTGCGTACGTTGATAGCATCTTTCAAAAGCAAAATTGCCTGCTCAATTATCCAGATAGCACTTCCTGCCTATACAGAGAAAAATGACACACAACAGAGTGAATACGCTTTATATTTTTAGAGGCGTGTACCATGGAATATCTGTTACTGTAATTAATTTAATTGAGTCATACCTACCAAGAAATTATTTAATTATATTGCTAGTTGAATAGGTGATAATGATGATAATAAACTAACATTCTTTTTAAAAAACATTCTATTTATTGCCAGGTGATAGGAAGAGATTGAGAGAGGGATGGAAATCATTACTGAGAAGGCTTGAACAACCACAATTTACTGCGAAGAGATAAAAACCAAACACCTCAACCGTATTATCACCATAATTGTCTGCAGTTTACCCATCTTGTAAAATAAACGGATCATGAAATGTGAGAGCACGTTTCAAAACATACATAGAAGGTGTTAGGTGATTATGCGTAGGCTGCCTGACTTAATTGTAAATTGTTTTTCTTTCAGTGGGAAGTGAAAAGGTATTAATTAGTAGTGATTTCGACAAGATTGGAAGTCCACGAACTTTGGCTTAGAGAGAACTTTGCAAAGGCACCTACATGCTGCAAAGAGAGTTGTTGTTGTTGTTGTTGTTATTGTGTTATTTTTAGCTTTTAATGGCATTTTGTTGTTTGCTAATCCCTGGTGCAGGCACACACTTGCAGATCTGAGATTTGATAAATGTACAAGTGGCTCAAGTTTTAACACGAAGCTTTTCTCTCCTAACTCCACGTGGCAAAGGCAAAAGCTGGACTGCATTGTGTGGCCCCAGGGAGCTGCAGACAGAGGATCTGAGTCCTGGCCACTATGCCTGCTGTCTCTTACAAGTTTAGAGATGCTGGCATTGCATCGAAATTGGACAACACTCCCTTCCCTCCCTTCGGAGGTACTCCATTCCCAACCTTTTCCACCAACAGGTCCTTATTCTCAGCAGCCAAAAATAATTTATTGGTTTCCACTGTTCTCCTTGGCTGAATCTTCAAGTACACCAACTCTCCCCTCTTCTGGACAGACTCTCCATAATTCAGCCGGCATCTAATCAGCACCTTGCTGCTCTTCCATTCTTCCTTTCTCCAGAGTCATGATTCTTCCCTCTCAAGTCAAAGAGGAATTACAAGCAAATAGACCCTATCCTTGAATGCAGTTTGGGTTACACAGAATGGAGAATGAACTCAATCTCATTTTTGCTTCCTTGTTGAAGTAAGCTCAATATCTCCCTTGCACAGAGAGTGAATCGGCTTCACTAAGGCAAGCAGCATTGCCTCTTTTCTCCCGGTCAGCATGGCAGCTCTCTGCATTCGCCTCTTACAGAGGTGACTATTCGTTGTTCTTTCCAGGAATGTTTTCTGAGCTTCAGGAGGCCCTGAGTTACCTGGATAATTAGTGCTGTCCTTTTGCACAATGCAAAAACAAAACCATTATGAGATAAGTTCTTTAGTTAAGTTGGGAATGGGGTTTAAATGCGTGGGCAAATAGATCTGGCAGTCAAATTCAGACTGTCACATTTTGTGATCCACCCTCCCTCTGATCATAGCATATAAGACTCTGATGAACCTCACCAGCAACAGGAAATTCTCCCTCCACTGCAGATAAAACAATGATAATATGGAAGTGAAAAATGAATAATTCAAAAATGGAATTCTCTGTGGGGCTCCGTGCAGTGTGTGTTTCTGTGTGTGCATGTGTTTTATACAAGTCTCTGTTACTTTTGTAGTTTGGATTGGACTTCCGTCGGTCCGTTAATTTTGTTACTGGATCCCACCACTTACCCAAAATTAGCCTTTGGGTTGGGTGTTTCTGCAGTATGGTCCCTTCTGTGGACACCAGAAAGATGTTACAGGAAAGGGGTCCTGATCGAGACCCCCAGAGACCGTTCTTGGACCTGGTTGGGAGGCTGAGGTGGGTGGATCACTTGAGGTCAGGAGTTCAAGACCAGCCTGACCAACATGGTGAAACCCCATCTCTACTAAAAATACAAAAATTAGCCAGCTGGGCCAGGCATGGTGGCTCACGCCTGTAATCACGCCTGTAATCCCAGCACTTTGGGAGGCCGAGACAGGTGGATCACCTGAGGTCAGGAGTTCAAGACCAGGCTGGCCAACATGGCGAAACCCTGTCTATACTAAAAAAAAAAAAAAAAAAAAAAAAATTAGCTAGTCATGGTGGCCTGCACCTGTAATCCCAGCTACTCAAGAGGCTGAGGCAGCAGAATCCCTTGAACCCAGGTGGCAGAGGTTGCAGTAAGTCAAGATTGTGCCACTGCACTCTAGCCTGGGCGACAGAGCTAGACTCCATAAAAAAAAAAAAAGAAGAAGAAAGAATTAATTAATTAATTCAGGATGAGCCCGTAAAGTGAAAGCAAATTTACTAAGAAAGTAAAAGAATAAAGAACGGCTGCTCCATAGACAGAGCAGCCCCAAGGGCTGCTGGTTGCCCATTTTTATGGTTATTTCTTGATGATATGCTAAACAAGGGGTGGATTATTCATGCCTCCCCTTTTTAGACCATATAGGGGAACTTCCTGATGTTACCATGGCATTTGTAAACTGTCATGACGCTGGTGGGAGAGTGTAGCAGTGAGAATGACCAGAGGTCACGCTTGTTGCCATCTTGGTTTTGGTGGGATTTGCCCAGCTTCTTTACTGCAACATATTTTATCAGCAAGGTCTTTATGTCCTGTATCTTGTGCTGACCTCCTGCCTCATCCTGTGACTTAGAATGCCTAACCATCTGGGAATGCAGCCCAGTAGGTCTCAGCCGCATTTTACCCAGTTCCTCTTCAAGATGGAGGTGCTCTGGTTCGAACGCCTCTGACAATTTCACGGATGGATTCCAGGGACCTGTGAGCAGTCTCCGGAAGCCTTTGGCTGGACATGGTGGCCGACCAGGAACTGTGGCCCACCGCGTAATTCCCACACATGGGGGAGCAGACAGGTGGAGTATAACCCACCAACCACTGCACACGCGGGAAACAGATCCCATGTCAGGACCCTTTGTAAGTGCTGCATCCTTCCAGACCAGTGGGGAGAACCCATCAGCACGTATCTGTAGTCTTTACCTTTTGCAAGAACATATCGCCGCATTGTGTTTGGTAATCTAACATTTTTGACAAAAATAACATGAAAGAGATGACGTTAAAAAATGCTGGCAGGGAGCACAGGGGATTTTTAGGGTAGTGAAACCTCTCTGTATGATCCTATAATGTCATTAGACATTTGTCCAAACCCAGAGAAAACACACCACCACCAAGAGTGAACCGTAATGTAAACTCTGGACTGTGGGTGATGATGATGTACAGTGTAAGGTCCATCAATTATTTCTGTAAACCAAAAATAAAATTCTAAGCCCTCCAGCCATCTAAATGGACCCCTCCTCTTGGCCAAGGGCATTCCAAAGCTAACCTGAAAAAACTAGCTCAGGCCATGTTGGAAAGAGAAAGCCAGACATGCCTCATTATCCCCTCCTCCCTTTTGGAATTGCTGATAAAGCAGACTCTTTAAGTCTGACAAGAAACATTTACAATCTATTCTCTCTAAAGGCTGATACCTAAAGGCTTCATTTGCAGGATAAAACATTGGTCTGGGCCAGGTGCAGTGGCTCACGCCTCTAATCCCAGCACTTTGGAAGGCCTAGGTGGGTGGATCATGAAGTCAAGAGATCCAGACCATCCTGGCCATCATGGTGAAACCCCATCTGTACTGAAAATACAAAAACTAACTGGGCGTGCTGGCACACACCTGTAATCCCAGCAACTTGAGAGGCTGAGGCAGGAGAATCGCTTGAACCCAGGAGGCGGAGGTTGCAGTGAGCTGAGATCGTGCCATTGCACTCCAGCCTGGCAACACAGCGAGACTCCATCTCAAAACAAAAACAAAAACAAAAACAAACCTTGGTCTCCACAACCCTTTATCATAACCTAGACATTCCTTTCTATGGATAATAACTCTTTCAACCAATTGCCAATCAGAAAATTTTTAAATCTACCTATCACCTGGACGCCCCTGTTTCCAAGTTGTCCCACCTTTGCAGCCTGAACCAATGCATATCTTGCATGTATTGACTGATGTCTCATGTCTGCCTATGATGTATAAACCAATTGTACCCTGATCAGGTTGGGCACATGTCATCAGGACCTCCTGAGGCTGGGTCATGGGTACGTCCTTAACCTGGGCAAAATAAACTTTCTACATGGATTGAGACTTGCCTCAGAGACTCTTGGTTTCCATTACAAATGTGCCACGATGGCAGGAATGTTGATAGTGTGGGAGGCTGTGTGTGTGTTGGAGAGGCAGACAGTGTATGGGAATTCTCTGTACCTTCTGCTCAATTTTGCTGTAAACCTAAACCACCCTAAAACATAAAGTCTGTTAAAAAAGCAAACAAATCAACAAAACTACAGTGGGTCATCCCACCACAAATCTTTGATGAAATGAGGTCAACTAAACATTTTTTTTTAATTAGCCATGCCGTAAAATTTAAGTGTATTTTTGCTCTATTTGATGAAAAAAAAAAAGATGCTGGCAGTGAATGAGGGACAGGAATGAAGGGCACGTATAACAGGTAAACCTTAGACACTTGTCTAAAAATAACACCTACATCTCCCTTTTCAGCTTTAATTATTTTAACACCCCTGGTGAGCTGTCTGAGAGCTGAGATGTGAGCATTCTCAGGAGCCTCTCTGCAGCCCCTAACACTTGGTTGTTTCTCTATTTAGAGCCGACATCAGGAGAGGAAGAGAAATGGGAAAATGAGGGCCAGGAGGGAATTCGGGAACATTCTCAAATCCACCTACAGCTGTCAGCAGGGTGCCAGCTCCCTAAACAGCTATGGGTACAGAGGATCCTGAAATCCACTCCAAAAACTTAGATCTCCCTCCCAGCTGCTTTGCAGGGCTGCGGGAGTTAATGATGAAGTTCTTCCTTATGTCGAGTGCAGAGCTCCAGCCTTCTGATTGGATGAGTGCTGAAGATTAGAAAACGGCTTCTTCGGAGGAACTCCAGGGACATACTGCTGAGAAAATGAAGTCAGCCATTCATGAGAGAATATACCGTATGATTTGGTGTGATTCTGTAGGGTTTCTGCACTTTAATCCCTTTGTGATCGCCATAAATATGTTACAGGAAAGGGGTCCAGATCCAGACCCCAAGAGAGGGTTCTTGGATCTCGCGCAAGAAAGAATTCAGGGCAAGTCCATAGTGCAAAGTGAAAGCACGTTTATTAAGAAAGTAAAGGAATAAAGAATGGCTGCTCCATAGACAGAGCAGCCCCGAGGGCTGCTGGTTGCCCATTTTTATGGTTATTTCTGGATGATATGCTAAACAAGGGGTGGATTATTCATGCCTCCCCCTTTTAGACCATATAGGGCAGCATCCTGACGTTGTCACAGCATTTGTAAACTGTCCTGGTGCTGGTGGGAGTGTAGCAGTGAGGATGGCCAGAGGTCACTCTTGTGGCCATTTTGGTTTTGGTGGGTTTTGGCCGGCTCCTTCACTGCAAGCTGCTTTATCAGCAAGGTATTTATGGCCTGTATTTTGTGCTGACCTCCTATCTCATCCTGTGACTTAGAATGCCTTAACCATCTAGGAATGCAGCCCCGTAGGTCTCAGCCTCATTTTACCCAGCTCCTATTTAAGATGGAGTTGCTTTCGTTCACACACCTCTGACAATTCCTTCTTGCAAAAGACAAAACACAGGCCATGCATGCTGGCTCATGCCTGTAATCCCAGCACTTTAGGAGGTTAAGGAGGGAGGGTGGTTTAAGGTCAGGAGATCCAGACAAGCCTGGGAAACACAACGTGAAAGGAAAATAAATCTTGGGGCCCCCAAATCACTAAGCTAAAGGAAAAAGTCACGCTGGGAACTGCTTAGGGCAAACCTGCCTCCCATTCGATTCAACGTCATTCCTCTGTTCACTGAGATGAATGCGTATCTGAATGCCTCCTTTGGAGAGGCTCATCTGAAACTCAGTAGAATACAACCAATTGTACCTGGAAGCCCCCTCCCTACTTTGAGTCACCCGGCCTTTTCTGGACCGAACCAATGTTCATCCTACATTTGTTGATTGATGTCTCACATCTCCCTAAAATGTATAAAACCAAGCTGTGGTCTGACCACCTTGGGCACATGTTACCAGGACCTCCTGAGGCCGTGTCATGGGCTCGCATCCTTAACTTTGGCAAAATAAACTTCGGCAAAATAAACTTCCTAAATGGACTGACACCTGTCTCAGATTTTTGGGTTTCACAATAGTGAGACTCCATCCCTGCAAAAAAATAAAAGAGATTAGCTAGGTGCCACAGCACACTCCTGTAGTCCCAGCTACCTGGGAGGCTGAGGCAGGAGGGTCACTTGAGCCTAGGAGCTCAAAGCTGCAGTGAGCTATGATTGCACCACTGCACTGCAGCCTGGGCAAGACAGAGCAAGACTGTCTCAAAACAAAAAAAAAACCATACAATCAATGGTGGTAGATATCACAATAGTGTTTTTTCTTTGTTGGGGCTACCACTGAGAGGAAACTTCTGGGATGCTAGATTCTATACCATTCTCTGGAGGAATTTACTTTGTAAAGATTCATCATGCTGTATCCTTGAGAGGTGGGAATTCACCATATGTGAGTCACATCTCATTAAGTTATGCCTCTAGATGATTTTGATCTCCTTCATCTAGCTCATATGCAATGACAAATGTGGAACATACAGAAACGTATAGGGAATGGTGGGTTAAATGCTGCGTACTCACAATTCAACTTTAACAAGCCTTAACATTTTGCTGTTTCCTCCAAATTTTTTCTTGTCTTTTAAAGAAATAAAACATTACAGGGAGAATCGAAAGCCTGGATGTCTCTGTTTCTGATCACACTGTTTGCTCTCCCTCTCCAGAAGTAGCCATCATCTTGCGTTTAGTATTTTTCATTTTCATTTATGTTTTTATATCTTCCCAACATATATATTTTATGTAGCCATCAAAGATACATTGTGTTGTTTTGCAGGCTTTTAAACTTTATATGAATGGCGTTGTAGAGTTGGAACTCAGCAACTCGCTTTTTCGGGCAAGAGATTTTGTTTTGAGAATTATCCATGTGGATTCACGTAGCTCTATTTCCTTCACTTTAACTATTATATAGTGCTCCATCGCACAAATACACTGTAATTTATTTATCCATTCTCCTAAAGATATTTAAGTTGAGTGACAACGACTACTGGTTGCTTCCCAAATACTTTTTCCCTCCTTTAGTAACAGATACGCAAAGCAACAATGTGCCCAGCTAAAAGCCTACATTTCTTTACCTCTTTTGCTTCCAGGTGTGGCTACACATATATTCTGGTCACCACAATATAAACAGAACTTTCAGGGGAGGATATATGAGAACCCTCCTCCAAAAAGGGACAGACTGGGGCATTCACTTTTGCTCTTCCTCCCTCCCTCGCCCTCTTCTGTTGATTGGAATGTGGATTTGATAGCTGGAGCTCCAGGAGCCACATTAGACCATACAGTGATGCTAAGGATGAAGCCTCCTTCCTCAGTATGACAGAGCAGGAAGACAGAAGGAAACCAGGTCCCTGGTGACTTTGTGGAGCCTTCATCCCAGCCTTGGATTTTTTATTTATTAATTTAATTTATTTTTTTGAGATGGAGTCTCACTCTGTTGCCCAGGCTGGAGTGCAGTGGTGCGATCTTGGCTCACTGCAACTTCCGCTTGCCGGGTTCAAGCAATTCTCCTGCCTCAGCCTCCTGAGTCGCTGGGATTAAAGGCACCCCCCAACACACCCAGCTAATTTTTGTATTTTTAGTAGAGATGGGGTTTCACCATGTTGGCCAGGCTGGTCTCGAACTCCTGACCTCAGGTGATCTGCCTGCCTCAGGCTCCCAAAGTGCTGGGATTACAGGCGTGAGCCACTGCACCAGGCCTCAACTTTTTTTTTAACTTGAGAGAATAAACCCTTCTAGAGATACACTTCCATCACTAGCAGCTGAACATTACGTTATCATTACTAACTGAGAGCATTTGGGAATTATTACAAACAAAAATGCGATGGACTTCCTTGGACCTGTGTTACTATGCAGCTGTGTAGGAGCTCCTACACAGCTGCATATATATTTCGTAAGAAATATATATTTGGTCTTCCTATGGTTCCTGACACAGAGCTTCTAAAATCCTTGCAATTTCCTGAGTGATGGGGGTAGTGGAGCTTCTTTTGTTATTTATGACAAACCTCTTTCAACCATACCTGTGTTCATGCTAATAAGGTGACTCTTGGTGGGCCCCTAGATAGCTTCAGGATGGGGGCTGGTCGTCAGAAGAGCCAATCCTGTGATTAGAGGGTGGGAACTTTCAGCCTCACTCCCCCAGCCCCCCACTCACCTTGAGAGGGGAGAGGGGCTGGAGATTGAGTTAATCATTGATAGCCAAAGATTTAACCTATCATGCACATGTAATGGGACCTCCATAAAAACCCTAAAGGCTGATGTTCAGAGAGCTTCTGAGTAGATGGAGACATGGAGGTGCTGGGAGGATTGTGGGCCTAGAGGAGGGCTGGAAGCTCCATTCCGCTCCCCATACCCCACCCTCAGCACCTCTTCCACTTGGCTATTTCTGAGTCATATTCATTTTTTTTTTTTTCCAGACAGGGCCTCACTCTGTCGCCCAGGCTTTAGTGCAGTGGCATAATCATAACTCACTGTAGCCTCTGCCACTCAAGCTCAAGTGATCCTCCCACCTCAGCCTCCCAAGTAGCTGGGACCACAGTCCCACACCACCATGCCCAGGTAATTTTTTTTTCACTCTTTTGTAGAGAAGGGATCTTGCTATGTTGCCCAGGCTGGTCTCCAACTCCTGGGATTAAGTGATCCTTGCACCTCAGCCTCCCAAGTAGCTGGGACTACAGGTGCATGCCACCATGCCTCGCTAATTTTTGTATTTTAGTAGACATGGGGTTTCACCATGTTGCCCAGGTTGGTCTCAAACTCCTGGGCTCAAGAGATCTGCCCACCTCGGCCTCCAAAATGCTGGGATTATAGGTGTGAGCCGCTGTGCCCGGACTCTTTTTTTGTTGTTATTTAATTGAATAGTGACAGGTCTTGCTATGTTGCCCAGGCTAGTCTTGAACTTTGAGTTCCAACAGTCCTCTGGCCTTGGCCTTCCAAAGCACATATAACATTTTTAATAAGCTTTGAAAGTTCCTTGAGAAACCATCTTGGGATTGAATTCAATTTATAAATTAATTGGAAGAGAATTAGTCTATCCTACTATTATAATTATTATATTATTATGTATAATTATAGATTACATCATATTATGTTGGAAGAGAATTTATTATATTAAGGATTCCCAAGCTCATACAGGCATACCTCAGAGATATCATAGGTCCAGTTCCAGGCCACCTCAATGAAACAAGTCATGCAAATTTTTTGGTTTCCCAGTGCAGACAAAATTTGTTTATCCTATATTATTGTCTATTAAGTGTGCAATAGAATTTTAGAATATATATATATATATGTATATTTAAAAAACCAATGAACATGCCTTAATTAAAAAATATTTTGTTGGCCCAGTATGGTGGCTCATGCCTGTAATCCCAGCACTTTGGGAGGCTGAGGCGGGTGGATCACTTGAGGTCAGGAGTTCGAGGCCAGCCTGGCCAACATGGTAAAACCCCATCTCTACTAAAAATAAAAAAAAATTATCTGGGCATGGTGACGTGCATCTGTAATGCCAGCTACTCGGGAAGCTGAGGCAGGAGAATTGCTTGAAGCCGGGCGGTGGAGGCTGCAGTGAGCCAAGATCGTGCCACTGCACTCCAGCCTGGGCGACAGAGTGAGACTCCTTCTAAACAAACAAACAAACAAACAAAAACTTTGTTGCTAAAAAGTGCTAATGATCATCCGGGCCTTAATCAAGTCATAATCTCTTTGCTGATGGAGAGTCTGGCTTCGACATTGATGGCTGCTGACTGAGCAGGGTGGTGGTTGCTGAAGGCTGGGCTGGCTGTGGCAATTTATTAAAATAAGACCGCAAAGAAGTTTGCTGCCTTGATGGACTCTTCCTTTCACAAAAAATTTCTGCGTAGCATTTGGTGCTGTTTGATAGTGTTTTACCCACAGTCAAACTTCTTTCAAAATTGGAGCCATTCCTCTCAAACCCTGCTGCTGCTTTATCAACTAAGTTTATGTTGAGTTTATTTATGATACTGTGATATTAATAAATCCTCTGTTGTCATTTCAACAAAGTTTACAGTGTTGGGACTCAGAAAACAATACTCCAAGATGAGGGCCTCAGAAGCAAAAAGTTTTTCTCTGCCCTCCTGCCTGTCTTTCAGTCCCATTCTCCCCAGAGGCACCACAGAAAATAGAATCCCTCTTCCCCAAAGCAGGTCATAGAAACCAGATCCCCTTTTTCCCCCAAGCCAGCCATAAAACCAGAAAAAGATTACTTAACTTTCCCTCTGCCCTATCTGTGTAAAAAAAGGTAGATCAGATAAAGAAATTATCTGATCTACCTTTTTTGACTGTAGGTCATAAGATTCCCATTCCAGAAAGTGTCCTGCCCCCTAAGGAATTCACTCCCAGAGAGGCCTAGAAGAATCTAGACAGACAGGTCTCGCTGGCTTTCCACACTAAGTCTATTACTAATTAGATCACACACTTTTTGTCCAATCATGTTTCTACATGGCTGTGCATACTTTGTTGAACGTAAGCATGAAAATGGACGCCAGGTGCACTGGCTGACACCTGTAATCGCAGCACTTTGGGAGGCCGAGGCGGGCAGATCACCTGAGGTCAGGAGTTCGAGACCAGCCTGGCCAACATGGTGAAATCCTGTCTCTAAAGTTAGCTGGGCATGGTGGCAGACGCCTATAATCCCAGCTACTCAGGAGGCTGAGGCAGGAGAATCACTTGAACCCGGGAGGTGGAGGTTGCAGTGAGCCAAGATCATGCCATTGCACTCCAGCCTGGGTGATAAGAGTGAGACTCTGTCTCAAAAAAAGAAAAAAGAAAAGAAAAGAAAATGGACAATTTTCCCTGTATCTTTAGGTCTTCATTCTAAAAGTTTCCTTGTATACAATTAAAATAAATGTGCATGTCTTTTCTCCAGTTAATCTGCCTTTTGAGAGGGGATTTTTTCAGTGAACCATCACAGAGCGAAGGAGAACTCTCTTATTGGCCCCTACAACAGTGTCTTCATCAGGAATAGGTTCCATCTTAAAAAATCACTTTCTTTGCTCATCCATAAGGAGCCACTCCTCATCCACTAATGTATCCAACGAAGGTGTAGCATCCAGAATTTATAAGAAATTTAAACAATTGAAACAAGCAAAAACAAACATCACCATTGAAAAGTGGGCAAAGGATGTGAACAGACACTTTTTGGGTATTTTTTTTTAGACTGGGTCTCACTCTCTTACTCAGGCTGGAGTGCAGTGGTGCAATCACAGCTCACTGCAGCCTCAACCTCCTGGGCTCAAGCGATCCTCCCACCTCAGTCTTGTGAGTAGCTTGGACCACAGGAGCACACCACCACACCTGGCTAATTTTTCATTTTTTGTAAAGGCAAGGTCTCCCTATGTTGCCCTGGTTGGTCTCAAACTCCTCAAGGTTCAAGGCTCAAGTGATCCTCCTGACTTGGCCTGCCAAAGTGCTGGGATTACAGGTGTGAGCCACCACACCTGGCCAACAGACACTTCTCAAAAGAAGACATACAAACGGCCAACAAACATGAAAAAATGCTTAACGTCACTGATCATCAGATAAATGCAAATCAAAATCACAGTGAGATACCATCTCACACCAATCAGAATGGCTATTACTAAAAAGTCAAAAAATAACAGATGCTGGTGAGGCTGCATAGAAAAGAGAATGATTTATACATTGTTGGTGGGCATGTAAATTAGTTCAGCCACTGTGAAAAGTAGTTACGAGATTTCTTAAAGAACTTAAAACAAACTACCATTCAACCTAGTGATCTCTTTACTGGATAGAAACCCAAAGGAAAATAAATCATTTTACCAAAAGACACATACACTTGTATGTTCATTGCAGCACTATTTGCAATAGCAAAGAGATGGAATCAACCTAGGTGCCCATCAGTGGCAGATTGGATAAAGAAAACGTGGTGCATCTACACCATGGAATACTACACAGCCATAAAAAGAATGAAATTATGTCCTTTGCAGCAACATGGATACAGCTGAAGGTCATTATCCTAAGCAAATTGTACAGGAACAGAAAGCCAAATACTGCATGTTCTCACTTATAAGTGGGAGCTAAGCATTGGGTAAACATGGGCATAAAGATGAAAACAACAGACACAGGGAACTACCAGAGATGGGAGAGAGGGAGGATGGCAAGGGCTGAAAAACTACCTACTGAGTATTATGCTCACTACCTGAGTGACAGGATCATTCACACTGAAAACCTCAGCATCACGCAGTTGCACATGTACCTCCTGAATCTAAAATAAAAGCCTAAATTATTTTTGTAACAAAGTTTGATCATGAGATTGCAGCAATTCCATCACATCTTCAGGCTCCACTTCTAATTCTAGTTCTTTTGCTATTTCCACTACATCTGCAATTCTAGTTCTGTTGCTATTTCCACCACATCTGTATCTAGTTCTCTTGCTATTTCCACCACATCTGCACAAAAAAAAAAGTAATGGCAAAACAGCAATTACTTTTGCACCAACCAAATACTTCCTCCAGTAAAGTCTTGAACCATTCAAAGTCCTCAATGAGGGATGGAATCAACTTCTTCCAAACTTCCATTAATGTTGCTATTTTAATTTCTTCCCATGAATACTGAGTGTACTTAATAGCCATGGAATCATGAACCTTTTCCAGATTTTCAGTTGACTTTGCCCAGATCCATTGGAGGAATCATCATCTATGGCAGCTATGGCCTCACTCAATGTATTTCTTAAGTAGTAAGACTTGAAAGTCAAAATTACACCTTGATCTATGGGCTGCAAAATGGATGTTGTGTTAGCGGGCATGAAAACAACATTCATCTCATTGTATATCTGCATTAGAGCTCTCAGGTAACAAGGTGCACTGTCAATGAGCTGTAATATTTTGAAAGAAATCTTTTTTTTATAAGCAATTGGTCTCAAAAAGGGGTTTAACACATTCAGTAAAACATGTTGCAGGCCGGGCACAGTGGCTCACGCCTGTAATCCCAGCACTTTGGGAGGCCAAGGAGGTCAGATCACGAGGTCAGGAGATTGAGACCATCCTGGATAACATGGTGAAACCTCATCTCTACTAAAAAATACAAAAAATTAGCCAGGCATGGTGGCGGGCACCTGCAGTCCCAGCTACTGGGAGGCTGAGGCAGGAGGACGGCGTGAACCCAGGAGGTGGAGCTTGCAATGAGCCGGGATTGAACCACTGCACTCCACGCTGGGCAACAGAGTGAGACTCCATCTCAAAAAAAAAAAAAAAAAAAGCTGTAAACAGATGTGCTGTCTTTGAGGCTTTTCTGTTCCATGTACAGAGCCCAGACAGAGTAGATAGAGCATCATTCTTAAGGACCCCAGGATTTTCAGGATTGGCTTCAACTTAAAGTCCCCAGCTGCATTAGCCCCTAACAAGAGAGCCAGCCTGTTCTTTAAAACTTTGAAGCCAGGCATTGACTTCTCCTCTGTAGCTATGAAAGTCCTGGATGGTATCTTCTTTCAATGAAAGGCTGTTTTGTCTACACTGCAAATCGGTTGGTTGGTGTAGCCACTTTAATCAATGATCCTAGCTAGATCTTCTTGAGAACTTGCTGCAGCTTCTCCATCAGCATCTGCTGCTGCTTCACCTTGCAATTTTTTTTGTTGTTGTTGAGACAGAGTATCACTCTGTCGCCCTGGCTGGAGTGCAGTGGTGTGATCCCGGTTCACTGCAACTTCCGCCTCCTGGGTTCAAGCAGTTCTCCTGCCTCAGCCTCCTGAGTAGCTGGGATTACAGGCATGTGCCACCACACCTGGCTAATTTTTGTATTTTTAGTAGAGATGGGGTTTCACCATGTTGGTCAAGCTGATCTCGAATTCCTGACCTCTTGATCCACCCACCTCAGCCTCCCAAAGTGCTGGGATTACAGGCGTGAGCCACTGTGCCCGGCACCTTGCACTTTTACGTTATGGAGACGGCTTCATTCCTTAAACCTCATGAACCAACCTCTACTCACTTCCAGCTTTTTTTTCTGCAGCTTCTTCACGTCTCTGTCTTCATAGAATTGAAGACAGTTAGGGCCTTGCTCTGGGTTAGGAATTGTCTTAAAGGAATGTTGTGGCTGGTTTGATCTTCTATCCAGGCCACTCAGATTTTCTCCATATCAGCAATGTCTGTTTCACTTTCTTATCATTCCTGTGTTCACTGGAGCGGCATTTTTAATTTCCTTCAAGGGAGGAAGGAAATTTTCCTTTGCATTCAGAACTTGGCTAACTCGTGCAAGGGGCCAAGTTTTCAGCCTATCTTGGAGTTCAACACGCCTTCCTCACTAAGCTCAACCATTTCTAGCTTTTGATTTCAAGTGAGAGATGTGTGACTCTTCCTTTCACTTGAGCACTTAGAGGCCATTGTAGGGTTATTAATTAGCCTAATTTCAATATTGTTGTTTCTCAGGGAAGAGGGAGGCCCAATAAGAGGGACAGAGACAGAAAGGCCAGTTGGTGGGGCAGTCAGAATACGAACGACATGTATAGATTATGTCTGCTGTCACATGGGCGTGGTTTTTGGTGCCCCAAAGCAATTACAATAGTAACATCAAAGATCCCTGATCAGGCCAGATGCAGTGGCTCACACCTGTAATCCCAGCACTTTGGGAGGCCGAGGCAGATGAATCATTTTAGCTCAGGAGTTCAAGACCAGCTTGGCCAATATGGTGAAACCCTGTCTCTACTAAAAATACAAAAATTAGCCGGGCATGGTGGTGGGCACCTGTAATCCCAGCTACTCGGAAGGCTGAGGCAGGAGAATCGCTTGAACCCAAGAGGCGGAGGTTGCAGTGAGCAGAGACTTTGGCACTGTACTCCAGCCTGGGTGACAGAGCGAGACTCCACCTCAAAAAAAAAAAAAAAAAAAATCACTGATCATGGATCATCATAACACATAGTAATAATGAAAAAGTTCAAAATCTTGGGGAAATTACCAAACTGTGACAGAGACACAAAGTGAGCAAATGCTGCTGGAAAAGTGACTCAAATAGACTTGCTTCATGCAGGGTTGCCACAAACCTTCAATTTGTAAAAATGCGGTGTCCACAAAACACAATAAAGCAAAGTACAACAAGACCAGGTATGCTTGATACAATTTCTGGATGCTTTTAAAAATATTTTTTCTGATCATGTTTTATACTGTTCTTTATAAAGTTCTTTTAAAGTAGATAATATTCACAGTTGGTGTAAATACTTTTTTTTTTTTTGAGACATAATTTCACTCTTGTTGCCCAGGCTGGAATGCAATGGCATGATCTCAGCTCACTGCAACCTCCGCCTCCTGGGTTCAAGCCATTCTCCTGTCTCTGCCTCCTGAGTAGCTGGGATTACAGGCTCATGCCACCACGCCCAGCTAATTTTTGTATTTTTAGTAGAGATGGGGTTTCACCATGTTGGCCAGGCTGATCTTGAACACCTGACCACAAGTGATCCTCCCACCTTGGCCTCCCAAAGTGATGGGATTACAGGCGTGACCCACTGTGCCTAGTCCAGATTTCTCATTTTTAATGAAGTGACATTATTATTATTATTTTGAGACAAGGTCTTGCTCTATTACCCAGGCTAGGGTGCAGTGGTGCAATCTTGACACACTGCAGCCTCAAACTCTTGGACTCAAGTGAACCTCCCACCTCAGACTCTTGAGTAGCCGGGATGAGCAGCATGGGCCATGATGTCCTGCTAATTTTTGTATTTTTTGTGGAGATAAGGCTTCACCATGTTGTCCAGACTGGTCTCGAACTCCTGAACTTAAGCCATTCCCCAACCTTGGCCTTCTAAAGTGCTGAGATTGCAGGCGTGAGCCGCCATCCCAGTGATATTATTGGCACCTGCATTTACATAAACCAGGATGCATTTGGTAAAGCTCCTCTTTGTAATTCCTGCTTCTGGCCAGCCTCATCTAGGTCTAGTGTGAGATCCGTGTGGAGTAAAGAAAGTTGTCACTTCAACACATAGTTTGATGTGAAAGACAGCCAACAGCTAACCTGCCTTTTCCTGACAGTTACTAAGTGTAATTGAAACCTCTGTTTCCAGCATGACAGGCAGAGCCCCAGCTGACAGAACAAAGGTGCTAGGACCTTCTCTCCGTGTGGCACCATGAGGCTCTGGTTTGGGCTTCCTGATTATACTAACTTTATCAAGTTCTTTCAATACCTTCCCCTCTTTTTCTAGTCTCTGAAACTGTTTTCATAAAATGAGAGCTTTCTATTCTTCAAAGCTTTGTTATAACTTGCCTGGAAAACAATCTGTCTTTTGTCTGTGTGTATGGTGGGGGCGAGGGGTGGGGGAGGTGTGGGAGTGGTTGTGGGAGAACTTTTGATTGCCAATTCAATTTCTTTAATAGTTGTTGATTTATTTCATATTTTAAAAATCTTCTTGGGTCTATTTTTTATTTTATTTTATTTGGCTCTGTCACCCAGGCTGGAGTGCAATGGCGTGATCTCAGGTCACTGCAACCTCTGCCTCCTGGGTTCAAGTGATTCTCCTGCCTCAGCCTCCAGAGTAGCTGGGATTACAGGCACGTGCCACCACCACGCCTGGCTAATTTTCTTTGTGTTTTTAGTAGAGATGGGTTTCACCATGTTGGCCAGGCTAGTCTCAAATTCCTGACTTAAGGTGATTCACCTGCCTTGGCCTCCCAAACTGCTGGGAGATTTTATTTTTTGAAACAGGGTCTTGCTCTGTTGCCCGGGCTGGAGTGCAGTGGGGTGATCATAGCTCACTGCAGCCTTGAACTCCTCGGCCCCAATGGTCTTCCCACTTCAGCCTCTTGAGTACACCTCCCAAACACAGCCGTACACCACCACACCCGGCAACTTTTTTGATTTTTTGTAGAGATGGGGGTCTCAGTATGTTGCCCAGGCTGTGGGTCCATTTTAGTAGTCTATCTTTTTCTATAAAATGATTCATTTCATCTAAGTTTTCAAATTTAGCATAAAGGTATTCATTGCATTCTCTTAATTAAAAAAAAAAACTCAACTGCATCTGTTTTTATTTATTATTATTTTGAGATGGAGTCTCGCTCTGTCACCCAGGCTGGAGTGCAGTGGTACGATCTTGGTTCACAGCAACCTCTGCCTCCTGGGTTCAAGCGATTCTCCTGCCTCAGCCTCCTGAGTAGCTGGGACTATAGGCACGTGCCACCATACCTAGCTAATTTTTGTATTCTTAGTAGAGATGGGGTTTCACCATATTGGTCAGGCTGGTCTTGAACTCCTGACCTTATGATCCACCTGCCTCGGCCTCCCAAAGTGCTGGGATTACAGGCATGAGCCACTGTGCCTGGCCCTATTCCTGCTATTATTTATGCCTTTTTACCACTCTTTAAAAGTCAATCTTGCTAGAGGCTTGTTTGCTTTCCTTGTTTGACTAAAAAGTCAGATTTTAAAAATCCTTTCTCCTTTATCTTGGTTTTCTATTTTACCATTTTCAGGAATGTTCATTTTTTTCTCTGTTAAAATACAAAAATTGTGGTCATTCATTGCATTTGTTAATGTATTTCCTGGATTTTTGTGCTGCCTCTTGTTTCTTTCTTCTTTGTTCACTTTCCTCTAACAGTGAGCACCTGCTCATAAGAAACTCTCTTATTTGTTGTATACCTGAAAATGTCTCGGTTTTGTCTTTACTGCTGAATGATAGTTTAGCTGGATATAGAATCTCAGGAAAGGCATTTGTAAGGAAATGTTTGTCATTGTGCTTATTGCATTTAATAATTATATACATTGTGTGATTATATTTTGTCTTCCAGCAGAATGATTTTTGTTTGTTTTGTTCACTGTGTATCCCTGTCCCTGAAGCAATGTCAGGCACATCATAGTCACTCTGTAAATAGGTGTTGAATAAATGAATGTGCAAGTCAGTGAATTCCTCACTAGGCTGTCTGTTCTCTGACGGCAAAGTCAGCTTCTTCCTGTTCTGGGCTGAGTTCCAGTGTTTTGCCTGATGAAGTAGGAACTAGATAAACATTTGTTGTAGAAATAAATGAATTCACCCAAGTTCTAAAACAAAAGAATAGGAATACTACTCTTAGAAACTAGTGCCTTTTGAAGAGGCAATCTTCTGACCTTCTAGGTCTACATTTTCTTAATTTTTTCTCCCACTGGAGTTAGTGAAAAGGGAACTGCGGGGGAAGACTGTGGGCTTTCATGAGAGCAGAGCCCTCTTTTCAAAGATCTGTTCTGAGAGAGAATCATGCTTTCCAGCTTAACTGGGAGGCTGGCTGAGTCCTCATTTCTAAACAGATGGCAACATATCATTGCTAGTGGCTCCTTTAAGGCAGAAAGGCTGTCAAAACAGCAAAGATGACTTCCAGATACAGCCTGTACAGAGAGGCACAGCGACTGATAAAATATTCATTAGTGACTGCTGTGGTTGCAGGGAGGGCCTGTGCTGCAGGGAGGCCTGTGCACAGAGCCAGCTGAGGTCCCAGTGTGAGGAAGTGCATTAGGGTTTTGCAGTAAGGCCCATTTAGGAAGGAGACAGGGGCCTTTGAGGCCCATTGTACCAGAGGCATTTAAAGAGTTAGCCCCCTGAGAGCACTAATGCCCTTCGATCTGGCCATTTATAAAAGAGAAGGAACCATTAGGTTTCGGAAAAGATGCCTGGCCTGCACCATTTAGAGGACACAGGGGTCACCTATGTGTCAACGAAGTGAAAAGGTCATTCATAAAGCCTTCAGTCTGTCAGCCCTAGAACCCAACTCATCATTTCTAGGTTGGCCACCATGCTTCTCCACTGTCTGGTTATGTATGACAACCCTCAACTAGGCATATGGTCACATACGCGTATAGTCCCAGCAGTCCCAACTCTGGGCTCATTTTGTGGACACAGATGGCCCTCTGTCCCACTCCAATAGCCCCCTTTAGATTGGATAAGGGAAATAATGTAGCAGCCATCTTTGGCCAGTTGGTGACAGGGCTACAATGCTTGTCTCTGCCCTGGGTCACTCACAGGACCACAGAGTTTATTGACAGCAAATTTTGGGAGGCATCACAGAAAGAGGAGAAAAACAAGTCTCAGCACAGTGGCTCACACCTGTAGTAATCCCAGCGCTTTGGGAGACTGAAGCAGGAGAATTGCTTGAGCCAGCTCAAGACCAGCCTGGGCAATATAGGGAGAACTCCATCTCTAAAATTTTTTTTTTTTTAATTAGGTGGTTGTGGTGGCACATGCCTGTAGTCTCAGGTACTGGAGAGGCTGAGGCAAGAGAATCACTTGAGCTCAGGAGTGAAGGCTTGAGTAAGGCTTCAGTGAGCTATGATTGCACCACTGCACTCCAGCCTGGGCAACAGAGCAAGACCCTGTCCTCCTACCCCCCCCAAAAAAAAGAAAAGGAAAAAGGAGTTTTAAAGATGCCAAAACTAATGCATTAGCAAGATTTTTTTTAAAAAAACATATTTTCCTTGGCTATTGGAGAACAAGCCTTTTTGCAAATCACATCTCCTGTAGTCATGACGTTGACTCTGAAACATAGAAGTATAAACAGAGAGAGAGAGACATTCCTTCCAAGTACTGGTTTAGAGACAGGCAGAACACAGTTGCTGAAAGAAAAGAGGAAAAATCAGAATCAGAAAAGCACATTATTTTTTGAGGCATCAAAGTAGGTTTTCCAAACAAAACAGAGTGCTGTTTCTTTGCTGAGGGGGTAAAAAAAAAAAGCCATTATGGAACATACTTTATAGTCACCCTTTAATGTGGATATATGACAAAAATGTTTCTGCTACTCTTTACTCACATCGTGCCTCTGACCAGTGGTCCACTGTTTGGTTCTGTTTTTCAGAGACTCCCAGCTTTGATGTCCTTAAGAAAGGGACTTACTGACTTCATGCATCTTTCATTCAAAGATTAACAACAACAATAATAGAGTAATAAGTTGGCCTGGAATCTTGGCAAAACTGAAAACCACATGTTCTGAGAGTCGCTTCCTGCACTGCTAATTAAGTTTCTTCCCCCTACAAAATGAGACTCTTTTGGACCAACAGGCTTCAGGCATGTGGACTTCTTGATGGGATCCCATCTTCTCTTTTGAGGATCAAATCCTGGCCAACTTTGTTTGATGTTCAGAGCTCTGTATGGGAGCCAAGGCATGCTAATAAAGCAGTCGTGCCTGACTGGAGTCATTCTACAGCTCAGGACTTCATCAAAGGAGGGAGGTGTAGTGGGTGACTCACTAACTGTAATATCAACAACAACAACAACAAAAGGGTCTCCAAGTCACACTGACATTGTGGAATCAAACATATGTCTCTGTGCCCTGACCCCCACCAAGGATGCAGTCACAGGGACGTCCAGTTCTCTTCTAATCAATGCCCAGTCCAGATGGTCACCACCCACCTCTGCAGCAAAAGTCACTGCGCCTTTGGATATCTACACAGCTTGTTTGTAACTGAATTAGTGCAGCCTAGAAAGGTACAGATGTTTTCCTTTTAATCCTGTTTGTACTTTGAAATGGTCACACTCAACGTCATTTGGCTGCAGGAAGCTCCTCCAGGAATGATCCCGCAAGAGAAATAGGATGTGTGTGGCACCATCTGATTCGGGGCAGCTCTGTTGCTCCCTGCCGAACTGAGCACAGTGAATTTATTTGAATACAGCAGGTTATGAGGGTGAGGATAAACATATCAATACCTTTTTTTTTGTTTTTGAATGCCAACTCTATAGAATCGGATTACCTGGCCCTTCAAGGTAAGTTTATGACTGTGCTTAAAGGCTTTGAGGTAACCACTTCTCCACCAGGATTTGCGAGGAGCCTTCCTGGCTTCCCGAGAGAAGTGGCTCGTCTTAGAATTCGAGAGCTCAGACTGACAGCAAACGGCCTGGATCTGCCATTGTTTAGCTATGTGACTTTGTGCAAATCGCTTTTCCTCTCTGGGCTGTTTCTCCATTGGTAAAAAAGGAGCACTTTTGAGGCTGGGCACAATGGCTCACGCCTGTAATCCCAGCACTTTGGGAGGCCGAAGTGGACAGATCACTTGAGGTCAGGAGTTCGAGGCCAGCCTAGCCAACATGGTGAAACCCCCATCTCTACTCAAGATACAAAAAAATTAGCCAGGCGTGGTGACACATGCCTGTAGTCCCAGTTACTAGGGAGGCTGAGGCAGGAGAATAGCTTGAACTTGGGAGGCGGAGGTTGCAGTGAGCTGAGATTGTGCCACTGCATTCCAGCCTGAGCAAGAAAGCGAGACTCCACGACAGGAAAAAAAAAAAAAAAAAAAAAAAAAAAAAAGGAGCACTTTTTGACCTATGTCGTAGGGGTGTTGCAAAGATTGAGGGAGACATTGCCCAGGGTAGGCAGAGGACCCGAGTGAGCGGTACATGCTGTTACTGTTCTATTGCATTGGTGTGCCTTGGCCTTTTGTTCCTCACTTTAGGACCTTGATCTTGAGCCAGTGCAATGGCAGAGCCTTGTCATGACACAAACCATGTGTGTGTTTCTCCTCTGTCCACTAAAACGTCCATCTGGCTCCCTCTTTCAGAGCAGGGAATAAAGGCTGCTGTGAAATGCGACACTGTCCTGTTGCATATGACATTATGATGCTGTGGGGCAAACACTGGATCAGCTCCATAAGGTGAGGGCTGCCCCTAAATAAGCAGGACCTGGGGCAGATTGGTTTGGGTGGGGCCAAAGCAGGTCCAGATTCAATAAGCCTGAATGAAGGGCCTGCTCTGGGGTGGGAAGTGGGTTAGGTCTATTCTCACATGTGGTTTTATGTAATACTTTAATAAAACTATAGTGCAGGCATCATTACGATCTTCATTTTAAAGAAGGAACTGGTCGGGTGTGGTGGCTCATGCTGAAATCCCAGTGCTTTGGGAGGCTGAGGTGGGAGGATTGCTTGAGCCCAGGAGTTCAAGATCAGCCTGGGCAACATAGCAAGACTCCATCTCTACCAAAAATAAAACAATTAGCCAGGCACGGTGGTGTGTGCCTGTAGTCCCAGCTACTTGGGAGGCCAAGACAGGAGAACTGCTTAAGCCAGGGAGGTTCTGGCTGCAGTGAGCCATGACTGCACCACTGTACTCCAGCCTGGGCAACAGAGCAAGACCCTGAAAAATGAAAGAAAGAAGGAAAGAAAGAAAAAAGAAAGAAAGAACAGAGAGAGGAGGGAAGGAAGGAAGGAAGGAAGGAAGAAGGAAGGAAGGAAGGAAGGAAAAGGAAGGAAGGAAGGGAAAGAAAGGAAGAAAGAAAGAAAAAGAAAGAGAGAAAGAGGAGGAAGCAAGGAAGGAAGGAAGGAAGGAAAAAAAAGAAAAAGAAGAAGAAACTGAGCTTTAGAGAAGCTAAAATTTCCTCAAGATCCCAAAGTTCCCTTCTGTCTACAGAATAAAGTCCCAGGCCCAAGAGATCCTCTGAGATGTGACACCCTGTGTATCCACCTGCCTCACCTCCTTCATCCCTGCCTTGTACCTCACCATAACCCAAAGGAAACTGGGCCTTCTTTTTTCTATGTTAATGAGGACTCAGTCTCCAACAGCCATCAGTGCAACCAACAGAAAATTCCCCTCCAAAAAGCACTGAGCTAGTGAGAGTCTTCACTGACAACTTCTTACGGAAGCCCTACACCTGCAGAGGGCTGTCCTAATAACCCACATTTCACACCTCTCCCTTCAAAGCCCAAGTCCTACGGGACACCCTCATCTCATTTCCTTGTCTCTCTTCATTAATCCTCAAGTGCCACTCCCTTGCCCCCTCTTTTCCCTGTAGCCCACCTCCTCTCCTTCCCCAGGTGGAGACATGCTGCCAGCCCTGGCTTTCCAAGCTTGTCCCCTCCACCCCTTGCCCAGGTCAGCATGGCAAAGGCCAGCACGGAGGGTTGCCAGAAGATTGTAGATATTGATGTTAACGTTTAAAAAATCTCATGTACGCTACACTCTTGCAAAGCCAAGCTGGTTATCTGTTTCCTGCATAGGTGGCAGGGCTCCTGTGTGGGCCACTCAGGGTTTCTCCTCCAGGCCTTTCTCTGACCGTCCTCTCTGTTCTCTGCTACCTCCCGCTCCTCCTTGGGCTCCAAGGCCCTCCTTAGGCGCTCAGAGAGGCCTTCCATGGCTTAAGGGCCCCTCACCTGGGTGACAGTCAGGGACTCCTTCTCTGGGTTCCTACATGCCTCTGATTCCAGCTCTATTTTTTTTTTTTTTTTTTTTTTTTTTTTGAGACAGAGCTTCGATCCCTTTGCCCAGCCTGGAGTGCAGTGGCGCGATCTCAGCTCACTGCAACCTCTGCCTCCCAGGTTCAAGCGATTCTCCTGCCTCAGCCTCCTGAGTAACTGGGATTACAGATGCCCGCCACCATGCCTGGCTAATTTTTATATTTTAAGTAGAGACGGGGTTTCCCCATGTTGACCAGGCTGGTCTCGAACTCCTAACCTCAAGTGATCTGCCTGCCTTGGCTTCCCAAAGTGCTGGAATTACAGGCATGAGCCACCACGCCCGGCCTGATTCCAGCTCTTGCGTCGCACTTAATGCACAAAAATCACCACCATTTGTTTCTAAATCCGTCTCCCACCATATTGCGAGTCTCCCACAGGGCCCACAGCAAGCTCTCACAGATGATTGCTTCTGTTGACTTGTTCTCAGTGTGTCTTCAACAAATACGAATCTATTCTTCTCAATAACAAAAACTCAGGAGGTGGTGACACCAAGTCACGGGTGTGGACTCAGCAGCTGCATAGAGGCAGGTCCTTGTGGTGCGCCTCTCCATGCTGGAAGCTCCACCACTCTGCGTGGCTCCTGCCACCGTTGCCAGAGCCTCTGCGTTCAAAGGAGGAAGGACCGGGTGTGAGTGGTGGAGCCCACTGGGACTGAACTTCTCCCAGGACACGACAGCGCTCCCAGATCCCAGCCTGCCTTAGGACTCACCGCTCCTGGGTGTCAAGGCTTTCCCCAGGAAGTGCTTGTTGAAGGAGCATCCTGATGTGACTTGTTTTTGTTTTCCATTGGAGTGAAATTCACATAACATTCAATTCACCATTTTAAAGTGAACAATTCAGTGGCATGTAGTACATCCATGATGTTGTGCAACGCCTCTATTTAGCACCAAAGCATTTTCATCACCTGAAAGAGAAACTCCTACCCCTGAATCAGTCATTCCTCATTTCGCCCCACCCACGCCCCCTGACAATCACCAATCTGCTTTCTGTCTTCATGGATTTGCCCATTCTGGACATTTCATATAACAGGAATTGCACACGATGTGGCCTTTTGTGTCTGGCTTCTTTCACTTAGCATATTTTCTTTTCTTTCTTTCTTTTTTGTTTTATTTTTATTTTTTATTTTTTGAGATGGAGTCTCGCTCTGCCGCCCAGGCTGGAGTGGCACCATCTTGGCTCAGCACAACCTCCGCCTCCCGGGTTCACGAAATTCCCTGCCTCAGCCTCCCGAGTAGCTGGGATTTTAGGTGTCCACCATCATACCCAGCTAATTTTTGTATTTTTAGTAGATATGGGGTTTCACCATCTTGGCCAGGCTGGTCTTGAACTTCTGACCTCGTGATCCACCCGCCTCAGCCTCCCAAAGTGCTGGGATTACAGGTGTGAGCCACCGTGCCCAGCCTCAGCATGTTTTCTCTCTCTCCCTTTTTTTTTTTTTTTTAGGAGACAAGGTCTTGCTCTGTCACCCAGGCTGGAGTGCAATGGCACAATCGTAGCTCACTCCAGTCTCAACCTTCTGGGCTCAAGCAATCCTCCCACTTCAACCTCCTGAGTAACTGGGACCACAGGCACACACCATTGCACCTAACTAATTTTTTTTTTTAAACTTTTTGTAGAGGCAGGGTCTCACTATGTTGCCAGGCTGGTCTCGAACTCCTGGTTTCAACCAATCCTCCTGCCTCTCGGCCTCCCAAAGTGCTGGAATTACAGGTTTGAGCCACTGTGCCTGGCCACACTGAGCATGTTTTCAAGTTTCATCCATGTTGTAGCATGTATCAGCACTTCATACCTCTTTATAGATGAATAATAGTCTATTATATGTATATGCCACATTTTGTTTATCCATTCATCTGTGGATGGACACGTGAGGGGCTGTTTATGATGTGATTTAAACCCAGGCGTCCTAGGCTCCAAGTTCCCCTTGCAGAATGCCAGGACCCAGGCCTGAGCCACCTCAGAGATGCACAGAGGCAGCTGCGGGGGAGCCTGGTTGGTGGAGGAAGTGAGAATGTTCCTGGGAGGGAAGAGCCATGTGGCCCATGCCAGAAACCAGTTTTGCCTACTTTTCCTCTGCTGCTAGGAGCCTGTGAGCATCTGCCCTTCGGAAACAGAATGTTCCGCATCCACTCAGCAACCAGGGAAAGCGGGAGCTGGTTTAACCTGGGCTCATTCGATCCAGGTCTGCCTTGGCTGGAGCCCAACCGAGAGCATTCCTCAGCACTTGTGTCATTTTATGTCGTTCTTATTAGTAATCAGATAGGATTCATGGCTGGTTGACTCTTTATTCTTGCCAAAGGCTGATAAATTGGCCAGCCGCAAGAATCATTCTTCAATAATTAAAAGGTTTTATGGCTTGCAGGAAGAAGCAAATTTGGATGCACCCACCATGGATCTGTACAATAATCCCCCAAGCCAATGCCCATATCTACCATCAGGTGGGTGACTGTTCACCTTCTGCCTGGTCTCTGGGGTCTCCATACAGCCACCCAAAGACACGGCTCTCTGCAGGGGTCAGGGCCTTTCAGACATCCCCTAGTGCTTGAGTATAGACCAGATGGCCCAGGGAAACACAAGGAAGGCCTCTGAGTAGGCTCAGCATCCAGGTGACTTGCATGAAGGTACCATTTCAGGCCCTTTTAATTTCCCACTCTGGGGGCACATGGGGTGTCTCTAGAGCAGGAAAGAAGACCTGACATATGACTCCCAGCCCCAGGGAAGGACTCTGTGCTCCTCAGGAAGGACCCGGGAAGGAAATGTCCAGCTATGGGCTGATGGCAAGTGAAAGGAATGACTGAACCACGTCCCATGAAGGCACCAAGTCAGTCAAGTGCAGGCCAAGCCCACTTCCTATTCTCAAGAGCAAAGATTTCACTGCAGAATGAGTCATCATAGAATGATGCTTAAGAGCTTTGGCTTTTGAGTCAAAAAGACCTGAGTTTGAACCCAGGCTCTGCCATTTACTAGCTGGGTGACCTTGGGTAAGTTGCTTAACCTCTCTGAGCCTCAGTTTCCTCATTGATATGGTTTGGCTGTGTCCCCACCCAAATCTCATCTTGAATTGTAGCTCCCATAATTCCCCCATGTTGTGGGAGGGACCTGGTGGGAGATAACTGAAGCAAGGGGGTGGTTTCTCCCATACTGTTCTCGTGGTAGTGAATAAGTCTCACAGGATCTGATGGTTTTATAAGGGGAAACCCCTTTCACTTGGCTCTCATTCTCTCTTGCGTGCCACCATGTAAGATGTGACTTTCACCTTCCACCATGATTGCGAGGCCTCCCCAGTCACATGGAACTGTGAGTCCATTAAACCTCTTTTTCTTTATAAATTACCCAGTCTTGGGTATGTCTTCATCAGCAGCATGAAAAAGGATTAATACACTCATCCATGAAACAAGAACAATGTCAACCTCATGAGAAGTGAATAGAATAACCCATGTAAAGCACAGTGCTCGGCACGTGGTAAGAGCTCAGTGAACTGTAGCTGGTAACATAACTCATGTCTCCTCAATTCCCCCACTTCATTTGCCCCTGAAGATCGAGACAGAGCTGTCAAGACCCTTACTTACTCTCCCACCTCCCCTAGTCCTATGCATTCCAATCCAAGGTTTTACAGACTCAAGTCTAGCCAGGATGGATTTCTTAGGATGGCCTCTTTTTTGCCAGGATGGGCTGAAGATTATAAAGTGTGGTTAAGAGTTTCAAGGTCAAACCTAGTACTTCCTATGAAAATAAAAGATAGCAGTACATTACGTTGTCAAGTTAATACAGTATGATGGAGCATCTCCAGACTGCGGATCCTGGAGGACTGTAAAAGTCTAATAGATTTAGGGAAACTGTACCTCAGGGAGCATATTAGACAGCACTCATCAATGGATCAAAACTGTCTTGGAGGCTCCCTTCCCAGGGAGCAGCAGAACCCCTGTAAATGATTGCTTTCCCTTCAACAACCTGGAGATAAATTGCACTTCATGTATTAACTTTGCACGAATGGGGTGCTTAGTCTGAGTGGTAAATGCACCTTATTTTACCCCAAATGAAAAAGTATATCCTTTGCAAGCCAAATTCCGTTTTCTTTTAGATGCTTGCAAAATGTCATATTACTGTATTAATTCCCTTAGTTCCATCTGCTGATTTCAGATATATTTGGACACATTTAACTTTGTGCCCCTAATGGTGAAATGCCCTTAATTATTTCAAAGGATGTTTTGATGCATTGAGGTTTTAATTAGATATAAAATTGGCAGAGTGTGACGTTTGTACATATGCTCCCAGGAAGGCATCATTTCAATGAGCTTTTATCCTGGGAAGAAATGCCATTTTAGAACGAAAATGTTAACAAGAATAACATAGCTGGACCATACAGACATTTTAAGAGTTACCAGGTGCAGTCATCAATTTATTTCCCTCATTTTGCACACCTCTAATGTTGCATATGCTTTCGCAGTCTGAGAATCACTGAGGAGCCATCGTTTCAATGAGTGGAGGTTTGGTGAGGAATAGCACTGTTAACAGATTTTTGTCCCCTCACTTCTCATGCACCCCTCATTTCTGTTACTTGGGATTTAATCTCCTCCATGGGGAGAACTGTTCAAATTGAGTAATTCAAATACCCCCAGTGACGAGGCAATGGATCATGGCACCCCTTGGGGACCAGGCTGTTGGTTGGATCATCCACTATAGGAGTCTCAACTCCTTAGGCTGGGAACAAGATGCCAGGGGTAGGGGTGGGGTGGGGAAGAGAGGCCTCACCCACTAAGTAACTCACTGGGTGTTGTTTTTCTCTATCTGCATTATCTAATAGCTAAAATGGTTCTGTTTCACATCCCAGAATACACCCTTGTTTATGCATGCTATGCTACTGGTCAGAGTGGGTGAAGAATAGGCTTGGTAAGGAAGAATAGGAGTTATTACTCTAATTCTGTTGTCACATCTGGAAAAGCAGGTGTTCCAGTCACTGCTGCCTAACACATTACCCTTGAACTTCGCAGCTTTCAACAACATCCATTTATTCTATCTCACAATATAGTGGGCTTGATTTGAACAGGGCTCAGCTGGGTGATTCTTCTGCTCCATGTGGCTTTGACTGAAGTCACTCAGCATTACTCAGCTCCCAGATGAACCAATACAGAGGTTCCAAGAAGGGGTTTCTCAATTATCTGGGGCTTTGGTGAGTCCAGCTGAAAGATGAGGACTAATGAAGAGAACACCTACATGGGGCCCCTCAAGCATGGTGGTGTCAGGGTAGTCAGACGTCTTTCATGGTAGCTCAGGGCTTCCAGAGAGAGTGCTCCAAGAGGCCCAAGCAGAAGCTGGACAGCTTCTTATGTCCTAGCTTCAGAAGTTCTACACATCACTTCTCCCATAAGTGATTTGCCAAAGCAGTGATAGGCCAGCCCAGATTAAAGGGAAAGGAAAATAGACCCCATCTCTTGATGGAAGGATTGTCAAAGAATGAGCAGTCATCTTTAATCCACCACAGCAGCTAAGAACACTTGCAGTGTGCTGGTGGTGGTGGTTTGGAGACTGAATGTGACTCTTTGAGGCACAGTATTAAACTGTCTATAGAAAGAAGATGAACAAATGTGCATGTTCAACTAACCAAGAGCAACTTAAGACAGCACTAAGCTTTTTACAAAATAAATTTGACTTAACCTTTTCTTCATCTTCCATTTCCAATAATCACTAATTTTTGTTGACTTTACCTTCTAAATATTGTGTAAATTTCTACTTCTTTCCATTGCCACCATCTCTCCCATTACCATCAACACCACCACCATCACCACCACCACAATCACCATCACCATTATCCATCATCACCACCACTATTACCACCATTATCATCACCACCACCATTACCACCACCATCATTATCACCATCACCACCATCACAATCACCACCATCACTACCACAACCACCATTACCACCACAATTACTGCTATCACCATCGCTACCATTACCACCATCATCACCATCATTACCATGAGTACCATCACCCCTACCACCGTCATCACCACCACCATTACCACAATCACCACCATAACCATCACTATCACCACCATACCAGTATCACCACCCTTCCACAATCAACCCACCACCACCTCCACCATCATCATCACCATCACCACTACCACCACCATCACTACTACCATTACCACCACTACCACAACCATGACATTTGTTCAAGCTACCCCCATTTCACCTAAAGTAGCCTCGTGACTGTTCTGGCTGTACCCACCCTGATCCCTTCCAGTCCAATTGCTCCACTGCAGACAGAGAAATTACTTCCAAGTCTGATCATGTCACCAAGCCTGTATAAAACTCTTCAATGGCTTTCCAGTGCTTTGAAAAATGAAAGCCAAACTATCATAGTGCCCAAGGCCCAGCCTACCCCTCTAGCTTCACACACACACTTATTCAAGATGAGCTTTTAAACTAAAATTCCAAAGCACATCTTACAGGGAGATGACTCACCCCTGCCACGGATCTCCCGGGCATCTTATTAAAATGCAGGTTCTGATTCAGGATGGCTGGGGAGGGCCTCGGAGACCAAATCTCTCCCAAGCTCTGGAGGACACCAAAGCTGCTGGCCTGGGGTCCACACTTGGCACAATCAGACAGCAAAGCATACAGCCACAAGCATGGAGTTGATCAAATCATTAGTAAAACACAAGCAATTGCTTGGAAACGGCAGTAGTTCCTACAAATGTAAAACATTGACATTACCCCTGTTTAGGTTAAAACCTTAATTTTCATCCAAAGGGACACATTTGACACCTATTTCTTTCTTTCTTTCTTTCTTTCTTTCTTTCTTTCTTTCTTTCTTTCTTTTTTTTTTTTTTTTTTTTTTCTTTCTTTCTTTTTTCTTTCTTTCTTTCTTTCTTTTTTTTTTCAGATGGAGTCTGGCTCTGTTGCCCAGGCTGGAGTGTAGTGGCGATCTCGGCTCACTGCAAGCTCTGCCTCCTGGGTTCACACCATTCTCCTGCCTCAGCCTCCCGAATAGCTGAGACTACAGGTGCCCGCCACCATACCTGGCTAATTTTGTTTTTGTATTTTTAGTAGAGACAGGGTTTCACCGTGTTAGCCAGGATGATCTCAATCTCCTGACCTCGCGATCCACCCACCTCGGCCTCCCAAGGTGCTGGGATTACAGGCGTGAGCCACCACGCCTGGCCCTTTGACACCCATTTCTAAGGGGCCAACCTGAGGCCTGCAGGCCTTAGGGCTCACCTTGCTGCCAGATGCCAGGTACCCCACTACCCAGCCCACCTGGCTGCCAGAGACACCAGAGGTGGTTGTCCACAGCCTCTTTCTTCAGGGGCAGGGGTGGGAGGCCTGGGCTCTGTGCTTGCTGTTCCCTCTGATGGCTCTTACATCTGCAGCTCCAGGTGTGACACTGCAGCCACCTCCAAACCCTGTGAGTCTGCATTTGAAGACAGGCAGGAGACACCATCCTTTGCTCCTGCCTTCTCCTCTTGCCTTCTCCTCTTACCACCCCTGCCCCTCCCTCCCCCTCCCGAATTTGGCTGAAGCCGATCTCTGTGTTGGCGGCACACCAGCAAAAGTATGTGAGCTGTCAATTTGCAAAGTCCTAGTCCTAAACTCAGACAGAATGTGGGACTCAACTCCAGGGTTACCTGCAGCGGCTGTCTTTTGTACCGAGAGATCAAAATAGCTGTCGGTAGGGAAACATCTAACTTCGCTTGACATGACGTGCAGGCCAGAACAAAGGCGGCTTCCTCTCCAGCCAGCTCTCATAACCCTGATCGGCGAACGTGCTCCCCAAAATGACACAGTGGCTTAGCAGAAAGGGAATCTGTATCCACACCCATAAAGTTTATTTTGAGTCTTGGTGCTGATAGCTAGCACACAACCTGAAGCACAGCCCTGAGACCACGTGGTTCCCTGATCTTTGCTGCAATTTGGTGCTCTCAATGCAGAGAAAGAGTTTTCGTTGTCTGTTTTCCTCTGTGTGTGCATTGTTTTAACGTCCCAGGCAGGCCATGAGGGAATGATGGTCCTGAGACTGAATGTAAGGGAGGAAATGTGGGAGAAATACAGGGTGCTATGCCTCAGATTGGAAATGCAGAGGTAATCAGCAGTCAGCTGCAAGTTTGATTGGGAGCTGCCAAGAATTGCTCCCCCAGATAGCTGTCTCACTTGTGAGATGCTGATATACAGGGTCTGTTTGGCGTTGCCAGTGGCTTTGTGGACAACCCTGTTATAAGTCCTCCACAAAGATCCAGTTATTTGGCTGTTGTTATGGGAACGGTACAATTATGGCCAAATTGAGGTAGTGACGGGGGACACAAAAGGAAGTGGGTTAGGGGTGAGCAAAATCGCTATTTTCATCGAAACATATCTTGGCTGATCACCTGGACTGAATGAAAACAATCAGGACAAACAGGTAGCAGGAACCCTGCGTGGCTCCAGGAATTACAGACCCGAGTTTATGCTGGAGAAACAAAATTGCCTTTAAGAGAGAGAGAGAGAAAAAAAAATCACATCCTCTTATTTTCTTTGTGATTTTACAAAAATACTATAATTCTGCCTCAGAGCAGGAAGTTCAATGTTCTTCAAAGATTCTTTGTTGCCTCTTTACTTTTGTTACCTAAGTTAATACATGCCCAAAATATGTAATTTTGCAATTTAAGGTTTTTGATTGAAAAATCTAAAGTTATCAGTAAATTATCTTCCAAATGTATTGCTATCATTATCCAGACTTAATATAGTTATTGAGCAAATGCCTGCCTACAAGCTAACTAAGAAAGTCACCAAAACGCCAAAGCTATCCAGGCTCCCTGAAACTGAGCTTCACGTTCAAAGCGGTGGGTGGGAAGAGAAGGTTACTTCCCATAAAAATGGCATCATGAGTTCACACAAAAGTCTCCTCCTTCCATCTCCAAAATCATAGAAATAAAAAAAATAAAAAAGGGGGAGTGCAGCTGAATAATTGAGGAGCGGGGATCAAGTAGAATGAACATGAAAACTCTACTAAAATACAAAAAATTAGGGGTAGGGGGGCTGTATCAGTATCGGAGGTGAGAGGAAATGATGACCGGAGGGAGCTTGGTGAGGAGGCGCAGACTCATGGGACAGACAATCGTCTAAAAAAAAAAAAAAAAAAAAAAAAAAAAACATATTGTAAGACTTAACTGTTCTTTAAAAATATGCAGATTCTTTGAGAGTTAAATCCTGCAAGGTAGTGGGGGACAGAATTGTCTCCATATAATCCAGGATTGAGTCCAGTCTGGGGAAATGGTTTCCACCCATAAATAGAACATTGCAATAGTGGCCCAGGGCAGTTTCCTAAGGCAGCAGGAATGAGCTGAGCTGGAGCCAAATCATACCCAGCCTGTCCCTTGGGACAAAAAGCCTAAGCCTCCAATATAAGACCTAGTTACTCAGGAACCCAGTGGGCCAGAGGGAGACAACTGAAAAACTGCTGGTCAGAGAGAAGTGATCCTAGGAAGAGGATGCACATGCACACACACATATGCAAACACACACACGTACACCCACACACATGCATATAAACACACACACACGTACACATACACACATGCATACACACATGTACACCTACACACATATGCATATAAACACACACGTACACACATGTACACATACACATATGCATATACAGACACATGTACACACACATATGCATATACACACATACACACACACACACAACTTCTATTCAAGATAAGCTCTCAAACTAAAATCCAAAGCACACCTTACAGAAGATGATCAACAAACTCATGGCTACCAAGGACATGCAAATGTTAGAGCAGCCTTAAAAGGACTTTAAATAGGGCCAGGCGCAGTGGCTCACACCTGTAATCCCAACACTTTGGGAGGCTGAGGTGGGCGGATCACCTGAGGTCAGGAGTTCGAGACCAGCCTGGCTAACATGGCAAAAGCCCGTCTCTACTAAAAATACAAAAGTTAGCCAGGTGTAGTGGCACATGCCTGTAACCTCAGCTACCCGGGTGGCTGAGGCAGGAGAATTGTTGGAATCCAGGAGGCGGAGGCTACTATGAGCTGAGATCATGGCACTGCACTCCAGCCTGAGCAACAGAGTGAGACTCTGTCTCAAACACACACACACACACCCACACACACACCCAAAAAAACAAAAAAAGGACTTTAAGTAGGTGTAAGTATAATCCTCAGAGATAAAGGAGAAAATAACACCCATAGAATGAGACCAAGATAATGAACAAAAGCTAGGCAGGTAAGATTGAATTAAAAAGAAAGATTTTTTTTTTTAATTTAAAACCCTAGAAATAGGAACTTCCACTTATGGGAAGATGACACAGATGTACTTTCCCTAAAAGCCCTGGATGTTAGGTATAAAACAAACAGAAAGACACTGAGAGGTGGAGAGAAGAAGGCAGACGTTCTAGGGACCTCAGAACCAAGAAATGACAAAGTAGTGAGTTCTTTAAGTTTTCCTTTTGCCTCTCATATCACATCCCGGATTGGGTGTGGGAAAACATGGCAACTGGAAACACCAACAGGCAAAGACAAAAGTGAACCAAAGAGCCAAGGAAAATCTGCTTTTTCTTGCCGGAGGATGAGGAAAGAGGCAGCCTCGCAAGAGGAAAGAATTTTAGACCGTGACCACTCCACACCAGAAAAGCACCACAGAAACAGCCATGGCCCCACCCACGCTCCCTCCAGCAAAGGCTGAGTGCGAAGCCAGAGCTTGCACTCCAGCCTAGTGGTAACAAGGCCCAACTCAACAGTGTCAGTGGAGAGCATGTGGGGGATCTTGGACTTCCACTCATGCCTGGTAGGATGACGTGCCCGTCCACTCCCCTGCTGCGCTGGTGTCAGAAGAGACAAGTGGAAAATCAAAATATTCACCACTATCCAGTGGTTCAAAGCCACCTCCATGCCATGAAAGTGGACATCACATGAAAGAGAGTAAGGAAGTCCCCATGTGCCTGTCAGCCAGTGTGCTGTCAACAGAGGCCTGATGGGGAACCTGAGGCCACACCCTTAGCCAGCAGCAATGAAGAGCACCTGTCCCTCTGGTGTCCTTGGAGGCCACTTGGGAAAACCCCACCTGGAAGTAACAAGGGAGCATCCCCTTTGTTAGCTGAACAAGTGTCAGCAAAGGTCTACTTAAAACAGAAGACTTAAATAAAATCCAGAGTCTCATAATATCCCAAATGTCCATTTTCAATCAAGTATGACTCATCATTTCAAGAACCAGAAATTTAGCCACTTGAATGAGAAAAGAGTATCAACAGATACTGGAGTGGGTTAAATAGCATCCTCCCAAAATTCACATCCACTGGAACCTCAGCATGTTACTTTACTTGGAAACGAGATATTGGCAGAATGTAATTAGTTAAGGATCTCAAGGTGAAATCATCCTGGATTTAGGGTGGATCCTAAATTCAATGAATGGTGTCTCTATAAGAAGAAGAGACAGAGAAGAAGGCCACGTGAAGATGGAAGCTGAGACTGGTGTGATGCATTTACAAGCCATAGATGCCAGCAGCCACCAGAAGTTAGGAGAGCTGGAAGGGACGGTTTCTTCCTCAGGGCCTCCAGAAGGAACAAACTCTGCCAACACCCTGATCATAGGCTCCTGGCTTCTAGAACACTGAGACAATAAATTTCTGTTGTTTTACGTCTACCAGTTTGTGGTAATTGTTACAGCAGCCCCAGCAAACTAAGACAGATGCCAACATTGATATGACACGGATGTTAGAATTATCTGACAACGATTTTAACACACACGTTATAAAATGCTTCAACAAGCAGTGATGAACACATTTGAAATGCAGGCAAATGCAGAAAGTCTCAGCACTGAAATAGAAGGCATAAGCAAAGAATCAAATGAAAATTTTAAAGCTGGAAAATTCAACCACTGATATGGTTTGGCTGTGTCCCCACCCAAATCTCATCTTGAATTGTAGTTCCCGTAATCCCCACACATTGTGGGAGGCACCCAGTGAGAGGTAATTTAATCATGGGGCAGATACCCTTATGCTGTTCTCGTAATAATGAGTAAGCTCTCATGAGATCTGATAGTTTTATAAGGGGCTTCTCCCCCTTCCACTCTGCACTTCTTGCTGCTGCCATATGAAGAAGGACATGCTTGCTTCCCCTTCTGCCGTGATTGTAAGTTTCCTGAGGCTTCCCCAGCCATGCTGAACTGTGAGTCAATTAAATCTCTTTCCTTTATAAATTACCTAGTCTTGAGTATGTCTTTATTATCTGTGTGAGAATGAACTAATACAACCACCAAAATAAAACCTGAATAGATGGGCTTAACAGCAGAATGGAAAAGACAGAGGAAAGAACTAGTAAATGTGAAGATAAAACAATAGAAATTACCCAATCTGAGCAACAGAGAAAATATGCTGAAGAAAAGAGAAGAAAAAAAGAACAGAGCTTTAAAACTCTGTAGAACTACTACAAAAGATCTAACATTTATGTCGTCAGAGTCCAAGAAGGAGAGGAGAAAGTGGGTGGGGCTAAAAAATGTTAACAGGAATAATGGCTGAAAAATCCCCAAATTTGACAAAAGACATAAATTTGCAGATTTCAGAAGCTAAGTAAACCCCAAATAGGATAAACGGAAAGCAATCCATACCATAGTCAACTTAATAAAAACTCTTTGGTTTAAAAAGAAAATAGAAAATATCTTGAAAGCAGTAAGAGAGAAATTAGACCTAACCTACAGCAGAGAAACAATTCATATAACAATGGATTTCTCATCAGAGGCCAGAAGGAAGTGGCACATTTTAAAGCACTGAAATAAAAAACAAACCTATCTGTCTACAATTCTGTATCCAGCAAAAATATCTTTCAGAAATGAAAGGGAAATAAAGACATTTTTGAATGAAGAGAAGCTAAGAAAATTTGTCACCAGTAGACCTATGCTAAAAAAATGGCCAATGGAATTTCCCTAAAGGATAAAATAAAAAATCTTGGAACATCAGGAAAGAAGAAAGAACATAATAGACTTCTTCTCCTCTTGAGTTTTCTAAATTATATTTGATGGCGGAAACAAAAATTATAACTCTGATGTGATTCTGAATGTATGTAGACACAATTATATCATAAATGGAGGAGGATAAAGAGACTAAAAGAGAAGTAAGCTTTCTTCTTCTTCTTTTTTTTTTTTTTTTTGAGACAGGGCCTTCCTCTGTCACCCAGGCTGGAGTGTAATGGGGTGATCTTGGCTCACTGCAACCTCCACCTCTCAGGTTCAAGTGATTCTTGTGCTTCAGCTTCCCAAGTAGCTGGGGTTACAGGTGTGTGCCACCATGCCTGGCTAATTTTTGTATTTTTTTTAGTAGAAACAGGGTTTTGCCATGTTGGCCGGGCTGGTCTCAAAATACTGGCCTCAAGTGATCTGCCGGCCTTGGCCTCCCAAAGTGCTGGGATTACAGGCATGAACCACCATGCCCAGCTGAGAAGTAAGCTTTCTACATTTCACTTGATCTTCTAAAGTATCGACACCAGTAGACTGAAATGTTATGTATGTACAATATAATACCTAGAACAATAACTAACAAATCTATAAAGATACATTCAAAAGCACTATAAATAAATCACAATGAAACTTTTTAAACGACCAAGTAACCACAAGAAGTCAGGAATAAGAAAACAGAAATGAAAAACAGAAAATAGACTTTCAGTTTTAGCTCTGACACATAAAGAGCCTGGAAGTTTTCACCCCCACCTTTACAACAAGAAAAAAAGCTGAAAAAACTGAAAATCAACAACTCTTCTTAGATATGTAATAGGAATAAGGTCACACCTCAGAATGATGCTTTGGAATTTGGAAGCACAGGTGAATATGTAAATCACAGCCTATGGGGAGCAGAAGCTTCTGGAGCCAGTAACTGGTAGGAATGCTTAAAATGTAATTGAGTAATTGATGCACGCTGAACATAGTACAGCTGGGGAGTTACAAACTCCTGGGGTCCCAGTCTTAGGAACCCCTATACTTTTATGAGTTTTACATCCAGGAGACTCCGCAGGTTCTCTCAGTGAAGACAGGAGAAACATCTCACTCTTCAGGCAGGAGAAAGCAATAAGTAATTATTTAAAAATATACCCAGGCTAGGCATGGTGGCTCATGTCTGTAATCCCAGCACTTTATATATATATACATACCCAGAGTATTCTGTTCTTAGCAACAAAGTCCTACTCTCAAGGAAAACTTGCAGAATCTGCTCTGGAATCTAGGCAGGGGCAATTAGGTACCTGCAGCCAACTCTGCCTACACAAGCAGAGAAAAAAAAAAAGCCTGAGAAACTCTTCTGAAGGTCACAGCACAGGGCCTCAGGCTCACTAAAAAACAAAAAAAAAAAGACAAAAAAAAACTCTGATTTTTTAAATTATTTTTTTATTTCAATTTTTTTAGTTTTTGGGATACAGGTGGTTTTTTATTACATGGATGAGTTCTATAGTGGCAAATTCTGATATTTTAGTGCACCTGTCACCCAAGCAGTGTACACTGTACCCAATATGTAGTCTTTTATCCTTCACCTCTCCTCCCGACCTCTCCCCCAACCAAGGTCTATTATATGACTCCGTATGTCTTTGCATCCTCATAACTTAGCTCCCACTTATAAGTGAGAATATGAAATATGGTTTTCCATTTCTGGGTTGCTTCACTTAGAATAATGGCCTCTAGCTCTACCCCAATTGCTGCAAAAGACATTATTTCATTCCTCTTTATGGCTAATATTCCATGGTGTATATGTACCACATTTTCTTTATCCACTCATTGATCAGTGGGCACTTGGGTTGGTTTCATATCTTTGCAATTGTGAATGTGCTGCTATAAACATGTGTGTGCTTGTGTCTTTTTCTTATAGTGACTTTCTCTCCTTTGAGTAGATACCCAGTGGGATTGCTGGATTGAATGGTAGATCTACGTTTAGTTCTTTAAGGAATCTCCATACTGTTTTCCACAGTGGTTGTACTAATTTACATGACCACCTGCAGTATAAAATTGTTCCCTTTTCACCACATTCATGACAACATCTATTGCTTTTTGACTTTTTAATTATGGCCATTCTTGTAAGAGTAAGATGCTATCTCACTGTGGTTTTAGTTTGCATTTTCCTGATGATTAGTGATGCTGAGCATTTTGTCATATGTTTGTTGGCTGTTTACATATCTTCTTTTGAGAAATGTCTATTCATGACATTTACCCACTTTTTGATGGGATTATTTGTTTTTTCTTGCTGAATTGAGTACTTTGTAGATTCTAAATACTAGTCCTTTGTTAAATTCATGTTTGCAAATATTCTCTCTTACTCTGTGGGTTATCTGTTCTGCTGACTATAGCTTTTGCTGTGCAAAAGATTTTTTAGCTTAATTATGTTCCATTTATTCGTTTTTGTTTGTTTGTTTTAGTTGAATTTGCTTTTGGGGGCTCAGTCATGAATTCTTTGCCTAGACCAATGTTCAACAGACTTTTTCCAATGTTATCTTCTAGAGTTGTTATGGTTTCAGGCCTTATAGTTCAGTCTTTCATCCATCCTGAGTTGATTATTGGATAAGGTAATAGATGGGGATCCATTTTCATTCTTCTACATGTGGCTTGCCAATTTTCCCAGCAGCATTTATTGAATAGGTGGTGTCCTTTCCCCAATTTATGTTTTTGTATGCTTTGTTGAAGATCAGTTCCCTCTAAGCATTTGGCTTTATTTATGGATTCTCTAACCTGTTCCATTTGTCTGGGTGCCTATTTTTATACCAGTACCATGCTGTTTTGGTAACTATAGCCTTGTAGTATAATTTGAAGCCTGGTAATGTGATGCCTCCAGATTTGTTCTTTTTGCTTAGAATTTCTTTGGCTATGTGGGCTTGTTTTTTGTTCCATATGAATTTTAGGATTGTTTTTTCTAGTTCTGTGAAAAATGATGATGGTATTTTGATGGGAACTGCATTGAATCTGTAGATTGCTTTGGGTAGTATGGTCATTTTCACAATATTGATTCTTCCCATCCATGAGCATGGGATGTGTTTCCATTTGTTTGTGTTATCTATTATTTCTTTCAGCAGTGTTTTGCTTTAAAAAAAAAACTCTAATATTTAATCATAAGATTATAGACTGTCTTCCCTCCTCAGTATCTTAGGATCACATCAACAGGGTTCCAGGATAATAATAATGGATTACAACTGATACAGCTTCAAGACACAGACTCTATTTAAAAATAATCTTTCTAGGGAAACACAAAGACAACAGGGGAGAAAAAAACAAGGAAGCCTCTGACACCTACAGCTACAGCTACAGCAAACATTAAATACAGTCTAACTCCCTTCCAGATAAGCATAAAACCTCAAATTAAAGGCTTATTTACCTCAGTTCCTATTACCTAATACATCATATTTGACTTTCAACAAAAAATTGCAGGCATGCTAAAAAGCACAATAAAACACAGTCTGAAGAGACAAAGCAAGCATCAGAACCAGACTCACAGACATTGAAATCGTCAAGCTGGGCATTTAATATAACTACAATTAGTATGCTAAAGGATTTAATGGAAAAAAGTGAATGACAGGCAACAACACATGGTGATTGTAAACAGAGATAGGAACATGCTAATATAGAATCTAAAAGAAATGCTAGAAATTAAAAACATTGTGTCAGAAATAAATAATTTTTTAATGGGTTCATCAGTAAACTGGATGTGGCTATGAAAATAATCAGCGAGCTTGAAAAATGTCAAGAGAAACTTCCCAAACTGGAACGTGAAGAGAAAACAGGAGAATGAAAAAAAAAAAGAGCAGAATGTTTAAGAATGATGGGTCAATTACAAAAGGTGTAAATACATGTAATGGGATTACCAGAAGGAGAGTAAACATAGAAAGGAATAGACAAAACATTTGAAATATGAATGCATGAGAGTTCTCCAAAATAAACAAGAGACACTAAACCACAGTTTCAGTAACTTCAGAGAACATCAGGGAGGACAAATAACTACAACAACAAAATAAACAAACAAATAAAAAACCTTTAAGCATGTCATATTCAAACTAGAAAACAAAGAGAACAGCTTGAAACAAGTCAGAAGAAGAAAACACCTTACCTGAAGAGAAACAAGGATAAGAATTATGTCAGACTTCCCTTTAGAAACTATACAAGCAAAATGAGAGTGGAGTAAAATAAGAAAAAAAATACACCAATCTGTAATTCTCTATCCAGCAAAATTAACCTTTAAAAGTGAAGAAGACCTTCTTTCTCAGAAAAACAAAAACTGATGGAATTTGTCACCAGTAGACCTGCTTTATAAGAAATCTAAAAATAAGTTCTTCAGAGAGAAGGAAAGTAATATAGGTCAGAAATTCAGATCTACGTGAAAAAAGAATGAGCATTAGAAAACAAACAAATGAAGATAAAATAAAAAATCATTTATTTGTCTTATTCTTAATTGATCTAATATATAACTTTGTTAAAAACAACAGCAATATTGTATTGGATGATTATAACTTATGGATAAATGAAATGTATGACAACAATATTACAAAGGTTGTGAACAAGAAATTGGGAGTACTCCATTTTAAGGTACCTGCACTACCTATGAAACAGTATAATATTATTTGAAAGTGGTCTTGAATTAGTTGTAAATGTATGCTGCAAACACTAAAATATTTCCTAAAAGAAATATAATTGAAATGCTCTAAGAGAAAATTGAATCATATAAAATGCTCACTTAAAACCAGAGAAGACATAAAAAGAAGGGAAATCCAAAAAGAAAAGAAAAGAAAAAGATAGAAAGAAATTAAGAAAAAAAGAGCAGGGTTATGAATAGAAAACAGTTATAAATATGGGAGATATTAACCCAACTATAAAAGTTGTACTCAGAGGAGTCTCATTTCTATTCCTATCACTTCCACTCCAGTCCCTTAAACCTCATGGATAATTGCCTTCATTAATTTCTGCTTTATCTTTCCTGTGTTCCATTTCAGAAGAAAAATCAAATAAATATACATATATACACACACACACACAGTCTAGCATATTATAATATTCTTTTGCATTTTGCTTTCTTCACTTAACAATGGATCCAGGAAATCATTTCAGCAGAGTTCTTAGAGATTCCTCATTGTTTTTTCATAGTATTCTATTGTGTGTATTCATCATAATTTATTCAATCTTTCTCGTATGAATAGGCGTTTAGGTTGTTTCCAGTATTTTGCTATTAGAAATAAGGGTGTGACAGCTGGCTTATTCATATTTTGCTTCATATTTGTGGAGGTGTATCTTCAGGGTGAATTCCTAAATGTGGGATTGATGAATCAAAGAGAAAAGGTTTTGTAGTTGGTTGGCTATTGCCAGATTCCCTGCTATAGGGTTTATACATTTTGTACCCCCACCAGCAACGTGCACAAGGGCTTAAACAGCATTCTCCCCAACAAAATATCAAGGTTTTGAATTTTTGCCGAAATGAAAGGTAAGAAATGGAAATACAGTGTAAACTAGTTTTAATTTTTATTTCCCTTAAGAGTAAAGTTGACGGCCAGGCACGGTGGCTCACGCTTGTAATCCCAGCACCCTGGGAGGCCGAGGCGGGCGGTTTCACGAGGTCAGGAGATCGAGACCACGGTGAAACCCCGTCTCTACTAAAAATACAAAAAATTAGCCGGGCGTGGTGGCGGGCGCCTGTAGTCCCAGCTACTCGGAGAGGCTGAGGCAGGAGAATCGTGAACTCGGGAGGCGGAGCTTGTAGTGAGCCGAGATTGAACCACTGCACTCCAGCCTGGGTGAAAAAGCGAGACTCCGTCTCAAAAAAAAAAAAAAAAAAAAAGTAAAGTTGACATCTTTTTATATGTCTAAAAGGACAATTGTATATTGATTTTTATAAACTATATGTTTATGTCTTTTGCTCATTTTTTAATTGTCTGTGGCCTTTTATCCCTCCATTTTAAAAAGCTTTTTATGGCCAGGGCATAGTGGCTCACACCTATAATCCTAGCACTTTGGGAGGCTGAGGTGGGCAGATTGCTTGAGCTCAGGAGTTTGATACTAGCCTAGGCAAGATGGCTGTATTAATCCATTCTCGCACTGCTATAAAGAAATACCTGAGAGTGAGTAATTTGTAAATAAAATAGATTTAATTGGTTCATGGTTGACACTGTAACAGGAAGCATAGCTGGGGAGGCCTCAGGAAACTTACAGTCATGGCAGAAGGTTAAGTAGAAGCAGGCATTTCATACATGGCTGGAACAGGAGGAAGAGAGAGATCGGGGAGGTACCACGCACTTTTAGACAACCAGATCTCTCAATAACTCACTCACTATCGCAAGAACAGCACCAAAGGGTAAATTTTCAACCATGATTTAATCACCTCCCACCAGGCCCCATCTCCAACATTGGGAATTCCAATTTGACATGAGATTTGGGCGGGGACACAGACCCAAACCATATCAATGCCAAAAGTCTGTCTACAAAAAATACAAAAAATTAGCTGGGGATAGTGGTACACACCTGTAGTCCCAGCTACTTTGGAGGCTGAGGTGGGAGAATCACCTGAGCACAGGGAGGTCGAGGCTGCAGTGAGACATGATTGCACCACTGCACTTCAGCCTGGGTGAGAGAGTGAGATCCTGTCTCGATAAATAAATAAGTAAATAAATAAATAATAAATAAATGTTTTTTATGTATTAAGGTTTTTAGCTCCTTATCTGTAGTATAGGTTATAATTATGTTCCCCAGTTTCTCATTTCTTATTCCTTTGTTTTTTACTTTGCTTACATTAATGTTTTAAACCATGAACATGGTATATTTTTCATGCAATAGAATTTATCAAAGTTTTAAATTATTGCACCTGGATTTTTCATCATAGTTAAAACAGATTTCTGCATATCCAGATTACAAATGAATTCATCCATAACTTAAAAAGCAGCTGTGTAGTTTTATTATTTACATTTAAACTTTTAATCCATTTTGAATTTACGCTAGTTTACAGTTTGAGCAATGAATTTGATTTTATCTGTTTTTCAAATCTGTATTACAAAATCATTTATTTAAAAAATCTATCCTTTCCCCAGTGATTTGAGATGTCACTTTTATCACATACTAAATTTTCATATGTCCTTGTGCCTATATCTGGATTTTCTATTTTGTTCCATTGGTCTTTCTATTTACGTACTAGGACTACACTGTTAGTATAGAGGCTATGTAATATATTTTACTATCTGGAAAGCTAGTCAATCTTTATTGCCCTTTTTAAATGGCTTTCTATTTTTGCATGTTTATTTTTCCATTTGAACATTCAAACCAAGTTGTCTAACTCCAGTAAAAAAAAAAAATACTTGGCATTTTTATGGATTTTTTTTTTTTTTTTTTGAGACAGAGTCTCACTCTTGTTGCCCAGGCTGGAGTGCAATGGTGTGATCTCGGCTCACTGCAACCTCTGCCTCCTGGGTTCAAGCAATTCCCCTGCCTCAGCCTCCTAAGTACCTGGGATCACAGGCGCCCACCACCATGCCTGGCTAATTTTTGTACTTTTAGTAGAGATGGGGTTTCTCCATGTTGGCTAGGCTGGTCTCGAACTCCTGACCTCAGGTGATCTGCCTACCTTGGCCTCCCAAAGTGTCGGGATTACAGGCGTGAGCCACTGCACCTGGCCTTTAGGGATTATATTAAATGTCCATAGTAACTTGAGGAGAATTGACATCTATATGGTATCGAGTCATCTTGTCCAAGAACAAGTTGTCCTTCTATCTGCTCAAGTTTATTTTTGTGAAAACATATGAAGTCCTTAGTTAGAAATTTTGCTTCTTGTGCCAAGCAAGATAAATACAAATAAACTCGCACGTAGACAATGTTAGTGAAACTACAGATTACTAGCGATAGACAGGAAGAGGTTCAGAGCTGCCAGGGAGAATATATTGATTACTCACAAAGCAAAGACAATTAGGCAGACATCTCATTATTAGATGCCAGAAAACACCAAACTGTGGAGAAATAACAATTGTCAATCTGGAATCCTATATCCAGATGAGTTATTGCTCCAGTGTGAGCACAAAACAAAAATATGAAGGAACTTCAAAAACTTTATGGGAAAATGAAATTAAAAGATAAAAATAAGAAATATAAACTTTAGGCCGGGCGCGGTGGCTCACGCTTGTAATCCCAGCACTTTGGGAGGCCAAGGCGGGCAGATCATGAGGTCAGGAGGTCAGGAGATCGAGACCACGGTGAAACCCCATCTCTACTAAAAATACAAAAAATTAGCCGGGCGTGGTGGCGGGGCGCCTGTAGTCCCAGCTACTCAGAGAGGCTGAGGCAGGAGAATGGCATGAACCGGAGAGGCGGAGCTTGCAGTGAGCCAAGATTGCGCCACTGCACTCCAGCCTGGGCGACAGAGCGAGACTCCGTCTCAAAAAAAAAAAAAAAAAAGAAATATAAACTTTATTTCTCAACACAAGCTCCATCAAGTTCAAGACATGTTTATAGGTGATGATATGTAGTCCATTCCTAAAGAACTGAGGATCCTGGGAATTTACCCATGTCAATGCAGTATTTTTAATATTATTAACTGAAAAAAAAAATGGGTACCTTTCAAGATTTTTAGAGTAGGAAACAAAAGAAGTCAGAATGAGCCAAATCAGGACTGTAAGGTGGATGCCTCGTAATTTTCCATCAAAACTCTCACAAGATTGCTCTTGTTTGATGAGAGGAATGAGCAGAAGCAGTGTCGTGGTGGAGACAGACTTTCTGATAAAGCTTTCCTGGGAGCTTTTTTGCTAAAGTTTGGCTAACTTTGTCAAAACACCCTCACAATAAGCAGATGCTGTTGTAATCTAGCCCTCCAGAAAGTCAACAAGCAAAATGCCTTCAGCATCCCAAAAAGCTGGTGCCATGACCTTTGCTAAGTGGTTCACTCTTGCTTTTGCTTGGACAGGACCACTTTCCCCTCTTGGTAGCCATTGCTTTGATTGTGCTTTGCCTTTAGGATTTTGCTGGTGAAGCCGTGTTTCATCTTCTTTGAAGACGTGCTTCAGGATCTTGATCCCACTTGTTCAAAATTTCCATTGAAAGCTCTGTCCTTGTCCGTAGCTTATCTGGGTGCAACAGTTTGGTATCCATGAAGTGGAAAGTTTGATAAACTTTGATTCTTCAGTCAGAATTGTGTAAGCTGAACCAAGTGAGATATCTAAGGTGTGGGCTATTGTTTCTGCTGTTACTCTTTGGTCCTCTTCAATGAGGGCATCAACAAAATTAATTTTTTTCTCATAAATTGATGCGGGTGGTCTGCTGGTACAAGCTTTATTTTCAACATCACCTTATCCCTTCTTAAAACAACTTATTCATGTGTAAACTTCTGATTTCCTTGTGGCATTGTTGCCATAGACTTTTTGCAAAGTATTAATGATTTCACCATTGTTTCACCCAAAGTTCATCATAAACTTGATGTTTGTTCCTGCTTCAATTTTAGCAGAATTCATGCTACTCTGATAGGGTCTCTTTTCAAACTGATGTCTTATCCTTCTTAGGGCCACAAACTACCTATTTTTAAAAAATGTACAGGTAGTGATGAAAGAACAGAAAGATAAGCTGTCATTTCCAAAACAGTAGAAGAAAAAAATGAGAATAAAAAAATTTCATCAATTCATAGAAAAAAAAGACAGGGAGACAAACATATCAATAGAAAAATACAAAATAAGATGATAGAATTAAATCCCAATATAACAGTAATTACAATAAATAGGATTGGGTCAAACTCACCTGTTAAATATCAAATTGGATTTAAAATATAATTCCATGCTGCTTATAAGAGCAATTAACACCAAATGTCTTAGAAAGGGTAAGATCGTAAGGTAGTTTTCAAATTAATTCTTCATCTGCTATAGGTTTTGGTTTTGGGCTTTTTTGTTTGTTTGTTTTGGCAAGAATTTATTAGGTTGGTGCAAAAGTAATTGCAGTTTTTGCCATTAAAAGTAATGGAAAACAGCTATTTTCTAAAACATTTATTTTGGAAAACAGCTGGTTCAGTAGGCCCATCATACCAGTCTTTGGAGTTGTTTGATCTAATTCTGTCACCCAGTAGTTACTGTTCCTTAAGCTTCCTGGCATTTCCCCCTTTGGTCAGCCTCAAATAGTTTCAGAAGGCTAAGGAAAGAGCCCTAAGGCATTCCACTAGAGACCCTCAACTCCATAATAGTCGTTATTTGAACAGTTTCATTCAACAAGCTGCAAATTCACCTGGCCATGCCCTCTTTCATCCTGCTGTGTTTCTTTCTTGTCCAAAAATGTTAACATGCCAGGGCTTTGACCTCCATGACACAAAGAAAACTCCTGCTAATAACAGACTTACTCGATCACAAGTGGCTTTTCTGTAAAACCCCAAACAACCTAAACCCCTTTTCTGAGTGGGAGAATGAAAACATCAGCTGCTGCAGAATAGACGGCATTCCTGTTGCTTAATTGGCACATCATGTACCTCCTGTACTTCAGAATGCCTTTGATGTCAGTTCTTTTGTTTTCATTTTTTTTCAATTTGCAGTAATTGAGAAATAAAGGTTCCAAGTCAAGAAACAATATCAGAACAAAAGCCATAGCTGCACTCCAGTTGTTTGTTGTGTTTGAAGTGCAGCCTTCTTAAGTTCATCCAGAAGTTCTGCCAAAGTACACCAATAATGCACCTGTCTCTTTCAGCTGAGACAAGAATAATTAATTACACGAAAATGACTTCCATCGGAGGTTAACTTATTTTGGCTGACAGTCACAAATGTACACAGACATGTCTTACGCTGCAGTTGGGCAGAGCTTTATTTAGAACATTTTATTTATATCTTGGGTGATTTCGTTCCTAAGAAATTGAGGAAGAGAAAGAGGAGATGGTGCAGGAATGCAAGAAAGGAACATTTCTCATCATTTTTTTTTTTTAACAAAAGGGGGGAAAAAGACCAATGTCATAGCTAAGAACTTGACTTTCTCCCCAGAGTATTGTAGAATTCAGCCACTTTAGAGAGGGGTCAAGTGTACGTTGGGGGATGGGAAAGGGTGCAGGGCAAAGGGAAGGTTGTGGGAATTGACAGGTTTTCTCTGGTGTAACTCTAGGGTCTTCATTTACTCACTTTCTTCTGAGAGGTTAGGAGTGGGACTTGATGTTTCTACCATACAGACAAGACAACATGAATGTAGTACCCCTGAATCAGCCCACCCACCCTTGACAAGTATTACCCCAGCCTCCCTGGGAGGCAAGAGGGACTCACTTTTGCAAATAATAGTTAAACTTTATTGTGGGCTTTGTTAGGGGCCAGGTATTTGCAAGCATCTCATTTCCTCCTCACCCCAACTCTCTGACATAGGAACTACTATCATCCCCATTTTATGGATGGGGGAACTGAGGCTTGGGAAGGTTAAGAAACTTGCCCAAAGTTGGCTGGGCGCAGTGGCTCATGCCTATAATCCCAGCACTTTGGGAGGCCAAGGCGGGTGGATCACCTGAGGTCAGGAGTTTGAGACCAGCCTGGCCAACATGGTGAAACCCTGTCTCTACTAAAAATACAAAAATTAGCCAGGTGTGGTGGTGGGCACCTGTAATCCCAGCTACTCAGGAGGCTGAGGCAGGAGAATCGCTTGAACCTGGGAGGCAGAGTTTGCAGTAAGCCGAGATCATGCCACTGTACTCCAGCCTGGGCAACAGAGCAAGACTCCATCTCAACTTAAAAAAAAAAGCAAATAAAAAAAAAAAAGAAACTTCCCCAAAGTTGCACAGCCAGTCAGTGGCAGAGCTGGATTCCCAGCCCAACCACTATGCCACACGGTCTCTCTGTCACTGTTATTTTTATAAATCAAGGTGTCTCACATCATCCCTGGAAGATCTTTTAAATTCCTGATGTGCTTGCCTGAGTATATGTGCTGGGTTTGTTTTTTTTTTTTTTTTAATTTCAGGCTGGGGTAGCAGTGCTGTCTGTAAATGGAGAAGAATTCTGAGGCTTCAGGTAACTTTTAGCTTACCCTCTGCTTCACCTGCATATAAAGAGGGCAAAGCCAAGGTGAGGGGCCATGGCTTCTGATAATCACCTTGCAAGCCCTTCTTCCTCAGCAATCCCTTATCACAGACAGCCTGACTCTTGCAGTTGCCGTAGGCTGTTAGTCACGATGGGGGTCAGCTCAGGTTCCTGGGCCTGCAGCCATTAGCCTATAATAATAGTCACTGTTACCATTGTTACTATCTCCTACTTATTTTTTTAAGATGCGGTCTCACTCTGTTGCCCAGGCTGGAGTACCACAATCATAGCTCACTGCAGCCTGGAACTTCTGGGTTCAAGCAATCCTCTAGCCCTGGCCTCTTTGGTAGAGGGACTACAGGTGGACACCACCACACCTGGCTAACTTTTTAAGTTTTTTGTAGAGATGGGGGTCTTGCTATATTGCCTAGGCTGGTCTCAAATTCCTGGGCTCAAGTGATCCTCCTGCCTTGGCCTCCCAAAGTGCTGGGATTACAGGTGTGAGCCACTGTGCCTGGCCACTCCCACTAATTAATTGTTTCCTCTATGCTAGAATTTGAATCTGGATCTGCAAATTCCATTTCCACCAGCTACTAGCCTTGCAATTTGGAGGCAGGTCATTTCACCTCTCTGAACCTCGGTTTCCTCTTGTGCACAATGAGGATAAGGATGACTATTTTTAGAATAACATTTATGTAGTCATTGCTTTATAGGCATGTTTTATTTACATGCATGATTTCATTTATTCTCACAAGAGCCCTGTTATGCCGATGCCGTTAGAATACCCACTTTTATATGAGGAAACTGAAGTCTACAGAGGGGACTGCAACCTACTATAGGTCACACAGCTATTAAATGTAGACTGGGGATTCAGCCCAATTCTGGGCCACTCCAATGCCCAAGTTTTTAATCATGATACACCTCGGATTATCGTAAGAGTTAGCGATGAGGTATGAGATGGGCTTAACCCAGTGCCCAGCACACAGTATGACTCAATTATCAGCAGGCAGACCCCACTGTTGGGATAACTGACCTCACACTGACACTGTTTCATCTCCAGGGTGAACCCCCAAGTCACAACCCCTGCAGGCAGCAGCCACATGTCAGAGCCTCTGAGAGAGGTGATTTCTTTGCAGAGAGAGGGTAACCAAATTGATACTAATCTTATTTTAAAACAGGTAGTTCTTTAAAAACCCAAAAACACAAAACCTGTCCAGCCAGACAAGCCAGTTTTCTTACACAATAGCTATCTTAATGAAATCTCAAGTTCATTTACTCTGAAAACCTCTTATAAGGAAAAGCACCTATGTTCCCAATACTGGTCTAGTCACAGTGCGTTGGAGGTAATCTGATGCCTCTTTCTGCAGCATTTTAGGGAACAGACATGCCCACTCACCTCCACAGCAAAAGCCGTCACTAACTTCATGATGGAGGTCCTGATTCCACACCACCTGCCAAGAAGTGGGAAATAATTATTTAGGGGAAGCAAGGTGGTGCTACCCTACGGCCCTGAGAATGGGGAGTGTGGGGTAAAGAATATCCCAGCCAAGGAGCAAGACTGCCTGGGTTGAAATCCCAGCTCTGTCACCTTGGGCCCATAACAACTTTTCTGGGCCTCAGTTCTCATATCTGTAAAATGGGTATAAGCCCTTCTACCTCCACGGGCTGTTGTGTAGATCCCATAAATCCATTCATATGGATAATGTGCTTTGAGCAGTGTCTGGCATATAGTCAGGCCTATGGAACTTTCAGTAGTTACAATGGGTATAAAAATATGGATAATACATATTACTTTATTGTCACTTGGAAATAGGTGTGAGTTTTCTCCAACTGTGGCAACACAGTTCCCGGCACCAGGTCTACAGGGTGATTTGCACAATGGAAGTGATTTGGGGTTTTTCAAAAGAACCTGGTGTCTAGGGTCAGAGTCTGTTGTTGGTTGGTTGGGAGAGGTCAGGAAAAGGGCAGAGGCCACGGGTCCAGGGTATCACTGTGTTAAAGTGAACTAAATATGGCCTGAGAAGGACTCAGTTGACTGAAGTTTACAAACTTCAGCCAAATTCAATTTTTTTAAATTTTTTTTAAATTTTTTTTAGACAAAGTCTCTCTCTATCACCCAGGCTGGAGTATAGTGGCATGATCTCGGCTCACTGCAACCTCTGCCTCCTGGGTTCAAGTGATTCTCGTGCCTCAGCCCCCTGAGTAGCTGGGATTATAGGTGCGCATCACCACACAGCTAATTTTTGTGTTTTTAGTAGAGATGGGGTTTCACTATGTTGGCCAGGCTGGTCTCAAACTCCTGATCTCAAGTGATCCACCCACCTCAGTCTCCCAAAATGCTGGGATTACAGGCATGAGTCACCATGCCTGGCCCAGCTGAATTAAATTTAAAGCAGTTTAATTGAACAATGAGCGATTCGCGAATGGGCAGCCCCCAGAATCACAGCAGATTCACAGAGACTCCAGCCACGTGGTAGAAGAAGATTTATAGACAATAAAGGGAAATGATGTACAGAAATCAGAAGTGAGGTACAAAACAGCTAGATTGGTTACAGGTTGGTATTTGCCTTATTTGAACACAGTTTGAACACTCAGCGGTGTATGAGTGGTTGAACTGTGGCTGCTGGGATTGGCCAAGACTCAGCTATTGTTGCAGGTGCAGACTCCCAAGTTAGGTTTTCAATCTTGTCTGCCTATTAAGCTAGGTTGCAGTTCATCCACAAGGACTCAAATATAGAAGTACAGAGTCATTCTTAGGCCATATTTAGTTAACTTTAACAATTGGAAGGTCTCTTTTTGTAGAGACAGGATCTTGCTTTGTTGCCCAGGCTGAAGTGCAGTGGTGCAATCATACCTCACTGTAGCCTTGATCTCCTGAGCTCAAGCAATCCTCCCGCCTCAGCCCCCCAAGTACCAGGACTACAGGTGTGTACCACCATGCCTAGCTACTTTTTAAAATGTTTGTCGAGATGGGGTCTCACTATGTTGCCCAGGCTGGACTGCAGTGGTGCCATCATAGCTCACTGCCACCTCAAACTCCTGGCCTCAAGCTATGTTCCCACCTCAGCCTCCCAGGTAGCTGGGACCACAGGCCTAAAGAATTCAACAGATGGCTTCTGGCAAATGTGCTAATTTTCTTTTTCTATAATATCCACAAGGCACGGAATATTTTAGTGACTCCTGGAGGTGACAGTCTTTTTTTTTTTTTTTTTTTTTTTTTGAGACAGGGTCTTGCTCTGTCACCCAGGCTGGAGTGCAGTTGCGTGATCACAGCTCATTACAGCTTTGACCTCCTGATCTCAAGTGATCCTTCTGCCTCAGCCTCTCAAGTAAGCTGGGACCACAGGTGCTTGCCACCATGCCTGAGTAATTTTTAAATTTTTTATAGAGATGGGGTCTCGCTTTGTTACTCAGGCTGGTCTTGAACTCTGGGCTCCAAGTGATCCTCCCCCATCAGCCTCCTAAAGTGCTGAGATTACAAGTGGGTCACCATGCCCATAGATAATGTTGAATTTTACCTGAGACCCGGGCTCCTGGGAGGCAGCATGGACAAGAACTCCCCCCAGTCCTCTTGTGTTCTGGAAAATGGCTCATGGCAAGGAACTCCCTTGTCTGCAGTGTTACTGGTGTGACATAGTTGAGTTACTGGTGGCGAATCCGTACAGATCACAGCAACCTCAATTCTCACCTCCTTAGAAGAAAGAGCTCGAGGCCAGGTGAGGTAGCTCACACCTGTAATCCCAGCACTTTGGGAGGCCGAGGCGGGTGGATCACGAGGGCAGGAGTTCAAGACCAGCCTGGACAAGATGGTGAAACCCCGTCTCTACTAAAAATACAGAAATTAGCCAGGCATGGTGGCAGGTGCATGTAATCTCAGCTACTCAGGAGGCTGAGGCAGACAATTGCTTGAACCTGGCAGGGGGAGGTTGCAGTGAGCCGAGATCATTCCACTGCACTCCAGCCTAGGTGACAGAGCAAGACTCTGTCTCAAAAAAAAAAAAAAAAAAAAAAAGAAGAAGAAAGAATTCGACTGAGGGGCATAAGGCAGAAGGAGAGCCCGAGGCAAGTTTCAGAACAGGAGTGAAAATGTATTACAAAGCTTTAGAAGAGAAAGGAAAGGAAGGCAAGAAAAGAAGGAAAGTAAGACTTGGAAGAGGGTCCAGCAGGTGCCCTGAGAAACCAAGTGTGCAGCTCAGCCTCTTAACTGGGGAATTTTTTTCTTTTTCTCTTTTTTTTTTTTTTGAGATGGAGTCTTGCTCTGTCACCAGGCTGGAGTGCAATGGCACGATCTTAGCTCACTGCCTCCTCTGCCTCCTGGGTTCAAGCGATTCCCCTGCCTCAGCCTCCTGAGTAGCTGGGACTAAGGCACGTGCACTATGCCCGGCTATTTTTTTTTTTGTGCTTGTGTGTTTTTAGTAGAGATGGGTTTTCACCATGTTGGCCAGGATGGTCTCAATCTCCTGACCTCGTGATCCGCCCGCCTCGGCCTCCCAAAGTGCTGGGATTACAGGCATGAGCCAGCCCGCCCAGCCTTGACTGGGGATTTTACACATTGGAACACTTCCAGAACCTTACGTTACTTCTCCCCGCTCCTGGAATCTTACTGGGAAGCTGCCGATCAGTTTCATGTGTTTTCTATTAGGAACCTGCCTTTCCCTGGCACCAGCTGTGACCAATTATTACTTTACAGAAACAGTTAACAACTACCTGGCTGGGCATGGTGGCTCAGGCCTGTAATCCTAGCACTTTGGGAGGCTGAAGGGGACGGATCATTTGAGGCCAGGTGTTTGAGACCAGCCTGGCCAACATAGTGAAACCCTGTTTCTACTAAAAATACAAGAATTAGCCTGATGCGGTGGTGGGTGCTTGTAATCCCAGCTACTCCGGAGGCTGAGGCAGGAGAATCCCTGGACACAGGAGGCAAAGGTTGCAGTGAGTCGAGATCACACCACTGCACTCCAGCTTGGGCGACAGAGTGAGACCCTGTCTCAAAAAAAAAAAAAAAAAATTAGCTGGGTGTGGTGGCACATACCTGTAATCTCAGCTACTCTGGAGGCTGAGGCAGGAGAATTGCTTGAACCCGGGAGGTGGACATTGCAGTAAGCCAAGATCACGCCACTGCACTCCAGCCTGGGCGACAGAGAGAGGCTCCGTCTTGAAAAAACAAAACAAAACAAAACAAAACAACTGCTTGACCATCACCCGATAGTCACCCAACACTCTGTGTGTGTGTATGTGTGTGTGTGCACACACGCTGGGGTGTGGGGAGCCCTCTGCCGCCCTGCTCATAACTAACTAGCCATCCACTGTAACAGCAGGACTTAGATGCTTAGACGAGGCTCACAGGTGCCCCTTGTGCACTTACAACCAGGCCAGACACAGACCCTCCAAATTCCCACTCCTTGCCTCACTAATGATCAGCTGAACTGCTTGTCTCCACTGATCACTGGGAATAACATGCTTGAGAACCAAACTTTGGTGAAACTTCCTCCTTCCTCAGGCCTGCCCTTGGGGTGAACCAGCAGACACTTGAGAATTGGCTGCCCTAGGATAAAACCGACCCTGACCTACCGTGTGGACACATTCATGTCACTTCCTCGCACTGAGTCTTTCTAGTCTTATTACTCCCCATAAAAGAAAAACCACCAGGCACGGTGGCTCATGCCTATAATCCCAGCACTTTGGGAGGCCAAGGTGGGAGGATCACTAGAGGCCAGGAGTTCAAGACCAGCCTGGGCAACATAGTGAGACACCCCCCCCCACCATCTCTACAAAACATTAAAAAATTAGCCAGGCATGGTGGTGTGTACCTGTAGTCCCAGCTACTTGGGAGGTTGAGGCTGCAGTGAGCTGTGAGCACATCGCTACATTCCAGCCTGGGCAACAAAGTGAGACCCAGTCTCTAAAGAAAAAAACAGAAAAAGTATTTTTGCAGATTTTATGTTCAGAACAGTCCCCCTATTGGAATAATCCCCCTTCCTCCATTGCAAGAGCCGTCCCCCTCCCCTTTGTAATAACCCGTTCAGATAAAGTCTCTCCTTATGACATCCAAATGTCTTTTTCACTTGACAAGGTTGGGGGACGACCTTGTGCAAGATCTCCGAAGATCTCCCAAGAACTGTGGTTCTCTGGAACACCTGGGGTTTGCCTGTTCCTGAGGGCTTTCTCAATTCGTAAGAAACAGAGGCCCTCCTGCACCACCCAGTCGGGCTCAAGGAAAGGGACTCCATGGAGGAGCATGTTAGAAATGGGCCTTTAGGGCCGGGCGCGGTGGCTCATGCCTGTAATCCCAGCACTTTGGGAGGTCCAGGTGGGCAGATTACCTGAGGTCAGGAGTTCAAGATCAACCTGACCAATATGATGAAACCCCATCTCTACTAAAAATACAAAAATTAGCTGGGCGTGGTGGCAGGCGCCTGTAATCCCAGCTACCTGGGAGGCTGAGACAGGAGAATCGCTTGAACCTGGGAGGTGGAGGATGCGGTGAGCCGAGATCGCACTATTGCACTTCAGCCTGGGCAACAAGAGCAAAACTCCATCTCAAAAAAAAACAAAAAAACAAAAAAAAACAGGCCTTTAGGAGATCACCAGTGACTCTTTCCTTACATCCTGGAGCTTCTCCCTGACTCTGTCTCCTCCTAGTTTTTGCTGATCCATAACCTCGCCTTGAACTTGGCCCCAAGATGGCCCACACTCAATGGCCTGGCAGCCCTGGAGCCCACCTCCAACCAACTTCTTTCAGTTTTTCCCATTAGAGGGACTCTGCCTGGCCCCTCTCATCCAGTGACACTGCACTGTAGCCTGCTGGTCACCCCTGGATAGGCTGCCCACTGTCATGCCCTCACCTCTGGGGCTGGGCCTGGTGAGGCTGCATTGAAACCACCTTTGCAAAAATTCTAACAGTGAGAAAATTATAACAGTGAAAGAGATCTAATCTAACTAATCCTCATCTTGCCTTTAATCCCAAACTGCCCTTGGTCCTTTGTGGGCCTAGGGCCAAGCTAACTTTGGGGGAAATTTAGTTTATTGTTTAAATAACAGCCCTTCCCCAAAACTAAACTGCCTTTATAAAACGAATGAAAGGGTCGGACACGGTGGCTCGCACCTGTAATCCCAGCACTTTGGGAGGCCGAGGCGGGCGGATCACCTGAGGTCGGGAGTTCGAGACCAGCCTGACTAACATGGAGAAACCCCGTCTCTACTAAAAGTACAAAACTAGTCAGGCACGGTGGTGGGTACCTGCAATCCCAGCTACCTGGGAGGCTGAGGCAGGAGAATCGCTTGAACCCGGGAGGTGGAGGTTGCGGTGAGCCAAGATCACGCCATTGCACTCCAGCCTGGGCAACAAGAGCGAAACTCCATCTCAAAAAAAAAAAAACCAGAATGAAAGTCCACCAGGTTAGGAGGATGAGAGGAGCCTGAATTCTGCTAGGGTATAGGAATGGAAGCCATTATCCTTAGCAAACTAATGCAGGAACAGAAAACCAAATACCACATGTTTTCGTTTATAAGTGGGAGCTAAAGGATGAGAACTCATGAACACAAGGAAAGGAACAACAGACACTGGGGTCAACTTGAGGGTGGAGGGTGGGAGGAGGGAGAGGAGCAGAAAAAATAACTATTTTTCATCAGCCAGCATTAATACCTGGGCAATGAAATAATCTGTACCACAAACCTCCATGACACAAGTTTATCTGTGTAACAAACCTGCACATGTACCCCCAAAACCTAAAATAAGAGTTAAAAGAAAAAACAAAACAATTGCCAGCCATGGTTCCGGAAATCCCAAGATTTGCAGCTTCCTCAGTTCTCTATTGTAGAACCTAAGATTGGCTTTTTATGTTTTGTTTCGTTTTTTGTTTTTTTGAGACAGAGTTTCGCTCTTGTTGCCGGGGCTGGAGTGCAATGGCATGATCTTTGCTCACCGCAACCTCCGCCTCCCGGGTTCAAGTGATTCTTCTGCCTCAGCCTCCCGAGTAGCTGAGATTACAGGCATGTGCCACCACACCCAGCTAATTTTGTATTTTCAGTAGAGACGGGGTTTCCCCATTTAGACAGGCTGGTCTCGAACTCCCAGCCTCAGGTGATCCACCCGCCTCAGCCTCCCAAAGTTCGGGGATTACAGGCGTGAGCCACCACACCCAGCCCAAGATTGGCCTTTTGAGATGTCTTTTCAGGCTTTTGCGTTTCTGATGATCAGATGATCCCACCTGGACCCTCGAGTCTTGGCTCAAATGGTCCTGTGGCCCCATCCAGAATTGGACTCAGTGCAAAAGGACCATTTTCCACACCCCAGTGATTGCATCCCCAACTAATCAGTGGCACCCATTCTCCTAGCCGCCTGCCCGTCAAGCTATCTTTGAAAAACTCTAGCCTCTGAATTTTGGGGAAGATTGATTTGAGTAATAACTCTGTCTCCCATGTGGCATGGCTGACCCTGTGTCGATTAAACTGTTTCTTATTGCAATGTCAAGGTCTCAGTGAATTGGTCGTCTGTGCAATGGGCAGGAAGAATTCACTGGGCAATTACAGCATGATGGAAACCATGGCTGCTTAGACAACAGGGGCAGCAGTGGGTTGTTTCTCTCCCAGGGGGGTAGAGCTGGAACAAAAAATGGCTATGACCATAACAATCCCTCTAGCAGGCTCAGGAAGGTGACAAGTCCATATCAACTAAACATGGGCTATTCAGAAGAAGTATGAAACCACCTCTGATTGTTTATTGTTGTTCATTTACTCCTTTTCCTTTTTTTTTTTTTTTTTTTTTTTTTAAAGAGACAGGGTCTTATTCTGTTGCCCAAGCTGGGGTGCAGTGGCATGATCATGGCTCACTGCAGCCTCCCTTTCCTGGACTCAAGGGATCCTCCTTCCTCAGCCTTGCCAGTAGCTAGGACTACAGGCATGCACCACCATGCCCAGCTAATTTTTTTTTTTTTTTTTTTTTGAGATGGAGTTTCACTCTTGTCACCCAGGCTGGAGTGCAATGGTGCAATCTTGGCTCACTGCAGCCTCCACTTACCGGGTTCAAGCGACTCTCCTGCCTCAGCCTCCTGAGTAGCTGGAATTACAGGCATGTGCCACCACGCCCAGCTAATTTTTTATTTTTAGTAGAGATGGTGTTTCTCCATGTAGGTCAGGCTGGTCTCGAACTCCCAACCTCAGGTGATCCACCCGCCTTGGCCTCCCAAAGTACTGGGATTACAGGCATAAGCCACCTCACCCGGCGCCCAGCTAATTTTTAAAATTATTTTTAGTAGAGCCAGGGTCCCACTATGTTGCCAGGCTGGTCCAAACTCCTGGGCTGAAGCGATCCTCCTAACACAGCCTCCAAAAATGTTGGGATTACAGGCATGAATCATCATGCCCAGCCAGTATCGTCTTTATCTGTGGTTTCACGGTGCATTGAGAGAAACGGAAAGTGTCTTTACACAGTACAGTCCCCATACAGGGTTCTGAAACTTCACCAAGACCCCAAATAAGAGGAAATGTTTCGTCTACCACCTTGCTGAGTCTGGCAACATTCGTTGTTTTGTGCACAAAAACTTTTTTTTCTGTTTTTTTGTTTGCTTGTTTTTTGTTTTTTTTTGGGTTTTTTTTTTTTGCTGGTGCTGCAGCATACAGAAGCTCATTTCTTCCTTATTTAGTTTCAGCATCTCAGGAGGCTACACGGCGAGCACATTTTGAGGCCGTTGCTCTCACTCTGATGGTGTTGGCTCTGTGCTGAATAGTCTAATGGTGGCTGCCACAGTAAAATAATGAGGATATGTTCACATGAATGAGGTGGCCCTGAAGAAACCAAATCAGGGATTCCCAATTAGGGGCTCACAAACAATGCAAAACGGCAGGTTCAGGATTGATGGCTGATAAGAATGTTCCAGGTAATTAAAAGTCAGGGTTTCCCGGTTCACCAAGATTGATCATCGGTCTGGGAGGTAACACTTGCCTGCTGATCGGTTCCTGCTGATAAGAAGTTCTACTTGACAGTTACTGAGGTCTTTGATAAATAAAATATGGCAAATAGATGAATTATTACTTAATAAATACAGCGTTATTTGGGTGGTTTTCGGAGTGCAGAGGTTGTAAACTGCTGGTCTGAGGGCCAGAGGCGATGCTTGGATGTCTTCTACTTGGTTTGCACAGGATTTCTGGTTTTGTTTTATTGATTTGAGCCAACATAGAAAGGAGATATTTCACACACATGCACATACACACACACACACACACACACACACACACTCCCAAATCCAGGCTTGTGGCTTCTCTTAAAAACTGGCCACATTGGCTGTGTGTCTGGCAGCAGCAGGAAGCTGAAGTTGGGGGTGGCTACTGCTTGTTGTTGGAACACCTGGGGACCACCCTCACCTCCCGCCACCTGCTGACACATCACTGTGCCAGTAGCCAGGCATCATGCACTTGCATGGTGTCCTGCCTCCATCAAAACTGGGAAGAAGAGAAACCAGAACAAGGAAGCGCCTCGGTATTCTTTGCTCCTTGCCTGTTTTACCCATTGATTTTCCCTACTGGCATCTCTAGGCGAGAGGTCGGCAAACTATGGCCCGTGGGCCCAATCTGGCCCCACACTTGTGTTTGTTAATAAAGTTTTATTAGAACACAGTTATACTCATTTGTTTGTAGATGATCCAAGGCTGCTTTTGTGCTTCATGAGCAGAGCTGAATAGCTGCACAGACACTGTCTGGCCTGCAAAGCACAACTGCTCTAGGCAGTTGTGTTTGTGACCCCTGGAGTAGTGACCAACCCCAGCTGTTGTTTCACCTTAGGCCAATGACCTAACCTCTCTTAGCTTCAAGTGCCTCCTCTCTAAAATGGGATAACATGAGATTGGGTTCCCTAGAACTGTTGAGAGGATTGAATGAGATGAAACATAGGCTTTGCATACAACAGGGCCATTCAGCATGTGGTATCTGCTGATATTAGTCAAAGCATTGGCTTCGTAAAGAGAAAAATAACAAAAGACACTTCCAGTATTGATTTAATGTTAAGAGAAATCACATAGAAACTTCAAAACCCACCAGAGATACTTCCTCCCCGAAAACAAGGGCTCCAGGCACTTCTTGGCAGAGTCAGAGGTGGAAGGCAAAAGCAGCCACAGCTCAACTTAGTTCTGGAAATAAAACACGATGGAGAAACCTGCCTTGGGCACAAGGCCCTGCCAGAATGCACCTCTGGGTGCTGCCTGTCTGTGGCCCCCATTCCTCTTGTTTGTGCAAAACTCTAGAGAAACCATTATGAGAACTGGCACCCTGCAGCCCTTACTCAGAGCCTTGGTTGGGGTCCTTTACTGTTTCTTCTGCACACACCACGGGAGCAAATGGGGACAGTGGTGGGGTGGGGCTTGCACTTTTTTTTTTTTGAGATGGAGTCTCGCTCTGTTGCCCAGGCTGGAGTGCAGTGGCGTGATCTCTGCTAACTTCAAGCTCCGCCTTCCAGGTTCACACCATTCTCCTGCCTCAACCTCCCGAGTAGCTGGAACTACAGGCGCCTGCCACCACACCTGGCTAATTTTTTTGTATTTTTAGTAGAGATGGGGTTTCACCATGTTAGCCAGGATGGTCTCGATCTCCTGACCTCATGATCTGCCCGCCTCAGCCTCCCGAAGGGTTTCACCATGTTAGCCAGGATGGTCTCGATCTCCTGAACTCATGATCCGCCCGCCTTGGCCTCCCAAAGTGCTGGGATTACAGGCGTGAGCCACCACGCCCGGCCTGGGGCTGGCACTCTTGGTAGTGGGTCGTGACTGTGGAGGAACCAAAGTGATTGAGTAAAGGGTTCTTGTGTCTATTATTTCAGAAAATCACTTAGGCCAGGGGTGGTGGCTCATCCCTGTAATCCCAGCACTTTGGGAGGTCAAGGCGGGAGGATCACTTGAGGCCAGGAGTTCAAGACCAGCCTGGGTGACATAGTGAGACCCCCATCTCTGAAAACAAAAAGAGAAACTTAGCCAAGCATGGTGGTTTACACCTGTAGTCCCAGCTACTCAGAAGACTGAGCAGGGAGGACTGCTTGAGCTCACGAGTCAGAGGCTGCAGTGAGCCATGATCGTGCCATTGTAATCCAGCCTGAGCAACAGAATAAGACTTTGTCTCTAAAAAAAAAAAAAAAAAAAAAAAAAAAAAAGCAAAAAAAGAGAAGAGAAAAAAGAAAAGAAAGGAAAGGAAAACAAAGAAAAGAAAATTACATTCATTTGAGCTATAACCATCCCCCTTCCATCAATGCCTCCATCCCCAGCATCATGCCAGCTCTCTCCACCCTTAGCATTGTGACATCACCACCACGATCATTCAACACGTGTTTTTTGGGCACATGCTGTTGTAAAGTCACCAGAGTGGGAATGGGGGGCTCCCATGGAGCCTGCATTCTAGGGAGGAAAGCTGACAACACATCAACCAGAAACGATCAGTAACATTATGCAGAGAACTGAGATGGGGAGCTACGATTGCATGAGTAGTCAGGAAAAAGATCTGTTTTTGAAGGGTGACGTCTGAACAGAGACCCCAGTGTTGCATGGAAGCAGGTCATGTGAAGACCAGGGAGAACAGCACCCCAGGTAAATGTTGTGGCAAGTTCGAAAGTCACACGGAGACCCTGATCTTGGCACGTGGGAAGGAGGGCAGGGTGGCTAGAACCTGGCTACTCAAAGTGTGCTCCATGACAAGCACCAACGTCACCTGGGAGCTTGTTAGAAATGCAGAATCTTTGTCCCCACCATAGACCTGTTGGGCCAGAACCTGCATTGTCTCAAGACACCCAGGTGTTTTGTATGACTAGTACAGCTTAGAAGCCCTGGGCCAGAGTACAAGTGAACAAGAGCAAAGGGGCCTAGAGCAAGAATGGGGAGGCAGACAGCACCCAAAATGTGCAAGGCCAATGCTGCTAAAGCAAAACGGGTGAGGCGGCCCACATGTCCCTTGTAGCTTGTTTTCACTGGTTTTAGTCATTCAAAAAGTACTTATTGGTAATAAGGTTTGCATTTGTGGCCCTGCCCAAATTTCATTTCAAATCATAATCCCTGATGTTGGAAGAGGAGCCTGGTTGGAGGTGATTGGATCATGGGGGTAGATTTCTTCCTTGCTGTTCTCATGATGGTGAGTTCTCACGAGATCTGGTTGTTTTTTTATTTTATTTTATTTTTTTATTTTATTTTAGAGATGGAGTTTTGCTTGTCACCCAGGCTGGAGTGCAATTGCGCCATCTTGGCTCACCGCAGCTTCTGCCTCCTGGTTCAAGCAATTCTCCTGCCTCAGCCTCCCAAGTAGCTGGGATTACAGGTGTGTGCCACCATGCCTGGCTAATTTTGTATTTTTAGTAGAGACGGGGTTTCACCATGTTGGTCAGGCTGGTCTTGAACTCCCGACCTCAGGTGATCCACCCACCTTGGCCTCCCAAAGTGCTGGGATTACAGGCATGAGCCACCGCGCCCAGCCCTCTGGTTGTTTATTAAGTGTGTAGCACCTCCTCCTTCTCTCTCTTCCTCCTGCTCCAGCCACCCAAAACATGCCTGCTTCCCCTTCATCTTCCACCGTGATTGTGAGTTTCCTGAGGCCTCCCCAGCCATACTTCCTGGACAGCCTGCAGAACCATGAGCCAATTAAACCTCTTTTCTTTAAAATTATCCAGCCTCAGGTATTTCTTTATAGCAGTGCGAGAACGGACTAATACAACTGGGCATGTCTTCTAAGCAAGGTACTATTCTAATCACCGGACAATAGTGTGCTGGTAACTATTTAACAACGGGCTCTACGAGAGTAATCTTGCCATGATTACTCACCATGATTACGGTGGCAAATATTTTCATTTATGTTAACAAGTAAGACAAAAGTAAAACAACAAAAGTGCATGCTGGAACTTGACTCCTTTGTCGATGACATGAGAGACTTCCTTGCTAAATCTGACAATAGACTTCCTTGCTGAATCTGATCTGATAATCCTTTTTTTTTTTTTTTTTTAATTTTCTGAGACAGTCTGGCTCTGTCGCCCAGGCTGGAGAGCAGTGGCACGATCTCGACTCACTGCAAGCTCCACCTCCCGTGTTCATATCATTCTCCTGCCTCAGCCTCCCAAGTAGCTGGGACTACAGGCGCCTGCCACAACGCCGGCTAATTTTTTTTATTTTTTAGTAGAGACAGGGTTTCACCATGTTAGCCAGGATGGTCTAGATCACCTGATCTCGTGATCTGCCCGCCTCAGCCTTCCAAAGTGCTGGGATTACAGGCGTGAGCTGCCGTGCCCGGCCAGGGAGATGGATTTATATGTAGTTGGTCCTTATTTGCACAGCAGAGGTGGGAGAATGAGTCCCACTGATCCCCAACGCTTTTTTTTTTTTTTTTTCTGAGGCGGAGTCTTACTCTGTCACCCAGACTGGAGTACAGTGGCACAATCTCGGCTCATTGCAAGCTCCGCCTCCTGGGTTCACACCATTCTCCTGCCTCAGCCTCCCGAGTAGCTGGGACTACAGGTGCCTGCCACCACGCCCGGCTAATTTTTTGTATTTTTTAGTAGAGACGGAGTTTCACTGTGTTAGCCAGGATGGTCTAGATCCCCTGACCTCGTGATCCACCCGCCTCGGCCTTCCAAAGTGCCGGGATTACAGGCGTGAGCCACTGCGCCCGGCCCTGATAATAGTTATCAAATACTGGAAAAACAGTTTTAAAATTCTTTGTGCTATTTACACTTTAACAATGACATGCTTTTATGTTTAATCTACATTGTTAATACTTTTCTCCATCCCTTCCTTAAATCTAGATGAGCCAAACAATAGGGCAAGCTCTGGTTTGTAGTGTCTGCTGATTCCTGTGGTGTGAATACTCCCACCATGGCCAATATCAAGCTGCCAACATGGTGTCACTCTATGCAGACTTGGGAAGAGATGCCTGCTAGCACATCATGGTACAGAATCTCCACTCTACAGATATAATAGGTGCAAACCCCAAGAGCAGAGCAGAGATAACAGCAAAATAATTAAGGAGTGATATGTTTTGAATATTCATTATCTTTGTTTTCAATAAAATTTATTTAACTGTAAGCTTTTATACTCTAATTTGTATTTTCATTTATTTATGTGTATTTATTTATTTTTATTTTAAAAAGTAAAAACGAGGTCTCCCTATGTTGCCCAGGCTGGTTTCAAACTCCTGGACTCAAGCAGTCCTCCTGCTTTGGCCTCCCGAAGTGCTGGGATTACAAGCATGACCCACTGCACCCAGCCAGTCTAATTTTCAATAATGGCTATGTTTAACAAGCAATTTGCAAAATTCCTGAAAATGTAAGAATTGACTCTTCTGAGCTGGCAGGAGCTGACTCTAGCACAGCACTCCAGTGCGAGGGAAGGGGTGTGGGTGTGGGAGATCCCTGAACAGGACAGACACAGACTCTGATCTTCTGAGCTTGCAGTTTAGTGGGGCATGTTGGGCTTTATTTAAAGTCAACTTCCTCGAGACAAAGAGAGTGGGGTGGGAGATGGAACTTGCTCTGTGGTTCACCCCACGACCTCACCCTGGCCTAGGAATGCCCCTTCCTCAGGATCAGCCCCCAGGACCAGGCCTCCAGAGTCCCCATCCCACTACAGTGAGTTCAATGGAGAACCCTGGGACAAAGGAGAGAAAGAAGAACCAGAAGACTGCAATGAAGACGATTTAGGAAGGGAGATTAGGACATGGTCACCTTGGCATGCCCCTCCCAACTATGGGCCAGCAAACAGAGGAAATGACGGCAGAGCACGTAAGCTCTTAGGGAGGAACCTCCCACAGTCAGCGTCCAGCCTAGACAGAGGCCAAAATTTCTGGGCCTGGAATCAGGCAGGGAACTACTATATATATTGATTGCCAACCATGAACAGGTTGGGTGATCCACCTTTGACCCTCGAACAACCAAGCGGAGTTGGCACCTTTACCAGTTTCACCTTGTAGAAGGAGAACCTGAGGCTCACAGGGGTTAAGGGGTTCCCCAAATCTTAATCCAGAGCCCTTTGCCTGCCTGGAATGAGGGCTGATATGGTTTGGTTCTGTGTCCCCACCCAAATCTCATCTTGAATTGTAATCACCAGCTGTCAAGGAAGGGACCTGTAATCTCCACGTGTTGAGGGAGGGAGGTGATTGGATCATGGGGGCAGCTTCCTCCATGCTGTTCTCATGATAGTGAGTTCTCACGAGAGCTGATGGTTTTTATAAGGCACTTTTCCCTACTCTTGCATGCTCTCTCTTGCCTGCTGCTATGTAAGACATGTCTGCTTCCCCTTCTGCCATGATTGTTAAGTGTCCTGAGGCCTCCCCAGCCATGTGGAACTATGAGTCAATTAAACCTCTTTCCTTTATAAATTACCCAGTCTTGGGTATTTCTTCATAGCAGTGCAAAAATGGACTAATACAGGGGCCAAAAGCACACAAGATCTATGTCATCCTGATTGGTAATACTGAGGTCACTCCAATTGGTAGCCCTGTCCCATAACTTCTAAGTAAGGCAGGGTCATTGCTGACTATTCTGAGAGGCTGTTCCTATCTCCTCTGGGTTCCCTTTCCAACTAGTTCCTTCCCTCCCAGCTCCAGTGTTATTTTTCTTTTGTGACTGTTTTTCTGAAAATGGTGTTATAGACACCTCCCTGTCCCAGCCACAATCCTTACTACGTTCAATTATCCTGGTTTATTAGGCTCTTTAAAGCTACTTTATTACTCTCTCCTTGCTGTGACCCTAATCTTTGTTTTTCCTCTAGCTTTCTCCAGGGTTGTTGCTTGTCAAGAGAAAGGTCACCACAGATTCAAAAGGAACAGGGAAATAAACAATAGAAGGCTGGCTTCTGGCTGTCAAGTTTGTTTTCACCAACATTAAATTGATAGATGAATATGGAGGTGCCCCGCCACTTATCCTATCTCTTCTCAAGCTACATCTTGCCTGACCCTAGTCTCAGAAATAACAGTCTACTGACATAACATAACATTTTCCCAGTGTACTTTCATACACATGAACTTCTTAATTAATTCTGAAAACTGTTCTGTAGTGTAGGTAGAGTAGGTAGTATTGTTGCCATTTTACAGGTAAAGAAACAGAGGAGACAGAAAGCTGAACTTCTAACTCTAGACAAGATAGAGTAGCCCCATTTCTCCTGGGTCCACCATCTTACAACTAAAAAAAAAATCTCTGGACATGACACAACAAAGAAGCATAAGAGTTCCCCTCTCCCTTACCCTGTTACCAGCAGGGTCCAGTGGAGAGCTGAGCTTCTGCCCCACTCTGCCACAACAAAACAGTGGGAGCCAGCTCTCTGGTTCTCCCATCCCTGGGTCAGCAGAGCCTAGCAGAGTAGCTTGGATACAGTAAGACAGTGCAAGTTGACGATCCACTTTCAATGGGAAGGTATCATCAAGGCAGAGATGGGAGTTCACTGCCAACCACCCATTTGCAATGAGGCAGGGTAAATCGGTGCTACACTTTTGCCACGATAGCATCGGTGGGGCCCAGTGGGAGGTTGAATATACAACTCATCCAACCTGATATGGTTTGGATTTGTGTCCTCACCCAAATCTCATGTTGAATTGTAATCTCCAATGTTGGAGGTGGGGCTGGTGAGAGGTGCTGGGATCATGGGGGTTGTTTGCCATGAATGGTTTAGCACCATCCCCCTTGGAGTTCTCATTGCAATAGTGAGTTCTCATGAAATTGGGTTGTTTGAAAGTATGTGGCACTTCCACCCCTCTCATTGCCTCCTGCTCTGGCCATGTGAGACATCTCACTCCCTCTTTGCCTTCCACCATTACTGGAAGCTTCCTGAGTCCTCCCCATAAGCAGAAGCTGCTATGCTTCCTGTACAGCCTATAGAGCTGTGAGCCAATTAAACCTTTTTTCTTTATAGATTACCCAGTCTCAGGTATTTTTTTTTATAGCAGTGCAAGAACAGACTAATACACAACCCTTATGCTACATCTTAACAGGGAGACAGTCTGCCAAAAAAGGAAAGTTGAATAGGATCCAGACTCTCATAATATAATACCTAAGATGTCTAGGATAGAACAGACAATCATTTGTCATGTCAAGGAAAAGGAAAATTACAACTTGAATGAAAAAACAAACAGGCACCAAAATGCAAATGAATCAGAGGGATTATCACGAATTTAAAAGCAGTCATTATAAAAATGTTTCAAATGTAGTTATGAATTCTCTTGAAACAAATGAAAAATAGAAAATCTCAATAAAAATCAAAGTTATAAAAAAGAACCAAATGGAATTAAGGAACTGAAAAACACAATAACCAGGAAAAAGATAAACAAAACACCTCACTAGATGGGCTTGATAGTAGAATAGAGATGACAGAGATTGAACCTGTGAACTCAAGAACAGACCAATAGCATTCACTCAGTCAGAATAATAGAGAGAAAATAGGCCGGGCGCGGTGGCTCACGCCTGTAATCCCAGCACTTTGGAAGGCCGAGGCAGGCAGATCACGAGGTCGGGAGATCGAGACCATCCTGGCTAACACAGTGAAACCCCATCTCTACTAAAAATGCAAAAAATTAGCCGGGTGTGGTGGCAGGCACCCTGTAGTCTCAGCTACTTGGGAGGCTGAGGCAGGAGAATGGCATGAACCTGGAAGGCAGAGCCTGCAGTGAGCCAAGATCGCACCACTGCACTCCAACCTGGGCAACAGAGTGAGACTCTGTCTCAAAAAAAAAAAAAAAACAGACTGAAGAAATAACAGTTTCGGGGACCTGTGAGACAATAAGAGAAGAGCTAACAGTCATATCTTCTGAGTCCCAAAGGAGAAGAGAGTCAGACTAAAAGTATTCAAAGAAATAGTGGTTAAAAACTTCTCAAATTTGGAGAAAGACATAAACCTACAGATTCAAGAAGTTTAGTGGATTCCAAGCAGGCTAGATGTACAGAAATCCACATCATAATTAAATAGTTAAACTAGAGACAAAAACATATTGAAAGCAGTCAGAAAGAAATAACACATTTATGACATGGGAAAAATTAATTGCAATGATAGTGGATTTCCCAGCTGAAATGATGGAGGCCAGAGGAAGTGGCTCAGCATCTTTCAAGTACTGAGAAAAAGAACTGTCAACTGTGAATACTATATCTGGTGAAAACATCCTTCAGAAATGAAGGAGAAAGAAAAATATTCTTGGATGAAGAAAAACTAAGAGCATTTATTGTTGGCAAATGTATCTTTAAAGATTGAGTAAAGAATGTTATCTGAACAGAAGCTTTTATTTAAAAATTATATCTTCTATTTCTGTACTGAGATTTTTCCACTTTTCTCATTGGTTTCAAGAATGCTTGGAGCTCCAGAAAAGAAAAACAAACTATGGGAAGTATATAAATAGAAATAAATATAACAGACTATACTTCTCATGAGTATCTGAAATCATATTTGATGATTGAAGCAAAAATTGTAATAGCATCTTATGTGATGTTCAATGTATGTAAAGAACACACTCAAGACACATATTTTTAAGTGGGGAAACTAAAGAGAACTAAATGGAAGTAAGGTTTCTACACTTACTCAAAGTGGCAGTGTCAACACCAGTAGCTTGTGGTAAGTTCTGTATGTATGTCATAATCTCTATAGTGACCAATAATTTTACATAATCTCTCCCAGAAAATAGGAGGGGAAGGAATAGTTACCACCACATTTTATGAAGCTAATATTACCCTGATACTAAAACCAGAAAAAGACAGTGAAAAAAAAAAAAAGAAATAAAAGTAAATATCAATATGTTTTCAGCAACTTTTGACCCGAGATGCGTAGCACTGGGGCTTTCTGTGCTTCTCGGCCCCTAGTTCTCCACGCAGAGGCTCCTGGGCTCACTCTCTCCTCCTACCTCCTTTTCTAGGAAGCACTGATGCAGCTGTCCAGCCTGTTGGATCAGCTGCAACCCACCCTGGTCTGTGAGTTAATGTTTCAGTGACCCGGCTTCTCATCTTGCATCGTTGCAAACACTCTGGGCCCCCAACTAGCTTTCAGTAGGGCTGGGGGAAAAGAGTGAGTCGAGATCACATGCTGGTGTGGGTTCCTGAAGGTTCCGGGGGGAGGGGAGAAGCGGGAGCAGAATGGGGGAAAGGGGGAAGGTAAGGGAAGAAAAGGAAGGGAGGGAGGGAGGGAGGAAGGAAGGAAGGAAGGAAGGAAGGAAGGAAGGAAGAGAAGGAAGGAAAAAGAAAAGGGAAGGAAAAAGGAAGGAAGGAAAAAGAAAAGAGAAGGAAGGAAAAAAGGGAAGGAAGGAAGGAAAGAAGGAAAAAGGAAAGGAAATAAAAGGAGGAAGGAAAGGAAGGAAGGAAAAAGGAAAAAGAAAAAAGAAGGAAGGAAAAAGGAAATGAAAGGAGGAAGGAAAGGAAGGAAGGAAGCAGAAAGAAGAAAAGTTTAAAAGAAGAAGGAATGAACTTACTGTCCTGGGTCCTATTGACTGCTCTTTTTATTGACAAACCTCTCGAACGAACCATCTAGGTTGCTTGCCTTTCTCCTCCCCTTCTGCAGTGCTGGCTGGCTCTCACTCCTGCCCCTTAACTGAACTGTCTTTCAGCAGCCACCAAGTCCCTGTCTCCCAGGTTCCTCTTGGGTTGCTCCATGGCTTCTGCTGAAGCTGCCAGCCCCGGATTTTTTCCAAGGCTCGCTTTCCTCTCCCAGTTCCCCTCCTGCCTTCTCCCTGTGCCTCCTCTGACTCTTCCCCCACCTGGCTTCCTCTTTCCACCCCAATAATCCGAATTCCACATCCCTCGTTTCTCATTTCACTTTCCCTGGTAGTCTCACCTCTTTAGGGTTCCACTTTCCTTCCTCGGACACCGGAGTGATTTCTGTCCCTGCCCCCAACCTCATGCCAGGTCTTTATTTCCCATCTCCCCTCATTCCTGAGCTCCCCAGGCAGGTTCCAGCAGCACATCAGAGTCCCTGAGCCCAGGACTGAGGGCATCCTGCCTTACCTCCCTCCAAACTGCTCTCCCACTGCTTTTTCTGCAAATGCCCCCAGCACGCCCCCACCCCAGTGCCCAGGCACTCTGCAATCTCGGGCAGGGGACTCAAACCCCTCCCAGCATGTGCCCCTCCCACATGTCTATGCCATCCTGGATCAGGAGGTTGGGAAGGAGGGTAGGAATGATGAATTATTCATCTCGCTGTCCTTAGTAAGTGTCACTCATTCATTCACAGGTATTGACTGAGGGCTCTCCCTGGGCTGGGCCAAGCAGGAGGAGGCTGAGCAGTGAAAACGGTGACCCCTGTCCTCAAGGAGCTAATGAGAAGAGCAAATGGCTGGTAAGGGTGCAAGACACAGAATGAGCAAGGGGCTGCACAAATCGCGATTTATGTGGCTTTGGAAAAAAACGCATCTCACAAGTTGGGGCTGTCATACAGCATTGGCTTCTTGGTAATCAATGCGCTTCAGCAATATATGGGGGTGAGTTTCGTTTCCAGTTGACTTCCCTGAGGGTGTTGGATAAAATTGCAATTTAAATTCAATCAATACACATTTAGTGAGCGCCTATTCTTTTATTTATTTATTTATTTATTCATTTATTTATTTATTTATTTTTGATTAGGAGTCTCGCTCTTTCACCCAGGCTGGAGTGCAGTGGCGCGATCTCGGCTCACTGCAGACTCCGCCCCCCGGGGTTCACGCCATTCTCCTGCCTCAGCCTCCCGCGTAGCTGGGACTACAGGCGCCCGCCACCTCGCCTGGCTAATTTTTTGTATTTTTAGTAGAGATGGGGTTTCACCGTGTTAGCCAGGACGGTCTCCATCTCCTGACCTCGTGATCCGCCCGCCTCGGCCTCCTAAAGTGCTGGGATTACAGGCGTGAGCCACCGCGCCCAGCATGAGCGCCTATTCTTTGCCTGAACGATCGTGGGCATTGTGGGGGATACAAAGGGAGACATCGTGGGTGGAGCTTACCATGGAAACACTCTCTCTTGCTCCATGGTGTTTACCTTGGCTTGGAAAATAAACAAGAGAAATTTTTTTTTGTGACAACGGAGACAGGATTGAGAGACTTGCACAGACTTCCCTTCCCAAAACTTCTGCAGACTAAAATTCTACCATTAGCTATTAATTTCTTAGACTAAATTTTGCCCTCACCCTGCAGTTTCTTTTTTCTAAAATAAAAATACTTCTAGAAAGAGAACGCTACGTCCTTGACCTCTTAAAACAGAAATGACATATAATTTGACATGCACACCAATCTGGACCCTTGGATATTTGTTGCCTGAAGAGCTGTGTTGAAAAGGCCTCTGAGGCCGGGCACCGTGGCTCACGCCTGTAATCCCAGCACTTTGGGAGGCCGAGGTGGGCAGATCACGAGGTCAGGAGATCCAGACCATCCTGGCTAACATGGTGAAACCCCATCTCTACCAAAAATACAAAAAATTAGCCGGGCGTGGTGGCGGGCGCCTGTAATCCCAGCTACTCAGGAGGCTGAGGCAGGAGAACGGTGTGAACCTGGGAGGCGGAGCTTGCAGTGAGCCGAGATCACGCCACTGTATTCCAGCCTGGGCTACAGAGCGAGACTCCATCTCAAAAAAAAAAACAAAAAAAGAAAGAAAGAAAGAAAGAAAAGGCCTCTGAGGCTCAATCTGGCCTCTGATACAAAGAATGTCGATTGATTGGTGCAATCTGGCCTCTGATACAAAGAATGTCGATTGATTGGTGATGTCTGCCCTGAGTGCTGGAAGGGAGGATGGCATTTACTATCCCTGCCTTAGATTAGAGGAGCTTATGGGGTTTTTCCCCAACTATAACAAGAGGGGTTAAATGAACCCTAATCATTTGATAGGACAGCCACTGAAGGAGGTAGGGGGAATTTAAGAAGGAAAGGCTGTGACTGCTACTCTCCTAATGTCACCTGCATGCCCCTCAGTCACCTGCAGCCCTTATCAGTGCACCCAAAGCATTTGCAGATGTCAACCCAGCTGGCTTTCCAGCCATGTCTGACCATATCCCAGTGCTCCTCTGCTCCAGCCCCACTGAACTCTGCCAGAGCCTGGATGTGCCCTTATACATGAGCTTCCTAGACATCCTAGAACATCTGTGCCCATTGTCTCTGCACAGGGAATTCTTACATAATTCCATGAACACCTGCCTTAAGTGTCACTTCCTGTGAGAAGTCTTCCCTGATTCACTCCCTCCTCTGTTTACCCACCCACTGGAGACCCACCTTTGCGTGGCAGTCTTCACGCTCTATCATCTTTGTCCTTTTTTTTTTTTTTGAGTCAAGCTTTCACTCTGTCGCTCAGGCTGGAGTGTAGATCACAGCTCACTGCAGCCTCCAACTCAGCTCAAGCGATCCTCCCACCTCAGCCTCCAGAGTAGCTGGGACTACAGGTACATGCCACCATGTCCAGGAAATTTTTTTCTTTTTTGTAGAGACAGGGTCTTGCAATGTTGCCCAGGCTCGTCTCGAACTCCTGGCCTCAAGTACCTCCCACTTCAGCCTCCCAAAGTGCTGGGATTATAGGCATGAGCTACTGCGTCCAGCCCATTCTTGTCCTTTCCCATGTGTCACCTTTCTCGTGAGACTGAGAGCTCTGTGAGAACAGGGTTAGTGCCTGGTCTCTGTGATCCAGCCCCCAGCCCTGGGCCTGACACAGAGCTGGTGCTCAACAACCACTGGCTGAATATTGGAATGAATAAATGAACAAACCTTGTCAGTGTGGCAGATGCTATGCCTATGCTGAGACTGCTGTTTTTTCACATGCCCCTGCTTCTCCTGTGTTCCTGCAGTAGTACCCTGCTGGTGGTAAATGAATCCCCAAGTGTGAATGCTTCGCAGAATGAAGTTTAATTTCCCCTCCCACAAAGTCCAGTGCAGATTGTGCAGCCCTCCGGAACAGTTGTCTTGGTATTAACTACATCTTTTATTTCCTGCATTCTAATGCTCTGACATCTGGGGCCTCGCTGACCCCCTAGAGTTAGCCAATTTCTAGAGATACAACTTGCCATGAGAGCACTTTTCAGATGCAAATAACCCACCCAAACCAAACAAAGCCTTCTTTTCCCTCCACCTCCTAACTGACCCTGGTGCTTCCCTGTGTGGCTCTGTGTGGCGTGGCAGGCGGTGTCCCCTCCTTCTGGGAACTGTGAGTAACAAACTACTTTTTCAATAGCAATCATCTCCTGATCTGTTGGCTTCACTATACCTCAGAATTTCTACTGATACACTATGTTTTGAAACAGGCTTCCACTGAGTGACTCAGCGATCTAGTCTGCTTTCATAGGTGGCTCTAATGAGGCAGAAATTTAAAAATAAATATGCATTCATTCACTCCAAGAAAAGTAACAGGCAAGAGTTAACGAGAAAAAAACAAGTTTTCCTCTGCCTAGCAAGCTCACTTCAAGGACAGTTATAAGATAATGCTGTTTGAGAAGCCAAGGCCAAAGGAATGGGCTTCAGACACCCCTCCCCTCCAGAGCAAGGTTGAAGGAAAAAAAAGAGAAAAAGATAAATTATTTTACTGTTACTCCTTTCCCAGTCTTCTTAAACACGATTATGTTTAAAAATGTCTGTATTTAGCCAGTTCTTGTTTTTCTTTTGACGCAGCTACAAGGCCACAAATTATACACTATATGATTAACTGCTTTTGTTTTACTTTTGTAAGTCTGCTTATAAAAACCCCACTCAGTCTTTGTTCAATGCTCAGCTTTTTGGATGTGAATCCACTGAGCCAGTGCGTATCTAAAATAAACAATCCTCCTGTTTTCCATATCGGTCTCTCCGGTGCTCAGTTTCCCGCAACACTAACACCTCAACATATGGCCCCCGCAATTGTCGTGGCAGGGAACACAGACCAGGGACATCTTGCACCAGCTCTAAAATAGTTCCACCCAGAAGTGGCACCTACCACATCTGCTCCCTACTTAGTGGCCATGTCAGAGGCTTTCCAACCAGAGTGACTCCATCTTGAATAAATGAGACAGGAATTGGCAGGACTGGTTTTGCAAGGTACAACTCACAAAGACACCCCGATAAAACAGGATGTGGTAAAGAAGCCAGCCAAAACCCACCAAAACGAAGATGGTGAGGAAAGCGACCTCTGGTCATCCTCACTGCTCATTATACACTAATTATAATGCATTAGCATGGGAAAAAACACTCCCACCAGCAACATGACAGCTTATAAACACCGTGGCAACATTCAGAAATCATGTTATATGGTCTAGAAAGGGGAGGAACCCTCAGTTTGGGAAACTTCCCACCCCTTTCCCAAAAAAAACTCATGAATAAGCCACCCCTTGTTTAGCATATGATCAACAAAGAACTGGCAGTATACTCAGTCAAGCAGCCCACGCCACTGCTTTGCCCATGGAGTAACCACCCTTTTATTCCTTTGCTTTCTTAATGAATTTGCTTTCACTTTACTCTGTGTCAGCTCACTCTTGAATTCCTTCTGGCATGAAGCCAAGAACCCATGTGTCCTCTCAGGATGAACCCCAATTTTGGGGTTCACCATGTGATAGCCAGAATCAGTCACATGATGCCACTTGGGGGTACCTAACTGGTATGCCTGGGAAATTGGGGGTAGGGGATTTAACTATCTCCACTTCTGGTCTTATTCTTCCCATCTGAATTAAGAACAGATAACCAACCTGAGATCAGTATATGTTTAGCTTAATATCAACACAGCATGATATAATTTGAGAGGACGCTTTGCCGTAGATATGACCTAGTTTGTCACCAGGAAATATGGGAGCTGAATGTTAACAAAGTAGAGATTCAAAGGAAAAAAGGCCCAAGGACTGATTGGCTCATAAATGTGCTCCAGCATTAGGGCCCCGAGTGAGATTAGTGGGCCCAGGCCTAGCGAGCTAACCTCCTCTCACCTCCCTGGGCCAGACGCAGATGGGAATCGTGTGGGCATGGCTGGCCTAAGCCATGATGAGGCTGAAGAGGCAACCTGCGTCTGTTACCATCTGCTCTTGCAAGTATCTTCCTTGGGTGTGGTGTTTCTGAAGCCTGTAAGGTATTTTCCCCAATGTTTTCTTGTAATGGTTGCATTAGGCCATTTGAGCACGGCCAGAGTTTTAATTATTCATGACCAGGGAGGAGGCAGTAGAGGAAGAAGCATCGGGAATATCGGGAAGCACAGACCTGGATGTGCTGATAATCTCAGCTTTCTTTCTCCCACAATCTCCCACAAATATCAACTGTGGCTGCTCCAAGGTTGTAAAGTTAAAGAAAGTTTCACCACTTCCTTCTCCTGCCCTGTTGCAAATAGAAATAGCAGTGATATTGACCAGAGAGTGGGTGCACTGGGAAGGAAGGAAAAACCCCAAAGATACAGAAACAATGCACAGGCTGGAGGATCAGACCGAAAAGAGGAGAGAGGTTTTGCTGGAGACAGCAGAGGAAGCAGGCAGGTGGAGAGATGGAGACCTCGGCAGGGGCCTCTAAGCACATAACTTCATTTACTCCCCACCCCTGCTCTGGAAGGAGGTATTGTGTTTGTTTACATTTTTATAAATGAGAATGCTCACAGAGGGTAGGAAACTAGCCTGAAGTCACACAGGATGTCGATGGGTCTTTTGACCTTTCTCCTGCTGTTACCCAACACAGGCCCAGCCTGGAATCCTGTGATCTCTAGATAAAGAGTCTTGTTTCTTCCCCATTTTGGAAACTATCATTAACCTAGAACAATGCTTCTTAGCCTCTCAGAGGCTACCTTTGAAAGGCTGATGAAAGCTGTGGATTATTTTTGCAGAAAAAATGCACATACCTGCATGTGTTCACTCACACCTCGGTTCTGCCTACAACTTCAAGGTATTTGCAGATGTCCCAAATGGAAGAAAAGCTGTCAGGGACAGGCGAAGCACTTTCTTCCTGGTACCTTGTAAACAAATTCTAAGGTACTATCTTGACACATCCATGACTAAAGTGCTGGTAGACAGATGTGTATTAGTCCATTGTCACACTGCTATGGGGAAATACCCAAGACTGGATAACTTATAAAGGAAAGAGGTTTAATTGACTCACAGTTCTGCATAGCTGAGGAGGCCTCAGGAAACTTACAATCATGGCGGAAGACAAAGGAGAAGCAGGCACCTTCTTCGTGGAGTGAGTGCCAGCAGGGGAAATGCCAGATGCTTATAAAACCATCAGATCTCATGAGACTCGCTCACTATCACAGGAACACCATGGGGGAACCGCCCCTATAATCCGGTTACCTTCACCTGGTCCCGCCCTTGACACAGGCGGGTTATAGGGATTGTAATTCAAGATGAGATTTTGAGTGGGGACACAGCAAAACCATATCAAGGTGTGAGAGGAAGTAGCGAGACCCCTGAGCAAGAAATCAAAGGGTCATATCTCTGTTTAATGTGCCTGTTTTCCTCCAACCAAAGACATGACCCCGGCTCCAGTCTGGCCTCCCCACCCCCACATTAGAGCTGTCTGCATCCCTGCCGGGGACCATCTCAGTTCATTCATGATGCTATAGCAAAATATCCTAGACTGCATAATTGATAAATTAGAGAAATTTCTTTCTCACAGTTCTACAGGCTAGGAAGCCCAAGATGAAGGTGCTGGCAGATGTGGTGTCTGGCCAGGTCCACCTCTTAATACCTTTACATTGGGTATTAGGTTCCAATGTATGCATTTTGGAGGGACATATACAATTAAACTGTAGCACCATCCATTGGAGGGGGTCCCGGGTGTCACCTGTAGCCTCTGGAGCAGACCTTCCTCCTCCATAGTGCACCATCCCTTTCTTCTCTTTCTGCAGACTCTTTTTGATGATCTTCTCATTCTAAGATTTGGCTGATACAGTCCTCACTTCAGAAAACTGGTGCTCTGGCTTGAAGTGAGAAAAATAACCCCCAGCTGCAGAGAAACCGGGACTCCTGAGACCATCCTTGGGTTTTGGCAAAAAGGCTCTGCTGGCCGGGTGCAGTGGCTCCCGTCTGTAATCCCAGTACTTTTGGAGGCCAAGGTGGGTGGATCACTTGAGGTCAGGAGGTCGAGACCAGCCTGGGCAACATGATGAAACCCCGTCTCTACTAAAAATACAAAAACAATTAGCCAGGCATGGTGGCACGTGCCTGTAACCCCGGCTACTGGGGAGGCTGAGGCAGGAGAATCGTTTGAACCCAGGAGGCAGAGGTTGCAGTGAGCCGAGATTGCGCCATGGCACTCCAGCCTGGGCAACAGAGTGAGACACCATCTCAAAAAAATTTAAAGAAGGCTTCCACAAATAGGAAGAGAGACCAGGGCTTAGGGAGAAAGCAGCAGCATTGCTTGGTGATTTTTGGCCTCCTCCTACCTCAGTTTTCCCAACTACAAAGTGGTGTTTCTAGCCTCATAGAGTTGTTACACCTGCACAACACGGTACCTGGAGCAGCGAGACCAGCACATACATGGGAGCTGTGGTTATTGACTCCAGCCTGGCTGCCAGAAGGGAGACCTCTGTGTCCAGAGACATCAAGGCATTGGCAAGGGGGATTTGGGGTTACAGATGAAACCCCATTAAATAAATAATGCCTCTCTTGGGCTGGGCATGATGGCTCACACCTGTAATCCCAACATTTGGGGAGGATCGCTAATCAGAAGGCTTAGGTGAGAGGATCACTTGAGCCCAGTAGTTCACGACCAACCTGGGCAACGCAGCAAGACCTCGTCTCCACTAAATAAATAAATAAATAAATAATAATGCCCCTCTTGCTCACCTGAGCTCTGTACCAGTTGAATGAGACCAATGAGGGATCCAAGTATCCCCTCCGTTCCACTACGCAACTGTCAGCTAAGTCCCTCTACCTCCCAGAGCCATGCAAAGAGGCCAGGAGCCTCAGGAAGGCGATGGGCTGTTTCCTCAGCCCCGGCCAGGGAGGGCATCCCCTGCAAAGACAGATCTTGTGCCCATCATGCCAGTCTCAGCCTGTGTGGCTCCCGGAAGCCCCTGTGGCTTGAGATGTGTCTTCATGTTTGCGATCACCACCTGGGAGTCAGCCTTGTCATCTAATGAACTTGTTGCTGGAGCCCTCTTCGTGAGCCCAGGTGGAAACCTTCTCAGCGGGACTTCAAGCTCTAACAGCACCGTTTCTTTTCCTGCGTGGGCCCTCCTCATGGGGCTGCAATGGCTTGGACCCTTTAATAGTCTCCCTACTCCAGGTTCCAGCAGCACTGCGCTCCCTGCAGCCTCCCTGGATGATCTTCTCTGCAGCTGCCTCTACCTACAGATGTTCTCTGCCTCAAAGCCTGTAAACCGATAATGATGACCTCACCCACCCTCTGCCACCTACAGTTTTGTTTTTCAGCGAGAGAAGCAGCTGTTATTATTCATGAAGTCAAGATTTGGGGAGGAAAAAAGTATCCTTCCAGTTAAGGCTTGGCCTTAAATAAATACAATTCACTCAAAGCAAAGCAACAGGCCAGGAAAAATATTGTTAGCACTTACCAAAGAAAAATGTATATGATTCAACATACATATTTCGAAAGGAATATATATTTCCTTTCAAATATATATAAACAGCTCCCACAAATCAAAAAGAAAAAGACAAACAATGCCACAGAAAAATGCCACAGCTGTGGTGGCGAGCAGGTTTATTACTGATGGCCGCGGCGGTTCCTCCCTCCCCACCCCAGGGGAGCCCCGGTTTCTCAGGTCCTCAGTGCGCTGCAGATGCTTGCTTCAAGGGAGTGCCCAGATCCTGTGCTGGGGAGTCTGGGTTCACCGTGGCCACCACAGTGGGATAGGTTGGGTCATAGACAGTGATGTTGTCTTGTCCATCTGCTGGGTGTATAGGGGGTGGCAAGGAAAGCCTGTCCTCATTCTTAAAAAGAGACACTGATGCTGGGTGCAGTGGCTCACACCTGTAATCCCAGTACTTTGGGAGGCCAAGGCAGGAGGATCACTTGAGGTCCAGAGTTTAAGACCAGCCTGGCCAACATGATGAAACCCTGTCTCTATCTAAAAATACAAAAATTAGCTGAGCATGGTGGCACACACTTGTAGTCCCAGCTACTCAGGAGACTGAGGCAGGAGAATCGCTTGAACCCAGGAGGCAGAGGCTGCAGTGAGCTGAGATCACGCCACTGCACTCCAACCTGGGCAACAGAGCGAGACCCCATCTCCAAAAAAATGAAGACACTGAGGCTGGGTGTGGTGACTCACACCTGTAATCCCAGCACTTTGGGCAGCCGAGGTGTAGGGATTGCTTGAACCCTGGAGTTCCAGACCAGCCTGGGTAACATAGTGAGACCCCATCTCTACAAAAAATAATAAAATTAGCCAGGCTTGGTGGTGCATACCTGTAGTCTCAGGTACTTGGGAGGCTGAGGCAGGAGGATCACTTGAGCCCAGGAGGTCAAGGCTGCAGTGAGCTATGATCGTGGCACTGCACTGCAGCCCGAGTAACAGAGTGAGACCTTGTATCTAACAACAACAACAAAAAAGGAGATATATTTCTTATTGTCCAAGCCAGTTGAGTCATGGTTTTTTGTTCCTTGCTCTCCAAAGCACTCTAATTAATACAGGCACGAAGAGATGCTGTCATCGATGAGATACGAGTGGCCAATAAACACAAGAAATTATGCTCAGCCTAAGCAGTTAAATAGGGAACTGCAAACGGCAATAACAGGGACATAACTTGGGCCCATTAGACTGGGAAAGAGTGAAAAGGTTAAGAACGTGTGAGGCTGGACAGTGTGGAGTGCGAGGCGCTCTCCTACAGAACGGGAGGAGGTGTTCATCAGCACGGCGTCTGGAGAGGACAACTTGTCGGTTTTATAAAAATTTAAATGCACACACCCTTAGCCTCACGACCCCAATTCAGCCTCTTTTGTAGAAATATTTGCATGATGTAGCCATAAAAAAAGAATGAGTTCATGTCCTTTGCAGGGACATGGATGAAGCTGGAAGCCATCATTCTCAGCAAACTAACACAGGAACAGAAAACCAAACACCGCATGTTCTCACTCATTAGTGGGAGTTGAGCGATGAGAGCACATGGACACAGGGAGGGGAACATCACACACTGGGGCCTGTTGGTGGGTGGGGCGCCAAGGGGAGGAAGAGCATTAGGACAAATACCTAATGCATGCAGGGCTTAAAATCTAGATGATGGGTTGATAGGTGCAACAAACCACCATGGCACACGTATACCTATGTAACAAACCTGCACATTCTGCACATGTATCCCAGAACTTAAAGTAAAATTTAAAAAAAAGAAAAGAAACATTTGCATGAATATGCAAAGGAGTAAGTAGAAAGATGTGGATTTGGAGCAATGGTAATAGCAAAACACTAGAAACCATCTACTCCATTTCCAAGGAGGATTTGGTTAAATCAATCACAATGCAATCATGTTATGGAAAACTATACAGCTATAAAGAGAATGAGCTTTGTAGCTGTCCGTGAAAACAAAGAACAGCCTCCAAGACAATAAATAAAAGTTCAGTGAAAAAAAAAGTTATGAGAATGCAAATAGTATAATTGGACTTACATAAAACCCTTTATCTGAACGTACACATATGTGTGCATATGCCTATGCAAAATCATAGAAAAAAGACTATAAGGTGCAGATTAAAATATTATAGATTGTCTCTATAAAGGGAAAGTGGGAATATGGGAGGAATATAAGCCGTTTTGTTTTGTTTTGCTTTGCTTTGTTTGAGACAGAGTCTCGCTCTGTGGCTCAGGCTGGAGTGCAGTGGCGCTACCTCAGCTCACTGCAAGCTCCGCCTCCCAGGTTCACACCATTCTCCTGCCTCAGCCTCCCGAGTAGCTGGGACTACAGGCGCCCGCCACCATGCCTGGCTAATTTTTTGTATTTTTTAGTAGAGACGGGGTTTCACTGTGTTAGCCAGGATGGTCTCGATCTCCTGACCTTGTGATCTGCCCACCTCGGCCTCCCAAAGTGCTGGGATTACAGGCGTGAGCCACCATGTTCGGCTGGAATTTAAGCTTTTTATTCTTTTTGTTGTTGTTGTTATTACGAGACGGGGTCTTGCTCTGTCACCAAGGCTGGAATGCAGTGGTATAATTATAGCTCACTGCAGCCTCCACCTCCTGGGCTCAAGCAATCCTCCTGCCTCAGCCTCCCAAGTAACTGGGACTACAGGTGTGTGCTGCCATGCCTGGTTAATTTTCTATTTTTTTGTAGAGATGGGGTCGTTTTTGGTTGTCTAGGCTGGACTTGAACTCCTGGCTTCAAGCAGTCCTCCCACCTCAGCCTCCCAAAGTGTTGAAATTACAGGTGTGAGCCAGTGGGCCTGGCCTTAACTTTTTATTTTGTGCTCTGTTTGCAATTTTTTCTTACAGTGTATTGCTGTATTGTGTGACTTTATAAAAAAACATGCAAGCCACTTAAGACATTGAAAGTCAATATACACAAGGGATATGTTAGGCCGGGCACGGTGGCTCACGCCTGTCATCCCAGCACTTTGAGAGGCCGAGGTGGGTGGATCACCTAAGGTTAGGAGTTCAAGACCAGCCTGGGCAATATGGTGAAACCCCGTCACTACTAAAAATACAAAAATTAGCCAGGCATGGTGGCAGGCACCGGTACTCCCAGCTACTTGGGAGGCTGAGGCACAAGAATTGCTTGAACCCGGGAGGTGAAGGTTGCAGTGAGCAGAGATGGCACCCTCGCACTCCAGTATGGGTGACAGAGCAAGAGTCCATCTCAAAATAAAACAGAACAAACAAACAAAAACAAAAGGGATGTGTTAAGGAAAAAAAGGATTTCATTGTCCGAGGGACGGTTATGCCTGAGGCTCCACCTTAAGGCTCCCAAGTCTAGTCCACAGATACATGCATTTCCCAGCCAGGAAGGACCCTGTAGTAGCTCAGAGACTGAAGTTGCCAGCCAAGGCCGGGTTTCTAATTTCTCAGCCTGGCACCCAGAGAAGCCTGAAAATGGGGCAGTGTCTCTCGGGGACCTGCAAGGCCTCAACGGCCCAGCAGCCCCAGGCTTTGCACCTGTCCAGCGTCACCACGTTTCCCTTCCCCATTTGTTCCTACCTGGCCTCTCTCATGGTGCTCTGGCCTTGCCTGGAACCAGCTGTCCTGAGAGACCAGAAGGTCCCAGCCCTTCAGCCACGTGTGGGAGCCACGTTCCCGGCTTGCTGCTGCGTGGCTGGAAACCTACCTTCTGGCTGTGTTGATCGTTTGTGGAGGGCTTTGACTTGGCAGATCCATTTCTCCTTCTCCTCACTGGCATCGGGCAGCTCTGGGGCAGGAGGAGATCAAACCTCACAGGAGGGGTGCTACATTCAGGAGGGGCTGTAGGCTTCATGCTCTTCTGTCAGGGGTCTTCACCAAGAGGTCCACAGGTGCCAGTGGGAAGGGCCAGGACTCGGGCACTGGAGGATTTCACGCATCTCACTTTATGCATCACAGCAGCTGTGAGGCCGGCCCTGCCACTCAGCACCTGTGGACCTTGGGAACGTCCCCAGCCTGAGCTTCCATTCCCTCGTCTGTAAAATGGGATAGTAACAGCCACTCACAGAGTGACGTGGGGACTCAGTGAGACAGTGCACAGTGAAAAGGGCTGTGACCTGGTCACCTGGTTGAAGGGATTAGGGAGGCTACAGAAAAGGGGTATTTTGGCTGGGCATGGTGGCTCACACCTATAATCCCAGCACTTTGGGAGGCCAAGGCAAGAGGATTGCTCGAGGCCAAGAGTTCAAGACCAGCCTGGGCAACATAGAGAGTCCTCATATCTACAAAAAATTTAAAAATTAGCCAAGTGTGATGGCATGTATCTGTAGTTCCAGCTCCTCGGGAGGCTAAAGCAGGAGGATTGCTTGGGCTCAGGAGTTGGAGGCTGCAGTGAGCTATGATTGCATCACTGCACTCCAGCCTGGGTGACAGCAAGACAGTATCTCAAAAAATAAAAATTTAAAAAAAGTTAATTAAAAAAATGAAAAAGGAATATTTTGACATAACCTAGGCATCAGGAAGGACTTCTTGAAGGAGGGAGCAGTGGGTTTTGAAGGCTGTCCTGTTCACTGTTGCTGCATCATTTTTAAAACTCTGAACTTAATGTCACAAAAGAACCATGTTATTGTGTTCACGGACCCATGAGCCAGGAATTTGCACAAAGCACAGCAGACTGGCTTGTCTCTGCCCTACAATATTTAGGGCCTCAGTTGGGTAGACTTGAAGGGTGAGTCCAACTCCGTGGCTGGGGCAGGAAGGAGCCGGAAGCCTCTTTACCTGCCTGTCTGGCAGTTGGTGCTGTCTGTCAGCTGGGACACCACAGGTGGCCTCTCCCTATGGTCTCTCCACACAGGCTAGTTGGGCTTCCTTGAAACATGTCAGCTGGGTTTCAAGAGTGAGCCCCTCAGAGAACCAAGGGCAAGCTTTACACTGTTTATAACCCAGCCTCAGGAGTCACAACACATCACTTCTGCCATAATCACACACACTTTCCAGATTCAAGGGCATGGAATGTAGACCCTATCTCCACAGGAAAGGAGTGTCCTTGTAAAGTTATATGAAATGGGAGATACTGTTGCTGTCATTTCTTGGAGAAAATAATTTGCTGCAAAGGCCTGCAGCAAGTAGGAAATGTCTCTTTTAAACTCAGAGGAAGGTAATATGTTCCCTGGCGCGCCTTAGACTCTTGTCCAAGTTGTGCACTGCACAAAGGAATCCAGCTAAGAAGGTGAGTAGGAGCCGAAATCCAGCCTGTTCTCCATTCACTGAGCTCTTTGTTCCTGCATGAAGCTGCATCTGCCAAGAGGAAGGAGAGACTTTTCCTTTGCAGAAAGCATTGCCCACTTGCTAGGCTAAGCATCCACAGAGCTGTGTCCAACCAGAAGAGTGCCTTTTTCTAACTCCCATAACATATCCACATGGACAAACCATGGTCCTGGCTGATCCCATCCTGGGGAAGATGAGTGGTGAATTAGAGGCTGGAACAGGAGGCGGGGAGAGGGGAGGAGGGGGGCTAAGCCTTGAGACTCAGGCTGCCCCGCTGTCAGTCCCACACTCCTCTAAACACACACACACACACACACACACAGAGTCATTTTCCATCTCATTTTGGCATCCTCAGGCCAGGACTCTAGTTTGTTCTGATCCCAAAGCTGGTGTCTTCCAAGTTCATAGAGGAGCCCCCAATATGACTCATGGGGCCAGTATAAATATGGAGCACACCTACAGCAGCAGAAGAAGAGGTAGGACTCATCTAAGAAGCCCAGACTCCAGGTTTCAGTGGGGACACAGCCTCTCCCAGAGAACAGAATGAAAGAAACACAATGAGATTTTGCTCCTTAGATTTGGCACTTTGGAAGGCCAGGGTGGGAGGATCGCTTGAGCCCATGAGTTAGAAACCAGCCTGGGCAACATAGTGGGACCCCCATCTCTACAAAAAGTCAAAAATGTAGCCAGGCATGGTGGCATGTGCCTGTGGTCCCAGTTACTTGGAAGGCTGAGGCAGAAGGATTGCTTAACCCCAGGAGGTTGAGGCCACAGTTGAGGCCACAGTCAGCTATGATTGCACCACTGCACTCCAGCCTGGGCAACAAAGCAAGACCCTGTCTCAAAAAAAAAAAAAAAAAAAGATTCCAAAGAGCATCCTTCAGGGTTCAGGGATCAAGATGCCCACTATTGAAACAAGAGGAAAGAACACCCAGTTAGACTTATGAATGTCCCTCGGCTTAGCATATCATCATTTCCCCCCAATTTCCCTTTATGGAGATGGGCTATTTTGAAGAATGTTCAGTACTATAAAATAAAGCTGAAATCAGGTTATCTGGGCTTCCGTGGAGCCTGCTGTAGGAAAATGCAGCACAGACGCTATTTATACAGGGAGGGAGCATCTCGGCAAGAAACTTACAACTGGCGTTTAGAATTAATTTAGCACCTGTCTGCTCCGAGGACATATGCTCTGTGTCTAGAATTACAGCACCTTCAACACCATATGTGAGTGCTGGATGTGGCCGGGAAAGATCCCGGAGCCTCCTGGCGCACAGACACGGAAGCTCCAGTGTCAGCGATGATCACACCTCCCTACACATGCGAACGCCAGCAATGTATGTAGAATCCCTGAGTCTTCACAAGTAAGCAAGCATATGGCACGTATCTCATTTTCTGGCATGGGCCACAGAAAGTAAACGGTGATGTGCAATCTGGAGTCAGGCAGGATGTGTGACCTGCGCTGTCTTTGCAATCTCGACTTTGCACGTCGTGGCGGGTTCCCAGTTCAGAGCCAGTAGGGCCACTCCTCCAGGAACTGCGTCTGAACATACCAGAGCCTGCAGTGGAGCCCTTGGAATTGGACCCGGGAAGGGGCACTCACCAGCACGACAACTGGCAGCCCTCGGAAGTTTTAACCTTTGAACCGCTTCAAAGGTAACTGGTTACAGGCCAGGCGTGGTGGCTCATGCCTGCAATACCAGCACTTTGGGAGGCCAAGGCAGGTGGATCACTTGCGATCAGGAGTTCGAGACCAGCCTGGCCAACATGGCAAAACCCCATCTCTACTAAAAATACAAAAATTAGCCAGGCATGGTGGCACGTGCATGTAGTCCCAGCTACTTGGGAGGCTGAGGCAGGAGAATTGTTTGAACCAGGGAGGCAGAGGTTGCAGTGAGCCGAGATCATACCACTGTACTCCCTGGGCCACAAGAGAGAAATTCTGTCAAAAAAAAAAAGGTGACTAGTTACATCTGGTAACACAGCTACAAACTCGCAGCTGGTCTCAGAAACAGAGACTGAGTGCCCAAGGGTGGAAGCAGGGGGACAAATCGTCACAACAAATGTGGGGTCACAGGCCAGAACCACTAATGCTGTTCAGGGAGAGAAGAGGGGAAAGGAGCAACTGTCACCAACCTGCTATTGACTCTGTCCCCATGGTGCCCAGACACACTCAGAAGCTGCAAGACGCTTCTGTCCGTGTTCCAGGAGAACCAGACCCAAATTGACAAATACGTATTGAGCCCTCTTGTCTGAGTTACTTATACAAAAGCGAACAAAAGACATACAAACGCCTGTGTCCATGGAGCTGACACTCTGATCCCGGTGATGGAAGAGAGAGAGAGAAATGAAATAATAAGTCTGTGGTATTGAATTTTAGAAGGACACTGCCAGGAAGCAGATGAGGAGTGCAGGGTGGTTTTGCAGACTTAATGAGCCTGGTTGGGAGGGCCTTGCTGACAGGTGACATTTGTTTTTTGAAATTTTCATTTTTTTAATTATTTATTTATGGATCAGTCAGTTGATTGATTGACATGGCCTCGCTCTGTTGCTCAGGCTGGTCTCGAACTCCTGACCTCAAGAGATCCTCCTGACTCAGCCTCCCAGGTTGCTAGGATTATAGGCATGAGCTAGCATGCCTGGCTTAAGAAAATTAGTTTTCTTAGGCTGTCCTGTCTTCTAAAAAATTACTTGCAAAGGCTCGCGGCTACCAATTCAGAATGCAGTATTTGTTTTTGTTTGTTTGTTTGTTGTTTGTTTTTGTGTTTTGCTTTTTGACTTAGCTGGACTAAATGCACTGAGATTTGTGTATGGAGTTTGCATTCTGGAAACTTAGTACAAATGTCTATTTTTTTATTTATTAAAAACATCTTTTTATAGAGACAGGGTCTTGCTATGTTGCCCAGGCTGATCTCAAACTCCTGGGTTCAAGTGACCTTCCCTGCTCAGCCTCCCAAAGAGCTGGGATTACAGGTGTGGCCCACTGCACTTAAATATTAACATGCAGAACACACAGAAAACAATTGCTCAGTTCACTGAAACACTGTAAAGAGAATGACCTAATAGTGATAACCAGGTGAAGACTTGGAAGAAGCCTTCGCAGAGAGGTGACATTTGGAGAGAGAGCCCTGCAGCCCACAGCCACGCAGCCACACAGGGATCTGGGGAGGGAGCTCCAGGGACCAGGAACTGAAAGTGCAGTCTGAGGCCTGCTGAGGAGGAGCAAGGAGACCAGGTGTCTGGGGAGTGACGGGGCAGTAAAGTTAAGAGAGGACAGATGAGGTCAGACCACACAGTGGGGACAGGCTATGGGGACACTGAAGAATGCGGCAAGGACTTTGGCCTTGACTGGGTGAGACAGGAACCGTGGAGGGGTTCAGAGCAGAGCAGTGCACGATCTGATTTATGTTTTACAAGGCTCACTCTGCTGCTTGCTGGAGGATATTCTGCAGCAGAGGAAAGGTTAAGACAACCTTAAAAAGAATTCCAACTCCATGAGTTCTTTCCTTAGTCTCTGGTTTGCCAGTACCATTTAGGACCCTGTAGAGACAGTACAAAGTCATAGCCAGGAGACCCGGGTGGAAGCCCTCACACTGACACCAATAGCCTATCTAAACCACCCTGCCTCGGTTTCCCTATCTGTCAAATGGGGACAGTCACGGCAGTCCTCTCTCCCTCCCTCACTTCGGTTGAGCATGAGATAAGATGACGGAAATGCAAGACTTTGAAAGTAAAGATGCTCTTAGGCTCTTAGGTTCTGGGGATGGAGTCAACACTTCTCGCCCAGGATCCACTAGTGCAAGCTGGGGAAGGGTATGGTCCATAGGCCTGCAGCTAGCAGGAGACAGCTAGCAACGCCAGATGAGACAGCACCCAGGGTCACCCAACACAAGGCACCATCTGGAACATGTGTGGAGCTACGAGTTATCAAGCTGAACAGGGACAGTGTCACGAGACGGATGACTTCAGTGCTATTCTCACCAAGGAATGTCCCCTTGATCCACCCGGAACTCCCCACCCCCTGCAGCTAGCGACTTGCAAGAAATTGGTTTTTTTCTTTTTCATTTAACAATCACCAAAGTCATCTTCAAACTGTGCAAGCTGAAAATCAGCTCATAAAGTGAGAATATGACCAACTGTAAAATGCAAGAACTTTTTTAAAAAATTTAGGTTTTATTTGTTTTGTTTTGTTTTGAGATGAAGTTTCACTCTTATCACCCAGGCTGGAGCGCAGTGGCACGATCTTGGCTCACTGCAACTTCCACCTCCCAGCTTCAAGCGATTCTCCTGCCTCAGCCTCCTGAGTAGCTGGAATTATAGGCACCCACCACCACACCCAGCTAATTTTTGTATTTTTAGTAGAGACAGGGTTTTACCATGTTGTCCAGGCTGGTCTTGAACTCCTGGCCTCAGGTGATCCACCTGCCTTGGCCTCCCAAAGTGCTGGGATTACAGGCATGAGCCACTGTGCCCAGCCTAAAACATTTAGGTTTTAAAAAGTTAGGTATTGCTTGCACAGAGTAAAAATTTCAAGCAGTACAAAAGGGGAAATACAGTAAGAGGTAAGTCACCCTCCATCTCCCATCCCCTTTTCCTTCTGCCCAAGGAAACAGAGACTGTTACCAATGTGTGTGTCCTTCCAGAAGAGCTGTCTATACCTGTAACTATGCCTTCACGTCCTGCTTATACACATGGGCACATACAGTCTCTCTTTCATGTTTGTGGATTTCGTACTTGGGAATTCACCTACTCGCTAACATTTATTTGTAACCCCGAAATTAATGCTCTTAGGGTTTTCCAGGTCAATTGCAAACATGCACAAAGAAATGAAAGATTTGAGTCATCCTCCATATACGGTCCCAGCTGAGGCTGAGCAAGGTGACACCCTGCCTTCTTGTTCAATGTCCTTTTTGAGGCCTGTTTAATGCCACATTTTTCTTATTTTCATGCTTTGTGTTAGCGATTTTGCTGTGTAAATGCCCCTCAAGCATAGCATTGAAGTGCTGTCTAGGGTCCTACGCACAGAAAGGCTGTGATGTGCCCCACGGAGAAATTATTTGTGTTAGAGAAGCTTTGTTCAGGCGTGAGTTATAGTGTTGCTGGCCATGAGTTCAGTGTGAATGAACCAACAATATCTATGAAATAAGGTGCCATTAAAGAGAAACACACATAAAGTGGGGTTATGTATTGTTGGGTTGATAAAAATGTGACCAGAGGCTTGAAAGAACATAATCCTGTATTTCCCCAAGGAGCAATGGTTCAGGATTTGCTAATTCAGTGTTCATAGTGACTTTATAGAACATAGCGACTAGAAACAACACAAATCTATTGTGTATAATTATTTTAGTTTCAAAGTAATGGTTAACATACTGTACTCTGGTACCTTGTTTTTTGTTTTATGTGGGTTTTTTTTATTACTTAACAATATGTCTTGGATATTGTTCCATATTGGCACAGAAATAACTTTCTTATTCTTTTTCATGACTGCATAGTATTCCACAGAGTGAACATATCATCGTTATTTAGGCACATTCCTATGGACTTGGGGTTGTTTTGCTAATTTCTACAATGCTGGAAAGAAGATGCTGTGAAATGCTTCTGAGTATCTCTGTGAATCCATCTGTAGGATAAACTCCTAATAGAGGAACCACAGGGTCAGAAGGTAGGAAAACATGACATCTGGACAGGTACCCCCAGATCACCTTCCCAATATTTTCTGAGTCTATCTGCCCCCAATGCATGGGGGCCGGAATTCCCCAGAGGAAGGTCGTATCAGTTTCTGGGGCTGCTGAAACAATTTACCAGGGGCTGTGGCTTAACAGAAACTTCTTCTCTCATAGTTCTGGAGGCCAGAAGCCCAAAATCAAGGTGCTGGCAGGGTCGGTTCCTCCTGCAGGCTCTGAGGGAGGAGCTGTTTCATGGCTCTCTCCTGGCTTCCAGTAATTGCTGTCATGGGAGTTCCTTGGCTTGTAGACCCATCACTCCCATCTCTGCCTCCTTCTCTACCTGGAATTCTCCCTGTGTGTCCCTGTGTCCAAATTTTCTTCTTCTCATAAGAACACCAGTCATCGGATTTAGGGCCTGCCCCAAAGCAGTGTGACCTCATCTTATCCCGATGACATCTGCAAGACCCTGTTTCCAAATAAAATCACGTGCACACATACTGGAGGTTAGAACTTCAACTTCCCCTTTGAGGGGACACCATTTAAGCCATGACACAGGTGTTATCGAATGTTTCAAAGGCTTTTGCACATAGCAGAGTTGTCAGGCTGATGGTGGAAATCCCAGTAAGTTGGCAGCTCCCACCAGACCCCCCCACCTGCCTCATTCCCTGTTGCTGACACCTGGAGTCGTTTGTTGGCCCTGATCAGAGGCCTCCAAAGCACCCTCGCTGGTGGGGGTGGGGGATTAGGGAGTGGGGGATAGGTTGAGGATATCATAAGCTATTCTCCCACATTTCCCAAACCAGGGCACTGCTTGAGGCGACTTTGCTGCTAACTAATAATCAGTACAGTAAAGTCACACTTTTCTCTCTGTCTCTGTCTCTCTCCCTTTTTTTTTTTTTTTTTTTTGAGACAGGGTTTTGCTCTCTCACCCAGACTGGAGTGCAGTGGTGCAATCATAGCTCACTGCAGCCTCAAACTCCTGGGCTTCAGTGTTCTCATTTCAGCCGCCCAAGTAGCTGGGATTACAAGCATGTGCCACCACACCTGGCTAATTTATGTATGTGTGGGCTTTGCTTTTGTTTTTTTTTGTAGAGATCACATTTCGCTATGTTATTCAGGCTGTTCTCTGACTCCTGGGCTCAAGCAATCCTCCTGCTTCGGCCTTCCAAAGTGCTGGGATTATAGGCGTGAGCCACCACACCGAGCCAACATTTCACTGGAGTTCAGATTCTAAAAACTAAAGTTCTGCAAAGTAAAAATCACGTACAGTCAATATAATGCTTGGAAAGGACCTTAAGAAGTTCAAAAGCCAACAATCAATTCCTTTTGTTTGTCTTCGCATTCGGGCGAGCTTTCTCAGGGGCAGCGGAGGTCAAGGTCTAGCTTGGGGTCTCTGTGTCAGCCCCTGTGTTGTGTGGCCGGGTGTTGGGATACATTTCCCCTGCACTTAGGGAAGGACCCTCTCCTCCAAGAGAAGCCCTGAGAATCTGAACTCTGCCTCACAAGAGGCAGCACAATCTCTCTAGCCCCATTTCTGTAGCCCCAGCCTTCCCTCTTCCCCGCAGCAGAGCCTGCAAGCGAACAGATCTGAAATTGTACAATTCCCTGGGCGTGTGGGCTCAGCCTACGTAGACACCCTAGCTGGGGTCTGTCAGCAAGATGAATGGTGCAGAGGTGACCAGTGACCCCCAGGGACACAGTGGATGCCTCCAATTCTCTGGGCAGCCAGCCTCTAAAGCCCCCTTTTCATTTTCTATCAGTGGGGGCAAATTATTTTTCTGCGGGCCAGTAGCCCCTGTAATGGGACCTGTGTCCTCAGCCTTCAGGAGGAGGAAAATGAGTAACAGGGCCGCCAGCCTGCTTGCTAATCCAGAAAGATGATGACCGTGACTTGGGGAAGTCTAAAAGCAGGAAAAACGAGCCCCTCCCCAGGTTCTGGCAGAGAGGCAGAGAACCCCTGGGTCCGATTGATAAAATATGTAATGGACTGAGGAATTTGCTTTGGGAAATTTCCCCATCTGCTCCGTCCAATTATCCTTTCTCATGATGAGGATCCTAAGTGTTTCGCCCTGTGTGAGTGACATTTAAAGATCCACCCTTGTGTGAGAGGAGGCAGGGGCCCTGGGAGGTGGACTCCCCAGTAAATATCGGTTTAAGTGGAGTAAACACAAATGTTGTGCACCATCCCTGATTTATTGACTCACTTCTCCCAGTCAATTTCCCGCCAGGGAACCACATGGGGCTGCAAAGCCAGAGAGGTGAACAGATTGGAAGCCATGTGAAAATCTTCCGAATGACGCTCAGGAAACAGGGTGTCATCTCTGGAATATATTACCTGCTCCTTGCAACACTCAGATACAAATCCCGGAGCTGAATTTACTGCGGGGTGTTTACGGTTAATCCAAAGCACCAAACACACTCAGGGCTCCCAACCAGCCCTTGATCAATGTGCCAAGGCGAGGAATTTTATTAGCCATAAGTTTCCCTGGAGGATTTCAAGGGGGCAGGGTGGGGAGGGTGGAGTGGGTCAGAGTGATGGGAGAACAACCCTTCCCAGGAGGACTCTCGGGGATGAGGAAGGAGAGGAGCAGGGAGCATCGAGTGAGTCCTCCAGCCTTCCTAGAGCTGCCCAGCAGGCCAGGGGGAGGGTGGGGAAGCCAGCCACCATTGCTGATGGGGGGAAGAACTACTGATGGCTGAGAGCCCAGGCAAGTCTGGGAAAGGAAGGTGAGCTGACAGGTAGGAAAATAGGAGACTTCTTTTCACACAGGGAAGCAAAAATGAAGGTTTTTGTTATTGATTTTTTTAAAGGCCTGTTATTGATTACAATTTTTTCTCCTTTAATATTTTAAGATAAAAGAATCCAACGTTGACATTATTTTTCACTGTCATGTAATGGATGGTTTCTGATAACATGACTCTACACTGAATAGGAGGCCTGTGGGGAATGGAGAGTTACCTGGGTTGCATCTGGGGGGCTGCAGCCGGGTTCTGGTGCAAATGTGTTGTACCCAGCGTGGACCTGGGCAGAGAGCATTTTTACACCGTGACCTCCCGGCTTTGGGCTTGTGAAGTCCAGGGTTTGAGCCTTATCTGACTTGAGCTATGCTGGGTCTCAGAATACAAATGCAAGTCAGAGAGATGTTGTAGAGAGAGCATGAAAACCGGAACTATGTTTTCTGGGAATATGCACAGTAGGGGGGCAGGATATTTTAAGTGGAAAGTCTCAGAGTAAGTGGTAAATCGAGGAAGCCATATTAACCTTCCCTGGAAAAGTCTGAAGGTTTAAATTTGAAATTAGATTGATTTTCCCCACCTCCCAATTTCCACAAACACCAAGTTTTGGGCTTGTATTTGTTTTTGTTTTTAGGAGATATACCTAATGTAAATGACGAGTTAATGGGTGCAGCACACCAACATGGCACATGTATACATATGTAACAAACCTGCACGTTGTTCACATGTACCCGAGAACTTAAAGTATAATAATAAAAAAAAAAATAAAAAAGAAATTAGAGGCCCTTGCCTTCTATGTCACAGGGTATGAAAAAAAGAGAAAGAGATTAGTAAATAAATAAATTAGAGGCGTTTTCAGATACTGAGAGTTTGGGGGTTGCTGTTTTGTTTCGTTTTGTTTTTGAGACAGAGCCTCATTCTTTCGCCGAAGCCGGAGTGCAGTGACGTGATCTCCGCTCACTGCAACCTCGGTCTCCAAGGTTGAAGCGATTCTCCGGCCCAGCCTCCCAAGTATCTGGGATTACAGGCTAGCACCACCACCCCCGGCTAATTTTTGTAGTTTTAGTGGAGATGGGGTTTTGCCATGTTGGCCAGGCTGGTCACTAACTCCTGAACTCAAGTGATCCACCTGCCTCGGCCTCCCAAAGTGCTGGGATTATAGGCATGAGCCACCATGCCCGGCCCTGAGAGTATTTAAAATAATTTAAAACTTAAGACCCCATCTTTCCTTCCTTTGGTCATCCACACACTTAGGGAATACTAAATAATTGAACCAATAAAGGAATGAGGAATTGTCCTCCTGTTCCACAGAACCTAGCACCCAGAAGGTCCACAGTAAATATCTGTGGACTGCCTGAACAGCTGCCCATTGGGGTGCCAAGACTGGCCATAAGGAGGATGTCATCAAGTCCTGCTCTGCGAATTTATAGCCCAGTAACCAGAAAAAGAAAGAATCAGAAAGAAGGGAGCAGAGAACCGGAGATAACCAGGCAAATCCATGCTTGCAAATGAACCCCCAGCTGCCATCTTCATGCCTGCCTCTCTCCCCTTTGCCCACCATTACAGAATGCATCTCTGCCCTCCCCATATCCATGCCCTTTGCTGTTGACTTTGCAGTTGTTCCATGAAAGGGATGGGATCTGTTTCTCCATACCCTGGCTTTGCATTTACCCATGAGACTTATTTGCCCAGTGGAATGAAGTGGGTGTGATGGTGCACCTAGGATTCAAGAGCACCCACACCTTTGCACTTGTTCTCTGTTCCTTCTGCCATCATCATGAGCAGAGCATGCCTGGCCAGCCCACTGTCTCAGGAGGAAGACAAGAGATGTGTGGATCAGAGCCTCTCTGGCCAAGCCCAGTCTAGCACATCCAAGCCTCTGCTGGCCCTCTGACCAATGAGAATAAATAACTACTTTTTTTTTTTTTTTTTTTGAGATGGAGTCTCGCTCTGTCACCCAGGCTGGAGTGCAGTGGCATGATCTCAGCTGACTGCAAGCTCTGCCTCCCGGGTTCATGCCATTCTCCTGCCTCAGCCTCCATCCAGAGTAGCTGGGACTACACCATGCCCACCACCATGCCCGGCTAATTTTTTATATTTTTAGTAGAGACGGGGTTTCACCGTGTTAGCCAGGATGGTCTTGATCTCCTGACCTCGTGATCCGCCTGCTTCAGCCTCCCAAAGTGCTGGGATTACAGGTGTGAGCCACGCACCCGGCCTACATAACTATTGTTTTAAGCCACTGAGTTTTGGGGTCGTTTGTTACACGGGAGTTTTATGGCGGTAGCTAACCAGTACACCCCATTCCTGTGGATGGTTCAGTCTTCCCTGGTCCACATGTCTGGCTCATCTGCACCTCCCACAACACCCCCACCCATTGTTTCTCTGCATGTGATTCTAATATTGATTCCTAAGACCCTTGAGCACCACCATTGATTTTTCAATACCTATTTCCTTTGTATCGACGTTTTCATCTCCTTCAAATTTTTCTTCAGTCCACGTCATCTCTTGCATCTGGATCTGGCTTGTCCTGCCCTCATCCCCTCTCCCCTGTGCTTGGCGTTCATATCTACTCTTCCTCCCTCTTCTCCCCACTTCTCCCTGCCTCCGGGCATGGGCTGGTGCCTACCTCCCACTGCCCTGCTCCTGGAATCTCTGCTGCCACCCTTGAAGGAAGGAATTTAGAAATGCTCCATGAAGGCATTATTCATACATGAGACATTGTCACTGTTGACAGGGTAGGTAGGTCCCACTGTGGGCCCTGGTGACCTCCGATGCCAAGATCTCCTGGTGGAGGGAGCCGGGCTTGTGTGGAATAGACACAGCCTTGTCTGGCAGCGCATAGCCTCTGCCAACAGCAAATTCTGTCGACCGCGACTGTTACTTGACAGCATTTGTTAACATATTAATGACAGAAAAAGGGTTTTTGGCAGAAATATCTCATCCTTGAGTCCTCCTCTCTGGATAAAAGGAATGGGGTTCTTTGGGGAGTTAAAGCAGACATAAAAGAGCCAAGACCCCGTGGAGAGGATCCCCCGTTCCCACGCTGTCTTGGAATGTGGGCTCTCTGGGGATGACACTCATCTGTTGAGCTCCAAACTCATGCCTTTGATTGCAAGAAACAGAGACCCATACAGGCTTGCCCAAGCAAAAGGGATATCTCCACCAGGATCCATCAGGAAAGATGGTAAACTTGGGTGAAGGTAGTCCAAGAAAGGCTGACGAAAGAGGTTAGAGTCCTTTCTCGGTACCCATGGCAGATTGGTTTCAGCATCCCACATGGATACCAAAATCTGCAGATGCTCAAATTCCTGATATGAAAGGGCATATTATTTACATGTAACCCTCAAACATCTTCCTGTATACTTTAAATCATCTCTAGGTTACTTATAATACCGGATACGATGTGAGTGCTTTGTAAATAGCTGTTATACTGCATTGTTTTAGCAATTTGTATTATTTTTATTGTTGTGTTTTCTTTTTTTAAATATTTTTGATCTAGGGTTGGCAGGCCCCATGATTGGTGGGCCCGTGGTTGGTGGAGCCTGTGTTTGGTGGGGCCCATGGTTGGTGGGGCCCATGGTTGGTAGGCCCAAGGCGACCCCATGAGGAAGGAGCTGGACATCAACACCCTGGCCTTGCCCGTTCCATCCCTCTGAATTGCTTCTGGGCATCCCCATTGGGTGAACCCAGTGGGAAGCCAAAACCAGGGTAGGCCATTGATACTGTCCATGCAGATCAGCCTTGTGGGCTGAGAGTCGAAAGGAGCAGGTGGATCACAGGGTTGGATATCTGTAGCTCTTAAGCACACCCAGCACAGCTCTCAGGGCCGGCCTCCACACAGTCTGATCTGAGAAGGGGTCCTGGTAACAGCACCACCACGGACACGACTCAGCCTCTCTCCATGGCTTTGGTCTCACCACCAAGTGTCAAATCAACTCCTTGTTTCTTTGTTTGAATTCCAAAGAAAGAGAGAATCTGATTGACCAAATTTCAGATTTGGGAACCAAAATACATGATACAAGAGGATGCTGGAGAGCCTCTGGGCTGCTCTGGCCAGGCTGGCAGGTGGCACGCTTCCTTCCATGGGAGATGAGGGGATATGTGTCTGGGAATGATGTATTCTCCTTCATTCATTCTGCCTGATTTTGAAATTTCCCAGGAGCAGATCCTGAGATGTTGATGCCAATGCAGGTCGTTTATTTGGGAGGTGGCCCAGGGAAGCATAGATAGGAGAGTAGAGAACTGAGATGGAAGGGGAGGAGCCTCTAATAGAGTGTGTTACCGAGCCGACCACCACCATGGCACCTGGGCTTCATCCTGCTGAGTTCAGAATTAGTGACTCAGTGTAGACCATGTCCTCAGAGTGATTCCAACTCCGGTGTGGTGTGTGGAATATGTGGATATGTATAGTTATATTGGTATTTTTTTGTTTTGTTTTATTGTGAGACAGAGTCTTGCTCCGTCACCCAGGCTGGAGTGCAGTGGCGCAATCTTGGCTCCCTGCCACCTCCACCTCCCACGTTCAAGCAATTCTCCTGCCTCGGCCTCCGGAGTAGCTGGGATAACAGGCGCCTGCCACCATGCCTGGCTTATTTTTGTATTTTTAGTAGAGACGAGGTTTCACCATGTTGGCCAAGCTGATCTCAAACTCAGGTAATCTACCTCAGGTAATCCACCCTCAGGTAATCCTGACCTCAGGTGATCCACCCACCTTGGCCTCCCAAAGTGCTGGGATTATTGCTTGCCCAGCCTTACATTGTATTTTGATACATGTTATATTTATATTATATATATATATATATATCAGTTATATTGCACATACATATATTTGTATATGTCAGTCATTGGCTCAGTGTTACTGAATGCAGAAGGCCATCCATTCTCAGGCTCTTTTGGACCCCAGGGGCCAGAGAGGGCCCCCAGGCAGCTGGAAGTCAGGGCAGTGCACTACGATGATGGTTTTTTGTTGTTTTGTTTTGAGAAAAGATCTTACTCTGTCGTCCAGGCTGGAGTGCAGTGGTATGCGATCTAGGCTCACTGCAGCTTCCACCTCCTAGGCTCAGGCAATCCTCCCACCTCAGCTTCCTGAGTACCTAGAACAGGAGTGTGCCAGCATGCCCAGCTAATTTTTTAATGTTTTATAGAGACAGGGTCTCACTATGTTGCCTAGGCTGGTCTTGAACTCCTGGCCTCAAGCAGTCCGCCCCACCTCGGCCTCCCAAAGCACTGGGACCACAGGTGTGAGCCACCGTGCCTGGCTGGTGTTTTAAGGCTTCTTAGGATTTGTCTTAATTCAGGTATAGTAAGACACACAGACACAGAAATGACAGTCATGAAGAAAGGCTTTTCTTTTCTTTCCTTTTTTTTTTTTTTTTTTTTTGAGACAGAGTCTCGCTCTGTTGCCCAGGCTGGAGTGCAGTGGCGCGATCTTGGCTTACTGCAAGCTCCACCTCCCAGGTTCATGCCATTCTCCTGCCTCAGCCTCCGGAGTAGCTGGGACTACAGGCGCCCCCACCACGCCCGGCTAATGTTTTGTATTTTTAATTGAGACAGGATTTCACCGTGTTAGCCAGGATGGTCTCGATCTCCTGACCTCGTGATCCACCCGCCTTGGCCTCCCAAAGTGCTGGGATTATAGGCGTGAGCCACCGCGCCCGGCCCAGAAAGGCTTTTTATATGTATCCATGTGCCATGTTGATTTCCTGCACCCATTAACTCGTCATTTAGCATTAGGTGTATCTCCTAATGCTGTCCCTCCCCCCTCCCCCCACCCCACAACAGTCCCCGGAGTGTGATGTTCCCCTTCCTGTGTCCATGAGTTCTCATTGTTCAATTCCCACCTATGAGTGAGAACATGCGGTGTTTGGTTTTTTGTCCTTGCGATAGTTTACTGAGAATGATGTTTTCCAGTTTCATCCATGTCCCTACAAAGGACACGAACTCATCATTTTTTATGGCTGCATAGTATTCCATGGTGTATATGTGCCACATTTTCTTAATCCAGTCTATCGTTGTTGGACATTTGGGTTGGTTCCAACTCTTTGCTATTGTGAATAGTGCCGCAATAAACATACGTGTGCATGTGTCTTTATAGCAGCATGATTTATAGTCCTTTGGGTATATACCCAGTAATGGGATGGCTGGGTCAAATGGTATTTCTAGTTCGAGATCCCTGATATGACCTCCACAGATTCTAGGACATGTCACACGGGGCCACACAAAGCAGCCCCGGGGTCAGTCTGGAGACAGAGGGAGCAGGAGGAAGCATGTGAGAGAGCCTTCGTGGCGGTTTCTGAGGGAAAGCACAGGTGAGGCAGGGCGAGCAGGCTTCAGGTTGGCTGTTTGGATCATTTCAGCGGGCTCTGGAGCACAGGAGCTGCCACTTGTTATCCAGTACCTGACCCTGGGGTGGTCAGGGCAGGTTGGATGGGTGGCCAGAGTGTGAGAACCCCACAGAGAAGGTGGTCAGAGATGGGTTGGTTGGTTTGCAGATGAAAGCTATAGTCACAGGTGAGTCATTTACTATCTCTAGGGATCGGCTAGCCCTGGGAGGCAAAGTCCCTCCAGGGTCAGCAAGACCCAAGACATCAAAGGTTCAGAACATAGCAAAGGAAAGTTGTGGTGAGTACAAATAGGACAGAGGGGACAAAGAGGGAGCTTGAGGGGCGAGCACTGATGGCATCTGCTGCACATTTATTCAACTACTTATTAGCAACCTGTTTAGAAAGTCCTGTCCCACATGCAGGGGAAATGGGGTAAACACTCGTTGCTGCCTTCATGGTATATGGCACATGGATGTGGGGCCTCAGCTCACGGCAGGTGGAGCAGGAACCCCAGTGCACGCAGGCATCACCCGCTCCCCGGAGGACGAGAAGCACCGAGAAGCACGTGTTTCTGGTCCCGCATTCCAGTCTGGGCACCAGGGGCTCTGCCTCCAGAGCCAGTTCTCCAAGCAGTTTGGCACACACGTTGCAGCTCCCTGTGCCAGAGCTTGGCCAGGGTGACGCCGTCCACTGGCTTCTCAGGACATGACATTTTCTGCTGAACCAACATGGCACACCCTGCGTCTTCCAAGGCCATTTGGGGAACTTGTGGATCTGCACAGGAGGCCAGTTGGCAGTGAACAGAACAGGGTGCATAGAGGATCCCGACAGTAGAAGTCAAGGTGCTCAGGGAAGGCTAGCGCCTCTCAGAGAAGGATCGTTCCACATGGGGTCTCTCAATGTCAACCACTTTGTATTAAAAACAAAAACAAACAAACAGAAACCAACCAACCAAACAACAACCAAAAAAAACACTTTTAATGGTAGGAGTCTCCCGAGGCTCGAAACACCAAAAGTCTTCAAACAAGGCAATTAATTTTTCCATTTAAATTCCATCCTCCCTGAAGCCATGAGAGTTTTCTCTTAGTAAACTCTGAACATTTACGTGGCTGGCAGTAAATCAGTTACCCATGTTGAAAAGAAGAGCCCCACACACTAAAAGGAAAATGAAAAAAAGTCATGAGGACGTGTGAAAAATGAACCAATTTCGAGAATCTACTTTGGAAAACAGCATCCGTTTTCAAGCATTTCCACTGCATTTCTGAGTTAATGGGTCACTCGTTTCCAGGGTGCCATTTCCCCCTCAGAAGATGAGAGCCAGCCTGGCCAGAGACACCCTCCCTCTCTGGGGAGCAAGTTAGGGGTGTCTCTGCTTCCAGGCAGTGTGGCAAAGCACACTGCAGGCCCCGCCTCCTCCAACTCCACTGCAGCATTACGCAGAAATGCTTAAAGCCTAGGACAGTTGCAAATGCCCTTCTTCATTATGATTTTTTTTTCCTAGAGCTTGCTAATTAAATCATTATAAATTTTATCTTCACTTAACGATGGATAAGAAGCATTTGAAACATTTAATTAGTATGCTGCAAGAGGTGCATAGAAGCCAGGAATCTTTGCAAGTTGGATCTGTTAGGAAGGGGAGGTGGATGAGGTGGGGGAGGGAAGAGGTACCAAAAAGGAGATAGCAAAGGCAATGGGGTGGCTTATTTGCAAAGGAATCTGTAACTGCTTTGCTGCCTGTGATCAGAGCCACCTACCTGGTCCTGTTCCGTGCCTCTCTCATGAGCTCTGGCTGGCAGCCACAGCCAGGTTCCTGCCCAGAATGGCAACCCCTGTGGGTGGGGATGGGGATGCATGTGGGGCAGAGTGCTTTTCGAGTTTCAGGGCTCTCGGCTCCACATGCTAAATTGCATTTCAAATTTTACATACATTTACATGCAGGGGCTCTGAGTTCCCTGCCCTTCTCTCACTCCCAGTCAGCAAAATAAAATATCATGAAATAAAATGGAAGTAGTGCAGCTCCAAGGTCAAGCTAATATTCAGCAGGTTGCAAAAAGGCCCCCCGTCCCTGGGGAATAGACGTCAGTTCCAGAGCCCATCTCTAGTGCCCAGCAGCATGCTAAGTGCATCCTGTGATCTCATATCATTCCACAACCACCCTGGGGTTTGTATTATCATTTCCTTAGCACGACCCACCTGTGGCTGTATTCATTTCCTAGGGTTCCCGTCACCATGTACCATAAACTTGGTGGCTTAGAACAACAGACACTAGCCGGGCATGGCGGCTCACGCCCATAATCCCAGCACTTTGGGAGGCCAAGGCAGGCGGATCACTTGAGGTCAGGATTTTGAGACCAGCCTGGACAACAGGATGAAACCCTGTCTCTACTAAAAATACAAAAATTAGCCGGGCATGGTGGCGTGCACTTGTAATCCCAGCTACTTGGGAGGCTGAGGCAGGAGAATTGCTTAAACCCAGGAAACGGAGGTTGCAGTGAGATTGCGCCGCTGCACTCCAGCCTGGGTGACAGAGTGAGACTCCGTCTCAAGAAACAACAACAACATCCCCCAAAAAAAACAAAAACAAAGAAACAACAACAACAAAAAAATGCAAAAATTAGCTGGGCATGGTGGCAGTTGCCTGTAATCCCTGTTACTCAGGAGGCTGAGGCAGGAGAATTGCTTGAACCTGGGAGGCGGAGATTGCAGTGAGCAGAGACCAGGCCACTGCACTGCAGCCTGGGCGACAGAGCAAAGACTCTGTCTCAAAACAAAACAAAACAAACAAACAAACAAACAAACCCAGACGCTTATTTTCTCATGGTTCTGCAGGCCGAAAGTCCAAAGTCAAGTGCCATGCTCCCTCTGAAGCCTGTGGGGAAAGACTCTCCCTTGCTTGTTGCAGCTGCTGGGAGCCGCAGACCTTCCTTAGTTTGCAGCCACATCACTCTGATCTCCACGTGGCACTCTTCCTGTGTCTCCATGCCCTCTTCTTCCCTAAGCCTGCCGGTCTCTGTGCAAATTTCTCCTTTACATAAGAGTACGCTTATGTTGGGTTAATGTCCATCTGTCCTAATCACCTCATCTTTTTGTTGTTCTTGTTGTTTTGAGACAAGGTTTTGCTCTGTGAGCCAGGCTGGAGTGCGTGGCGTGATCATAGCTCACTACAGCCCCAGCTCCTGGGTTCAAGCAAACCTCCTGCCTCAGCCTCCCAAGTAGGTGGAACTGTAGGTGCGTGCCATGCGTGCCACCATGCCCAGGTAATTTTTTTTAAAATTATGTAGAGATGAGGTCTCGATATGTTGCTAAGGCTGTTCTCAAACTCCTGGGCTCAATCGATCCTCCCTCCTCGGCCTCCCAAAGGGCTGGGATTCTAGGCATGAGGCACCGCGCCTGGCCAAAGGACCTCATCTGAATTATCGCTGTAAAGACCCTATCCCCGAATAAGGTCTTAGAGTTAAGACCCCAACTTATCTTGTTGGGCAAAGCAATGGCACCCATAACAAGAACAAGGAGAGATTTGGAAGGTAGTTCAAGGTCACACAGCTGGTAAAAATGGGAGCTGCATTTCCTGCCCAGGTCCAACCTCAGCACAGCCTCCTGCTGCCTTGCTATCAGAGGTGTGCCCTCTAGGCCTCAAGCTCAGGGGCTTCTGCCACCCTCAGGAGGGTCCCAGTCCTGGAGCCAGCCAAGACCAGTCAGCAGGAGGACATCAGGCAGGTCCAGAGCCACCCAGACCAAGCATGACAGGCGCTGGCCAGACCTGGTGGACACCCAGGAGCCTGAAGCTCCAGCCTTCTCTCATGGACAGGGGTGCTACCATCTTTGTCACTGCTGTTTTTTGGGATTTCAGGGCATGTGCAAATAAATCTCCACGTGCAAGAATTTCATGGGGTTCTGTCGAGGGGGCTGCCTACCCCCTGCCTCCAGGTCTACTGGCTGCCTTGCTCACACCTGTCCTCACAAGCACTTTGTCCTATCCAGGGACAAAGTGGTCCTGAGATGGACAGCCAAAAATCACACAGAATTCACAAAATTCACACAGGACACAGGTCCTTGTGTCCTAAACCAACCCTGGCAGCACCTGCCCAGGGGCCCTGGCATCACTCAGGGGTTGACGGGAAGGGAGGGGCCTGACAAGCCTTGTGGGTCCCCCACAGTCAGTCCATGCCTTCTGGGGCTGTCTCTGTCACCCCCACCCCCATCCTGCTTGGAAGGAAGCTCCAGGGTGCAAGCAGGAGAGAGGAGGCTGGAGGAGCCATGGAAAGGAGTGGTCCAGGACAGCCAGGCATCCACCCTCACTCCTTGCCAGCTCAGGACAAGCAGACAGTCTTTTGGGACACTCCACTTTCGTTCCTGCTATAAATGAACGCCCTCCGGGCACACTGGCACACTGGCCAGCTTTTCTACAGGAGGGGATTAGAGAGGGGAAGGAGTTCCCATTAAACACAGCAATTATTTAAAATCCTTCAAGGCAACGTGCAGGAGACAGTATGCAAAACACTTTAGGAGACTCCAGCACCGAACCACAATGACACTGTCAAGTTGCAGATATGGTGGGAGGAAGAAGGCCCCATGTCAGCACTCACAAAACACAACACACGTGGTTTAGAGTGGCAGCGACAGCTATTAACCTGATATGTTTGTTATGAGATAATGAGAGCATGCAGTTCTTTGATTTCCGCTAACTACCTTGGGAGCTTAACCCTTCCTCTGGAATGGTCTCCGGGCTGGAATGTGTTATGTGATTGTAGGCCTTCCTGGCAGGCTCCCCGGTGTGCTACAATTTCGGATGCTTGGGTGATAGACCCTGATCTCAGTGAATTACTGAGATTTCTTCAAAGAGCTGGGGGAGCAGGTGAGCTGAAGGGAAAGGAAGTGTCACCACTGGTAGATGGAGCACGGGAACAAACCCTCTGTCCATTGTAATCACCTGCCACAGTGAACCTGCAGTTTTGTCTTGGTCAGAGAAGGAGGTTGGGCAGGGAAAGGCAGGTCAGTAGGGCCCCACGCAGTCCTTGGTGTAAAAACACAGGCTCTGGTGCCCCTCCTCTATCCCACAGCAGATAAGAATTCACCTCACTCCTCCCAGGAGCAAGGCATATGCGAACCCAAGGAAGTCCTGGTTAGGCCGAGCATAGTGGCTCACACCTGTAATCCCAGCACTTTGGGAGGCCGAGGCAGGAGAATCACTTGAGCCCAGGAGTTCAAGACCAGCCTGGGCAACATAGTGAGACCCCTATCTCTACCAAAAAAATAAATAAATAAATAATACAAAAGTTAGCCAGGTGTGGTGGCACACACATCTGTAGTCCCAGCTACTTGGGGGGCTGAGGCAGGAGAATCACTCGAACCTGGGAGGTAGAGGCTGCAGTGAGCTGTGATCACGCCGCAGTACTCCAGCCTGGGCAACAGAGCAAGACCCTATCTCAAAAAAGAAAGAAAGAAAGAAAGAAAGAAAAAGTTCTGGTTAGACTTGTGGGGAGCAGAGAGAAGGCAAAAGTCACTTCTGTTTCCTTGTTAGAAGGGAACATTTCAAAGAACAGAAAGCAGACAGGCCTTTGTGAGGTGTGTCCTCAACTTTCTATCGCCTGGAGCGCTGCCTGGGGCCTTACTGATGCCCAAGGCAGTTCACGTTGCATGGAATCTGAGAAGTGCCCCTAATTGGTCCTGCATGCTTCTGAGCCAGTCCACTCCATCCTCCCTAGTTACCAGCTCCTCTCTCACCATAAAACTAGAGCATATGGCTCTCGTAGCCAGAGGGGTTTCTCCGCTGACTGGGAGTGGTGACAAGCCTGTCAACGTTCCCTATCAGGCCTGGTGGGTAGTGTCTGGGGTCAGAACCCAATCTTGTGTCTTCCCCACACACGAGGTTCTGTGGGGTCTTGGCCAGTGATACTCTGAAGGTCTTAGACCTGCAGCTGGAGGAGTGGCTGTCCATGCACCAGCAAGCATTCCCTGCAACTTGGTTCAAAACCTGCACCTCCTGAGTCAGAATCTGCATACGCCCTTGGGACTTTCAGGTGATCTGCGTGCTTCTCACGACTTGAGAAGAGCTTCTCTGGGTGTGCTGGTCCATTGTCACACTGCTAATAAAGACATGCCTGAGACTGAGTAATTTATACAGGAAAGACTTTAATGGACTCACAGTTCCACGTGGCTGGAGGCCTCACAACCACGGTGGAAGGCAAGGAGGAGCAAGTCACATCTTACATGGATGGCAGCTGGCAAAGAGAGAGCTTCTGCAGGCAAACTCCCTCTTATAAAACTATCAGATCTTATGAGACTTATTCACTATCACAAGAACAGCATGAGAAAGACCCACCCCCATGATTCAATTACCTCCCACTGGGACCCTCCCATAAAGCATGGGAATTCAAGATGAGATTTGGGTGGGGCCACAGCCAAACCATATCACTGGGGTTCACGCACCCAAGCTAAACATCACCCCCTCCCAAGGAGGGCAGGAGGGGAGGAATCTCCAGATCTGCCCAATCTAAGGAAAAGTCCCGAAAGGGGAGGCCCCTTGCTCATGGGAAAGAAATGGCTGCCTTTTGAGCTGGGCTACTTACAGGATAAAGCGAGGCATGTACTCCACAGCACGGGCAAGAGAGGACACCCTCCAGGAGAGAAATCAAGTGTGTTGAGAACACAAGACAAACAAAAAACAGACGTTCCTTAATCCTGCGTGATCCTCCCACCCACCCAGGATGTGCTCAAGCTGCTACCCTCTACCCTCTACTGAGCTCCATGGGAAATACAACTGGTTGGGTGGCTGGGTGGAAAAGAAAAGAAATTATCACCAGGTCTGATGTGACCACATGGCATTTCTTTTCTTTTTTCTTTTTTTTCTTTTCTTTTTTTTTTTTTGAGATGGAGTCTTATTGTGTCGCCCAGGCTGGAGTACAATGGCGCAATCTCTGCTCACTGCAACCTCCAGCTCCTGGGTTCAAGCAATTCTCCTGCCTCAGCCTTCCATGCAGCAGGGATTACAGGTGCCTGCCACCACACCCAGCTAATTTTTGTATTTTTAGCAGAGACAGTGTTTCACCATGTTGGCCAGGCTGGCCTCGAACTCCTGACCTCAGGTGATCTGTCTGCCTTGGCCTCCCAAATTGCTGGGATTACAGGTGTGAGTCATTGCACCCGGCCAGCATGTCCTTTCTTTTCTTTTAAATTTAATTTTTTTTTTTAGAGATGGGGTCTCCCTATCTTGCCCAGGCTGGTCTCAAACTCCTGGGCTCAAGCAATCCTCCTGCCTCAGCCTCCCAAAGTGCTGGGATTACAGGTGTGAGCCACCATGCCCGGTCGCAGTGATAATTTCAATAACAATAAAGATTATGATTAATCATCATAGCCAACATTTACTGAGGACAATTATGTTCCAGGCACTCTATTCTGGAGTCTTTATTTTTTTGAATTTTTAAAAAAATTTTTATTTTTTTTTAGAGACAAGATCTCACTAGGTTGCCCAGGCTGGTCTCAAATTCCCAGCCTGAAGCCATCCTCTCACCTCCCAAAGCTCTGGGTTTACAAGTGTGAGTCAACAAGGCAAGCGGCAAAGAACGTTTTGACTCCATTTTGTGGCCACTGCCAAGAGGAGAAAAGGGATTGAGCAAAACTATTTCAAGGAGAGTGGTCCAGTGGCCGGGTGCAGTGGCACACGCCTGTAATCCCAGCACTTTGGGAGGCCGAGGTGGCTGGATCACCTGAGGTCAGGAGTTCAAGCCCACATAGCGAAACCCCATCTCTACTAAAAATACAAAAATTAGCTGCGTGTGGTGGCAGGTGCCTGTAATCCCAGCTACTCAGGAGGCCGAGGCGGGAGAATCGCTTAAACCCAGGAGGTGGAGGTTGCAGTGAGCTGAGATCATGTCACTGTGCTCCAGCCTGGGCAACAAAGCAAGACTCCATTTCAAAAAAATAAAGGAGAGTGGTCCAAAGAGCCCCTGTGTGAATTTTGGCTGTTCAGCTCATGAGCCATGAAAAATTTCCTTTTAAAAAATACAATGTTAAAAAAGATAATCCCTCCCTCAGACTTAAAGAATATATTAACAGGCATGGAAAGACTGATTTTTCAATGAAGAGCTCGCCAAGTCAGCCAGGGAAAACAAAACACAGCAACAACAAACACACACGGGCACACACACACACACACACACGCCTCACAAAAGCTTAAACACACAGCATCTTAATAAGGCACCAAAATGCCTGCTAGTTATGTTTATGCTTTTTTAATTGTGCTAAAATATACAGAACATAAAATTTACCATTTTAATAATTTCTTTATATTATTGTTATTTTCGTTTTCTAAAAGACAGGGTCCGGCTCTGTCACCCAGGCTGGAGTGCAGTGATGCTCACTGCAGCCTCCAACTCCTGGGTTCCAGCAATCCTCCCACCTCGGCCTCCTGAGTAGCTGGGACTAAAGGTATAAGCCACCATGCCTGGCCCATTGTAACCATTTCTAAGTGCACATTTGAGTGGCATTAAGCACATTTACAGTGTTGGGCAACCATCACCACCATCCACCTCCAGAATGTTTTCATCTTCCCAAACTGAAACTCTGTCCCCAGTCAACAACTTCTCATCTGCCCCTCTGTTAGTCAGGGTTCTCTAGAGGGATAGAGTTAATGAAATATATATATATATGTGTGTATATATATATATATATCTGTGTGTGTATATATATATATACACATATATATATGTACATATATATGCATATATGTGTGTGTGTATATATATATATATATATATATATATATAAAGGGGAGTTTACTGTTAACTCACACAATCACAAGGTCCCACAATAGGCTGTCTGCAGGCTGAGGAGTAAGAAGAGTCAGTCCGAGTTCCAAAACTGAAGGACTTGGCGGGCAGGAAGCATCCAGCACAGGAGAAAGATGAAGCCTGGGAGGCTAGGCCGGTCTCTCTTTTCACATTTTTCTGCCTGCCTTTATTCTAGCCATGCTGGCAGCTGATTAGATGGTGACCACGAAGATTAAGGGTGGGTCTGCCTTTCCCAGCCCACTGACTCAAATGTTCATCGCTTTTGACAACACCCTCACAGACACGCCCAGGATTGACACTTTGTATCCTTCAATCCAATCAAGTTGACACTCAGTATTAACCATCGCACCCTCCTCCCAGCTCCTGGTAACCTATTTTCTACTCTATTTAGGTAATAGAGTACCTATTCCCACTCTATGAATTTGGTAACTCTAGGTGCCTCAGATATGTAAGTTATGTGTTTTTTAATTAGCCAAATTAAACTAAACTGTTTAGTTTTACTAAGAAGAAAAAGGCATGGTGAGGCACACGTTGCAATCTCTAATAATAAAAAATAAAATAAAATCTGCAAGATGACAAATATGGCCCACACACATATTTTTTTTTTTTTCTGGAAATGGTCTGCAAACAAATCTAAAATGTAAAATGTTTTAACAAGTAAAGAAGGGAAGCAGCAAATTGCAACAGCCCAGCAGTTATTTAAGGAAAGTTCCAGAAAGTGGTGGGGGTGGGGGGGGCGGGTGTGGGGAGAGGGTGGGTGGGGAAGCCAGTCCTTTCCTGCCTAAGCTGGGAAGCCCTGTGTCTACCCACCGCTTCTCCCCCTGGCTACCGCATACCTGCTCACAGGCGTTTATAAGCTCAGTGGCTCTCCTGTCCCAGCTGTTACAGTCCCACTGGCAGGGCAGCCAGAGGCAACAGGTTTGGGTTCTGAGCCAGGAAGTTAAGAAGCCAGGCAGCCCAACCCCACCACCCAGATGTCAGAGGCATTTGAACCAGAGCACCTCCATCTTGAAGAGGAGCTGGGTAAAATGAGGCTGAGACCTACTGGGCTGCATTCCCAGATGGTTAAGGCATTCTAAGTCACAGGATGAGTTAGGAGGTCGGCAATAGATACAGGTCCTAAAGACCTTGCTGACAAAACAGGTTGCAGTAAAGAATCTGTCAAAACCCCACCAAAACCAAGATGGCCACCAGAGTGACCCCTGGTCATCCTCATGGCTACCTTCCCACCAGCGCCATGACAGTTTACAAATGCCATGGCAATGTCAGGAAGTTACCCTATATGGTCTAAAAGGGAGAGGCATGAATAATCCACCCCTCGTTTAGCATATCATCAAGAAATAACCATAAAAATGGGCAACCAGCAGCCCTCGGGGCTGCTCTGTCTGTGGAGTAGCCATTCTTTTATTCCTTTACTTTCCTAATAAACTTGCTTTCGCTTTACTCCATGGACTTGCCCTGAATTCTTTCTTGCATGAGATCCAAGAACCCTCTCTTGGGGTCCGGATCGGGTCCTGTAACATAGGCTCACCTGCTCCTGTTTAATGGATAGCCCCTAGGGTATCCAGCTCCAAGTCTGGGCTGGACCCTTCCCCTCTATGATCCTGGCTTCGTGTTGCCAACTGAAGAACCGTCCAGAAAGGCCCTCACCCAGAGCCCCCTAAACCCTTGAAGGAGGCTCCCCGATCCCTCCAACATCATGCTGTAGTTTTCACCGTACAAACGACCCCATCGACTTCCTTTTTCTCCAGGGAGAGATCAGGGACCTCTCCAAGATGAGTTGAACATCAAGTCCTCTATAAAAGCTGCTCTGGATTCTGCCTAGGTTCTCAGCATCTGGCAAAAACATTTGCAGACCAAGGTCTGTGGGCACATCTTGCTGGGTTTTTTTTTTTTTTTTTTTTTTCGAGAGCTCTCGTGATTTCTAAATTACATCATGGGGCAGAGCGGAATGGAGGGATTTAGAGCACCCATCCTTTTAAAAAACATGAACCGTTCCAAGCACAGAGTTTGACGGAGGGTAGACGGTACGAACTTGCTCCCACAGACCTAGTTACTTGCCTTGTGCAAGGCCTCTCTCTCCCCTTCCCACTCGGAATCATCTTTGTCTAGGAAGATTTCACTCCGGGTCTTTGAGAACACCTCTCAGGCCTGACTGTGGCCTTGGGAAGAAGACTCCCAGCCTGAGGGTCTTGTTGAGAGTTTTAATGTCCCCTTTAGGGACATCTTTGCTTTTCTTTCTTTCAGAAGAGGAATCAGTTCTGGACAGGAGGATGTCTCCTGCCTTTGCCCTCGCCGCCTCCCCCCACATCCTTCTCTGGAAAGGAGAATGAAGATGAGAATGACCTCCCTCCGCAGGACGAGATGGGCACTGATTTAATGAAGGGCTTCACTCTCAGTCGGGCTCAGCCACAGGGAGGGCAGATGGGGCCGGGCAGGGGGCTGTGGTGGGGTCTGCTCTGGGGAGATGGAAGCAGGAGCATCTGCAGAGTGGAGGCAGGAGGGTCGGAGAGCTCAGGGCCCAGACGGTCCCCAGGCGACTCCTGGGAGGCTGGCTTTGATACCATCCCAGAATTTGGTTCAGAGTCAAAGCAAAGGGATGAATTTGTTAGCTGGAACACGGCCCTGAATTCTCCCCAGGAAATTCACTGAAACAGAGATTTAACCCGCGAGAGTTCCAGCTGAGCGATGAATCACCCGACTTCCCTCCCGTCTTTCAGAGCCCACGTTTTGCTTTTCCTACCTTGGATTAGATAAATTAATACAGAACATCCGGAAACTCCCGGGGCGCTTTGAAGTTTTCAAAGGGCCTCTGCCTACATTGTCTCTTGTGATCCCCCTGGCAGCCCCCACAGGTGAATGGGCGAGGAGGTTGGGGCGTGGTCCTCGTACAAATGGAGACACAGCAGAACACTAAAGGTGAATGATTTTCCCCAGGTCCCAGCCTGAGGATCAGAGCCCAGGTCTCCTGCCTCATTTCTCGGTTGTTCTGGAGTTCAGACAACTTCATACCGCGGCGCAGGGCGAAGCGTGAACCCGAAGGTTGGAGCCACGTCCTAGACAAATCACTTCTTCTCCCTGGGCTGAGTCTCCTCTTCCTCTTTTTGTTTTTTTTTTTTGTTGTTTTTTTGTTTTTTTTGAGACAGGGTCTCACTCTGTTTCCCAGGCTCACTGGGCAGTGGCAGTGGCACAACCTTGGCTCACTGCAACCTCCGCCTCTCAGGCTCAAGTGATCCTCCCATCTCACCCTCCAGAGTAGCTAGGACTACAGGTGCATGCTAGCACGCACGGCTAATTTTTGTAGTTTTTGTAGAGACAGGGTCTCACTGTGTTGCCCAGGCTGCTCTGGAACTCCTAGGCTCAAGCAGTCCTCCCACCTCAGCTTCCTGAGTAGCTGGGACTACAGGCTCACACCACTACATTTGGCCAATTTTTAAATTTTTTTATAGAGTCGGAGTCTCGCTATGTTGCCCAGGCTGGTCTAAAACTCCTGTCCTCAAGCAATCGTCCCGCCTCAGCCTCTCAAAGTGCTGAGATTACAAGCGTGAGCCACCGCACCCAGCTTCTCCTCCTTTTTAATGGGTAGGCTGGGCTCTCTAGAACTGTGCTGTCTAACATGGTAGCAAGTAACTCCATGTGACTTTTTAAAGTTAAACTAATTTAAACTAAATAAAAATTTAAAACTAGTTCCTCGGTCTCACTAGCCCCATCCAAAGTACTCAGTAACTGCATGTGACTAATGGCTCCCATATTGGATGGTACAGAAATAACATTTCTGTCATCACAGAAAGTTCTATTGTCCAGCAACAGGACAGGGCCAGTCAAACTGCAGCCTCAGGGCAAATGCAGTCTGCTGCCTGTTTTTGTAAATAAAGTTTTGTCGGAACAGGGACACACCCATTTCTTTATATATTGTCTTTGGCCCCTGTCATGCAACCAGCGTAGATCTGAGTAGTTGTGACCAAGGTGACATGGCCCAAAAGACCTAAAATATTCACAGTCCGGTCCTTTACAGAAAGCATGCTGACTTCTGTTCTGGAAGATGGAAAATCTCCAGAATTCCACCCAGACCACTCAGTGTCATTCAGAGGCCCAGAATCATCCCACACTGCAGAGATCCCACCTCTCCTTGTCCCAGTTATTGGGATTCACGGAACACATCTGCCTGTGTGTGTGTTTCCAGAAAGGAAATGTAGTTCTTTACTTTTTTTATTTTTGAGACAGGGTCTCACTCTTTCCCCTGGCTGGAGTGCAGTGGTATGATCGGGTCTCACTGCAGCCTAGACCTCCTAGACTTCCATACTCAAGTGATCCTCTTGCCTCAGCCCCACCAGGAGCTGAGACTACAGGCACGAGCCATCATACCTGGTTGATTTTTTTTTTTATTTTTAGTACAGGCAGGGTCTCACTATGTTGTCCAGGCTGGTCTGGAACTCCTGGGCTCAGGTGATCCTCTGGTCTTGGCCTCCCAAAGTGCTGGGATTACAAGCATGAGCCACCACACCCAGCCCTAATAATTTTCAATTCAGGGCCAATCTCATTTCATCTGTTCCTCTACCCAATTTGGATGAGTCTTGCAAAGCAGATTTCAGTCATTCTGTCACTTAACATGTAAATATTTCAGTAGGCATCTCACAAAAACATAAGTACGATACCAGTATCACAGCTAAAGATATTCACAATAATTTCTTAATCAAATGTGCAGTGCTCAAAGTTCCCTAATTTGTCTCATAAATATTCTTCCTTGTATTATTTTAAAATCTGCATGGGGATCTAAAACAGATCCGTATGTTGTGATGGGCTGTTGGGTGTCTGCCTTCTTTAACCTATTACCCTCTCCCTCTTTTCCTTACAATTCACTTAATGAAAAAATTGGATTATTTGTCCTATAGAGCTAGCCACAGCCTGCACAGTCTGGAATTATTATTATCAAGACAGGGTCTTGCCCTGTGACCCAGGCTGGAGTGCAGTAGCACAATCACAGCTCAATGCAGCCTCAACTTCCTGGGCTCAAGTGATCCTCCCACCTCAGCCTCCAGAGTAGTTGGGACTGCAGGCATATGCCAACACACCTGGATAGTTTTTATATTTTTTGTACAGATAGAATTTTGCCATGTTGCCCAGGCTGGTCTCCAACTCCTGGCCTCAAGCGATCCACCCGCCTCGGCTTCCCAAAGAGCTGGGATTATAGGCCACAGTCTGGATTTTGATGATGACATCTCCATGGTGTCATTTGACAGGTTCTTCTGTCCTCTTCATTTTCTGTAGATGAGTAGTTGGATCTAGTGTTGACCACATTCAGTTTTTGGGATTTGGCAAGAATATTTCATGGTGTAGTGTCCTGTCCTTCCACCGGGGGGCACAGAGTGCTTGGTTTGTGTCTTTTTTAGAGGCTGTTCACGGTTAATGGTCATTGCTTAGATCCATTAGTTCATTATGAGATGTAAAATGCTGATATTCAAATTCTACATTCCTCTTCCTTAATTAGCTAGAATACTATAACAAGGACCTTCTTTCCCTTATCAACCATTTTGTCACACTGATGTATCATTGCCATAAGAAAGGTAGGATAAATGCTTAAATTTTTTCCCTTTTACTGACCAGTTTTCAAAATAATGAGGGGGTATCCTACTGACCTCCAAAGGTGACCAGTGAGGGATTTTTTCTTCTTTTTTTAATGAATCATGAATTCACCGACTTAAACCCATTCAGCTTGTTTCAATCCATTCAACTAGTTGACCTCAAGGATGCCAAAATATGGAAGAGAATGTGTTGAGTGAACTCTTCCTACATCACTGAGCAGCCAACTTCTGAGCACAAAAGCTGTCAGGCTGGCTGGGGCCAGAGTCCCCTCACCTTGTCACAGGCCATAGGAGAGTCTCCTCCTATACCCCACCCTGGTCAACCCAAGACCTGCTCGTGTGCAGATGTGTGCTTCAGAGACAGAGCAGCAGGATGCTCTAGAGCCAAGCCAGGGGGTGGGAGGGGCCGGGCACCTCTCTTGCTCAAGAGTGAGACACAAGGCAGGATGCAGGGGCTCATATCTGTAATCCCAGCCCTTTAGGAGGCTGAGGCAGGAGGATCACTTGAGGCCAGGAGTTTGAGGCTGAAGTGAGCCACGATCACACCACTGCACTCTAGCCTGGGCAACACAGGCAAGACCTCATCTCTACAAAAAATTTAAAAAATCAGCAGGGCATGGTGATGTGCCCCTATAGTCCCAGCTACTTGGGAAGCTGAGGTGGGAGAATCACTTGGGCCCAGGAATTTGAGGCTGCAGAGACGTATGATTGATTGCACCACTGCACTCCAGCCTGGGAAACAGAGTGAGACCCTGTCTCTAAAAAAAAAAAAAAAAAGGAGACAGTGAGACATTTGCATTCAATTTTTCATGGTGGGGAGGTCCCTGTTGGGCTATGGTGAATGCAATCACTGATCCTAAGCCTTAAAATGCACACACACAAACATACACATCACACACATACACACACACATGCAAATGTGCACACAACTGCTGTTCATGAGGAAAAATAATTTCCAGGCTTCCGTTCCCACCTGCTCTACACACAGATGCTCTCGTATCTCATAATTGGCCAACTTATCTAGTTTGATAAGGAAATAGATTTTGGTTTAGAAGACACAGCTACGTCTACCTCTGTGTAAGTTTCCTTTTTACTCCACCCACCTCAGAACTCAGGCTGTTCCCAAGCAGTGAACTAACAGGAGAATGTCTAGTGTAAGGGGGATTTTTAATGCCATTTCCAAACCCTGCAGGTATTTACCAGTATGCTGTTTATTTTACTTGCTTATTCCCTGCTCAGGACGGGATATTGGAGGTGAATTATTTATATTCCAAGAAACCAAAAGAAAGAGAGAGGAAAAAAAGCAAGAGCAAGGAAACAGTAATTTCTGTATGGCTGTTTTTCAGGTTTCTGCCGATCTTTCTAACAATATTTTATTCTTCATTTTTGCACAGAAAATTTCATGTGTGTACTGCCACTGAAAAGCAACGTTACTGATTTATTTAAAATATTTATACTGAATTACACCATTAAGATAGACACATGCATTAGCAGGAGTGATTCAGAACAATGTGCCCACGAAGTTTATTTTTGAATCAAAGTTGAGAAGGCTGTGTGTCTACAAACATCAAATGACTCATTTTTCGCTAATTACTGACACCTGCAGCCGATTCACTCTCTGCTAAAACTCAGCATTTCGGTTAATTTCTGCTCTAATTAGTGTGGTAACAAATGCATCTCCTACTTGATATAGAAATGCAGAAGGCTGCACAATGACTCTGGGGGCTTCCAACTTTCTTCCTAAAATTCTAGCAGAGAAATCTAGAAATGCCAATGGTTGGGCTTCACGGCCTGATCCAGGTGTTCAGAGGTTCCTCCACCAAAGGGCAGGGCTGCTTAGAAGCCAGGCAATCTCTTAAGATGGGGTAGTGGAGCATGCGGGGGCTGAGGGTCAGATAATCCTGGGTTCACATTTCTGCCCTGCCATTCACGTGCTGTGCAACCTTGGGCAAATCGCTTAGCCTCTCTGAGCCATAAGATGGAGAGAAATTGTTGATCGTATATCACTGGCATGTTGTCCAGGCAAAGTGCTTGGAACATGGGAGGTGGTCCATCCTCACTATTCCCGTGGTTACAACTCAAGATCAGACCCACTTCCTTCCTTCCCTCCCTTCCCTCTTTCCCTCCTTCCTTCCTCCCTTCTTTCTTTCCCTCTTTCCTTCCTTCCTTCCTCCCTTCCCTCTTTCCCTCTTTCCTTCCTTCCTTCCTCCCTCTCTCCCTCCCTCTCTCTCTCTTTCTTTCTTTATCTTTCTTTCTTTCGATGGAGTCTCACTCTATCACCCAGGCTAGAGTGCAGTCGCGTGATCTTGGCTCACTGCAGCCTCCACCTCCCGGATTCAAGCAATTCTCCTGCCTCAGCCTCCCGAGTAGCTGGGACTACAGGTGCATGACACCACACCCAGCCAATTTTTTAGTTTTTTTTTAGTAGAGATGGGGTTTCGCCATGTTGGCCAGGCTGGTCTTGAACTGGTAAGCTCAAGCTACCTGCCTGACTCGGCCTCCCAAATTGCTGGGATTACAAGTGTGAGCCACTATGTCCAGCCCAGACCCTCTTTTCTCAACCCCCAAAACCACTCCTGCCAAAATGACCCCCTCTTTGAGTTCCCCAGCCTCAGCTCCTGACAATTTCCACTGCCACTGTGTGATCCTGTCTGGCTCCTGCCTCCGGCCAGCCCAAGATGTGGTCTTTCTCTTATCTTAAGTGGCCCTTTTTCTTTCCCAAGCCCAACGCTCTGTATGGAGAACACCAAAAAAAAAAAAAAAAAAAAAAAGGGAAGGAAGGAGAAAAAAGATAAAAGATTTGATAGCCACCATGTGCCTGGCACCTAGCGTGTAATGACAATGATAATGTTTTCTCTGTTGCAAGCTGCTTTGCAAAGCTCTTTATGGCCACTGACTCATTAAATCTTCATGACTCCCGCGAGATACATACCCTCATTTCCCCATTTTATGGATGAGAAAACCAAGACTTTAGAGAAAAATAGTTCAAGAAGATATAAACAGACAATTCACAGAAGGGGACATCAAAATTGCCTATCGGGCTTAGGAAGAGTTGCCCAACCTCACAAACAGTCAAGGAGGTGCAAATTAAATTAATTATGGGATACTATTTTTCATCTATTAGTCTGGAAAATGAAAAGAACAGTAACTTCCAATGCCACAAGAATACGTGAAGCTGGGTACTCAAATTCCTTGTTCATGAGTGTGAATTGCTTTAAACTTTACACAAATTAACCTTACAATGTCTATTAAAATTTAAAATTCATGCTCTTTAGCAAGAAACCTCACTTTTGGGAATCTGTCCTACACGAGTAAAACCAACGACGCATGAAAAACATAGAGGAGGATGTTTATTGCAGCACTGTCTGGGACAAGGAAAATGAATGATTTTTTTTTTGGTCTGAGACAGAGTCTTGCTCTGTTGCCCAGGCTGGAGTGCAGTGGCATGATCTCAGCTCACTGCAACCTCTGCCTCCTAGATTCAAGAGATTCTCCTACCTCAACCTTCGGAGTAGCTGAGATTATAGGCGGGCACCACTACACCCAGCTAATTTTTGTATTTTTAAATGAGTATTTTTAATGTTAGTGAGGCTGGTCTTGAACTCCTGACCTCAGGTGATCCTCCCACCTCAGCCTCCCAAAGTGCTGGGATTACTTACAGGCATGAGCCACCGTGCCTGGCCGGAAAATGAATGATTTTCACTGCATGGTTTGTACTGGAGGAAAAAACAACCCAAGGATGGTATTGTTCGGAGTGGGGGAAAATAGAAACAAAGTAAATTTTCATCTATAGAGTAGCTGGATGCATTTAGGCATATCCATATTATAGAATACTATGTAGCAGTTTAAAATAATGAATTGAAACTCTACTGCTGATTGCTGAGTGAAAAATCAACCTAACCCACTCCTTGAAACGCATCACAAGTAGGGCAACTCTTTTGAATGAGATACCATGTTTCATTGTATTGGGGTGGGGGGCGGGGATCCACCAAGTGTTTTTGCATAACGTTGAGCATTTAAAACACCAATACCGAGGCCCGCAAATTGCTTGAGCTCAGGAGTTCGAGACCAGAAGACTGGGCAACATGGAGAAACTCTGTCTCTACAAAAAATAATAATAATAATAATAATTAGGCGGGTGTGGTGGTGCACACCTGTAGTCCCAGCTACTTGGGAGGCTGAGGTGGGAGAATCGCTTGAGATCAGGGAGGTGGAGGCTGCAGTGAGCTGTGATTGTGCCACTGCACTCCAGCCTGGGTGACAGAGTGAGACCCTGTCTCTTAAAAAAATAACCAAAGACAAAAACAGAGACTCCCAATAACCTAATTATTTAACCCGGAATGAACACAATAGAGGGCACGTGTGTCTGCACTCACTGGGAATGTTTTCTTTCTCACCTGTAATTAGCGAACCCTGTGACATAAGCAAATGCGGAAATGTTATGTGAAAGATACACGATGCATACAAGTAAGGCTTAGCAAAGTGAAATAAACAAGGGGACTGTTAATAATAGTGGTTTCCTGATTGGAGAGCTGTCTGAATGAGGGGACAGCCACACTAGTCCCCTCTCTGACTCCTGACCCACCCACATGCTTCCCCCTACAGCCCTGTGTAGGCTGCCTCCAGTTTTCAGGGGTCAGTGAATGTAAACTCCTTTTTTGCTGGCAGTGATGCCCATGTCTGCATGTCTTAGCATCGTAGATTAAAGTAACTCCCAGGTGTGTTGAAAACATCAGGCCTGTTAGTGGGGCAGAGTCTTGGCTGGGGAGAGAGACGGGAGGTGTGTGTCATCCTTCCTGGCACTCACAGGGCCGTGGGAACAACAGGTTTGGAAAGGAGGAAGTGGAGCGCGGTGAGGTGGGGACTGCAACAGGGGAGGGGCAGCCGCAGGAGCCCTGGGGGCCTAGAGGAGCCACAGCCCCCCTGCTGCAAGCCTGAGAGAGACCGGAGGGCTTCTCAGAGGAGGGAGGTGGCAAGTACATGGTGGGAAAGGTGCAGACGTCTGTCAAGGGCACCCACAAAGATGATGCAGGAGGAAGCGCTGTGGCTGGGAGACCAGGGCCGGTCCAGAGACTGGCCAGTGAGAATAGGAAAGGCTTCTGATATCCACAGGGCCTGGTCGTGGCAATCCTGATGAAACCTGCTAGGCTCTCTGGACCCTGCCCATTAGGCAAAAGGAGCCACTCAAGAGGATCCCACCCAGCTGATGCCAGTTTCGGCTGAATCTGGTCTGTGGCTGGGGACAGATTGGGAGAAATCAATGCCTCAGTTTTTGTTGTCAGGATCAATGGACGGCTGCCGTTTGCAGGTGTTGCATCTGCGATAAAGTGAAGGGACAAGTTTGGAGCCAGAGCTTGGTGGCCGAAGTGTGTGTGTGTTGGGAGAGCAATGAGCCAGGAAACTCCCCTGGTCCTGGCTTGGAAGGTGGGTGAGTGTTGGAGCATTTCATGGAGCAGGGCCACGAGGTCAGCACTGGGTTTGGGAGTAGACACTCCTTGTCAGAAGAAGCCATCCTGGCCTGGTGCAGCGGCTCACGCCTGTAATCCCAACACTTTGGGAGGCCAAGGCACGAGGATTGCTTGAGCCCAGGGGTTCAACACCAGCCTGGGTGATATGGTTTGCATCTGTGTTCCCACCCAAATCTCGTGTTGAATTGTTAGCCCTAGTGCTGCAGATGGGGCCTGATGGGAGGTGATTTGATCATGGGGGAGGAATTCTTCCTTGCTGTTCTCGTGATACTGAGTACGAGTTCTCACGAGATCTGGTTGTTTTAAAGTATGTAGTATCTCCCCACTCTTTCTCCTCCTCCTCCTCCGGCCGTATAGGACGTGTCTGCTTCGCCCTTGCCTTCCACCATGATTGTGAGTTTCCTGAGGCCTTCCCCAGCCGTGCTTCCTGTATAGTCTGTAGAATGGTGAGTCAATTAAACCTCTTTTATTTATAAATTACCCGGTCTCAGGTAGTTCTTTATAGCAATGCGAGAACAGACTAATACAGTAGGAAACACAGCAAGACCTCTACATCTCTACAAAATAACAACAAAAAAATATTAGCTGGGCAGGGTGGTACATGCCTGTAGTTCCAGCTACTCAGGAGGCTGAGGTGGAAGGATTGCTTGAGCCCAGGAGGTTAAGGCTGCAGTGAGCTATGATTGAGCCACTGCACTCCAGCCTGGGTGATAGAGTGAGACCCTGTCTCAAAACAAATAACAAAAAGGCTGGGCATGGTGGCTCACGCCTGGAATCCCAGCACTTTGGGAGGCCAAGGTGGGCGGATCGCTGGAGGTCAGGAGTTCAAGACCAGCCTGGCTGACATAGTGAAACCCTGTCTCTACTAGTAATACAAAAATCAGCTGGGCACGGTGGCAGGGAACTGTAATCCCAGCTACTCGGGAGGCTGAGGAAGGAGAATCACTTGAACCCAGGTGGAGGAGGTTGCAGTGAGCCAAGGTTGTGCCACTGCACTCCAGCCTGGGCAACAAAGTGAGACTCCATCTCAAAAAAGTAAAATAAAATAAATGCCGGGCATGGTGGCTCACACCTGTAATCCCAGCACTTTGGGAGGCCAAGGCAGGTGGATCACCTGAGGTCAGGAGTTCAAGACCAGCCTGGCAACATGGTGAAACTCTATCTCTATTAAAAATACAAAAATTAGTTGGGTGTGGTGGTAGGTGCCTGTAATCCCAGCTATTCGGGGGGCTGAGGCAGGATAACTGCTTGAACCCAGGGGGCAGAGGTTGCAGTGAGCCGAGATCATGCCACTGCTCTCCAGCCTGGGTGACTAGCAAAACTCCATGTCAAAAAAAGCATCCTGAATTTAGTTAAGGGGAAGCTTGAAAGCACCTCTGCTATATTCTCACCAATGTAGGCCAACCTCATCAACTCCCTCCTCTGTCTCTCCAATTCTCTCTTCCTGTCTTCTTTTTTCTCCTTTTCTCCTCCCTAAAATCTGTTTTGAGTTATCAAGTATTGGGCAGCCTACACATATGACATTAAGGAAAACCTGGCAATAATTGTAGGTGACATAAAATTCATTGAGATCCTTGGTTTTAACTTTACTACTCAGAATGTGAATCTATTTCTCCAAAACTAGGGTGGAATCCTGAATAGAGGCACACGTGAGAGATAAAGCTCGAGGTTGGGTGCAGTGGCCCACGCCTGTAATCCTAGCAGTTTGAGAGGCCGAGATGGGAAGATCACTTAAGCCCAGGAGTTTGAGACCAGCCTGGGCAAAATGGCCAAACCCAGTCTTTACCAAAAAAAAAAAAAATTTTAGAAAGCAAAAATTAGCCAGGTGTGGTCACATGCACCCGTAGTCTCAGCTACTTGGGAGGCTGAGGGCGGAGAATTGCTTGAGCCTAGGAGGCAGAGGTTGTAGTGAGCCGAGATCATGCCACTGCATTCCAGCCTGGGCGACAGAGCAGGACCCTGTCTCCAAAAAATAAAAATAAAAAATAGTCTGCCCACATGAGTTGAGCGACCTCGTGAAGATGTCCTTTCTGAGCTTGTTTTCCCAGCTCTAAAATACAATACAAACTATCCCACGGGGTGTATTAGGGCCCAGTGAAATTACTGTGCTAGGGCTATTGTTGTCTTTCTTCTTATAGCCGTTCTTATTTTTTACTTTGGCGGTATTAAATATTCAGCCCATGCCAGAGTGAGGATCTCCTTTTCACCTTCTGTCTGAATTGTGCCTTGAGTCTGTTTCACGATGGGTGCGAACTGGGTGAGACTCTTTTTTTAGAACTACAACCCTGTCAACTCCACGCCGTCTGACCTCCAGCCGGTTTCCATAGCCTGAATCCTTCCTCTCTAATTTGCAAACAACTTTCTTAGTAAATGGTTACAAAGCAGAATGCAATCCCTTCTGTAAGAGATATGACTCAGAACAAATTGCAGCCGCATTTTCCTCATTTTTCTCTTGCATGGTGCATGCTTCATCATCTTAAAGATCTGTTTGTTTGACAGTCAAGTGCATTAGTGTAGACAAGTGTGAATTTTCTTCTCTTGTAATAATTATTTCCTCTTATAATTGCTGAGTTGTATCATAGCTTCTAATGTCGTCCCCCAGCCCTTGAACATAAAGATTTCCCCTGGACTCCACTAGCAATGTTACATGCAAATCGAATGACATCAGCCGAATAGAACAGACTTGTAGAAAGATCTTCTAGGAAGAAAGCAAATAGGAAGATCATAGAAAAGCTTATAGGAACATCAGCTAAGGGCCGAGACAGGTGGATCACGAGGTCAGGAGATGGAGACCATCCTGGCCAACATGGCAAAACCCCATCTCTCTCAAAAATACAAAAATTAGCTGGGTGTGGTCATGCACCTGTAGTCCCAGCTACTCAGGAGGCTGAGGCAGGAGAATCGCTGGAACCTGGGAGGCGGAGGTTGCAGTGAGCCGAGATGGTGCCACTGCACTCCAGCTTGGGGACAGAGCAAGACTCCGTCTCAAACCAGCTAAGCAGGAAGAACACTGCTTTGCAAGAAAAATACCTATGTATTCATTTAACAACAGTTCCAAACAAAGGCAGTGTGTTCATCAAGGTTTCCGGCAGCTTGTATCATCTCTAATTATAATTTTTAATGGTGGTAACCTGATTATTACATTTACAATGTTTGTTTATCAAAAGGTCTGAGGGGCCACCAAGGAATTCTTTCAGCAGTACTCTGTACACTAACGAAGTTGCAAAGCTCTCAAATGCAGAGAGTACGTAAAAGCCATGGCAATAAAAGAGCTTAAACTCCCCAAGCCTGAAGCGCTTGCCTACTCCATCACCGCCCATCAATAGGTACTTTGCTCTGATGATATCAGGTGGTGGTAGCAACCTGTCAATTTGATGGAGGTGAGCCCAGAGGCCAGGAAGTCACTGATGGGCCAGGGCTAGAGTCACAGGTGATGGTGAGACCCAGGCTACTCAAAGTATGGTCCCCAGACCAGCTGCCTGGCGTCACCTGGGAGCTTGTAAGAGGTGCAGAATAAGGCCACCCAGAGCTGTAGTATCAGAAACTGCTAAGGGTGCCAGGTGCGGTGGCTCACATCTGTAATCCCAGCGCTTTGGGAGGCCAGGGTGGGCAGATCACTTGAAGTCAGGAGTTCGAGACCAGCCTGGCCAACATGGTGAAACCCCATCTCTACTGAAAATACAAAAAGTAGCCAGGTGTGGTGGTGCACACTTGTAGTTCTAGCTTACTTAGGAGGCTGAAACAGGAGAATCACTTGAACCTGGGAGGCAGAGGTTGCAGTGAGCCAAGATGGCACCACTGTACTCCAGCCTTGGTGCCAGAGTAAGATTCCATCTCAAAAAAATGCTGAGGCACAAGATGCACAGGTGACCCATGTGCTCATTAATGTTTGCGAAGCAGAGGTTTAGGAAACAGTTTTTGAAGAAATCAAACCAAGAAAGGGGTAGGAATTGTCAGGCAAGAGGTGGCCCTGGAATGTGAGGCTGTGAGCAGCATGACCTTGTCTTATCTCACTACACCTGCAATTAAACCTTTTGTCCAAATAAGATCTTATTCTGAGGTTCCAAGTAGATATGAATTTGGGAGAGGACAGCGTTTAACCCAGTGCAGAGAAGACTTGCAAGAACCACAGACAGGGCATCAGGACTCCTGAGTTCAGCTCCTGGCTGGGGTTCTGTTTCCATATGCATTTAAAAAAAAATTGTCATTGAAATCCTTTTTTTTTTTTTTTTTTTTTTTTTTTTGAGATGGAGTCTAGCTCTCTCACCCAGGCTACAGTGCAGTGGCGCAATATCGGCTCACTGCAATCTCTGCCTCCCGGGTTCAAGCTATTCTCCTGCCTCAGCCTCCAGAGTAGCTGAAATTACAGGTGTGTTCCATGTCTGGCTAATTTTTGTGTATTTAGTAGAGACGGGGTTTCACCATGTTGGTCAGGCTGGTCTCGAACTCCTGACCTTGTGATCCACCTGCCTCAGCCTCCCAAAGTGCTGGGATTACAGGCATGAGCCACCGTGCCTGGCCGGTCATTGAAATCTTTTACATGCTAAAGTGGCAGAGAACACGTTGAGGACAGATGAAAAGGCAGCTGATGAGAAGGGACTGAGATTCCACTCTCCTTGAGCATGCAGCCTTCTCTGACCTGGTCCCTGGGAGAGGCCCCAAGCCTCTCCACTCCCATCTCCTTGTATTTAAAACTGAGCTAATAACTTGGAACTCCCTCACAGGAATAGTGGAAAGAATTGGTGTTTAAAATAAAATGATTCTCAACCGTGTTGCAAATGTGAGTTGCCTCAGGAATGCTAACTAGAGGGAGACTATCAAGGTTCCTCCGATTCTAAATCTGGCACGAGAAAGAGAGGGGTGGGGGGGAGAGAATGAGCTATTTTTAATTCCTGGCCAAGAAATGATTTTTTTAAATCCACACTAATATTATGAGCTCAGCCTGTTCGAACAATGAATTGTTTCCCTAATTGTCTTATCCACAGTAACGACCACAGAGGACAAGAATCATGGTGATCCCTGATGTAAATCTGCCTGGTTTCTTGGTGGCAGATGAGGGTGAACTGCTTTCAGAGCTCCAGGAGAGCCCCGAGGGAGGGGGGACAGTGGCCCCTCCTGGGGTCAAGCCATGTGATTCGTAATTAATATTTAACACTGGTTTTAAAAACAAGTGACATGCCCCTTAATCAGCACACATTATCTAAGGTCAGGAACAGAAGAAATGCATTTACTGATTGATTTGCTCCCCCCACCCCATGCCTCTATGTATATGTTAATCAATATTGCCTACAATGTCCAGATTTTTTTAAAAGGTCTCCTAGATGCAACTGCAAACACAGCTAGCTCTCTGCTTTCCCTCTGTGCCACAGCCAAGGAAAGCGTGTTGGCAGGAAATTCACTTGTTTAAGGAGCTGGCTTCAGCCCCCTTCTGCCACCAGACCCCCCTCCAAAACAGATTCACTATTCATAGAAGAAGAGGACCATAGAAATTCAGTATGTAGTTTCACATGGGTTATTTTATTATTATTTTTAGAAATGTTCAAAACATAGAAAAGTGCAGAGAATAACATAACACATTCCCAGGTTCTCACCACCCAAAATTGACAAATGCCAATATTTTCTGTCTTTGGGTTTTTGTTCTCGTTTTTGAGACAGGGTCTCGCTCTGTCACTCAGGCTGGAGTGCAGCGATGCGGTCACAGCTCACTGCAACATGAGTCTCCTGGGCTCAAGCAGTCCTCCCAAGTAGCTGGGACCACAGGTGCATGCCACCATGCCTGGCTAAGTTTTGTTTGTGGCGGCGGGGGTGGTGGTCCTTGTTTGTTTTTTTGTTGTTTTGGTTTTTTGTTTGTTTGTAGAGATATGGTCTTTGTTGCTCAGGCTGGTCTTAAACTCCGGGGCTCAAGTGATCCTCCTGCCTCAGCCTCCCAGAGTGCTGGGATTATAGGCAGGAGCCACCACACCCAGCATTTCATATTTTTATATTAATAAAAATACAAAGTGAGCCAGACGTGGTGGCTCACATCTGTAATCCCAAAACTTTGGGGGGCCGAGGCAGGTGGATCACGAGGTCAAGAGATCAAGACCATCCTGGCCAACATGGCGAAACCCCATCTCTACTAAAAATAAAAAATTAGCTGGGCATGGTGGCGTGTGCCTGTAGTTCCAGCTACTTGGGAGGCTGAGGCAGGAGAATTGCTTGAACCCAGGAGGTGGATGTTGCTGTGAGCTGAGATTGCATCACTGCACTCTAGCCTGGCAACAGAGCAAGACTCCATCTCAAAATAAAATGAATAGAAAATATATATATATATAATATATATATTATATATATATATAAAAAAAAAAAAAAAAAAATATAATATATATATTGAACAAAACATCACAGATCAAGTGAAGTCCCTTTCAGCCCCACCTACAAGGTCAGCCCCTCTCCTCTCTCTCTCTCTCTTTCTCATCGGGGATGTGCCTCTACTCTCTTATAGGTGTACCCATGAACAATCTATAATATTATAATAAAGTTTGGGGTGCTTTGAGATTCCTAGAACTTGTTTTGTGTCATTCAACATTGAAATTTTTTATAATTACCTGTGTTATCGATGCACATCTAGTCTATCCATTTGAATTACCTGTAGAAGTCTATCTTACGAATGCACCACGTCTAGTCCACCTTCCCCCATTGATGGACATGGCGTTGTCTCCCACTGTTTCCCATTTACAAACCACGAGTCTGCCATGCATGTCTCCTGGCCTACATGTGCCCTTGGAATTTCTGGGTCATGGCGCACAGGTTCAACTTCACTGGGTACTGCCCAGTTGCTCTAAGGCCGGATCAATCTGCATTCCCATCAGCAGGGCATGAGCGTTCCCTCTGCTCTGCGTACTCTCCAACATTTACTATGGCCCAGCTTTTCTTCCTGATTGGAAACCATCTGATGGGTGATGGAGAGGAACAGGTCCACACTGCTGTTGTCACATCACCATTCGTTGGCTTTCTCTGCTGGGGCCGCTTAAATTCAGCAAAGGGGGAAAAAAAACCAGAACAGACGCTGGATATGAGAAATCTGAAACTGGAGCGTCTATGTTGTTCCAAAGGGTGGATCTCCAGAGAGCTCACCACCAAGACCGCAGCCCCCACCACCCATCTGTCATGTCAGTCAAGCAGAGTGACACCAAATAAGTACTTTGAAAACGAGCTATGGATCTGGGAGGACCGGGGTCCTCGTGTTGGCTCAAGACTTTCTTTAGACAACTCACTTCACTCTGGTAACCTCAGTTTCCTCAGCAGTCAAAGAAGGACAACGATCTCAATCATATAAAAGACACAGTATCTATGCAGGGCCCGGCATATCCCTTGGTATAGAGTGCTGAGAAAGACTATTATTTTTGAGACGGGCCCTTCCTCTGTTGCCCAGGCTGTAGTGCAGTGGCACAATCATGACTCATTGCAGCCTCAAACTCCTGGGCTCAGGTGATCCTCCCACCTCAGCCTCCTGAGGCTGGGACCACAGGCATGCGATGCTTGGCTAAGTTTATTTTTTGTAGCGATGGGATTTCACTATGTTGCCCAGACTGGACTCGAGCTCCTGAACTCAAGTGATCCTCCTGTGTCGGCCTCTCAAAGTGCTGCATTACAGCAGGAGCCAACACACCCAGTTCTATTAATAATAATAATAACACAGTGAAATGATTCAGGGTCGGGGTTCTGGAATCGGACTGTTCGGGTTACTTTCCTGGCTTTGGCCTCTTGCTTGCTGTGTATCTTGGTTGTCTCATCTGCAAAATGGGGATGCAATTAATATGAACTTTTGTGAAGATCAAGTGCAATTATGCATATAAAGATCTTATAACAGGGCATTATCCAGGGCCGGGCGCGGTGGCTCAGGCCTGTAAATCCCAGCACTTTGGGAGACCGAGGCAGGTGGATCACCTGAGGTGAGGAGTTCGAGACCAGCCTGGGCAACATGGTGAAACCCTGTCTCTACTAAAAATGCAAAAATCGTCCAGGTGTGGTGGCAGGCACCTATAATCCCAGCTACTCAGGAGACAGGCAGGAGAATCACCAGAGTCCAGGAGGCAGAGGTTGCAGTGAGCCGAGATCACGCCACTGCACTCTAGCCTGGGTGACAGAGCGAGACTCCATCTCAAAAAAAAAAAAAGCATGATCCATAGTCAATGCTGAATAATTGCTTGTATTCCTAACAGAGCAGATTATGGACGGCAGAGCTGTACCTTGTGATTGAACAGAATCTGATCAGGAACCTTGGCCTGGAAGCTCTGCAGACTGAACGTTTCACAGTGTGATGCCGCTCATTTGAAGTCATCCAGACCTCACGAGCTCCTTTCTCCTGACCTTTGACGTTGGCTGGTGCCTGGTGTGCACTGTGGGGAGTTCCCCAAGGACCCAGAGCCTCTCCTTCCACCCCCTGCCTGCCACTGTGCCAGCAGGGAATTCTGGCCTCCAAAGGCCTGGGCAGATCCTGGGAGAGAAAAAAAAAAAAAAAAAAGACATGAAATGAGTGAGGGGAGTGCCTCATGCAAAAGCTGCCCCATGGATGGGCACAGGAAGAAAGCAAATTGGACCGGCTCTGTAGTAGAAATGCCGGCAGGAAGCAACGTCAATTCTCTCCTCTTCTGAGATTTCCCCTGCCAGCATTCTGAGTGATGACAAATCACTCATTTCTGACACGGTTTATTTTTCAAAGCATTTTTATAAGAAGCATCCAGCCATCACATTTCAAACATTCAAATGGGGAAAAAAATCCTGCAATGTTTATTATTAATTAAACAGGATTACAGGACCGACTTGGTAGAAATGGGCAGAGGAAATGCAGGCATCGTCCCAAATTCCTTCCACCCAGCCTGCCAGACCTTCCTGGGAGAAGTTTCCAGATGAGACCCCTTTTGCCATAAATCCAAATATCTATTCGTGCTTATCTGCATTTTGATGCTGCAATTAGATGCTCCATGTGTGCGGATGTCAGAATATTTATTGATAGTTAAAATTTCATGTGCCCTGGATTGATGTTTGTGCATCAGGACAAATGACTAGTGTCTTGCCGGTAGTTTGAACAGGTGTAGGGTAAAGATTATTTAACACCAAGTTCTGCTTTCTGTCTTTAGATTCTCCAGGAAACAAGAAATCAAATCTCCGGGGACTATCCAGGTGGGAAATGGAAATAAATGATAAACATACGAATACATCAATTCTGTTTTCTATTGGTTGGGAGAGGGCTTTTTCTTTTATGATCTTGTTACTATTCCAGATTTATGAATTCTAAAAAATTTAGAGACTATTTGAAATATTTAAATGCATTTTAAAGCCTGTACGTGAGAAATGGAGCTATAACCTGACAAGATCCAAAGTGTCTTTCACAAGCCGGTGCTCTGCTTCGGGAGGGCTCTGCCATTCGGGACCCAGGCTTCCTCAGAGCAGCAGGAGCTGCAGAACTACAGCTGGATCAGGGGATGGACCTACCCCACCCTGGGCTGTCACTGGGGGGCCCAGTGTTATCCCAGAGGAACTGCTACCTGGACCACTGTCCTTGGGTATGTCTGCAAGAATGCCACAGAAACCACTAGAAGGCTGATGCCAGCCCTGTTCATTAAAAGCAGGTGCCCACCCCGTCTCTACTAAAAATAAAAAAATAGCCAGGCATGGTGTCAGACGCCTGTGGTCCCAGCTACTCGGGAGGCTGAGGCAGGAGAATGGTGTGAACCCGGGAGGCGGAGGTTTCAGTGAGCCGAGATCGTGCCACTGCACTCCAGCCTGGGTGGCACAGCGAGACTCCATCTCAAAAAAAGGTGCCCAGCACGGTGTCTTGCTCATAGCTCACAAACGGATCCATCTTTTCTTGGTCTTCCAGAAGTGGCAGACAAAGAGTAGGAGCCCGTCCACCTTGGGAGTGGGAGAGGGTGTGATCAGGAGTGCGTCGGCTGTAGAGAATTTTAAAACAATAACGCCACCTCGAAATCAATCTGCTTTTCATTCGCTCCACATGCGATTCTACACAATGCCAGGGATAACATATGCCTCCCCCTCAATCTCTTTGTTGGTCTAATTTCTAGACAATTGCCACAGTTACTGTTGAGTTTTAATAATATTGCTTCGGATTAGCACGTTGAATGACTTGTCCTCTAAAAAAGTCTTCGATGCGGAGGTTAATTTGGAGACGTCCCAGTTGTGTAGTCGCCCCCAACACTCAGGGACCCAGCAGCACGTGTTCATGTGAAGAGGAAGTCTGCCAAGATTCTGAATCACTAGGGCTCACTTGGTGTGGAGTTCAGGTCCCCATCCCCTGTGGCACTGCATATTACGTTATCAACTGTGTTTAGTAGATTCAAAATAAACAATAGCACAGTCATTACGAAGACAAAAAGAATTTAAATTACTTTAATTCTGCCTTTCCTTGTGGCCACTTAGTTTTTATTTTACAATTAAAACAGCAAAACAAAAGAACTGAGAAGTGTCATGTTTTGTTCCATACGTGTAAATGTTAGTGTATACGAGAGAGATTTTACTGCATTCAAACAGTATCTGTTGCATGATGGTGACAGAAAATAATTTTGTCTCTAGAGGAGAGGCATATTAGAAATGATGGGCTTCAGGTGTCTGTTTTGCCTGGCATACCACTGTCTCCCAGCATGAAGTTCAGTTCTATAAGCATTTACCCGGTCAGGACCCTGAGGGCACAGCAGGGACTGTAACAGACATTTCCAAACCATGCATTCCACAGTTAATTATTTGAATATAAATGTCATAAATGCTGTAAGAATGATGTAGGATGTTGCTATATTATCTATTTCTGTATAACAAATTGCTAAAAAACTTAATGGCTTAAAAAAATACACGTTTATTATGTCAGTTTCTTTGGGCCAGGAATTTGCAAGTGATTTAGCTGAGTGGTTCTGGCTTGGGGACTCTCATGAGGATACAATCAAGATGCTGGCCAGGGCTGCATCATCCAAAGGCTCAACTGAGACTAGAGGATCCACTTCCAAACTCACTCACATGGCTGATGGTAGGAGGCCTCAGCTCCTCACCATGGGGGCTTCCCTAGAGGGCTGCTTGAGCGTCCTCACAACATGGCGGCCGGCTTCTCCCAGAGCCGGTGATCCAAGAGAACACAAAGAGGAAGTCACACAATGCCTTTTATGATTTAGCTTCAGAAGTCACACCTTGTCACTTCTATTTATTAGAAGTTACTAAGTCCAGCCCCACTTAATGGGGAGGTGAATTGGCTGCATTCTGGAGAGAAGAATGTCAACAAATTCATGTAATAATTTTAAATTTATTGCCTATCTGTAGATTTGAGACAAGGTCTGGCTCTGTCACCCAGGCTGGAGTGTATGGCGCAATATTGGCTCACTGTAACCTCCACCTCCTGGACTCAAGTCATTTTCCCACATCAGCCTCCCAAGTAGCTGGGACTATAGGCATGCACCACCACACCTGGCTAATTTCTGTATATTTTGTAGAGATGAGGTTTTGTCATGTTGTCTAGGCTGGTCTCAAACTCCTGGGCTCAAATGATCTGCCCACCTCGGCCTCCCAAAGTGCTGAGATTACAGGCATGAGCCACCACGCCTGGCCAACACTGACTTTTTTTTTTTTTTTTTTTTTTAAGAATTGGGGTCTTGCTGTGTCACCTAGGCTGGAATGCAGTGGTGCAATCACAACCCAAAGCAGCCTCCAACTCTCAGGCTCAAGGGATCCTTCTGCCTCAGCCTCCTGAGTAGCTGGGACCACAGGCTTCTGCCACCACACCCAGCGAATTTTTTTTTTTTTTTTTGTAGAGACAAGGCTCTCACTATGTTGCCCAGGCTGATCTTTAACTCCTGGTTTCAAGCAACCCTCCTACCTAAGTTTCCTAGGGGATTCTAGCTCTGAAGTGTGAAGGGGAACTAGGCAGGTAAAGGAGGGAGGAAAGAACATTTGAGCAGGGGAAACCGTATGCTTTGAGGTCATGGAGTGGACAGGAGCAGAGCTGCTGCAGTGTGGACAGCAGAGAGGAAAGTGGCCATTGGCGTAAGACAGGGCTGGGATCACGTCATGGTGAGGAGTTGGGGTTTTATCCTAATGGTGAGAGGAGAGCATGCAGGAGGGGCTTGCCAGGATCTAATTTGCATTTTTCTGGACATTTATGGCAATCCTATGGAGAACAAATCAGAGGGAGGCAGGAATAGATGGGAAAGGAACTTGTTGGAACATGGTTACCCTAGTCCACACTGCAGGGATGATGGCCTGGACTAGGGAGTGGCAGGGGGACTAGAAATAGCCACCTGTGCTGGGCGCGGTGGCTCATATAATCCCAGCACTTTGGGAAGCTGAGACGGGTGGATCACTTGAGGTCAGGAGTTCAAGACCAGCCTGGCCAACATGGTGAGACCCTGTCTCTACTAAAAATACAGAAATTAGCAGGGCATGGTGGTGTGCTCCAGTAATCCCAGCTACTTGGGAGGCTGAGGCATGAGAATTGCTTGAGCCTGAGAGGCGGAGGTTGCAGTGAGCTGGGATCACACCACTGCACTCCAGACTGGGCAACAGAGTGAGACCCTGTCTCAAAAAAATAAAAATTAAGATAAAATAAATATAAAAATTGTAAGAAAGAGGCACCTGGACTCCAGTCGTATTTACTGATTGGCTGTGTGGGGATGAGGGAGGGAGGGAGGGGTCAGAGGTGATGCTCAGGTTTCTGGCTTATGCAGCTGCCCAAGGAGGTGGCAAGTGGAGCCATCTATCCTGCTAGGAAAACACTGGAGGAGGGGGAACAGGTCACAAGAGCAAGAACCTAAACTGAGCTTCAACACACTCAGCTTGACAGCCCTACCAGATATCCAAATAGCCATAGCACATACAGAGCCGGATACAGCAGGCTCGAGTTCAAGTTTGGAGATATCCATGTGGCCATGGGTTTAGCCTTCTGGGGAGAGAATAAAGGCAGTTGATTAGATAAAAGAGGATGATAAGATGGAAGATGGCATTTGCATCCCCTATTAAGTGAAAGACTTTTCTACTTTTGTGATTTGATGAGATAGATCGAAAATGACCAGTTTAGTGTCCGGGTGTGGTGGCTCACTTCTGTAATCCCAGCACTTTGGGAGGCTGAGGTGGGCGGATCACAAGGTCAGGAGATCAAGAACATCTTGGCCAACATGGTGAAACCCCGTCTGTACTAAAAATACAAAAATTAGCCAGGCGTGGTGGTACGTGCCTCTAGTACCAGCTACTCTAGAAACTGAGGCAGGAGAATTGCTTGAACCCAGGAGGCGGAGGTTGCAGTGAATTGAGATGGCACCACTGCACTCTAGCCTGCGCAACAAGAGCAAAACTCTCAAAAAGAAAAGTTACCAGTTTTGCATAAGCTACTCAGGGTTGGGTTGAGTGTCTGTCACTTGCATCCAAAAAGTTCTGACAAATATACAAGGCGACCCGGGGAGAGTTTGCTCCTTCTGAGAACGATAAAGCAGCTCTTTCTCCCCCTTGGAAAGTAGATGAGAAAGTAATTTGTATGCAAATGGAGATGGATGTGACCTCCTGCTTATCAATAGCAACTTGTCCCCTTTTCAGGAAACAGAAACTTACATTCCACTTTGTACAAATGGTACAGTTCAGAACGGCAGCTGGAAGCAAATCTTTCTTTTTCTCCCCCCAATTGCTGTGTAAATGCTTTCCTACCCTTTGACACAATTGCTTCAGGTCTTTTCTCCCGGGTGGAACGTTCCGCAGAAGGGGCCGGGCAGGGAACTCTAATTAGAAAGCAGATCACCCACCCACATGAGATCAAAATTCAGAGTGTACCCGTCCCTCCTGGCTGGCATTCTAGAAAAAGCAACTGATGGAAGTAGAATGTGGGCGGTCTGATATGTCCACATCAAGTGCCTGGTCAGCATGTCGGTCATGGGAGGGCAGGACCCTAGGGGTCCTTTTTTAGAAGAACACAAATTTTCAAAGACCTGATGTGTTGGGATAGAAAGAAGGATGCCGGCTAAGATGACACTGAGTGTAAGCTTGAAGGCTATAACAAACCTTCCAGTAACAATAATGTGTTTATGCCGTATTTATCACCTACGAAGTGTTTTCACGTACGATGCTCACCAACCTCTTCTTAGAGCAATGCCACATCCTCATGGGATCTAACTTTTGAAAGAGCCTCCAGGTCCAGAAATCCTTGTTCCTTCAGACCCATCTTTGTCATTTTTAGAGCTTAACAAATTCAGAGAGAAGGTGGCAATGTCTCTTGTATTGTCAAACGCTGCATAACAAATCACTCCAACACACAGTGGCTTAAAACAATAGTCGTTTACTACCTTGTGGTTTCCAGGGGTCAGGAATTCAGGAGCAGTTTAACTGAGTGGTTCTGGCTTAATTTGTATCATGGGCTTGCTGTCAGATGTTGGCTGGGGCTACGGTCAGAAGACTTGAGGATTCTCTTCCAAAGTGGCTCAGTCACAGAGGCTTCACTAGGTGGAACTTCCCATGGGAGCTCCTCGAGTGCTCTCACAGCATGGCGGCTGGTTTCTCTCAGAGCGAATGATGAGGTAGAATTACAGACGGAAACCACAACGCCTCCTATGACCTAGTCTCAGAAACCGTACACCATCATTTCTGCCATATTCTGTTCACTAGAAGCAATTCACTGAGTCTAGTTCACACTTGGAAGAGAATTAGACTCCATTTTGGAAGGAAGCAGTATCAAATTACTAGTGGAGATATATGCAGATATATGGATACGTTTTTTTTTTTGAGACACCTAGGCTGGAGTGCAGTGGCGCGATATCGGCTCACTGCAACTTCCGGCTCCCGGGTTCAAGGGATTCTCCTGCCTCAGTCACCCGAGTAGCTGGGATTACAGGCATGCGCCGCCACGCCCAGATAATTTTTTGTATTTTAGTAGAGACAGGGTTTCACCGTGTTGTCCAGGCTGGTCTCGAACTCCTGAGCTCAGGCGATCCACCCACCTCGGCCTCCCAAAGTGCTAGGATTACAGTCGTTAGCCACTGTGCCCTGCCTAGTGGATATATTTTAAAACCAAATCTCTTGAAGCCAAAAAGCTGAGAGAATGGGCATCAAGTCAGTGCGATAATTCATTGAGTAGGGACTAGAGAACCCACCTTCATCACATACATTTTCACTTTGCAGCGAGCATTTTTTAGGGTCCTGGCATGAAACAGATGGCACGTTCAGATAGTGAATTATCTTAGCAGACACAAAAAAAGCAATTGACAAAATCCAACACCCATTCATGACAAAAACCATCCACAAACTAGGAATAAGAGGGAACTTCCTCAACTTGATGAAGTGCGCCACAGAAAACCCACAGCTAACATTATACTTAATGGTGAAAGACTGAATGCTTTTCCCAAAGCTTGGAAATGAAGCAAAGACATTCATTCTCACCACTTCCATTCGGGAATTTACTGAAAATTCAAGCCAGTAAAATAAGGCCAAATATATACATATAAAATAAAGACATCCAGATTGGAAAGAAAGAAGTAAAACTTTTTTATTCACAGATGGCATCATCCTATATGTAGAGAATCTTATGGAATGTACCAAAAAATTCTCCTACAACTAATAAATTTAGCAACTACGCAGGATACAAGATCAATATATAGAAATTAATGGAATTTTCTATACTAGTCATGAACAATTTGAGAATGAATTTTTTAAAGTTCATTCACAATAGCATCAAAAATAAACAGTTTGGAATGAATTTAACAAGAAAAAAGTGAAAAATTGGTACACTGAGCATTATAAAGGATTGCTCAGAGAAATGAGAGAAAATATAAATGGAGAGATATTCCACATTAATGGATTGGAAGATTAAATATTAAGATGTCAATCCATAGATCAAATTGATCTATAGATGCAATGCAATCCCTGTTAAAATCCCAGCAGGATTTTCTGAAGAAAGTGACAAGCTGGTTCTAAAATGAATGCAGAAATGCAAAAGACATACAATTGCTGAAACAATTTGGGGAAAGAAAAACAAAGCTGGAGGACTTATCCTACCCAATTTCAAAGCTTACTTTAAAGCTACAGTAATCAAGACAGTGTGGCACTGGAGTAAGGATAGGCATATCGATAATGGTACAGAAGTGAGAGCCCAGAAATAAGTGCTTATATATATGACCAATGGATTTTTGACAATGATGTCAAGACAATTCAATGGGGCAGGATAGTCTTTTCAAACATGGCATTGTAACAGTTGGATATCATATACCAAAACACACACACACACAAAATAATGTTAGGCCCTTAGCTCACACCAAAAATAAAAATTATCTCAAAATGAATCACAGACCTAAATGTAAGAGCTACAATTATAAAATTTCTAGGAGAAACCAACAAGAGAAAATCTTCATGGATTTGGGTTAAGCAAAGAGTTCTTAGACATTACACCAAAAGTATGAGCCAATTATAAATTGGGTGTCATTTTAATTTAAAATTAAAAACTTTAAAAGATGCCATGAAGAAAATGAAAAAACAAGCTACAGACTGGGAGAAAATATGTACCAGTCATGTAACTGATGAAGAACTTGTACCCAGAATATATAAAGAACTCTTGTAACTGATAATAAGACAAACAACCCAAATAAAAAATAGGCAAAAGACTTGAACAAACATTTCACTAAAGTTTCTCCTAGAGGTTTTGTAACTGTAGCTCTTACATTTAGGTCTGTGATTCACTTTGAGATAATTTTTATTTTTGATGTGAGTTAAGGGTCTAACTTTTTCATGTGTATATATGATATCCAATCTATACAAATGACTGAAAAGCACGAGCCTGCCCAACATGGCAAAACCCTATCTCTACAAAAAATATAAAAATTAGCCGGGCATGAGGGTAGCCCCTGTAATCCCAGCTACTCAGGAGGCTGAGGCAGGAGAATCACTTGAACCTGGGAGGCGGAAGTTGCAGTGTGCCGATATCACACCATTGTACTCCAGCCTGGGGATAGAGAAAAATTCCATCTCAAAAAAAAAAAAAAAAAAAGCACTCACCATTGTTAGTCATTAGGGAAATGCAAATTAAAGCCACAGTGAGATATTATTACGTACCTAGTAAGTGGCTATAATTTTTGAAAATCAGACAATAACTAAATATAGGTGAGGATGTGGAGGAATCAGAACTCTTGTCCATGGCTGGTGAAAATGTAAAATGGCACCATAGGTTTGGAAAATAATTTGGCAGTTTCTTAAAACTATTTTCCAAACATCGTACCATTTTACATTTTTACCAGCCATGGACAAGAGTTGAAACGTAAACTTACCATATTATCCAGCAATTCCACTCCTAGGAAGCTATCTGAGAGAATTCAAAACACATGTCCACACAAAGACTTGTAAATAAATGTTCATAACAGTTTTATTCGTAATAGCCCCAAACTGCAAACAACCCAAATGTCCATCAGCTGATGAATGGATAAACAAAATGGGGTCCATCCATACAATGGAATATAATGCAGCAATGAAATGGAATGAAATACTGACACATGTTCCAGTAGGGACAAACCTCAAAAATACTGAGTGAAAGAAGCCAGACACTATATAGAGTACTATATGGTGTATAATTCCATGTTTATGAAATGTCCAGAACAGGCAAATTCTGCACACTGCCAGGAGCTACTGCAAGCAGGCTGAAGTGAATTTTGGGGGTTGATAGAAGTGTTCTGAAACTGGATTGTGATGATGGTTGCAGCACGTTATAAAATTACTCAAAATTGTTGAATTGTAAACTTGGATGGACTTTAAGGTATGCAAATTATACCTTAAAGCTAAGAAAATAATAGTGTATTAGTCTGTTCTCATGCTGCTAATAAAGACATACCTGAGACTGGATAATTTATTTAAAAAAAGAGATTTAATGGACTCCCAGTTCCACATGGCTGGGGAGGCCTCACAATCATGGCAGAGGATGAAGGAAGAGCAAAGGGACGTCTTACACGGCAGCAGGCAAGAGAGCTTGTGCAGGGGAACTCCCATTTATAAAACCATCAGATATTGCGAGGCTTGTTCACTGCCATGAGAACAGTACAGGGGAAACCACCCCCGTGATTCAATTATCTCCACCTAGCCCTGCCCTTCATACGACGGAATTATTACAATTTAAGGTGAGATTTGGGTGGGGACACAGCCAAACCATATCAAATACCCATATGTTAGCCATAGAAATCACTCTTGGAGCAGAGAGGAGGGAGGAGACAGGTGGAGAGTAAGATCTGGAGGGGAAAGCACAGAATGTCCAGTTTAAGGATTCCTGTCTGGCCTGCATTCTTTCTCCCTTTTTGGTAACAGTACTGCAGTTGTCCTTGGGGGAACTGCCCCTCCAACTCTCTCAAGGCATATGATTCATCACCTCCTGCCTTCAGAAGTAGATGACCAGGGCCTGGCCAACCACTGTCAATCCAAAGGATTTTAGGAGAGTTTTAGGGAGTTACTGCTCTAGGTTTCTAAGCTGACAACGCTTATGATATGGTTTGGCTCTGTGTCCCCACCCAAATCTCATCTTCAATTGTAGTTCCATAATGCCCACATGTCAAGGGCAGGACCAAGTGGAGGTAAAGGAATCATGGGGGCAGTTTCCCACATGCTGTTCTCGTGATAATGAATGAGTCTCATGAGATCTGATGGTTTTATAAGTGTCTGGCATTTCCCCTGCTTGCACTCATTCTCTCTCCTGCCGTCCTGTGAAGAGGTGCCTTCCACCGTGATCGTAAGTTGCCTGAGGCCTCCCCAGCCATGTGGAACTGTGAGTCTATTAAACCTCCTTTCTTTATAAATTACCCAGTCTCAGGTATTTCTTCATAGCTGCCTGAGAATGGACTAATACAGCATAGGACTGATACTAACAGGGAATATCTTTGCCACTACGAGAAAAAGCCTGTAGGGAGATAGTCATCACAGAGAAAAGGAGAACTGAACGATGGAGAAAAGATAGGAAGAAACTGAAGTCCATCTGCCTGTGGACATGTTCAGTGAGCCAATACCTCTTTGTGATTGCATTAGGGAATGTTAGGTTTCCATCACTTGCAACCACAAGTCCTAACTCAGTGGCATGATCTCGGCTCACTGCAACCTCCACCTCCCAGGCTCAAGTGATCCTCATGCCTTAGCCTCCCAAGTGGCTGGTATTACAGGAATGCACCACCATGCCCCGCTAATTTTTGTATTTTTTTTTTTTTTTTTTAGTAGTGACGGGGCTTCACCACGTTGACCAGGCTGGTCTTGAACTCCTGGCCTCATGTGATTCACTCGCCTCAGCCTCCCAAAATGCTGGGATTACAGGCACGAGCCACTGTACCCGGCCCTCTCTCACTGTTTCTAATTAATCTGAGTGCACTTCTCCTCCCTCCTCCCTCCTCCTTCCCCTCACTTCCTCTGCTATTTACCCCTTCTCTCCTTCCTTACCACCCTACCATTAGCCTTCTAAGAACAATGGGGTGAAGAAAAGGAAACCAGCCACTTACCACTCGCTACTTTCCAGCTGCATGAACTTGTTGGACAAGTGACTTCATTCTCTGAGTCTCTGCTACCTCATCTGTAAGCTGGGGACAATACTATTGACACGTTTACCAGAAGAATTAAATGAAGCACTCTATGCTAAGTGCCTGGCACATAGTAGGTGTGATGGTTAATATTGAGTGTCAACTTGATTGGATCAAAGGAGTCAAAGTATTTTTCCTGGGTGTGTCTGTGAGGGTATTGCCAAAGAAGATTAACATTTCAGTCAGTGAACTGGGAAAGGCAGACCCACCCTCAATCTGGGTTGGCACCATCTAATCAGCTGCCAACATGGCCAGAATAAAACGCAGAAGAGTGGGAAAAGACTAGACTGCCTGAGTCTTCTGGCCTCTATCTTTCTCCCGTGCTGGATGCTTCCTGCCCTTGACCATCAGACCCCAAGGTCTTCAGCTTTAGGACTCTTAGACCTTCGACCACAGATTGAAGGCTGTACTGTCAGCTTCCCTACTTTTGAGGTTTGGGGATTCAGACTGGCTTCCTTGCTCTTCGGCTTGCAGACGGCCTATTATGGGACCTCACCTTGTGATCGTATGAGTCACCCCTTAATCAACTCCCCTTTATATATACATCTATCCTATTAGTTCTGTCCCTCTCGAGAACCCTGTCTAATACAGTAGGTTATCAATAAATGCAACGATTATTACTAATCATTATTATCTTGTCATTAGCTAGCCTGATGGGCAGCATTTGGTACTAGAATGGTTGTAAAGCTCTGCATACAATCAACCCTTTTGTGTCACGTAATGGTGAAGAAGTCAGAGTTGACTTTTAGGCACCATGCCCCCCACCCCGGGATGGACAATATCACTGGTCCATATCTCCCTAAATGTGGGAGGAGTCGGAAAGCAACTCACAAGAGTGGAGGGTGAGAAGACTTGGAACTGTCAGCAGTCATGAAGATTCCTTCCAACGGAGACTTAATTAATGCAGTGCTTCCAAGCTCTAAGGTGCACACAGCTCTACTGAGAACCTTGCTGACATGCAGATTCTGATCCAGGTGATCTGGATGACCCAGGAGCCCTGGAGCAGGACCTAAGATTCTGTTTTCCTGGCCAGCTCCCAGGTAATACTTGCACTGCTGCTCCACAGAACACAAGTGGAGTGACACGGATTGCAAAACTCTGGTGCTCACATTGGACTGCTTATTGGAATCCCCTGAGGCACTTAAAAAAATACGCATGCCTAGGTTCCATCCCCAGAGGTTGTCATTTAATTGGTTGTGGGTTTGGCTTGGACATCAGCATTTGTCAAAGTTCTTCAGGGACTCTAAGGGACAGATAGCGAGCGTCGAGAACCACTGTCCTAAATGAGCCTGGGTCTCTTTCTCTACCTGTCCCCATACTAGAGAGATTTGCTTTAAACACCAGGGAGAGAAACTGTCTTTGTTTAGCCTTCTATACAAAATTGCCCCTCCTGCTAAGAAGGAAATAAGTGACTTACAGTTTGAACCCTCACACACAGCAACACAGAGGACAACCTCAAGTCCAGAAGGAAAGATGTGTAGACCCTTTCACCTAATTAAGATGCTCAGTGATACTGGGGCAGAGGAGATGTGAGCTGTGAACTTCGCTCAGGAAGCTGAGCAGCAACATTTTCACATAGGGGAAGGGAGAGAATCTCCCCAGTCAGGACCTCAGTAGTGCTATGAGTATTTTCAGGGAGTCTCGAATGTTAATATATGTACTCTGGAAATAGTTCATTCCCAGAGAAATGTTGGAGCTTGTCCTTCCAGTCTGGGGCTGCTACTTATCTTCATTTCTGAGCTTATGACTCGGGCCCTGTAACTGTTAACTCCTGAGACTCTAGAAATTCAGCCTTTATCTCAACAGCCACGAGCAGAAGCCATACCTGTCCCAAGTCCTTGCTATGGGCAGAGAGGTGCATGCCCCAATATCAGAAGCCACTTCAACTACACTCATTCAGCCACCCTGAGTGTTGACTGGATCCAAGAGAGCCTAGGATGAGAGGACAGGGATAGAAACAAGAGTTTCAAACCCTTAGCAAGACAGAACAAAACACACTTTTTCTGAGGCATTACTGAAGGAAGAATTGATTTTTTTTGTTTTTAGTAAAATTTTCCCACATCATATGTTTTTATCACAGTAAAATACATAGAACAAAAACCTTACAATCTTAACCATTTCTAAGGGCACCGTTCAGAGGCACTAAGCACATTCACAGTGTTCTGCAACCATCACTACCATCCATCTCCAGAACTTTCTCATCTTCTCAAACTGAAATTCTGCACCTGTTAGACACTCACTCCTGGTCTCCCTCTACCCGCTCCTGGTAACCACCATTCCACTTTCTGTCTCTATGAATACGACAACTCCAAGTCCCTCATGTAAGTGGAATCATATATTATATGTCCTTTTCTGACTGGCTTGTTTCACTTTGCACCATCTCAAGATGGATGTTCTCAAGATCCATCCATTTGGCAGCCTGTGTCAGAATTTCCCTGCTTTTTATGGTGGGAGCATTGGTTTGGGGGCCTGAATTTCATACTTGGGGTAAATGCTTTCCCTCTCTGTGCCTCGGTTTCTTCCTCTATAACAGGGCTCATTTTGTCCAGCAATCCCCTGTCGGAAGCTGTATTCACTTGTCTGCAGCAGAAACCCAACTTCAGTGACTTCAGTAAAGAGGGTGCTTTTCTTCCCCTCAACACATAACGAGGTGTCTGGAGGATGCATCTCAGGGCTGGTGAATTGGTCCATGATAGCCTCAATGTTCCAAACTTCCCCTTTTTATCCTTCTTAGTGGGTGACTTTCATCTTCATGATCATGAGAGAGTTTCTCTTCCACAGCTTTGAGGGTCCATGTTGCGAGCAGGAAGAAAAGGAAAGTAGCACTGAGGAACGGATGGTGCCTGCAGCAGAGAGGTGAGATTTTCTCAGAAGTCTCTGGCAGACTTCTCTTATCCCATTGGCTAGATTATGCCACATGACCACATCTAACTGCAAAGGAAGCTGGTACCGTATGGGGTTTTTTTCTTTGTCTATTCATTGCATAGGACATTTTACGTCTATTTCTGTTTCACAATTTTGCATCATCACGTCCAACTGGAGGAGTGGGTTTTGTTTGTTTTTATTAGTGTAGGTTTTAAATCTTTGGTATCATGCCACATCAAAGGAAATCTCAGGATTTTATATGGTAAGGAACAAGGGGGAGAATGCATTGGGGGTAGGCAACTAGTGATATCCTGTTTCACAAGTTGTCCTAAGGATTAGATATAGGTTTGCAATGTGTCTGAAATGGTGCCAGCAGCACACAGTAGGCACTTGGCCAACGATGGTGCCAGTGAAGATGACAATGATGATAATGATGATCATGATGTTGAATATGATGGTTATGATGGTGAAGACGATAGTGATATGATGATGGTGATTATGATGATGATGATGAAGAGAATGGTGAAGATGATGCTGAGGTTGATGATGATGATGACAGTGATCATGATGGTGAGGATGATGGTGAAGAGGGTGGTGATGATGAAGATGATGGTGAGGATGATGAAGATAGTGGTGATGGTGATGGTGATCTTGATGGTGGTGATGATGAAGATGATGGTGAAGAGGATGGTGATGAAGGTGATGATAGTGATGATGATGGTGAGGAGGATAATGAACATGATGGTGATGATGATGGTGAGGAGGATGATGAAGATGATGATGATGATGATGAAGATATGGTGATGATGGTGATCTTGATGGTGATGATGATGAAGATGATGGTGAAGAGGATGGTGATGGTGAGGATGATGAGGAACATGATGATGAAGAGGGGATGGTGATGAAGATGATGGTGATGATGATGGTGAGGAGGATGATGAAGATGATGGTGATGATGATGGTGATCATGACGATGAAGATGATGATGAAGAAGATGGTGAGGATGATGATAGTGATGGTGATCATGATGGTGAGGATGATGGAGGCATATGGACATAAACATTTTCAGTAGAATAAGACTCTTGATTAACCAGGTTTCACCAGGATGACAATAATGGCCAGGAATTAGCTCACACGTATGGAGTGCTCCCTGTGTGTCTCTTCCTAAATCTTTGTGAGTCTCCCAACCTTCATTCGGGCACATTCTTTGGGGCTAACTCCACCTCTGGCTCTAGAGAAGGGGTAGATAGCTCAGGCCTAATCTGACCAATGTAGTCTCATCACCTAGACTGTGATGGATTCAGAGATGACCACATGAGCTTTGCAAAATAGACCAATGAGCCCTGAGGAGGGTTTTAATGGAAGCTTCTAGGAAAGGAGGTTTTTTAAATCTTCTGTGTGGGTTTCCAGAAGTGACACATGCTTGCCTTCTCGCTTCAGTACTGGTTGACAACCATATTATAATTTGATGTCAGCCAGGCACGATGGCTCACGGTTGTAATCCCAGCCCTTGGGGAGGCCAAGGCGGGCAGATCATGAGGTCAGGAGTCTCAGACCAGCCTGGCCAACACAGTGAAACCCTGTCTCTACTAAAAATACAAAAATTAGCTGGGTGTGGTAGCGGGTGCCTGTAATCTCAGCTACTTGGGAGGTTGAGGCAGGAGAATTGCTTGAACCCAGGAGGCGGAGGTTGCAGTGAGCTGAGATGATGCCACTGCACTCCAGCCTGGGTGACAGAGCAAGACTCTGTCTCAAATAATTATAATAATTTGATGTGATGATGAAGCCAATACTGCCTAGAAATGGAAATGTACAAGGTGCTGTCTCCATTTGCGTCAGTGTTTATGTTCTTTGCATCCGTATGCACCCCAGCTGGTTCAAGTTGCACTATTATCAGCCTCATTTTACAGAGGGGAAAACTGAGGTTCAGGGAGGTCACGGGTACATAACTAATAAGGGGCAAGCCTGAGATTTGCACCCAGGAAGTTGGATGTTAAACCTTAGAACTTAATCACTCAGTTGTACCAAAATAGTGTGCTTACTGGTGGAGGTTTCAAGTCCTCAACCCCAAAATAACTCTGGCTTTTAAGCCTTTCTTCTGGAGTTCTCTCCTCCAGGGTCACTAACATCTTCTATCCTAAGCTGGGCTCCACCCCAGCATCCATACAGACAGCAATGGGGCCTTTAGTCTTGCCCCTAGGTATTTCCAAAAGTCTAATGGAAACCCCTGTGTTTTTACAGAGCACGATGCCACTCAGCCTAATTAGAATACAGAGACTAATTAGAATACAGAGCCTAATTAGATTCCTTCAACTGGAATCAGATCCACTCCATGGAAAACACTGCTTAGCTCTGGCTAGTGGAAGAGCCGATTGCCTGTTGTGTATATTTGACTAATAAGAATAATTTTGGTTGAGTGCAGTAGCCCATGCCTGTAATACCAGCACTTTGGGGCTGCTGAGGCAGGTGGATCGCTTGAGCCCAGGAATTTGAGACCAGCCTTGGCAACATAGTAAGACTCTATCTCTACCAAAAAAAAAAAAATTAATTAGCTAGGCATGGTGGTATATACCTGTGGTCTCACCTACTCAGGAGGCTGAGACAGGGGGATTGCTTGAGCCCAGGAGGTCAAGGCTACAGTGAGCCATGATTGCACCACTGTACTCCAGCCTGGGCAATGGAGCAATACCCTGTCTCAAAAATAATAATAATATTCTTTAAAGAAAGCATTATTTCTTAATAAATGCAACTTAGTAAACAAAATCTTTGGAAGAACCAAATTCATGAGAACACAACGAAGGGGGCATTTGCCTCACCCCTCCTGAGTGTGGATGTCACCCCTAGCATCCCTCAGTTCTCAGATCCAGGCTTATTTGACGACTCCCCAAGGTCTAGAGATATCCGTCCGTGCCAGGTCACCCAAGAACAAGAGCTGAGCAGAAAACAGCTACTGTTCAGCACAAGATGAATGTTGGTGGACCCCTTCCCCAAAATGAAAAAGGGAGAAGTTAATAGGCTGATAAAACCAAAATCTTGCTCAGAGATTGTTTAGAAACCACTGGGTGGGAGGGGATGGTGGCTGAACGTAGAATGGAAGCTCTGCAGGATTTCTGTCGGAGGCTGGTGGAGAAAGCTGCTGGCAGCCAGCCCAGGTGCAAAGGGAGCAGAGAGAAGGCTCATTCCAGGTAAATTTAAGTCCAGTAGGAGAGAGTGGGGTGAGCTGTCTCCAAAAGGGACAAATGCAGGAGGGGTGGGAGAGAAGGTGGCAGAGAAGCTTCGTGAAAGGAGACAGGCTGTTCTAATAGGGCTCTGCGCTCAGAGGAGAGAAGTGCTAGGAAGCCTCTCCTCTCTCAATCTCTCTCTTAACCTCTCCCTTTCCCTCCTTCCCTGCTTTCTTCTCTCTCCCTCCCTCCCTCTTTCTCTCTCCTCTCCCCCTCCCTCTTTCTCTCTCCTCTCCCCCTCCCTCTTTCTCTCTCCTCTCCCCCTCCCTCTTTCTCTCTCTTCTCCCCCCTTTCTTCCCTCTCTTCTCCCCCTCCTTCTTCCCTCTCTTCTCCCCCTCCTTCTTCCCTCTCTTCTCCCCCTCCTTCTTCCCTCTCTTCTCCCCCTCCTTCTTCCCTCTCTTCTCCCCCTCCTTCTTCCCTCTCTTCTCCCCCTCCTTCTTCCCTCTCTTCTCCCCCTCCTTCTTCCGTCTCCCTCTCTCTCTCCCTCCCTCTCTTTATCTCTCAACATTCCCCTCTCTCTCTCTTTATATCTCAACACCCCCCTCTCTCCCTCCTTCCCTCTCCTCTTTCTCTCCCTCCCTCCTTCCTCTCTTTCCTTTCTCTCTCCTCTCTCCTCTCCCCTTTCTCATCTCCCCTCTCCCCTCTCCCCGTCCTTCCATGAAAGTGGTAAATTCTAACCTAAGCTTTTCTTCTGATAAATCAAGGGTCCACATATGCTTGCCAGAAACAGTCAATACAAATATTTATACTAAGAAAAGGTATTTGTTGTTTATTTGATTTAATCCAGTGAACCTCAGCCCAGGGAGCTACGGCCTGCCACCAAGACCCCACCTCCCATTCCGTGGTCACTCCCCAGTCTCTGTGGGGTGGATGTGTGTTCCTGCTTAGGACACAGCAGGACATGAAACGGAACAGACAGGACCTCAGCCCCGTGAACTGTCAGCATGACACAGATTCTATTCATTCTGTGCCTCTGTAAAAATCACATTTAAAAAACAATCAAGATAGGCTCCAAAGAGTAAAGATAAAGCTTGAACACCATCTCCTGAGGAGACTTGCCATTGCTAGTTCAGGTTCTCATTACGGTGATTGTGGATGACCAGTCCCCCCCAACTCCATCCCTGTGGTTCCCCACTCTCCTCTTATCCTCCCCTGCCCCACTCCCCTCCTCACCACCAACTCTCTCCCACCCACCAGCACCACAGGTTTTTTCCACCTTGCACCTGGCTTAAAATTGCAGCCCTTCACTGCAACCTTAGTTGACATCCTGCTAAGGACCCTACCCTTCTAACATCATCGAGACTGCACTCTCACAACTGACTTGGCCTGCCCTCCCCAGCAAGACTTGGAAGGAAGATAGAGATGGTCCCAGCCCTGCAAGCCAGTGCCCCAGGTGAGGCTGCAGGGCACTGCAGAATGGGGCTTACACAGAAGACAGGTCTTCGTATCCCATCTTTTTCATGCAGCAGTCACTAAGTGGTCTTTGCAAACTCAATCGTTAATTGTTTACTAGGGCGAGGCCATTTCTTTACCCATCCCTATTGTTGAGCATTCAGATTATTTCCACTTTTACAGGATTTTGATCTTAAATTTTCAAAGGGAGAGAAGAATGGAGTCATCATCATTTAGAATTTATGAGTTGTGTACCCAAGTTTTACCCTTCATGTATTACCATAGCTTGGCATGTTTGGTGATGAGCTGTATGATTTTAATCAAAAGATACATTTTAATAGGCCATCAGTAGAAAGTCCATAGTTCTAATCTGAAACATAAAGGAAAATTGGGGGTGGAGGGGAGACCACAAGCCATCTGATTAGAAACCACTGGCAATACACAGAGCGGGATGTAGGGGAAAATTATTTTCTTAAATGTTACCTTCACACATGTAAAGTTATCGAGGGACAGCGGTACACAGAGAACATCCAAGAGAAAGAGATGCCAGCTTGGGCCACAGGTTGCTCTAATCTGTTCTGACTTGACTCTAGATGTCTCTCTCCAGGTCCCATATCTCTCTATTAAGGTCCTATTTGTGGTGCAAGGGAAAGGCAAGATGACTCTTCCTGGGGTAGGGGCAGACACTGAGGGCAGAGGAAACGTGTTGTGGCTTAGTTGAACCAAGAGGGAAGTTGAACTAAGTCGATAATAGCTCAAGATAAAAACTGGAATCCTATCAAAGCATCAAGTCCGAAGGGCAAGACGAGGCTAGACGCAGAAAAATAATCAATGGATGATCAATGAGCTCAGAGGCTGGGAGGGTTCAAGCCAAGATGGCAGGCAGAGTGAGGCATGGAAGAAGCCTGTGGTTCAGAATGAGCCTGTGGACAGGGGTTGGATCTCAGAGGTCCTCCTGAGTGGAGGAGGTGCTATCCAGCTTGCAGAGATGGATGTGATGGCTAAAAGGGATCTCTCAAGGCTGTCCACCTTTCACGTGGCACTGAGACTCTGTACGTTTCATCCACTGGTCTTCTTTCTTTGTCCATCCCTTCATACTATGCTTAAGATTCTTAAGAGAGCTGTCAGTGACGACCTTGCCCACCTTCCTAACACCACCAGCTTTAGTCTCACTCAACTCTCTAGTACAGAACTAGAGAATCATTTCCTTAGATTCAGAAAGGAGTACCTTCCAGAGAAAGGGTCTTCTCCCCTCCCCCTCCACCTATTCTGAATAATAAATCGAGAGGATAAAAACTAAAACTAAAAACATTAAAGTCACTTTGCTGACAAGCTATGACTTGGGAGAGCTAACTGTTTGTGAACAGAAGGGCACAGGGAAATCCATCTGGGGAAATGATTTTCAAAGTTTACTGTCTATTTATGGCCTTAAAGTTTTTATTTTCCCAAATTATAGGAAAAGATTGATCATGGTGAGACAAAAATTTCTTTTGGGAAAGTTGTGAAAAATGTCTTTGTTCCAACACGAAGCAACAGAGTGTTGTCTAATTTTCCTGGTGGGCAGGTGGAAGACGATGGGTCAAGGATAAGGAGTGATGGTGATGGTGGTTTATGCTGCTGACACGTAGTCTTAAAGATTATAATCAGCTCACTTGGGAGCCCTCAAGGGAAGAAAGAGCCAAAGGTAGAATGAACACATATGATCTATAAATAGGACACATGCTTGAGAAGCAGTGATCTTATCTGGAGGCAGCCTTGCCTCTGTTATTTCATCGATTCTCCCCACGTTAATGGTGTTGCTGGAGCTTACTATTAATCTAATGACTGTGCTTTGGAATAATAATGCTTCACTCCTGCCATGTCTCTCCTATTTGACAGACAGCTTGGATTCATCAGAGAAAGGGCCCAAGAGCTGCATCAGTCATTATTAAATAGAAATCAATAAGGTACGTTACATAAAGGAAGCCGCAAGTGTGTGATATGAGGCAGCGTGTTACCTCTGAATTCAGGAATCCATTCCTGTTTCTAAGCACCAAAGTTCTAGGGGGCTCTGACCTCTGGAAATGTATGCATATGCTTTGGGCATTAATGCCACTTAAATGGTGCCTTAATCAATTTTGTGCTGCTTCTACAGAATACCTGAGACTTGAAAATTTATAAAGAACAGAAATGCATTGGCTCATGGTTCTAGAGGCTGGGAAGTCCAAGATCAAAGTTCTGCATCTGATGAGGACTTTCTTGCTGCACCATAACATGGCAGAAGGCATCACATGGCAAAAAAGGATGAGAGAGAGGGGGAGAGGGAGGTGAAATTGCTTTCATAAGAAACCCACTCTCATGATAATATTAATTTGTGAAGGCAGAGCCCTCATGACATAATCACCTCTTAGAGGTCCTACCTCTCAACATTGTTGCATTGAGGATTAAGTTTCCAACACATGGACTTTGGGGGACATAATCCAAAGCACAGTTTTTGTGGGTCAGGAATTTATGGGTGGTTTAGCTGGGTGATTCTGGCTCATGTCTCTCATGAGGTTGCAGTCAAGATGCCAGCTGGGCTGCATCACCTGAAGACTCAACTGAGACAGGAGGATATGCTTCCAAGAAGGCTCCCTCACAAGGCCAGCAAGTTGGAGTGGTTGTTGGCAAGAGGCCTCAGTTCCTCACCACATGAGCCTCTCCACAGACTACTTGAGCATCCTCACAACATGGTGGCTGGCTTCATCCAGAGTGAGTGAACCAAGAGAGCAAGGGAGACACTGCAGTCTTTTGTGACCTAGCCTTGGAAGCCACACTCCATCTGTTTCACAATACCCTGTTGTTAAACAGATCCATCCTATTTGAAGTAGGAGCAGGGATATGCAAAGGCAGAAATACCATGAGGGGAGGATCCTTGGGTGCCATCTTGGGGTGGCTATTGTGGTTCTCTGTGAGACTTTGCTTGATATTGTGCCCTCCCTTGGCCACCTTCTCTTCCTGGTCCTGCTTCCCTACTTTCCAATTAGTTTTTCCTAAGAGCAATTTCTACCAGGGGATTTTCACTTTCACATGACTTCTTCCCCAAAGATCTGCTTCTAGAGAACACAGCCTAAGACATATAACATAGATGAGCAGCCCACCCATTTTCTGATTAGCCCTCTGGCTTTCTGCTGGAATGGGAGCACTGCTGTGAGCCTCACCCTCCTTGGCTGTGGCCCTGACCCACTCCTTGGGGGCTTCATTCTCTCCTTTGTCTCAACAGTCATTGGCTAGGGCCCTATTAGAATAGAGCCACCACCCAGAACCAATGATACCCTTTACCAAACACTCAGCTGACATCACCCCATTTAACATAACTTCCAACTCATCCTTTATAGCAGCTACTATTGTCTTTATTCTACAGGAGAGGAAACTGAGATTTAGGCAAATTAAGTAACATGTACAAGTTTGCATTGCTAGCACCAGAGCCATGACTTGAACCACATCTGGAAGGTCCAAAGTTCATGACCTTCACCTCCATTGTGTTTGCTTTTTGGTCATTCTCTGCACCTGCTGCCAAGCTGTATCTGCTGGTCTGACCCCCCGCCCCCGCCACCACCACCAAGGATAGAATCAGATGGGGATGGAGCTGATGTTGACCACAATTCCTCGCACGGCCAGCCATCCAACCCTGTTTTCTGGGTCCTCTCCCCCTCCTCGCCCACTACTCCTGACTTCCTGCCTCTCCAAACCCACAGTGGAAACTCTTAGCATACATCTGTGCTTCTGCCTGAACCAGCCCAAAGCTGTGGTCACCCTGGTCAGGGCACATAGATGGAGCGGTTAACCCCACCCTTTGCCACATTGCCACTTGGGTTCAGGAAGTCAACATCCCTCATGCCACCAGGCTCCTGGCCTGCCTGTAGAAGATGGAAAGGTCTCTTCTTGGCCACAGGATTTTGCTCCCCTGAAAATGCACTGGAGCCTGAGCAGGTTGGCATTGGGGTTTTTCTTTGAGGACAAGGTCTGAGGGAAGGGGAGACAGTGTAGTGTGTGAGCTGCTTCAGGGGAGGAGTAAGCCGAGCCCTCCCCAGAAGAGCAAGTCCAGCCCCTTAGGGGGAGATTAGGGCTTAGAGGAACCAGTCCTGGGGCTGTGGAACCTTCTCACTTGTAAAACACAATGGCTCCCAGGGCAGCACACTAATTAGCCAGTTCTGCATAAATTTGCCTCTTAAATTCAAGAGACTCACACTCCTTGAACGTATCATACAGCCAGGTTCAATTTTAGAGTTAAACTCTCAGAAAGGAATAGAACATTCCAGCGCCTCTCATTCTCCCTCCCAGTCATTGCCCTTCTGCCTCCCAATTTCTAATACCATGCCTGACATGTGTGTATCATTTTCTAATTGAACTATAATTAACACACTACAAAATGCACGGCTTTTAGGCTTTCCGTTCAGCAAGTTTTGATAATTGCATACTCCCAGGTAGCCACCACCCAAACAAAACACAGACCAACTCTGTCTGATAGCAATGGAGCAAGAGCCATACATGTAATTTTAAAGTTTCTAGGAGCCACATTTGGAAAAGTAAAAAGAAACAAGTGAAAATTACTTTAATACTATATTTTTAACCCAGTGTATTTAAAACATTATGATTTTAATACAAAATGATAATAAGAAATCATTCTCTTTTTTCAGTAACAAGTCTTTGAAACTTTGTGTATGTTTTATACTTACAGTACATCTCAATTTGGAGGCTAATTTTTAACCGTGCTGTGGCTAGTGCCTGTAATCCTAGCACTTTGGGGAGCTGAGGTAGGAGGGTTGGTTGAGGCCAGGAGTTCAAGACCAGCCTGAACACCACAGTGAGACCTCTTCTCTACAAAAAAATTTTAAAATGAGCTGGGCATGGTGATGCACACCTATAGTCCCAGCTTCTCCAGAGTCTGAGGCAGGAGGATTGCTTGAGCCCAGGAGTTCGAGGCTGCAGTGAGCTGTGATCATGCCACTGCACTGCAGCCTGTATGACAGAACAAGACCCTGCCTCTAAGGAAAAATTAAACAAAATTAAAAATTTAGTCTCTCCATCATACCAGCCACAATTCAAGTCACATTTGATGAGGTTAGTGGCCACCGTATCAGATAGCAAAGATTAGATGCCACCATCAGCCCAGAAAGTTCTCTCTCCCCTTTTTCAATCAATTTCCTTCCTCTCCTCAGGTGACCACTTTCTATCATTACAGATTGCTTTGTTTGTTCTGGGCTTCATATAAATGGGTTTCTGCAGCCTATACTCTTGTCTCCTGCTTTGTTTGTTCAGTATAGTTCTTTGGTTGCTTTGAGACAAGGTCTCACTTTGTCACCCAGGCTGGAGTGCAGTGGTGCAATCATAGCTCATTGCAACCTCAACTTCCCAGGCTCAAGAGATCCTCCCACCTCAGCCTCTCAAGTAGCTGGCATTACAGGCATGCACCACAATGCCTGGTTAATTTTTGTATTTTTTTGTAGAGACAAGGTTTCACTATGTTGCCCAGGCTGGTCTTGAACTCCTAGGTTCGTGTGATCTGCTCCCTCAGCCTCCCAAAGTGCTGGGATTACAGGCATGAGCCATCGTGCCCAGTCTCAGTATAGTTTTTAAGAACCATCCACATCATTACTCATATCAGTAGTTCTTTTTTATTGCTGTGTAGTATTCCACTGCATAAGCAGACCACGATGGATCCAGATGCATGATATCCATTTGGGCTGTTTTCAGTCTGGGGTTCTTCTGAACAAGGCTGCTATCCACATCCTAGTACATGTCATTTTATGAACGTACGTTTTCATTTCTCTTGCATAAACACCAAAGGAGAATTGCTGAGTCATAGGGTAGGTACATGTTTCACTTTGTAATCAGCAGCACTCCAGAGAGACGGTGCCATTCCACGTTCCAAACGGCAGCATGGAGCCGTCCATGTTCCCCACACCTTTGCCAGCATTTGGGACTGTTGATCTTTTAAAATTCAGCCACTTTGTCTACCGTGGTGATCACGTTCATTTCCTTGATGACTCAAGACATTGGGAATCTTTTTTTTTTTGAGACAGAGTCTCGCTGTTTTACCAGGCTGGAGTGCAATGGCATGATCTTGGCTCACTTTAACCTCTGCCTCCCAGGTTCAAGCAATTCTCCTGCCTCAGCCTCCCAAGTAGCTGGGATTACAGGCACCCACCACCACGCCCAGCTAATTTTTATATTTTTGGTAGAGATGACGTTTCACCGTGTTAGGATGGTCTCAATCTCCTGACCTCGTGATCCACCCACCTTGGCCTCCCAAAGTGCTGGGACTACAGGTGTGAGCCACTGCGCCCAGCTGGGAATCTTTTATTATGTATTCATTGGCCATTCTTAGATCTTCTGTGAGCGGGCCTGATCAAATCTTCTGTTTATTTTTTAGGAGTTGTCCTCTTCAGGGTTAATTTGTAGGAGTGCTCTACATATTCTGCACAAGTCCTTTATCAGATACATGTGCTGCCAATATTCTTTCCATTCTGTAGCTTATCTTAATTTTTTTGAAACAGGGTCTCACTCTGTCCCCTAGGCTGGAGTGCAGTGGTGTGATCACAGCTCGCTGTAGCCGCAACCACCTGAGCTCAAGCGATCCTCCCACCTCAGCCTTCAGAGTAGCTGGGACTACAGGCATATGCCACCACACGCAGCTAATTTTTGTAATTTTTGTAGAGATGGGGTCTCACTCTGTTGTACAGGCTGGTCTCAAACTCCTGAGCTCAAGCAATCCTTCCACCTCAGCCTTCAGAGTAGCTAGGACTACAGGCATGTGCCATCATGCCCAGATCATATTTTTATTTTTTGTAGAGATGGGGTTTCACTATGTTGCCCGGGCTCGTCTCGAACTCCTGAGCGCAAGCCGTCCTCCTGCCTTGGCCTCCCAAAGTTCTGGGATGACAACCTCTGTGGCTTATCTTCATGATGTCTTTTGAGGAGCATTTTCAAATGCCCGAGTAACAGAGCAAGATCTTATTTCTTTAAAAAATTGCAATTCTCTGTTCACAACGGCCCACTGTTCATCTCTGGTGCCAACATTCCCCTGCAGACAGGGATGGAAGCCAGCACCCCCTATTCCAAGTCCTCTGCCATCCAATGGAACAGGGTCAACAGCAGTGTGGGTTGTGGTGTGTTTTTCAGTCAATTCAGTACCGTAGCTACCGGCTTCAACTTTTACAACCTATTGTCTCACAAAGCGATCTCCTGCCACTCTCTAACCTCATGAAAATGAAATGGGAGCCCCCAAAACAAATAGTTTGAATCTGTTTATAACTGGTCAAACTTGTTTTACTCAAAGACTGGAGTTCAAAAAGTCATTTCTCCTAACAACCAAACAGAAATATTTGCCCATCATTTAAACGTTCTGTACCTCTCGGGTGTCCGCCTTACCTTAAATTGCTTGTTATGCAAAGTGTTCCAAGATGAAATTTGGCTTTGGTGTTTGGGGACGGGCTTTCAATGGATTTATTAACCGACTCTATGTGTCTCACCTCCCTGGTATTTCAAGCTCTATATTCTCCTTGTTATCTTTTATGCGGGGCCAGGACTGGTGGTGATTTTCCCTTTGTGAATCTTGTTTTCAATAGAAACCTCACAGACACACAGAAAACTCCTCAGGTATGTGTGTAGGCAGCGGTATCCCGCCAGCTTCCTGCCTCCCGGCTCTGCAGAGATGGTAATCATGTAATTACAATAACACTCTGCATCCTCATCACACATTTCATCTGAGATTGCCAAAGGTTTCACAAACTAGTATATGATCTCTTTCATTTTACAAGTGGAGAACTCAAGGCTGGAAGACACTGGTGAGATGTCATGTCAGGGAATGCCTCCTGTCTCCCTGGGCTGGCTCCAGACACAGCCGTCTCTCTGCTCAGATGGATGCAACGACACCCAGCATTTGTTGTTTCCACATAACGCATGTGAGGTGTTGCTCTCAGCGCCTTTCACACATTAACAAAGTTCATCCTTGGCCAGGCGCAGTGGCTCATGCCTGTAATCCCAGCACTTTGGGAGGCCGAGATGGGCAGATCACCTGAGGTCAGGAGTTCAAGACCAGTCTGGCCAACATGGTGAAACCTAGACTCTACTAAAAATACAAAAATTAGCCAGGCATGGTGGCATATGCCTGTAATCCCAGCTATTCAGGAGGTTGAGGCAGGAGAATCGCTTGAACGGAGGTTGCAGTGAGCCAAGATCACATCACTGCCCTCCAGCCTGGGTGACAGAGCGAGATTCTGCCTCAAAGAAAAAAAAAATTCATCCTCAATTCAGTTACATCCCTGTGTACCAGTGGATAAAATGAGTCACAGGAAGGCTAAGAACATAGCCCAAGGACACAAAGCTATAACTGCCCAACACGTTCTCCTTGCCTACTGCCTAGACAGAGCCAATTTATCAAGACAGGGGAATTGCAATAGAGAAAGAGTAATTCACACAGAGCCAGCTGTGTGGGAGACCAGAGTTTTATTATTAAATCAGTCACCCCAAGAATTCAGGGGTCGGAGTTTTTAAGGATAATTTGGTGGGTAGGGGGCCGGTGAATCAGGAGTTCTGACTGCTCAGGAAGGAGATTAAATTATAGGGAGTTGAAGCTGTCTTCTTGCACTGAGTCAGTTCCTGGATGGGGCCCACAAGACCAGATGAGCCAGTCTATTGATCTGGGTGGTGCCAGCTGATCCATCAAGTGTGGGGTCTGCAAAATGTCTCAAGCGCTGATCTTGGGTTTTACAATAGTGATGTTATCCCCAGAAAGAATTTGGGGAGGCTTAGAATCTTGCAGCCTCCAGCTGTGTGACTCTGAAACCTTAATTTCTAATCTTGTGGCTAATTTGTTAGTCCTACAAAGGCACTCTCATCTCCAGGCAGGAAGGGGGTTTGTTTTGGGAAAGGGCTGTTATCATCTTTGTTTCAAACTATAAGTTCCTCCCAAAGGAAGTTTGACCTATGCCCAGGAATGAACACAGACAGCTTGGAGGCCACCGGGCAAAGGAAAGTAAATGCGTAGCTTTTTACCAACTATTACAAAGTCACAAGTACACCAAGCCCTAAAAGCCCTCAAGATCACAGAGTGATGGCTGCAGCCCCAGCCACTGTGTTCTCATTCTAAGCAGAAAAGGGAGGGACAGAGGGTGCAAGCTGCACTGTTCCCTCTTCACAGGAAAGAGTGTGAGTGTTAGACCAGTTATGTGACTGGTCATTTGTAACCAAAGCATGTCAGAATGAAATGCAGTGGGGGAAGATGGCCATAAAAGCCTGCTGCATGTTTATTCCATTTTAAAATAAGTACGTGATTTCACACGTACTTCTATATGCAAGGAAGTAGATCTGTATGCAAAGCAGAATCAACCCCACAAGCAAAAGAGAAAAAAAAAATTGTCTGGATTTTCTCTTGTCTTAGAATACATCCTCTAAGGATTTTTCTGTAAGGCCAAGTAAAATTACAAGGTTTTCTTTGCAGTGAAGTCACAAAATTACGGTAGCCTAAAGGGCACACGAAAGGCCAGTGATCATTGCCTCAAATTAACATTTGTTAATATCAGGGGAAGAAATGCCGCAGAGGAAGCTTCCAATGGCAGGCGATTTCTCCACCTCAGCCCAGTCCAAGTGCACAGAGAAGTAAGGATTCCAGGGACCTTGGCGACCTTGGGAACAGGTGCCAGAATGAGACTGAGAAACCCTGACCCAACCCTTCCTCCTGGAGATTCCTCATCCATGAAATTGTCAGGCTGGAAATGTCTCTGAGACTCTGTGTCTAACCACCTAGAAAACCTTCAGTGTCCTTTGATAGCATTTGATAGAATTTGATAGCATTCAACAAATATGTGAAAACCTACAATGTACCAGCCTCAGGGTAAGGGCATGTAATGGTGAACACAACAGACCCCGTCCCTAATCTCACAGAGCTTGTGGTCTGGTGGAGAGATGGCTTCTGAGAATACAAGTGTAGCATACGTGAGAAACGTGGAACTGATCAACAAGAATCCTGGCTACAGAGGCTCAAACCAAAAGGCGGTTATTTTTTTCACCTAACCAGAAAGGTAGAGTCATAGCTCCCTGTGTTGAATCAGCCACTTGGTAACGTTGAAACCCACATTTCCCTCAAGATCACAGAGTGATGGCTGCAGCTCCAGCCACTGTGTTCTCATTCTAAGCAGAAAAGGGAGGGACAGAGGGTACAAGCGGCGCTGTTCCCTCTTCACAGGAAAGAAAGCATTTTCTCGGAGCCTTCCACTGTGTCCCAGGGCCACCCCAGCTGCAAGACAGGTTGGGAGAGCCAGTATTTAGCTAGGCACATGGCCACCTCAAACAAAACCAGAATTCTTTTAGCAAAGGAGAGGGAATGTGGGGAATGGGTATTTCATAGCCAGCTGTTCCAATTATCTACTGCTATGTAAGAAACCACCCCCAAACATAAGGACATAAAATAATTGTATATGCTCAGAGACTGTGTGGGCCAGAAATTTGGACAGAGCACAGCAGGGATGGCTTGTCTCTCTCCCTGAAGTATGAGGGTTCAGTTGGGGGGATGATTTGGGGTGGCTTAAATGCCTAGGGTTGGAATCATTGAGAGGTTTTCAGCCTGTCTGGCCCCTGGGCTGGAAAGTCTTGAAGACTGGCCCCTCCATGTGGCTTGGGCTTCCTCACAATATGGTGGCTGAGAGCCCAGCAGGGGCTACTGAGATGGGTGTCCTGAGAGTGTGCATTCCACGAAACCAGGTGGGCACTGCATGGCCTCGGCTGATCTAGCCTTGGAGTCACACAGCATCACTTCCATCATATTCTATTGCTTACAAACAAGTCCTTAAGACCCAGCCAAGTTAAAAGGGAAAAGAATTAGACTCTACCTCTTGATGGGGGAGTGGTCAAGTGCGTGTTATTTTCGGGAGGCTGAGCATGAGAATCACTTGAGCCTAGCAATCATAGTTTGCAGTGAGCCAAGATCCTGCCACTGCACTCCAGCCTGGGTGACAGAGCAAGACTCCATGTCAAAAGAAAAAAAGTGGCTGGGTGTGGTGGCTCGCCCCTGTAATCCTGGCACTTTGGGAGGCTGAGTTGGGCAGATTTCTTGAGCTCAGGAGTTTGAGACCAGTCTGGCAACATGACAAAACCCTGTCTCTACTGGAAAAAAAAAAAAAAAAAAAAGGTGGATGTGGTGGCACACACCTATAATCCCAGCTACTCAGGAGGCTGAGACACAAGAATCGCTTGAACCTGGGATGCAGACGTTGCAGTGAGCTGAGATCATGCCACTGCACTCCAGCCTGGGCAACAGGGTGAGACTCTGTCTCAAAAAACAAAACAAACAGATGTGCCAGGTCAGGAGGGCAGGGAAGGGCATGGCCACTGGACAAATGGAGGCTCCTGTGGCCAGAGTGGGAAGGTTGGGTGGAGTGGGCAGGAAAATGTGGCTTAGGGGGTGGGCAGAAGCCAGGCCACACAGATCCCTGGGGCCAGAGAAGGGGCTTGGGCTTCATCCTGGGAGCAGCAGGAGATCAGGGTGGGGCTTCCTGCAGAGGAGCAAAGGGATGGATGTTCATGTTAGGAGGCCCATGGGCTGCAGTGGGAGGAGCGGAGGGCGGACACATGAAGGCAGGTAGATAGGGAGGAGGCTGCCACAGAAATTGAAAAGGCATCGGTGTGGGGTAGGGAGAAGCAGACCAGGATGGGAATGAAGTTTTAAGGTGAGCTCTCAGGACTTGCTAATTCCCTGAACTGCACTTGCAGAGGGAGAGGAGACAGGAAGGAAAGATGAACCCCGAGTTTGAGCCTGAGCACCTGGGGGCTGATGCATTGGACAGGCCCTTCCCAAGAGGCTGGCATGGAGCGGCTTGTTAATAATGGAAGAAGCATCTTTCTAAAGTCTTTGTAAAACGCAAATCCAACCAAGTCCTCCCCTGCTTGAAAGCTTCTGTGAGTCCCCTTTGCCCTGCTGAGAAAGGCTACTCAATTTCCCTAGCCTGACCCATCAAAGTATCCTCCTCATTTCCTGGGATCCCTTCTTCCCACTCCTCCAACGCTACGGAATGACTCCGGAGCACCCAGCAATTCCTGTCTCTCTCAAATCTACGTCTTTGGCAGGCCGTTCCCCTGGTCTTCTCCTTGCCACTTTTCAGGACTCAGCAGAAAGGTCACTTCCTCCAGTGCCAGGGTCCCTGTCCCATATCACCACTTCCTATGGAGCTTTTATCTTCGCTTGGACCTGTGAGTTCCCAGAGGCCAGCTTTGTGTCTCCTGCTCACTGCTGTACGGCCAAGTCCTGGGATGGGGTAGCCAATCCGCAAGGCTTTGGAACGTCCAATCAACACAGTAAATCCTGGAGATGGAGAAGACACAGGGGTACTAGAGGAGAAGGGTCAGGGAGTGGGGTCAGACTGTGGAGACATCTAATGTAACAAAGTCATTCGGCTTCTGCAGGAGGCCGTTAGCTCTGCACAGCTCCTAGTCTGCTTTCAGTTCCAAAAACTCAAAAGTTGCAGGTTCTTCAGATGACGCTGGGTGATGGTAGGTTTCTGGCTGGACCAATCTGACTGTGGCTCGACCTGGAAGTTGAGAGTACATAATGTTCCCATTTCTATGAAGAGCTCAGAAGGAATCCAAAAAGCAGAAGTCAAAAACAGGGATTGGGAAGTAAGCACCCAGACTTGGTAGAAACAGAACTCAAGCTGTTCACTTTTATCATCCCTTTAAAAGCAACAAGAAAATCCTTAGGGAAAAGATCACACAGTTTCTTCAGCAGATCCTTCCAGCAACGGGACAGAGAGGCCATGTGGGCACACGGGCTTTGGAGTCAGACTTGCTGGCTGTAATTTTCCACTTTAAGCCTCAACATCCTCATCTGTCAAACGGGAGCAGTGTTGGCTCGGGATGAAATGAGGTGTGTGCTCAGAGCCTGGGGTGACACACCTGCCTTGACGTGTTTGAATGCAATATGAGCTGCCCTTACTGTGTGGTTCTCACAGTCTCCAGTGACGTCAGAGCAACCCCAGTGACAACAGTTTCATTTTTCTGTGCACCCACCAGTACCCTGCCATGGGACAATAGTGCGTGAATAAATGCAGCCAGTTTACAGGGATGCCGGCTTATGCCTGTAATCCCAGCACTTTGGGAGGCCGAGGTGGGAGGATCATTTCAGCCCAGGAGTTCAAGACCTGCCAGAACAACAGAGTGAGACCCCTGTCTCTACAAAAAAAACAAACAAAAAAAAACACATTTAATTAGCTGCGTGTGGTAATGCTTGCCTGTGGTCCCAGCTACTCGGGAGGCTGAGGCGGGAGAATCACTTGAGCCCGGGAGACGGAGGCAACAGTGAGATGAGTTCATGCTACTGCATTCCATTCTGGGCAAGAGAGCAAAACCTCATCTCAAAAAAAAAATACTAAATTCGCAAAAATAAATAAATAAATGTAGCCGATCACCAAAAAGCTTCCACCTCACCTGTCCCAGCACCGCCCTGGGAGGCACACCTAATATAACAAGTGCCAGGGCCGGGCGCAGTGGTTCACACCTGTAATCCCAGCACTTTGGGAGGCCAAGGCGGGTGGGTCACCTGAGGTCATGAGTTCGAGACCAGCCTGGCCAACATGGTGAAACCCTGTCTCTACTAAAAATACAAAAATTAGTCAGGCATGGTGGCAAGCACCTGTAATCCCAGCTACCTGGGAGGCTGAGGCAGGAGAATTGCTTGAACCTGGGAGGTGGAGGTTGCAGTGAGCTGAGATCACGCCATTGCACTCCAGCCTGGGCAACAAGAGCAAAACTCCATCTCAAACAAACAAGTGCCAGGCGCTTACAAGATGCTCAATAAACCCTCTGTGCTTTTTTTGTTTGTTTTGTTTTGTTTTGTTTTGTTTGGTTTGGTTTTGAGACAGAGTCTCAATCTGTAGCCCAGGCTGGAGTGCAGTGGCACCATCTCGGCTCACTGCAAGCTCCGCCTCCCAGGTTCATGCCATTCTCCTGCCTCAGCCTCCTGAGTAGCTGGGACTACAGGCGCCTGCCACAACGCCCGGCTAATTTTTTGTATTTTTAGTAAAGATGGGGTTTCACCATGTTAGCCAGGATGGTCTCGATCTCCTGACCTCGTGATCCGCCTGCCTCAGTCTCCCAAAGTGCTGGGATTACAGGTGTGAGCCACCGCGCCCAGCCCCTTCCATGCTTTTAACATTTCCCTTTTGTTGGGGGAAAGTGAGAATCTCAGAGGTAGGATGGCAGGCTCAGGCAGGAAGATGAGGCCTCAGATAATGTCTTTTCATGTAAGACCTGTCATGTTGTTTCCTCTCATTAGGGATTGTTTTTGTTCCTACTGGCGCACTTTCCAAGCTGTGTTAAATTTTAAGACCTAGTTAAACTTGTGTTTCTTCAGGCTAAGTGGAAACTCGGTAGATTATTTTTTCCAAATTAAAATCATAATAAAACTGATTTGGAAAAAAATAAAAGAAAACAAGCTGGAGGAAACCCAAACGTATCTGTTTGTCAGTTTTACCATTACAAATGGAATTAAGCCAGACATTTAAGTGGTTTTTCACAGGCCTTCCTTCTGTGGGTCCCCTCTGTGTGTGTGTTCTCTGTGCAGAATGTTCTTGGATATAATTTATCCTCCTCTAATTTATTAGATTATGCCTATATACTGCTGTACTTATTTTAACAAAGAGGTTTTTAAACAAATAGAAGTAAATGTAGATTTAATTTATTTCATCAGGCGAAGAATTCTTGAGAAAATCAATTTTCATTTGCACAGGTATTCTGGTAGTCAGGCACCCCCGTTATTATAAGCCTGTTCCTCCTTTGCTGGCGTTTCCATGACAGATAGCTTCATTTCTCTGCCACGATTCTATTACTTACAGAAAAATATGTTTAAGGAGTATTAAAGGTCTTACTTAAACTGACAAAAGTCACCAAAGCTTGTGTTAAGGTTGACACGGTCTTTAACTTACTCCGGCGAATGGGAACCACTGGGAAATTCACATGCCCATGGCGGTGTGGCATGTCCATTTTTATTTGCAGCTCTTCCTGTTTTGTTAATTTATAGAAGACCTTTAATGCAATCTAAATGAAAGCATGGATCTCGGCCCAGCATGAGAAGGTCTGATGAGGGATTTTCTCTCTCTTTGCTCGGAAACTGGGCTCTTCAGAAGCAGGGGTAGCAGAGTGCCCACTACCAAAGTTCTAAAGTGGATAGAGTTTAGGTCTATGCCGAAATGCTCCAGGTCAGCCCATTATTTTCCAACCTCAGAGCTCATTGACAGACATCAATTAGATCATCCCTTCTATCCTCTGCTACAAACACTTCTAATGGCTTTCCATTTTCTTTTCTTTTTTTTTTTTTTTTTTGAGACAGGGTCTTGCTCTGTCACCCAGGCTGGAGTGCTGTGGTGCAATCATAGCTCACTGCAGCCCTGAACTCCTGGGCTCAAGTGAGCCTCTTTCTCCAGGCCGCTCCCCTGATCTTCTCCTTGCCACTTTTCAGGACTCAGCAGAAAGATCACTTCTTCCAGTGCTTCCTGGAGCTTTGTGTCTCCTGCTCACTGCTGTACGGCCAAGTCCTGGGATGGGGGAGCCACTCTGCAAGGCTTTGGAACGTCCAATCAATGCAGTAAATCCTGGAGAGGGGGAAGACAAAGGGGACCCCTTCCAAGTAGCTGAGACTACAGGTGAGCACCACCATGCCTGGCTAATTTTTAAGATTTTTTGTAGAGTCAGGGTCTTGCTGTGTTGCCCAGGCTGACCTTTCCATTTTCCTTTCTGAAGTCCTCCTTCAGCGTGTGCTGGAGTCGGCTTGCCCCAGCTTGTAAGAGCTGAACGTGAACGTGCACATCTCTTCTCAGCTCTGTGTTCAGGGTTGACATTGGCAGCTTGAAGTTGGCCATGACGGGAGTATTTACACCATGGAAATTGGCAAACATGACAAATCAGTGCTCCTTATTTTTTTAGAGCTGGTTGTAACTATTTCCCAGCACACCACTGCCTTAACTCCTACCGTTCTACCCATCACTCTCCACAGTCTAGTCACACTGACCTTCTTTTTTTTTTTTTTTTTTTTTTTTTTTGAGACGGAGTCTCGCTCTGTCACCCAGGCTGGAGTGCAGTGGTGCAGTCTCGGCTCATGGCAAGCTCCGCCTCCCAGGTTCATGCCATTCTCCTGCCTCAGCCTCTCCAAGTAGCTGGAACTACAGGCGCCTGCCACCACGCCCCACTAATTTTTTGTATTTTTAGTAGAGACGGGGTTTCACTGTGGTCTCGATCTCCTGACCTCGTGATCCGCCCGCCTCGGCCTCCCAAAGTGCTGGGATTACAAGCGTGAGCCACCGCGCCCGGCCAACCTTCTTTTTATTCCTTGAACACATCAAACTCTTAATTAAGACTTCTTTTTTTTTTTTTTTTTTGGAGACAGAGTCTCACTCTGTCGCCCAGGCTGGAGTGCAGTGGCAGTGGCACGATCTCGGCTCACTGCAACTTCCACCTCCCAAATTCAAGCAATTCTGCTGTCTCAGCCACCCGAGTAGCTGGGACTACAGGCTTATGCCACCATGCCTGGCTCATTTTTGTATTTTTTAGTAGAGATGGGGTTTCACCATATTGGTCAGGCTGGTCTCAAACTCCTGACCTTAGGCAATCCACCCGCCTCAGCCTTCCAAAGTGTTAGGTTTACAGGCATGAGCCACCATGCCTGGCCAATTAGGACTTTTGTGTCTTTGAGTCCTTTAGCATGGAGCACTCCTGTCCCCTGTAATAGATGCTGCCTACTCTCCATGACCTTCAGTGAACACAGGCTTCCAAAGTCCAACTGCCGGGACCACATTTATACCAGAGAACGTTCTCAGGCCACTATTTGCTACCAGAGTGACAGGGAATGGAGGCGCCTCCCACCCCCAACCATACCCATAATCCCTTAGCAAAGGCTCACAGGGACTGGTGGAGAAAAGCCCCAGAGAATGATGGGAGCTACAGTTCAAGATGAGATTTGGGTGGGGACACAGCCAAAACATATCAGTCCCTGTTGCTGGAACGCTGGCTGAGAATCCTGGGTTCAAATCCCAGAACCACCAGTGAGCTAGTTTCTTCCACAATAATCCTAGCCACTTCCTTGTCCAGATATTTTAAGATGAGAAAAAAAGAAGACTGATTCTCTCAGCAACCAAAATCCACCTGGGTATACAGCCTACCATCTCTTTAGGGGGACTCGGAGGGGTTTTCTAGCTCTTTCCAGCCTCAGATCCCATCCCAGGAGTACACAGTAAAACCGGACATGGAGTAGGAGGAGGAACCCTGATAATATTCAGGAAAACTCACTCCTGGTGAGCAGACTGTTTTTGATTCAGTAAACTAAAGAGTGATCTTGTCACATTCAGATGTGTAATTAATGCCTGCTACATCGCGAAAAGCACCTATACCAGGTAGACAGTAATTTACTTTTCCATAAAACTTTAACACTTTTGCTAGAAACACTATTTTTTTTTTCACAACACATTGAAAGACTATTATCCAGGCGGCCTTTCTTTTGCAGGGACGTAGGGAGGGAAAATCTTTTTTTTTTTTTTTTTTTTTTTGAGATGCAGTTTCGCTCTGTCGCCCAGGCTGGAGTGCAGTGGTGCAATCTCGGCTCACTGCAAGCTCCGCCTCCCGGGTTCCCGCCATTCTCCTGCCTCAGCCTCTCCAAGTAGCTGGGACTACAGGCGCCTGCCACCACCCCCAGCTAATTTTTTTTTTTTGTATTTTTAGTAGAGACGGGGTTTCACCGTGGTCTCAATCTCCTGACCTCGTGATCCGCCCGCCTCGGCCTCCCAAAGTGCTGGGATTACAGGTGTGAGCCACTGCGCCCGGCTGGGAGGGAAAATCTTTTAAGGGACTGGCATTCCATGTTGGTACTTGAGCGTCTTAGCAGTGGGACACATCGCCCTCTTACAGGGGTGACTGCCTGACTAAGGAGGTCGCTCTCAGCAACATCCACATTTTAGACTTTATTGTGTGAGCTGCCCCAAATTGAGGTGATCTCCTGTCTAGACCAGGCTGTACTTTGGTTATTTATTGGCAATGAGATACCAGGAGACTGAAAGTGGTTTTAGAAAAAACAAAAATCTCTTCCCTAATATATGGTGTATTATTATTATTATTATTATTATTATTATTATTATTATTATTTTGAGATGGAGTCTCACTCTGTTCCCCAGGCTGGAGTGCAATGTCACCATCTTGGCTCACTGCAATCTCAGCCTCCTGGGTTAAAGCGATTCTCCTGCTTCAGCCTCTTGATTACCTGGAATTACAGGCATGTGCCACCACCCCTGGCTAATTTTGTATTTTTAGTAGAGACAGGGTTTCTCCATGTTGGTCAGGCTGGTCTTGAACTCCTGACCTCAAGTGATCCACCTGCCTCAGCCTCCCAAAGTGCTGGAATTACAGGTGTGAGCCACTGTGCCTGGGCTCACATCCCCTCCTTTTAACAGGATAAACTAAACAGGCCTCAAGAATGTGACCTCCCCTGCTCCTCCATGAACAGCTCTCTGCCTGGGTCCCAGCAATGAAAGACACTTGTTGATTTGGGAAAAACCCAGAGGAAGGATTCTGTCTGGATTTTCTGGTACCACTGACCCATTTTCACCCAGGCACATTCATCTGGTTCAAGACTGAATCTTTCCCTTTTTCATGAAACAGATTTTCCCCCTCTTTTAAGCCTCTGTGGGCTCCAGGATGAGTTGAACTGCTATATCTTCTCATTACAGCGTTTCTCTCTTTGGGCATGGGCTGAGACACACAGATTTCATGACTTCCTCTTTGGAGAAGGCATGAAAGGACCTGCAGCCACGGCCCCATACGTTTCAAGAGAGGCAAGGCTTTCACCCTCCGTGTCTTTCACAGCCATCCGCCCACAGCCTCATAACTTCCTGACATTAAACAAAAATGAAACCGAGGTTTCCCTAATTGGGGATCATCATCAAGAATCTGTCATGGGGTCTCTTAGAAATTAATTCAACTCGATTGTTCTTCAGACCTCCACTAAGGAGCCGGTGTGTTACTCTCGACACCAACTTGTCCCATCTTCATCCTATATTAGCTCCCTAACAAGGTTGCACGATCTGCTCTTAGCCTGCAAATTAGAAAAATGGGCGATGATTCCAGCAGCTACGCCTGGGCACTATCACGCCGGATTACTGTGATGGTCTCCTTGCAAGGCTTCCGGATCTTTCTATGTGGGTTGAAATTTGTTCCAAATGTAACTTCCTGTTGGATCTCCCTCCCTGAATTCCCTCATCAATGCAACATTTTGTTAAAAAAGAACTTCACCGAATTACCCATTTCATGGAAATTGCAATAGGGTATTGACTTGTGTAGTTAACGAAGCTTTCAAAAAAGTACTCCTGTAGCCATCATCTAAATGCCCCTCTGGCCACCAAAATTGTGCATGTAATTCACTGTAGTGAGAATTCCTGAGTCTCCCTAAGGGAGATCCAGTAGGGTCGGTTCTGGGTGGGATCCAGTAGGATCAGTTCTGAGGGGATCCGTCAGCAAACACAACATATTGCCCGCCTCTTTCTGGTTTCCAGTCCCGGGTGGTAACTGATGTCTTAATGCACACAGAGCCGGACCATGGAGCTAAGTAGTTATGGGTTTCCAACTCATCCCAGCCACTTCCCAGGGGCGTGCCCAGGGGCAAGTTAGTAACTCTCTTGAACCTCAGTCTCCTCATCTGCGGAGTGCGGATCATCACAAACCTACCTTCTGTGGTTACTAGGGGATTAAAGGAGATAAGGAGCATAGCAGCGCCAGCCCTGTGCCTGCCTGGAGTGGGCACCAAGCAGACTTCGCGGGGGCTCTCCCGGGTCCACATACCTGCAGTGGTTGTGCCTTTGGCTCGATTTCTGAAGCCCTTGCATTTCTGAAGGGAGTGATGTAAATCAAGCCACGCTTATGATTAAGAACATCCAATGTTCAGCTCAGTTGTTTGTCCTATTTCGGCAACATCCTATTCTTTTGTTGATAGGATCTTTTGAGATAGGATTTTGCTCTGGGGCCCAGACTGGAGTGCAGTGGTACAATCATGGCTCACTGAAGCCTCAACCTCCTGGGCTCAAGTGATCCTCCTGCCTCAGCCTCCCGAGTAGCTGGGACTATAGGTGTGCACCACCATGCCTGGCTGATTTTTTAATTTTAATAGAGATGAGGTCTCACTATGTTACCCAGACTGATTTCAAACGCCTAGGCTCAAGTGATCCTCCCACCTCAGCCTCCCAAAGTGCTGCAATTACAGGCGTGAGCCACCACATCTGGCCAACCTCCTCCTCTTATCTGTGGGAAAGCTTGGGGCGTTACTGAAGAAATAATTGTGATGTCCAAATCCTGCACTATACCCCAGTGCAAGGTGGTAGGTGTTGAAGTAGAAAATGATAAGCTTAAATCATCAGCAAAAGCCAAAGAGAGAAGTAAAAAATGTATGAGCACTAAATGAACTGATTTTCATAAAATTAGCATTATACTGTATAATAATGTTTCCCAATATAAAGTCTTTTTCATATTAATATTTATAACATTGTAGAGATTAAATCATACCTTTGTGATTATTTTAATCTTTTTTTAACCTTATTCTGTTCCAAAGATAAAGCTTGGTTGTGTTTTATTTTTGTGGGTTTTTTTTTTTTTTTTTGGCCTTTATCTTTAGAATGTTCTAGTGACATTCTGAATTCTTCCAACAGGGAGATATTATTATTTTAATAATGGTTATGCACGACACATATAGGAATCTGTCATGGAGTTGGTGAGAATGAAAAGGCTACTTAGATACCCAGCTTGAAAAGCTTTCATGTTTTTATGTTTAATTTGCAACAATCTTCCTTCTTTGCACAGGAGGTGATACATTACTGAAATAGGAGATCAGGCCGGATGCGGTTGCTCACGCCTGTAATCCCAACGCTTTGGGCAGCCAACGTGGGAGGATCACTTGAGCTTCGGAGTTTGAGACCAGCCTGAGCCACATAGCAAGACCCCCCTTTTCTACAAAAAAAAAAAAAAATTAAAAATTAGCCGAGCATGGTGGCATGCATCTGTGGTCTCAGCTACTCAAGAGGCTAAGGCAGGAGGATTGCTTGAGCCCAGGAGGTAGAGGCTGCAGTTGAGCTATGATTGAACCACCGCACTCCAGCCTGGGCAACAGAGCAAGACCTTGCTCTAAAAAATTAAAAAAAAAAAAAAAATAGGAAGGAAGAAAATAGGAAATCAACCAATGCAACTCTCACCACCTCCTACATCCGGTTCTGGGGTTCTGGGTGGTGGGGCACCTGCCTCCTCCTATAGGGTCAGGACAAACAGGCATGGCTGCACAGCTGTGCTCCCCCTGGCTGGCTCCCGCAGGCTCCCAGTGCCTTTGGGAGGTCAGCCTCTCAAGCTGAGCGCCCAGAAACTACACAAACCTCAACAAACCGTGCAGGAAATGAGACCCACAGCCACGTCACCAGCCTCATTTTTGCTAGCTGATGGAGGTGGGGAAACCCTACCCTTCTTCCTTTAGCAGCAATAGCTTTTCTGTTTTTTCATACTTACCAATATTTTTAAGTTTGAGCTTCATTTCAAATTTTTGACCTGAGTAATGATGCCATGCACACAGTTTGCCCAATCTTTCCCCAGCTACCTCTTGGGTCCTATATTAGTATGCTGGGCCTGCCGTGACAAAGTACCACAAACTGGGCAACTTAAACAACAGAAATGTATGGCCTCACGGGGCTGGAGGCCAGAGGTCCAAGATCAAGGTGTCGGCAGGGTTGGTTCCTTCTGGGGGCAGAGAACCTGCCCCAGGCCTCTCTCCAGCTCCCGGTGGTCCTCCACAATCTGCAGTGATCCTTGACTTGTGGACACATCCCTCTGATCTCCACCTTCGTCCTCACGTGTGCTGTCCTGTGTGTCTGTCTCTGTGTCCAAATTTCCCCTTTCATGAAGACACCAGTCATCTTGGTTTAGGGCCCACCCTAAGGACCTCATCTTGACTTGATCATCTGCAAAGACCCTATTTCCAAATAAGATGGCATTTGCAGGCATTGGGGGTTAGGACATCATCTTTTGGGAGTTTAACATCGTTTGGGGGGACATGATTTAGCCCTGACAGGCGCCCTCCTTTCCTGGGTCTCTTCCGTCACCACCCCAGTGCCGGCCACGAGCTCGCTGCATCTGACTTAGAGAGCCCGTCCCCTCCTCCACTCTATACTGTCTCTGATCCCTTCTCCTGCCGGAGGGTGGAGGGGTGGGTGCCCCAGGAAGCTGACTCAGAGAGGGAGGAGATTGTGCAGGAGATCTGTCAAGGGGTTCTCTTAGGACTGGCATCCGGGGAAGGGAAAAGTACAGAATTAGGCAGGAAGGATATTGAGCTTTGAGGCAGCCTCCGTGAATGCTTCAGACAGCCCTGAAGGGAATCTGGAAATGGGGCGGGGAGACCCTCGAAGCTGAGTCTGGGCCTCTTTACCGCGTTGATCATGCCTCAGCTGCTGGCTGTCCTGGAATGGAGTATGCCTCAGAGCCCGCACGTTCCCCACAGCCACTATCCCTGAAGGACGGGGATCTGGGACTTTCTGCCAGCAGCCCTCCCACCATCCAGGCACTAGGCCTTCATTTCTGCAGGGCCATGTGGTGGGGGCAGTTCAGCCCCCTGCAAGCAGCCAGGGTGGTCTTTATTTTTATTTTTATTTTTTTAAGATAGGGTCTCTCTCTGTCACCCAGGCTGGAGTGCAGGGGCATGATTGTAGCTCACTGAAGCCTTGAACTCCTGGGTTCAAGCAATCCTCCCACCTCAGCCTCCTGAATAGCTGGGACTACAGGTGTGTACCTCCACGCCTGGCTAATTATTTTTTGTAGAGCTGGGGGGGGGTCTCACTTTTTTGCCCAGGCTGGTCTTGAACTTATGACCTCAAGTGATTCTCCTGACTCAGCTTCCCAAAGTGCTGGGATTACAGGCATGAGCCACCATGCCTGGCCCCAGCTGGTCTTTCTAAAAGACAAATTTGACCAAGTTACTCCCTTTACATCCTTCAGGGTTCCCATTGCTCTTAGGATAAAGACTAAAGTGTCTTCGCTTGACCCTCCGAGCCTGGCCCTTGCCCCCTCCACACCTCCTCTTGCCCTGTGCCCCTCCCTTTCCACTCTGACCTCCCACTTGCCATGAGCACCCTGCCACAGGGCCTTTGCAAATGCTCATTCCCCAGCCTGGATGGCTTTTTTTTTTTTTTTTTAAACCTAATTGACTCTTTCTCATCTTTTGGGCCACTTCCTCAGAGAAGCTCCCTTCCTTTTGACGGAGTCAACCCCTCCTACTGTAGACTGTGAGAACACTGTGTAACTCTTCTTTGTAGAAATTTGTGGCTGAGTGTGGTGGCTCACATCTGTAATCCCAGTACTTTGGGAGGCTGAGGTGGGAGGATCGCTTGAGTCCAAGAGCAGCCTGGACAACACAGGCAGACCCCTTCTCTACAAAAAACAATCTTTTAATGGCACACACCTGTGGTCCCAGCTATTCAAAAGGCTGAAATGGGAGCATCGCTTGGTCCAGGAGTTAGAAGCTGCACTGAGCTCTGATCAAGTCACTGCACTGCAGCCTGGGCAAGAGAGTGAGACCCTGTCTCAAAAGATAAATACATTTGTGAGGTTTTTGTTTGTTTGTTTTTTGTTTTTAAACAAATTCCTGCTCTGTTTCCCAGGCTGAAGTGCAATGGCACCATCATATCTCACTGCAGCCTCAACCTCTTGGGCTCAAGGGATCCTCCCACCCCAGACCCCTGAGAATCTGGGACTACAGGTCCACATCACTATGCCTGGATAATTTTTTTTTTTTTTTAAGAGACAGGGTTTTGCCATGTTGCCTAGGCTGGTCTCAAACTCCTGAGCTCAAGCGATCCACCCACCTCAGCCTCCCAAAGCACTGGGATCATAGGCATGAGCCACAGTGCCCGGCCTAAATTTATGATTTTTTACATTTTTTATGCAATTATTTGGTTATTGTCTAGCTTCACACTGAATTGTAAGTGCCATAAGAATAGGGCCACATCTGATTTTTCTCCCCAATTGTCCTTTCAGAGCCTTGCACAAGCTTGGCCCATAGTAGGTACCCTATGCATGAATGAATGAATGAATGAATGCACTCATCAGTTAGTAATTCCCACGATGGAGCATTTCACGGGAAATCTGCGTGCATTCACATTCACTGTTTAAAAAAATAAAAAAGGAAAGAACTTGATGTGTTCCTGTCCCCTGAAAGCTATAAGAGATTGGCTGTCCAGCAGGTTAACAAACAGCAGTGGGTCTTCAGAGACGCGAGGGAGCCATTTGTCCCAGCAAGGACGGAATTCGCAGGTTGTGGGGATTTAGCAAATGGCCCTCTAGTGGACCGAGAAAGAATGCGCTGCCCCAAGCTGGGCCTGACCCGGCCACCTCCCTCTGGAGGGGTCTCCTGGTGGAGAGGGGGAGCGGGTACCACTGCCATCTGCCTGGAATGCAACCCAGAGATCTTTTCCAGCGGTTTGCATTCCTGCCGGGCATGTCCCGGGCTAATATATTAAAAGCCAGAAGGTGGGAGGGCAGGGGTTACTTGCAGGACAAATGACCCTTAGAGTCCCTTTCGTGTAGACCAATTGGAGCTGGCCATGATCCCCGTCAAGCTGCCAACGAGGTACCCTCTGGTGCCTCCCCACTTTCAGCAGAATCATTCCCTTCCCACCACATCCCGTTATTCCTGCTTCCTGCTGGTCCCCAGACCCTTCGCTGACACTGTCGGCGCCCCTCACCTGTCCCTGTGCATGGGCGCTGAGCTCCAGCGTGCAGTATCTTCTGATATTTGCAGCCGCCCGGAGAGGTAGGCTCTGTCACTCCCATGTACAGATGGGGAAACGGAGGTCAAGTGACTTGCCCCAGCTTGAACTCTACTCAGTTAGTGGTCTTCTTGAAAGCCACCCACCAGGGAGCTGAAATTTAAAACAGTGGTACTCGTGGAGATAGAGAAGTAGAAGGATGGTTACCAAAGGCTGGGAAAGGGAGTGGGAGGGGGCGTGAGGGGGAGTGGGGAGGGCTAATGGGCACAAAAAATAATTAGAATGAATAAGACCTAGTATTTGCTGGCACAACAGGGTGACTGTAGTCAAAAATAATTTGTACATTTAAAAGTAACCAAAAGAGGCCGGGCACGGTGGCTCATGCCTGTAATCCCTGTACTTTGGGAGGCAGAGGTAGGTGGATCACCTGAGGTCAGGAGTTCAAGACCAGCCTGGCCAACATAGTGAAAACCCATCTCTACTAAAAATACAAAAGTTAGCCGGGCATGGTGACAGGTTCCCGTAATCCCAGCTACCCAGGAGGCTGAGGCAGGAGAATCGCTTGAACCTGGGAGGTAGAGGTCGCGGTGAGCCGAGATCATGCCACTGCACTCCAGCCTGAGCAACAGAGGGAGACTCTGTCTCCAAAAAAAAGAAAAAAAAAGTAATCAAAACAGTAAAATTGGTTGTAACACAAAGGAGAAGTGTTTAAGGGGATGGAGACCCCATTTACCCTAATGTGATTATTATGAATTGCATGCCTGGATCACAATATCTCATGTACCTCATAAATATATACAACAACTATGTACCCACAAAAATTAAAAATAAGATTAAAACAATATCTCCTATGAGTACTGGCTCCCCAACATGGGAACTGCGGCAGGCAGGAGTCTTGTAAAAATGAAAGGGTTTGAGGGTGAAGGTCTATTAAGAAGGCGGGACAGCAGGTATTAGTGCTTGGCATCTGCCCTTAGCAACCATCCCACTTTCTAAAGCCTCTAGCTGGGGCGAAGGCACGCTCGATGCTGGTCTTTCTGTAGAGTCAGGGCCTGAGGAGTCCCAGGGGAGAACACACCAGGTGTTTGGCTGTCTCTGCCAGAAAGCTCTGGTGGTTCCATCGCACCAATGGCAATCACTCTCCTTCTTTTTTTTTTTTTTTTTTTTTTGAGACAGAGTCTCACTCTGTCACCCAGGCTGAAGTGCAATGGCTCGATCTCAGCTCACTGCAACCTCTGCCTCCCAGGTTCAAGGGATTCTCCTGCTTCAGCCTCCTGAGTAGCTGGGATTACAGGCACCTGCCGCCACGCTCGGCTAATTTTGTATTTTTTTTTTTTTTTTTTTTTTTTTAGTAGAGACGGGGTTTCACCATGTTGGTCAGGCTGATCTTGAACTCCTGACTCATGATCCACCTGCCTCAGCCTCCCAAAGTGCTGGGATTACCCACGTAAGCCACCGCATCTGGCCTCACTCTCCTTCTTTTTTGCATTCTTAGTTCCTGCCACACCAAGACAAAGCTTTCACCAGCCCTTTGAAGGAAGCTTGCCCTATGCCAGGGTCTGGGGTCAGAATGACCAGCTTGCTCCTGTTCCTGGCTCCGGGCATGGCCATGGACATGAGACAAAGGCCTCCGGAGCCTCTGAGTGTTTTTGTTTTGTTTTATTTTTTGTGCCCAAGCCCTAAATGGCAGGTCAAGCTAAGAGCCGGCTGACAGGGAGAAGAAACACTCTCGTCCGCTGTGACTTCTGTTCCCAGCCCTGCACAGAAAGTAAATGTTATGCAGTAAATTCTTTCCTAACACATCATCAGTGCATGACCATAGCATTTTTCCCCCACCGATAGGATCATCCATCAGTGCCAGCAAGTGAAGATACAGGTTTCCTGAACTTCTGGCAAAACTCGGTGGCTGAAAGCACACACCTGTTCCAAGGAGGCTCTGCCAGGGTAGGACGATGACAGCTTCGGCCGAGAGAATTCCACGGGGAAAGGTGTGGGGCTGGGCAGCTCTTCCTCAAGGTGAAAAGAGAGAACCCACGTCTCCTGCAGCCAGCAGCCCTGTTCGGTGGCACCCTGATGGCACGGCAGTTGCTTCCACCGGGGTTGGAGTCTAGGCTTTCTCCCCCAGGTGAAAGGAGCCACCTTGATTTGCCGCTGCAATCTAAGAAGCCTAGACTTTTCTCGGGGAGAGAGGCAGGCAAGGCTAATGAGGAGGTGTGGACATGGGCTTCTAAGACACAAAAATGAAAAATGACACTCTTCAGCTCAGCAAAATATGAAAGCAAGACCACTCCTGAATCTCTCTGAATGCTTGCTTTGTAGCCTGCCGGCAAAGCTGTCATTTCAGACTAAACTCAGCCAGCGAGGAACTAATGCTGATGGTCTCATCATTTTCTTCCACTTCCCCTGACTTTTTTGTCTTGTTAATACATCGTAACTAATTCTTCCTTGTGTTAACAGTGGCCTTGTTTCACACCCCAGCGTTCTGCGAGCGTGACATTGAGTTCTGTGGGAGAAGGTTCCACTGTCACACTTAGATAAATGAATGAGTTGAGATCGTCCACATTTTCCCGGTCCCACATCTCATCTCAAAATATTAAGCCCCTGCTTTTCAAATATACGGTCAGCATCTCTGTGTGCGTTTTGTAAGGACAAAATAGTAAATATTATCTTCCTCTTCTCTGGCCATCAGCTAAGGACATGTGGGAAGACAGTGTCGTAATTCTTCTCTTTATGAAGGTGAAAGGCATTACCTGCGGGAGATTAGCTAAGTCTGACCTTGACTCTCACGTGCTTTTGGCTCCATCTTTCAGCTATTTCAAAGAAGAAGGACTTTGAAGTGTTGAGGTAGGAGCCTGTATCATCTCTTTGCTGGTTTGCAGGTAAGTAGGCAGTACCCCTAGGCTTGCGTCCGTGAATCTCTGAGATCCTCTTTACAATTTCTGAAACAAAAATGGGCTAAACCTACGTTAGTCAGAACTATGCTCTCCTGACAATGGGCTCTGAAAAAAACAAACAAAAACACCAAAACAGCTGACGCAGGTGGAAAATATCACTTCATTCATTGGGTTTCTGTTTGGATTTGTTTCTTTCTTGTTTTTTGTTTGTTTGTTTGTTTTTTATTCTGATCTATAAGATGCCAACAACTGATTTGACTGATTTCCTCTGTTATTCCCAGGATGCTTAGCATTCTGAACACACTGGGGTTTTCGTATATTAATTTCTATTTTTGCTTTCGTTGGGTTCATTTCAGAGCAATTTATCAGGTTTAAGCTGGAAGTTTTTTCATCCTAAGAACCGTGGATTTAAAATCAGGGACCGGAATTCCTGAATCAGGCTTCTACATGTTTTTCCCAATGAATCTTCTATTCTGAGTCCTGATTTTGTCACCTGGAGATGAGACAAGGGACAAGGGCCCTTCATACCTGCCTGCCTCCCGCCCACTAAGAGTCCTCTGTAGACTGTAAAGCTCGGGTCACCACTCCCATCTATCACTTGGTGACTTCAGGATCCCACCAGTGTCACCCCTGACATGTCATTAGAATGTTGTCGCCTAAAACTCCCAGTTCAGTCTTGGTCCTCTTCTCTAACTCCGGGATCGTCTTCCTCTGATGTCGGGAACATGAAAGGGTGTTGGATGGGACAGGGTAGCTGATGACACTGAAACGGGAGAACCTCCCTTATCCCCCTCTCCGGGCATTGCGACAGGGGTATGGCTTGATTCTTTGGTGTCCCACTGCTCAAACCCCTGGGGGAGCATGCAGACAGGCAGTTCGTGGGGAGCGTTTTGGGGCTCTGACCCCACAGCAGCATCTAGTGTTGAGGGCTTACAGGTCCCGAAGCCCCAGTGGGCGTGTGTTACAGTACACTCTTTCAGCTTTGCTGTCTGCAGGCAGCTTGTGGTCATCAGCTCAATGAGACCCTCTGCCTTATCGCAAGGACAGAGCGCTACTTTCTGTATCCCGGTTTCTTGCCCTAGAGTACCAGAAAAATCAGATCACACATGGGCTTGGAGAATGGGTGCAAAGTTTTGTTGTTGTTGTTGTTTTTGTTGTTGTTTTGAGATGGAGTCTCGCTCTGTTGCCCAGGCTGGAGTACAGTGGCATGATCTTTGCTCACTGCAACCTCTGCCTCATGGGTTCAAGCAATTTTCTGCCTCAGCCTCCCGAATAGCTGGGATTATAGGCGCCCACCACCACGCCTGGCTAATTTTTGTATTTTTAGTAGAGATGGAGATTTCACCATCTTGGCCAGGCTGATCTTGAACTCCTGACCTCATGATCCACCCACCTCAGCCTCCCAAAGTGCTGGGATTATAGGCGTGAGCCACCGTGCCCGGCCAGGTGCAAGGTTTTATTGAGTGGTGGAGGTGGCTCCTAGCAAGATGGTTGGGGAAAGAGAAGGGGAATAGAGTGGGAAGGTGGTCTTTTCCTGGAGTCAGGCCACCCAGCAGCCAGACTCTCCTCCAAGCACCCCCAGACAAACTCCCCTTGGCGTCAGCATAGTTCTGCCATTGCTGGCTGCCAGCACCTGCTGGTGTCTGTTGGTGTGCTCTTCTGCTCCTCTTAACATCCAGCCATTTGTGTCTGCGCCCGCTAGGGTCTGGGGTTTTTATGGGGATGGTTTCACAGGATGGGGAGTGTGGTGGGCCAAAAGACAACTTTTTGAGTGTGAAAACAGAAATACCTGTCCTCATTCAGCTCCATAGGCACAGGTCCAAGGGTGGAGCTTTTGCCAAGAACACTGCCCTTCTCTACCCAGCACTTCCCTGCCCCCTCCTTCCATATCACCACCTCCAGGGACTCTCTAGGGCCCACCATTGTCCCCTGTCTCTGCATTGTCCCACTTCAGGCCCCCCATCCGAGGACACCCATACCCATTCACCTCCATCTTCATCCAGACATGCATGCCTATTCCATCTGCTGTCACCACAGACCTTGGTGGCATCTTGTCCACATCAGAATTTCAATCAACCCCCTCCAGAACCAGCTCAGCATCTCACACACCCCCTACCAGGACTGGCATCTCTTCCTTGCTTCTGACTCCTTCTTTGTGTCCATGAGATGCCTGATTCTTCATTCTCACCAGAGCATCCTGGCCTGTCTGTGCTCAGCTTCCTGGTGATACCCAGACCCCCACTGGTTCCTACATTGCCCCCTCCGGGGGACCAACAGCTCCTGGTTAATGGTGCCATCACCACTCTCCTTGGGCCATCTCCCCGTCTCTGTGTCTTCTAGGGTGTCTTCTCATTCTATCCATTTGATGAATTGCACACTTCACACTCTGCTTATATTTGCATAGAAAGTTGGTAATTAGCCGCAGAGCATTTTGTTAAACTTCTACATGAAAGATGGTGGAGGAAAATTAATTGCATCATATTGTATTGTACTCCTGAGAGAGTGGCGTGCTCCCTGGCCCGGCTCCGATCTGCCCGCTATATTACCATCCTGAAAATTGCTATTCTTGCCTTTGATTACTGGGTCTTTTCAGCCTCAGAATTAGTTTTCAGGGTACAGAGCAGTTTCTACCAACTTGATCTTTTTTCAGGAGGGTCTTATTTACCAAAGTTAATTTTGCTCATATTGCAACGTGCTTGAAAATAAGTATGAATCTTGTTTATTTTTGGTTGCTGTGTTCCACCAGCAAGTAGCAATTGGAACTAAATTACCAGCGTTCAAGGAATGTGCTCACATATTTCAGAGCTGTTGAGAAACATTTGGCTGGACAAAGCCGAGTTCAAACAAAGTTATAAACCAAACCAGGGTTTGCTTTAGGACATCCCCCCAGAGGGTGAGTTCCTTGGTGCTGCACCTCGGCTGGGGGCGTGGGTAGGGAGTGTTGTATTAGTTTTAGCTTCCAGAGCCGATCACAGTTTCACCATCTGCCTCTCCCATATCCCTGGCAGGTAGGCTGAGGACAGCATCCACTTAATGGTACCTAGCCCATTAGAAATGCAAACCTTTTTATTTCCTTGTAAATAAATCTCTGCTTCTTTCCAACGCTTTCCTAAAGGAATGGGGCTGCCTAGGAGGGATGTTGTACTTTGCTCAATGCGGTTATTCTTAGTTTCTTCCCCAAAAGCAAATGGAGCGCTTCCCCCTTGTTGTCATGGCAATGGCAGGGTTGCAAGACAGAGGGTGCTAGTGCACAGACTTCTTGAGACTTAGACTCCCAATGGGGATGTCATAACTTCTGCTGCCTCCTGTTGGCCGAAGCAAATCACATGATCAGCTTAGATTCAAGAAGTGGGAAACAGACCGCACCTCATGGTGAGAGATGCTACCGAGTCAGAAAGCAAAGGGATTCAGAAGGAAGGGGGTACAGGGAGGTCAATGGACAGATGTCTATGGTGGGCTTCTCACCTGCTGGGAAACGATCCCAGTAAGCTTCCTGCCCTCACGCAGTTTGCAGTCAGCAAACAGGGAAGCCCACAGGGGCACGTGCAGTGGCCCCGTGTGAGAAGCACTACTTTGGAGAGGAGTTCAGGAGTCTGAGAAACCAGAGCATGGCCACTTGCTTTTGGCTGAAGACTCAGACAGGGGCTTTGGGAAGAAGTGGCATTTCAGCTGCAGCTTGAAATCTTTTTATTTTATTTTATTTTTTATTTTTTTAAGACAGAGTCTCACTTTGTTGCTCAGGCTGGAGTGCGGTGGTGCAATCATAGCTCACTTGAACTGCAGCCTTCAACTCCTAGGCTCAAGCAATCCTCTTGTTTAAGCCTCCCAGGTAGCTTTGACTACAGGTCAAATGTGCCACCATACCAGGCTCATTTTTAAAACAGTTTTGTAGAGATAGGATCTCACTATATTGTCCAGGCTGGTCTTGAACTCCTGGGCTTAAGCGATCCTCACACCTCTGCCTCCCAAAGTGCTGGGATTACGGGTGTGAGCCACTGTGACTGGCTGGAAATCTTGACTCTTGTAGCTGAGATAGAGCTTTTCTTATTGGTCTCAAACCGGGGCTTATCCCACCTCTGTTATTTAACATGTATAGATTTCCTGGGATACACCATAAACCTTAAAAACCCTGTCACTGGGAATGTGGGTCAATTCTGGGTTTTCCTTTGGACTTAATTTCAGGGAGCTGTATCTTCCTCTCTGATTGATGGCTGCTTGGCAGGGCCTCCTAACTCTGTTTCTTTTTTTTTTTTTTTTCCTGAAGACATGCCAGTTTTATTATTAATTTTTTTTTGCACACAAAACAATAAACATTTTCTAAAAATACATACAAACAAAAAGATGCATATCAAACATATTAGGAAGGTTGCACATGGTCCTAACTCTCTTTCTAAGCATTTCTGTCCCTCATAAGTACTTCCAATCTCCTCGATCCCAGCCAGGAGTGAATACCCTGCCAGTGATCCCTTAGATATACTGGGATTCTTCTGGAACTGGGTGATCCTATGGTGAATCCTTCTGTAAAGCCAAGAATCATTTTATTTATTTATTTATTTACTTATTTATTTACTATTTTGCGGACAGGGTCTTGCTCTGGCACCCAGGCTAGAGTGCAATCACAGCTCACTACAGCCTCGAACTTTTGGGCTCCAGCGAGAATTTGTAATGTTTTTAATGTGGATAACTGGCTTCCTGGTTAATGTGGATAATTTTTTAGTGTGGATAATTGGCTTCCAGATTACTCGAACTTTTTTTTTTTTTTTTGAGATGGAGTCTCACTCTGTCGCCAGTCTGGAGTGCAGTGGCATGATCTTGGCTCACTGCAACCTCCGCCTCCTGGGTTCAAGTGATTCTCCTGCCTCAGCCTCCCGAACAGCTGGGACTACAGGTGTGCGCCACCACGCCCAGCTTATTTTTGTATTTCTAGTAGAGATGGGGTTTCACTGTATTGCTCAGGCTGGTCTCAAACTCCTGACCTCAAGTGATCCGCCCACTTCGGCCTCCCAAAGTGTTGGGATTACAGGTGTGAGCCACCGCACCCAGCCTGATCTTCTCTTCTTATAAGGACACCAGTCCTATTTGGTTAGGACCCAACCTAATGACCTCACTTCACCTTTATTACCTCTGTAAAGACCCTGTATCGAAATGTAGTCACATTCTGAGGTCCTGGGGGTTAAGGTGTCAACAGACGAACTGGGAAAGGGTGAGACACAATTCAACCCATACCAGGGTGTTTTGTTTCAAAACATCAGTGTTGGCATGAGTAAGAAATACTCTTAGTCAGTGCCAGGCACCACATCTGCACTGGGATTCTAAGCAAGGACAAACCAGGTTTGTCTTCCTGGTTGTCAAGGAGCTCATGGGCTGGAGTGCTTCTTCATCTGGAACCCACACCGGGACCAGCCACACACATGTGCACCACACACGTGCATCCCAGCCTAGAACCTTCACTCCCTACCCCTCAAACTCAGAGTCTGCCTTTGCCAAGCAAATTGCTGTTAATTTTTTTAATGTGGATAATTTTTTAGTGTGGATAACTGGCTTCCAGATTACTCAAACTTTTTTTTTTTTTTTTTTTTGAGATGCAGTCTCACTCTGTCGCCAGGCTGGAGTGCAGTGGCACAATCTTGGCTCACTGCAACCTCCACTTCCCTGATTCAAGTGATTCTCCTGCCTCAGCCTCCCGAGCAGCTGGGACTACAGGTGCGCGCCACCACACCCAGCTAATTTTGTATTTTTAGTAGAGACGGGGTTTCACCATGTTAGCCAGGATGGTCTCGATCTCTTGACCTCGTGACCTGCCCACCTCGGCCTCCCAAAGTGCTGGGATTACAGGCGTGAGCCACCATGCCCAGCCCAGATTACTCAAACATTTTAAGTTCAGATTTTTACATTCAAAAGGAAATGCTCAGTAATCCTCTAGACTGATGGCAAACTTAACCCTGTTTCTCTAGCCCCCTTTCTAAATTCAGGCCTTCTAAACCCTTTGCTTTCTGACTCTGTAGCATCTCCCATCAAGAGATGGGGTCTGTTTCCATCCTCTTGAATCTAAGCTGATCATGTGATTTGCTTCAGCCTATAGGAGGCATCAGAAGTTATGACATCCCCATTGGGAGTCTAAGTCTCAAGAAGTCTGTGCACTAATGCCCTCTGTCTTGCAACCCTGCTGTTGCCATGACAACAAGCCCAGGCTCTCTGCTGGGGCATGGGAGGCCATGTGGAGCATGGCCCATCAAGGACCTGCCAACGGCCACCCAAGCTCTGGCATAGGTGAGGTCAGCCCAGTTCAGCAGGGCCACCCAGCCCACCCATAGACCCCTGAGCAATGATAAATGATTGGGGTATATATTCGTTTGCTAGAGCCACCAAAACAACGTACCACAGACCGGGCAGCTTAAATGATAGAAATTCATTTTCTCACAATTCTGGAGGCTGGAAGTCCAAGATCAAGGTGTCTGCAGGGTTGCTTTCTCCTGAGCCCTCTCTCCTTGGCTTGTAGAAGCCATCTTCTCCCCGTGTCCTCACACGATTGTCCCACTGTGTGGGTCTGTGTCCTGATCTCCTTTTTTTTTTTTTTTTTTTTAATTTTTTGTGTCATGTACTATTGCGCAGACTGGAGTGTAGTGGCATGATCATGGCTCACTGCAGCCTCAACCTCTTGAGCTCAAGCGATCCTCCAGCCTCGGCCTCCTGAGTAGCTGGGACTACAGGCACATGGCAGCATGCCTGGCTAATTTATTTTATTTTTTATTAGAGAAGTCTCGCTATTGTACCTAGGCTGGTCTCAAACTCCTGGCCTCAAGCAATCCTCTCTCCTCAGCCTCCCAAAGTGCTGGAATTACAGGCATGAGCCACTGTACCTGGCCTGATCTTCCCTTCTCTTCAACTTCTTCTAGTTTTTTTGTTTGTTTGTTTGAGACGGAGTCTCACTGTTACCCAGGCTAGAGTGCAGTGGTGCGATCTCGGCTCACTGCAACCTCTGCCTCCTGGATTCGAGTGCTTCTCCTGCCTCAGCCTTCCAAGTGGCTGGGAGGGCTCACGCCACCACACCTGGCTAATTTTTTTATTTTTAGTAGAGATGAGTTTTCACCATATTGCCCAGGCTGGTCTCGAACTCCTGACCTCAAGTGATCTGCCCACTTCGGCCTCCCAAAGTGTTGGGATTACAGGTGTGAGCCACCACGCCCAGCCTGATCTTTTCTTCTTATAAGGGCACCAGTCCTATTGGGTTAGAACCCAACCTAATGATCTCACTTCACCTTAATTACCTCGGAAAAGACCCTATATCCAAATGTAGTCATATTCTGAGGTCCTGGGGATTAAGATGTCAACATACGTACTGGGAAGGGGGTGAGACACAACTCAACCCATATCAGGGTGTTTTGTTTCAAAACATCACTGTTGGCATGAGTAAGAAATACTCTTAGTCAGTGCCAGGCACCACGTCTGCACTGGGATTCTAAGCAAGGACAAACCAGGTTTGTCCTCCTGGTTGTCAAGGAGTTCATGGGCTGTGAGTACTTCTTCATCTGGAACCCATACCGGGACCAGCCACACACATGCGCACCACACACACGCATCCCAGCCGAGAACCTTCACTCCCTACCCCTCAAACTCAGAATCTGCCTTTTCCAAACAGACTCCAAAGAAACACAGGAAGAAAGAGAGAAAACGTCCCACTCCCCTTGTAGCTGAACTCTCCATCCCACAATCAGCAATTATATTTCCCTGCCCCAGGCCACAGCTTGTTCTGTTTTAATTAACTTGCCTTTTATTGAATTTCCATATTCATCACCAAACACCAACGCATCTCTACATGTGGCTATGATGTCAGTGATCACACTGCGTGTCGCTCTGGGTCACGCATGACCTCTGATCATGGGAAGGAACAGTAAGGCCCACAGTGGGAGTTATTTGTGCTTTGATCTTGCTTCAGTAGGATTGGGGTGAGGTGGCAGGAAGAAGGCATGAGGAGATAAGGGGGGTCTGGACATGCTGGCAGCCTCGAATCCACCCTCACTAGCAGCACGGGGAGCACAGACAGCCTTCGGGGCTTGGTTATGCTGCATAAAGAGTGAGACCCGCATGGCACTGGTGGCTGCATGTAATGTGCACTTTATTCCTTTATTTGTAAGAGCAAGAAGCTGAAATGGTAACGGGAAGACACAAAACGCACAAATCAGGTTGAAACAGAGGGTTGCCTTCTCACCAAGGCCTTATAGGGATAAGGCCGGACTGACAATAACAAAGTAAGGCCAGTGCTCTCAGCATAGACGTGTACATACTCTACTCCTCGCTTGGAAAAACCTTGGAGTCCCATCCAAATGGAAGGATGTCAGCTTCGGGAGTTCAGGGAGTTTTGTCAGCTTGGTTCACTGCCCTGTGTCTCATGTCTAGAGATCATGCTTGGCACAGAACACGTTGCTTGATGTTTTTTTCCTTAATGAATGTTTTTCCTCTCTTCACGTGAGGGTCTGTCCTTTGTTGTGTTCTGCAGACACGGATCTGAGATGAGGATTGGGGCACCCCAGGAGAAACTGGGGAGGGAGTGAGGGAGAGTGGGGATCTGGCAGGGAAGGGGTGGAGCCAGCAAGGCTGTGAGGTCTGGGAAGGCTCTGTGGAGTGTGGCTTCAGCCTGGGCCCATGGAGAGGGAGCACTGAAGGGAGAACTAGGGCTCCGAGTTGCCCTCCCGCCCCCAACATCTTCACTCATTGGCCAAGTGTCCCTCTGGGGAACATCAACCCTCAAGTATGCCAGCCACCTGTGCCTTCCAGGCCATCATCTCCAGGAGTCCGAGGGAGAGGTGAGGTGCAGGCCCATTGGGGGCCAAAGCATGCTAAAGCGGGGACAGGTACGCCCGGAAATGCAGAAGGGATCCACGGGACCCCGGGGAGAAGTTTAATTTGGGAACCTGCAAGCCAAATGGGGGTCAGTGAGTTGGTTCATTACCCCACAGCGTGGTTAATTTTGTGTGTCGACTGGGCCAGGCCATGTTACCCAGATATATGGTAAACAGCAGCCTAGCTGTGGCTGTAAAGATAATTTTTAGATGAGATGAATATTTAAGTCAGTAGACTTTGAGTCAAGCAGATTACCACCCACTCCATAATGTGGATGGGGGCTCATCCTACCAACTGAAGGTTTTAAGAGAAAAAAGAGGTCGAGCATGGTGGCTCATGCCTGTAATCCCAGCATATTGGGAGGCCAAGGCAGGCAGATCACTTGAGGCCGGGAGTTTGAGTCCAGCCTGGCCAACATGGTGAAACCCCATCTCTACTAAAAATTAGCCGGGCTTAGTGGCGCACGCCTGTGGTCCCAGCTACTGGGGAGGCTGAGGCACAAGAATTGCTTGAACCTGAGAGGTGGAGGTTGCAGTGAGCCAAGATCGTGCCACTGAATTCCAGCCTGGGCGACAGAGCGAGACTCTGTCAAAAAAAAAAAGAGAAAGAGAGAGAAAAACAAAAGACTGACATTCCCCAAGGAAAAGGGAATTCTGCCTGCCGACTCTCTTCAAACTGTCCAGGCTATTGATGCAACATTACCTCTTCCCTGGGCCTCAAGCTTGCTGGTCTGCCCTGCAGACTTTGGGCTTACCGATCTCCACAATTGCATAAGCCAATTTCCTAAAATAAATCTCACTCTCTTTCACTCTGTGTATGTATCTGTCATCTCTCTCACATAATACATCATACACATGCATATACCTACATATACACACACACACATATGTATATCATGTTGGTCCTATGTCTTTGGAGAATTCAGTCTTATCCACCCACTAAAAGATCTTGGCCATGAATGCTCAATGTGCTCAGATTGGAACATGGAGAATATGCACATGGCAAACCTGGATGGGAACCTAGAGATCATCATCACATCTGGGGCTGCAGAGTCACCTGCCTGCATGGGCCAGGCAGGTAGTTCAGATGTATGAAGTGGGCAGGTGTAGGAGATAAGATGAGGACTATGACAAGCCAAAGAAGCAGTCAAAGCCGTTCTTGTCATCTGTTGCTGTGTGAGAAACCACCCCAAAACTTCATGGCTTAAACAATAATCATCGTATTATTTCTTATGATTCTGTGTGTTGCCTGGGCTTAGCTGGGTGGTTCTTCTGCTCTCTCTCTCTATGAATACATATCAGCTAGGGCTGTATCATTGGGAGGCTCAGCTGGGCTGTAACGTCCAAGATTGCTCGCTGACATGGCTGGCAGTTGGCATGGACTGCTCTGTGGGGGCTTCTCCATGTGGTTCCCCAAGCAGCGAGGGCTTGCTCACAGCATGGTTTCTGGGTTCAGAGAGGGAGCATCCCATGAGATAAAGGCAGAAGCTGCACATACCTTAAGGTCCAGCTTTGGAATTATGTAGTGTCACTCCTGCTGCATTCTGTTGGTCAAAAGGCCAGCCTGGATTCAGTGTTGGAGGTGGCCACCCCATTGTATGGATACCGGAAGGGATAGCTCATTGGGCTGGGAGGCTCATCTTTGGAAACTGACCATCAAAAAAAGGAATTCAGATTTAGAATGTGTTAAAAAAAATACTGTTAAGGCCAAATTAAATATCTCCTGGCCAAATGTGGTCTGTAGACTAAGAGTTTGCAATCCCCATTTCTAGTCCAACACCTTAATTTTCCCAGATGAAGACCCCAAGATCCGGTGCGAGATCGAGGATGGGAGGAACTTTTTTTTAATTGAGGTGAAATTCAGATAATATAAAAGGAAGCATTTTAATTGCACAATTCACTTTAAAATTTAAAGTTTACAACTCAGTGGCATTTAGTACATTCACAATGTTGTGCAACAGACACCACTGTCTAGTTCCAAAACATTTCATCACCACAAAATAAAGCCCCATGTTCATTAAGCCATCATTCTGCACTCCCTCTCTGCAGCCCCTGGCACACACTAAACTGTTTTCTATCTCTATGGATTTACCTATTCTGAGTATTTCATACAAATGGAATTATACAATATGTGATCTTTTGGGTCTGGCTTCTTTCACTCTGCATAATGTCCTTGAGTTTCATCCACATTGTAGTGTGTGTCAGTGCATCTCTCCTTTTGATGGCTGAGTAATATTCCATTGTATGGATACTACACAATTATTTATCCACTCATTCATTGGTGGACATTGGGGTTGCTCCCACCTTTTGGTTGTTGCAAATAGTGCTGCTGTGAACATTCATGGACAAGGATTTGTTTGGGTGCAGGTATTTATTTTTGAGACCATGCAGGCAGCTAGAGGCAGATCCTAAGTGAAAATGTAGGTTCTCTGGCTCCCAGGCTGTTGCATATTCTAAACTGTGTTAGAATTAGACACAGCCAAGAGGTGCAAGGGGTGGAGGTGGGGAGATGCCAGGTCCTGGCTATTTCCGAGGTGATTTTCACAATGAATCAGAACCAGAAAATTGCCTCTGTGTCGGATTCCTCGCAGATATTCAAAGTCTAATATCATACAAATAAAGCCACCTGACAATGAAGATTCAAAGACGAGAGGAGGGTTTGATCTTATTCTTTCCTTTTCAAGATAAACACACACACACACACACACACACACAACACACACACACACACACCACCCGACCATAAGCTGGGCCCTGAAACAGCACCAAACGTTTTGAAATCTTAGGGACGGTTCTCAAAAAATTCCTCCCCGTAAAGCTCTTCCAGAATGCTCTATTGAGCCATGGGGCTTCTTTTGTCTTTCCAAACCCAGGACAGCTCCTACAGCAAATGACAGCTGCTGAGAAAATATGAAGACAGTAGCCAGAAGAGAAAGAACCCAACATTTCCAGCTTTAAAACCCGGACATTGCATGGGTCCCCAGAATGGCCTTTGTTGCTGTATTTTGAAAGAACCCTGATCACCCCCAGGGGCCCCTGCAGGTTGCAGGCTTTGAATTCCAGCTCTGGAGCTTGCTCTATGTTGGTTGTTATGCAAAATTAATTATCTTGGTCATTTGAATGTTTTCCCCCAAACATAATATAATCTCATTACGGACTACTCCATACCAGAGTGAATCTCGAGCCAAATTCCATTTGGGAAATTGAAGGTAATTTAGAGTTATATGATTTGCAAAAAAAAAAGAAAGAAGAAGAAGCCCCTTTCTCTGCTAAATGCTAATTTGGTCTGTCTGCATAATGTAAAAGTGACATTCGTTTGGTTGGGGAATTGCCATAAGTGTGTAGGCGACTTGGGGCAACAGAGGGGTAGTTCAGAATTTTTCAGTGAGTTCATCTGGAAAGAGTCAGTGCATAATTCTGGGAGGCAGGCAGCAGAAGACAGAGAGCCAACAGGCTTTCCAGAGACCAGGACTTGTCTGCTGGTGGGAGGATGCTCCAGCAGGCAAGTCCATGGGAGATATGGCCTTTATGGCTAAGAGGCTGCTGTGAACAACAGAGAGGTGCTGCGGCATTTGGACGAAGAAGGAGGAGAAGGAGAGAGGCTGGATCACCTGGGCTGGCCCAATTTTAGCTCACACAGCGTGCATGAGTCAGCTCAGGCTGCCCTAACAAGCACCATGAACAGGGCGGTTTCAACAACAGACATTTATTTTCTCACAGTTCTGGAGGCTGGAAATCCAAGATCAAGGTATCGATTGGTAGGGTTGGTTTCTCCTGAGGCCTCCTTCCATGGCTTGCAGACAGCCGCCTTCTCCCCACATCCTCTTATGGGCATCCCTCTGTGTGTGTCTGTGTCTTAACCCATTTGTGCCTGAGGTTGCAATTTTTTGAATTTTTGCAATCAGACCCCTGCGATGACCTTGAGCAGTAGGATATAAATAATTCTCACATGCTTAGCGTTCCAGTAATGGAACACTGGGCATAAATGGGTATTAATCTCCTCTTCTCATAAGGACACCAGGCAGATTGGATTAAAGCCCACCCCAATGACCTCATTTTACCTTAATCCCCTCTTTAAAGACCTTGTCTCCAAATGCAGTCACATTCTGTGGTACTGAGAGTTAGGGCTTCAGCAGAGGAATTTGCAGGGGACAGCATTCAATCCATCACAGACAATGAAGCCAAAGTGCCATCCATCCAACTCCCACCAAATCACACCCAGATGCCCACAGCAGCCTCATCGGTTCCTGCCCTCACCCTTCCTGGAGCACCCAGGAGGTAGTGACCAGGGTGAGTGATTTTTTTTTTTTTTTGAGATGGAGTCTTACTCTGTCACCAGGCTGGAGTACAGTGGCGTGATCTCAGCTCACTGCAACCTCTGCCTCCCGGGTTCAAGCGATTCTCCTGCCTCAGCCTCCCGAGTAGCTGCGATTACAGGCATGAGCCACCACACCCTGCTAATTTTTGTATTTTTAGTAGAGATGGGGATTCACCATGTTGGCCAGGATGGTCTCAATCTCTTGACCTTGTGATCTGCCCACCTTGGCCTTCCAAAGTGCTGGGATGACAGGCATGAGCCACCGTGCCCAGTCGAGTGATGTTCTTAAAGCATCCATCAGCTCTTGTCTTTCTCTCCCAGACCTCCTGTGACTTTCCACTGAGTTTTGAATGATGCAAACCCCTTAACAGAGCTTCAGAGCTGGCCCCTGCCTGGATCTCCAGCTCTGACCTCTAGTCATCGTGATGCTCAAGACAACTGGACTGTTTGTTTTCCCCGCCCCTCCCAGCCCTCCCAGGTCTTTCCCCTTCTGCCTCAGGGCATTTCATGCAGGTCTTCTGCTAGGAGATACTCTCTGGCTCCCTCTGCTCCTGGTCTGGCTAACTCACTCCTTGGAGTCTCTACTTGAATGTCACTTCCTCAGGACAGCCTTCCCTGGTTCTCTCTCCTCTGATTTACAGGAGCCCCCACTGCTGGGCACATGGCACGCATTCAATAGGTAGTTGTTCAACAGAAGGGAAAAGGAATGAATGAATGAATCAATGAATGAACAATCAAGTGAATAAACAAGTAAATATCTCCAAGCACAGTGCATTGCCTTTCAGCCCCTCCAGTGAAAGTTGAAAGCCTTAACCAGGGTGTCTTGACCTTGACGTTGGTGAAGAGGTTACAGAGCTCCAGGAAACTAGAGGTGTTCTCCTTCTTCTCCACCCTGATGAAGGACCTACCAGGAGGCTGGGCACAGTGGCTCACACCTATAATCCCAGCACTTTGGGGGGCTGAGATGGGAAGATCACTTGAGCCCAGAAGTTCAAGACCAGCCAGGGTAATGTAGTGAGACCCCATCTCTACAAAAATAAAAAATCAGCCACGCATGGTGGTGTGCACCTGTAGTCCCTGCTACTCAGGAGGCTGAGGCAGGAGGATTGCTTGAGCCCAGGAGGTAGAGGCTGCAGGGAGCTATGATTGCACCACCATACTCCCGCCTGGAAAACAGGAAGTCCCTGTCTCTTAAAGAGAAAACAGAAAACAAACAAACAAAAAGGTACCTACCAGGAAGAGCTCACCTGTGTCACCTGTTCCCAAAATTTCACCACCTACCCTCCCAACCCACTGCAAGTGACCATCCACAGCTATGAAGGTTGGGACTTTCTGGCCTGTGACTCTCCCACCCCAACTTCTCTCTTGCTAGATCTATCAAATCATGAATCACAGAGTGAGGCTGAGGCTGAGAGTTGTTTCAAGCAGCAGTGAGAGTCCCTAGTAGGCTTCCCCCTCATTTCTTTTTCTTGGATTGTTATCACTCAAAAGCCTGTTCACGCCAATCACCCCCTCCAACTTGGCATTATAGTTGTGAGCTAATCAACAACCCTCATAGAATTTGACAACCTTGTTCAGACTCATGTAAGTACAATTGCTAGTGGAATGTGAGTGCAACAAATTAATAAATGATTCCTTGAAAGGTTGGCTCTCATTCCCTATGAAATGATACAGTCAGAGGTGAGGTCCCTCCAGATGCACATGCTAAGGGCAAAGAGTTGAGAGTAAGGAGTTTATTGGTAAATTGATCCCCAGGAAGCATTGATAGGTGAATGGGAAGTAAGGAGAGAAAGGGAAGTGTGGTGGGTCGGATGCTCACATCTTAATTCCTGAAACATATGAATGTTACCATATGATAGAGTTTGGATATTTGTCCCTGCCCAAATCTCAGGTTGAAATGTAATCCCCAGTATTGGAGATGAGGCCTGGTGGGAGGTGACTGGATCACAGGGGTGGCTGTCTCATGAATGGTTTTGCACCATCCCCTTGGTGCTGTTTTTGCCATAGTGATATGGTTTGGCTGTGTCCCCACCCAAATCTCATCTTCAATTGTAGCTCCCATAATTCCCATGTATCATGGGAGGGGCCCGGTGGAGGTAATTGAATCATGGGGGTGGGTCTTTCCCATGCTGTTCTTGTGATAATGAATAAGTCTCATGATCCACATTGTAGCGTGTGTCAGTGCATCTCTCCTTTTCATGGCTGAGTAATATTCCATTGTATGGATACTGCATAATTATTTTACAGCACACAGTTTTTTTGACCTGATGGTTTTATAAAGGGGAGTTCCCTTGCACACACTCTCTTGCCTGCCACAATATAAGACGTGTTTTTCTTCCCCTTCACCCTCCGCCATGATTGTGAGGCCTCCCCAGCCATGTAGAACTGTAAGTCCATTAAACTTCTTTTTCTTTATAAATTACCTAGTCTTGGGTATGTCTTTATTAGCAGCATGAGAACAGACTAATACACATAGTGAGTGGGTTCTCGTGAGATCTTGTCATTTAAAAGTGGATGGCACCTCCCCCAACTCTCTTTTGCTTTCACCATGTGAGATGCCTGCTCCCGCTTCACCTTCCACCATGATTGGAAGCTTCCTGAGGCCTCCCCAAAAGCAGAGGTTGCTGTGCGTCCTGTACAGTCTGCAGAACCATGAGCCAATTAAACCTCTTTTCTTATAAATTACTCAGTGTCAGGTATTTCTTTATAGCAATGCAAGAATGACATAATACACCTTAGGTGGAAAAAAAAGGGGGACTTTTCAGATGTGGTTAAATTGAAGTCCTTGGGGTAGGGAGATTATCCTGGATTATCTGAATGAGTCCTTAATATGATCACATGTATCCTTACAAAAGGGAAATAGAGATTTGACTACAGAAATCTTCACCCTTCTCCACCTTGATGAAGGACCTACCAGGGTGCCAGGTGTGGTTGGCTTACACCTGTAACCCCAGCACTTTGGGAGGCTGAGACAGGAAGATCACTTGAGCTAGTAAAAGTAGCTCAAGGTAGGCCAGGCACAATCTAGGCTTCATAAATATTTGTTGTGTAACAGAAGAGAAGGCAAGGTGAAGAAGGAGGCAGAGACTGGAGTGATGCAGCCGCAAACCATGAAACTCCAAGGATTAGCCAACAGCCACCAGAAACTGGAAAAGGCCAGGAATGGCTTCTCCCCTAGAGACTACTGAGGGAGCATGGCTCTGTAGACACTTATTTCAGCTCAGTGATATTGATTTTTGGACTTCTGGCCTCCAGAACGAGGAGGGAATAATATCTACTGTTTCAAGCCACCAAGTTTGTGGTCATACATTATGGCAGCCACAGGAAGCTAACACAGGAAGAAAACTAGTAATATGTGTGTTACCAAGCAGCTCACTGCTGTGGGAGAGTGAAGCTCAGTCCTGCTGGGGACTCTGGAAAACAGTGTGAAACGTGGCTCAGACTCATCCCAGCTGCGAGCAAGGGAGCTGGGAAATGTATGCACTGACTCCCATCAGTCATTGGTTGAAGGATGTTCCTGTGGGAGGAGCGGGTGTTCAACTTTCTGTCTCGTGTGTGAGCCAAGCAGGTGCCAGCAGCCAGAGAGAGCTCTCAGGAAGAGTTGCAGCCGCTGCAGTTACACCTCTGCATGAGTCCATGTGCATAAAAATGAGAAGTGCTGAGGGCACGTAGGCAGGGCACCAATGATGTCTGCTACACACACAAAAATAAATGGAAAAGCTCAAAATGGATACCCGAACTGGGGCAAAAAGGTTGAGCCTACTACATTAAAACCTTTTTCAATGAATAAATCAGGAAGATGATAGACGAAGCTGAAAACTAACCCATAGCTCCAATATTACCTATTCAATCAGCCTAGAAAGGAAAGAAGAATTAGCACTGGTTGAATGTCTGCATCAGTCAAATGCTTGCATCCATCTTTTCATTTACTAGACCATAATTCTATTTGGAGTAGTGCATTAGTTTCCTAGGGCTGCTGTAAAAAAAAATAAAATAAATGACCACAAGCTGTGTGGCTCAAAACAACAGAAATGTATTCTTGCAGAGTTCTGGAGGCCAGAAGTGTCAGATCTAGGTGTTGGGAGGGTTGGTTTCTTCTGGTTCTGGAGGAGAATCTGTTCCATGACTCTCTTCTAGCTCCTGATGGTCATTGCCAGTCCTTGGTGTTCACAGACTTGTAGATGCATCACTGCAATCTCTGCCTCCACCTTCACATGGTCTCTCTCTCTCTCTGTGTCTCTCTGTATCCTCTCCCCTTCTTATATAGAAACTCATCGTTAGATTTACACCAACCCTAAATCCAGAATGATTTCACCTTGAGATCCTTAACTAATTTTATCTGCAAAGACCCTATTTCCAAATACACTCACATTCTGAGTTTCCAGTAGACATGAATTTTTGGAGGATACTGTTTAACCCACTATTAACTCATTTTTACAAATGAGGAAGCTGAGGTTGCCCATGGTCACAGAGCTGGTGGGTGACGGAAGTATGACTCTGGCCTAATTTTGTATGACATCAAAGCGTTGGAGCTGCTATATGTGGATTGTAGAGATATTTAAAGCCTCTGAGAGAAGGCTTCTAATAAAAGTAGCTCAAGATAGGCCAGGCACAATCTAGGCTTAATAAACATTTGCTGCATAACTGAAATGAATATTCCCAGAGGACCCCACATTCCAGGCTCTAGACACAATGCATTTCTTTTTTATTTCTATGTAATGGGACACTCTGCCCTGGTTAATTGGGAGGAAGGCATGATCCAGCCAAGGTCAATTGTCCACAGTTCGTGCTTCTGTCTACTGCTGTTGTGTTTGGCATTAGAAAAACCCTCAGCCACAATAAATTTTATATTTTATTGCCTTTTTACCTGTTTCTCAAACAGTTTCAAGTACACTGGAGCATCTTTTATCCTTAATGGCCTGTTTTCCCAAAATTTATTTTTGGAAACCAATGAGTAAACGAAAGACACCAAACCCAGCTTGATACCAATAATCCTGAACCAAACAAATTAGATCTCCTTTTTAGTTTCTTTGCTGCTTCCAATGCTTTAAAGGGTCTTATGAGTCATTAATTTGTTGGCTCTTGTAGAAGTATTTATGCAGGGCCATTAAGTAGCACAAACTGTGGAGGAAAATTGAGATGCTTTATGAATGTGGCCTCTGACCCCACCTGTCAATCTCCCTATAGGAGGAAAACACAGACAGGACTTTTGGCTTTGGGGGTCCCACTTCATTGTGGCCTGGTTTTCAATCCCCAGGCAATAATTTTCTCACCCTCATTCACATCTCTAGCCAAAAGCAGAAAATAAAACCCAAGGGCAGAACTCTCAACTCTAGGGGGGGTGAAATCTGAGTCCCAGAGCAAAAATTAGTCACACCCCAAAAACTGATTTCTCCAAGCAGAAATGACAGATTCTCTTCTCTGTCATATGGTCTGAGCCACAGTATAAGGCAATGCAGTTTTGACACCAGCCACCTGGACTTGGGTCACATTTCACAGGTTAAGGGCACAGTCTTCCACAAGACTGTCCTCCCTTCAGGCACCCACTGCAAGCTCCAGGGCTCCCAGGCCACCCACACTTCTGACCAACTGGCTACACATTCGGAGGCTCCAATTACTCTCTCAGGTTCAGTAACTCATAGACCAACTCAAAGCACTAAAAAAGCACTGTACTTTCTATAACTATTTATTATAAAGGAACAACCCCCCAAAAAAAAACCCATGGGAGGGCCCAATTCACAAAGCTTCTATGTCACCCTCTGAGCACGCAGAAGTGACTCCCAACCTGGGGAGCTCAACTGAGTCTCATCATTCAGAGGTTTTTTTGTGGTTTCATTATGTAGGCATGATTGACTAGATAATTGGCCACATGATTGAACTCAATCTCCAGCAACCCCTCCACTCCCCAGACATCATCAGGCTGATGTCACTGGCCCAAAGTCCCAACCCTCTAATCACACGGTTGGTCTTTCTAGTGTGGCTGGCCACCATCCCGAGTCACCTTGTTAGCATAAACTCAGGCAATCCCATCACTCAGGAAATTCCAAGAATTAGAAGCTTCCTCCTAGGAACCAGAAACAAGGGTCAGACAAATGATTTATTATAGGACACGCATATATACAACAGATAGGACTGAAATTAATAAAGTGTCCTCTCTCTCCTCCTGTTAATAAAAATCTTCTGTCACTGGTCAGTTTTCTAGCTCATAAAAAGAAGGGATTCTTGCTTGCTGGGATCAAATTTATGGGACAGATGGGGAAGAGGGAAGAGGAGCCTGAGAGTAGGGGCTTGGGAAGGGGAGCAAGAAGTGAGGTCCTTTGGAGATTTTGGGGTTGGAGACAGAAGGAAGGGGGTTTCAATAAATGTTCAGGAGGGCTTAAAATGGATTCTCTGGAATGTGTTTGGCTTAAGAATGAAATTCATTTTAATTTCTTTTCATGGTGGACCTGTGCTTTTAAATATTTTTTTCCAGCAGAGACTGAGCTGGGAGGCTCATCCCCCTGGGATTTATCATTATTTTACCCATATCAATCTTCTTTTTCTAACAGTGAGCTTTTTTCTCTTTCTTTTTCTTTCATCCATCTTTCTTTTTCTTTCTTTCTTCTTTCTTCTCCTTCCTTCCTTCCTTCTTTCCTTTTCTTCCTTCTTTTCTCTCTCCCTTCTCTTTCTCTCTTTCTTTTTTTAGAAAGGGTCTTGCTCTGTCACCCAGGCTGCAGTACAGTGGCACAATCATAGCTCACTGCAGCCTCAAACTTCTGTTCTCAAGCAATCCTCTCTCCTCAGCCTCCCAACTAGCTGGGACTACAGATCCACACCACCATGCCCCACTAATTTTTTTGATTTTTTTATAGAGACAAGGTCTCACTATGTTGCCCAGGCTAGTCTCAAACTCCTGGCCTCAAGTAATCCTCCTGCACGGCCTTCCAAAGTGCTGGGTTACAGGCATGAGCCACTGTGCCAGGCAAGGGAGAAGACATTTGAAAGCACAGGTCCAAAGTAAAAAAAAATTCAAATGAATTTCCTTCCTAAGCCATGTCTCTTCAAACATTCTATGACCAGCTCATCCAACCATGCCCCCTTTGCTGGCCGCCTTCCCTTCCCGTCTCCCTTCCCATCTCTCCTACCAGTGTTTCCTGGGATCATTTCCCAAATAAACCACTTGCATGGGAAGATTTCCTGAGGAATAACTGAGATTCTATATCGAGGCCTCAGCACAGCGGGGGCACACAGGAAGCCTCCTTAAATAACAAGTGCAATCATGCATTTCCACCTCTGCATAGGTGAAACTTAGAAGGGCTTCATGGAGACGTCACTGAGATCGGCATGGGAGGGAAATGTGGGAGTTGTCCAGGTAGAAGCTAGGGCTGCACCGCGATGGTGGATGAAGTTACCAAAGGAGGGGTGGGAAGGAAGGAGGAAAGAGCGCCACCTGGGGGCGGGAAGAAGAGCAGCCAAGGTCATCAACAAGGAACAGAAATCGTCGCTCTCCTGAACTCCCCACCCCCAGCAGGAATAGACTTAATTCCTCAAGCCCTGTGGCCCTGGTCCCTGTCTCTGTGGTCCTCTCTGCCTCAAGGTCTGTCCCCAACAACCCATCCCAGAGCCCACAGTTCAGGTAGCCTGAACTTTTTTCTTTTCTTTATTTTTGTTCCTGTTATTTCTCTTACTTTGTGCATAAAGCTTTATTGCAATCAAAGCAGCATTTTATATTTACAAGCTGCCTTTCATCAGACACTGATCTGACACTCACCAGAGTCTGGGAACTTTACAGAAGCCACACAACAAGCTCCTCTAATCTCAAAGACAAGCGTCGGGGCGGGGAGGAAACAGGGCACACACACACACACACACACACACACACACACACACACACACTCACCACCCCCATTGCCAGGTTCTGAGTTAAGCATTTTACCAATATTGTTTCATTGACTTCTCACAGCAAACCAGTGAGATAGGGACTGTAATTCCCACTTTACAGATATGGAAAACAGCTCAAAAGTGAATTTCCTGGTTTCTTAACGCAAGGCCATTTGACCCAGACCCTACATTCCCAAAGGGTTTCCCGCATGGCTTTATGACATTATCTCCAAATGAGGCCATACACATGGTCACAGAGCTACTCTGACCATTTTAAAAGGAGACAGCTTTCTTCAGGCAACTGTAGGTGATGCCTCCATATCGGCCCATGCCACCCATCCTGCAAAATGAATCAAAGGATTTAAAAAATAATCCTCTAATCAACTCGTGAAAAGCACAATTATATTGCATTGTGTGTTAAAAGAGTAAATTATTTCAGAAAAATACTTTAAATATATGCAGCACTGTAACTATTTTTGACATGTTGTCCCATGTTAAGAATTGCAAGGACCTTTAAAAAACTGAGCTGAAGGCCAAGTGCGGTGGCTCATGCCTGTAATCCTAGCGTTCTGGGAGGCTGAGGCAGGAGGATTGCTTGAGCCCAGGAGTTTGAGACCAGCCTGGGCAACATAGTGAGACCCTGTCGCTACAAAAAATAAAATAACATTAAATAAAATTAGCCAGGCATGGTGGTGTGAGCCTATAGTCCGAGCTACTTGACAGGCTGAGACTGGAGGAGGAGGGCTTGAGTCCAGGAGTTTGAGACCAGACTGGAAAACAAAGCAAGACCCCATCTCTGAAAAAAAAATTATTAAAAAAAAAAAGACAGGCCGGGCGCAGTGGCTCACACCTGTAATCCCAGCACTTTGGAAGGCTGAGGTGGGTGGATCACAAGGTCCGGAGATCAAGACCACAGTGAAACCCCGTCTCTACTTAAAAAAAAAAAAAAAAATACAAAAAATTAGCCAGAGGTGGTGGTGGGCGCCTGTAGTCCCAGCTACTCGAGAGGCTGAGTCAGGAGAATGGCGTGAACCCGGGAGGCGGAGATTTCAGTGAGCCGAGATCGCGCCACTGCACTCCAGCCTGGGTGACAGAGTGAGACTCCGTCTAAAAAAAACAAAAAGCAACAACAACAAAAAGGTGTCCCTGGCTCCTGGGATTCCCAAGAGATCCTCTCTCAGACCTCTTCACTTTGCCTTTTATTCTTTTTTGGGTCAGGAAACCCAGAAGCAGATCCCTAGACAAAGATTCAAGGACAAGTCATTTTTATGGGAGCTGGTTCCAGAAATTCCTGGCAGGGGAGTGAGGAAGTGAGACGGGAAAGGGAAGGCAACGGATAACGTGTTCATCCTAGATCCAGTCCCCATGGTAGGCAACTGGAACGCAGTCCTGCTGGGAACCTCCAGAAGACAGGACAGAACACACCTTGGAGTTACCCTACCAGAGAGGCGAGATAACCGGGTTATTTATCCTCCAACTCTACCAGTTATGGGCTGAGAGCTGCTCCTAGGGCCACTCGTATAAAACAGAGAACACCTTGAGGCAGAAAGTCTCAGGTGGTTACATCTGGTGCAAGTGGGGCCTTTGCACTCAGAAGTGATAAGCACGGGGGCACTTGGGTAGAGCCTGGCAGCCTCATCTCCTTTAAAGCTCCCTCAGGGGCACGTACTTCCTCATTCAAAACAATTCGCTGTCTCTTTTTCTAGAAATTGCTGATCTCAGTTAGTGGGCTTATGTAAGAAAGCCATATCCTCTCCACTTTCCCCTAATCCATGTAAAAAATAAAACACATTTTAAAATATGTATGTCACAGGCTCAAGAATGTGAGTCCCGGCCAGGCGGAGTGGCTCATGCCTGTAATCCCAGCACTTTGGAAGCCCATGGCAGGAGGATCGCCTGAGCCCAGGAGTTTGAAACCAGCTTGGGCAATGTAGCAAGACCTCATCTCCACAAAAATAAAAATTAAAAAATTATCTGGGCGTGGTGGTACACACCTGTAGTCCCGCTCCTCGGAAGGCTGAGGCAGGAGGATTGCTTGAGCCCAGGAGTTCAAGGCTGCAGTAAGCTAGGATCACACCCCTGCACTCCAGTCTAGGTGGCAGAGCAAGACCCTGCCTCTAAAAAAAAAAAAAGAAGAAGAAAGAAGAATGAGAAGGGGGAGAAGAAGGAGAAGGAGAAGGGGAAGGAAGAAGAAGGAGAAGGAGGAGGAGAAGAAGAAGGAAGAGGAGGAGGAGAAGAAGAACGAGGAGGAGGAGTAGGAAGAAAAAAGAAGAGGAGGAGGAGAAAGAGGAAGAAGAGAAGCAGAAGAAAGAAGGAAGAAGGAGGAGGAGGAGTAGGAAGAAAAAAGAAGAGGAGGAGGAGAAAGAGGAAGAAGAGAAGCAGAAGAAAGAAGGAAGAAGGAGGAGGAGGAGGAGGAAGAAGAAGAAGAAGAGAAGGAGAAGAATGTGAGCCCCTAGGGGACTAGGGGGTAGGAATGATGTAAGCAGGCTGTTTCTCCCCCTTTTCATTCCTGACACCTCACTCCTTCCAAAGGCTCAATAATACAGCCACCTTAACAAAACTTTCCACTCTGAGGTGGGCAGGGAAGGAGGTGGAGGAGAAAGGGGAGGAGGCTGGGTGGTGGCGTTGAGATTGCACCACTGTCCTCATTTCACAGAAGAGAAACTGAAAGAGCTGTACCATGGGCCCCGGATCCCACGATGCACTCACAGTGGAACTAAGTGACTCAGACTGGGTCCTTCTAGCCTGTGTTTGCTCTGCCTAAAGGTTTTTGGACTGAAACACCGCAGCCCTGTGATTGCTATCCTGGGCTGTCTGCACATGGGCCCCAAAGACCAGTGCTGGGGTAGAGCAGAGAGTGCCAATCAGTGGGGCCCAGGCCGTCTCAATTCCACTCTGAAGCACGTGTGCACAGTGTTGGAAGGGAGGCAGGAATGGATAAGACCCAGGCCATGCTCATAGCTGAACTGGTGTGCACATCAGAGAAAGATTTGTGTCTGAGTAGGCTTCAGAGGGTGTCAGAAAAGTGGGGTGGGCATTGGCACCCCAAGGGTGGAGCACACTGGGAGCCACCTACTCCAGGCTCCTGCAGAAAAGGGTCCATTGTCTGTAGAGAATTTAAAATTAACAATAAAACCAATGAAGAGTTAGATTGTTTCTATTATCATCAGGCACCAGCAATTCTACACAATGCCCATGATCAGCTATTCCTCATCCAAAAAGAAAAAAATCTTTATTCGGTCTAAGTTCTAAACAATTGCTGTGGTGACTGTTGGGTTTTAATAATAGCTATGTGCACTCTGGATTAGCACAGTTTTTATTACTCAAGCTTTAAATTGTATACTACCTGGGAGTCAATTCCAAGAACTCCCGTTCCTACAGTCGGCTCCCAACATCCCCCCAACTCAGCTGCTCCCCAAGAATGAGTTCCCATGGCAACAAGACAAGGTTGTCTACTCTGGCCACTGCTGGAGCCTCTAGCCAGGGCAGTTAGGAAAGAAAAAGAAATGAAAGACTTCCAGATTGGAAAAGAAGAAGTAAAATGATCCTTATTCTCAGATAACATGATTTTGTAGAAAATCTCAAGGAACCCACTAAAACTATTGAAGCTAAATATGAGTTCTGCAAAGTTGAAGGACACAAACTCAATATGCAAAAATCAATTGTGTTTCTAGATGATAACAATAAACCATTCAAAAATAAAATTAAGAAAACAATTCATGTACAATAGCATCAAAAAGAACAGGATACTTAGGGATAACTAAGAAGTATAAGACTTGTACACTGAAAACTACAACACATTGTTGAAAGCAATTAAAGGGAATCTAAATAAATAGGAAGACAACCCACGTTCATACTCCTCAAGTTGATCTACAGGTTCAACACAATTTCCTGTGAAAATCCCAGCTGTTATTTTTTCTTTGCAGAAGTTGAACAAGCTTATCCTAAAATTCATATGGAAATTCAAGGGCCCCAGAATATTCAAGACAGTCTTGAAAATGAAAAACAAAGTTGAAGGACTCACACCTCCTAATTTCAAAACTTACTACAAGATGACAGTAATCAAGATAGTGTGGTACTAGCATAAGGACAGACATAGAGAAAAATTGAATAAAACTGAGAGTCCAAAAATAATGGATTTTTGACAAGCGTGTCAAGACACTTCAATGAGGAAAGAATCGTTTCAATTATGGTGATGGCTGATAATGGATGGATGATGGACTCATGGATGTCTACATACAAAAGAATGAATTTGGATCTCTACCTCACACCATACATAAATATTCCATCAAAGTGGATCATAGTGGCCAGGTGAAGTGGCTCACGCCTATAATCCCAGCACTCTGGGAGGCTGAGGTGGGTAGATCACTTGAGGTCAGGAGTTCAAGACCAGCCTGGCCAACATGGTGAAACCCGGTTAACCAGGCGTGGTGGTGGACACCTGTAATTCCAGCTATTCAGGAGGCCGAGGTGGGAGAATCGCTTGAACTCGGGAGGTAGAGGTTGCAGTGAGCTGAGATCACACCACTGCACTCCAGCCTGAGCCACAGAGTGAGACTTTATCTCACAAAAAAAAAAAAGAGAAAAAAGTGGATCATAGACCTAAATGTAAAGGTTAAAACTGTAAAAGTCTCAAAAGAAAACATGGGAATAAATATTTATGACCTTGGCTTCACCAATAATTTCTTAGCTATTTCACCCAATGCACAAGTGATTAAAACAAATTAAAATTTCTGTGTTACAAACAATACCATCTAGAAAGTGAAAATGGGGGAAAACATATGCAAATCACAAACCTGATATGGGACTTGTAGCCAGAATATATAAAGAACTCTTCTAACTTAATAATAAAAAGACAACCCCATTTTTTTAAATGGGCAAAGGATTTGAACAGACATTTCTCTAAAGAAGATATACAAATGGCCAGTCAACACATAAAAGGTTCTTAACATCATTAGCCATTAGACAAATGCAAGTCAAAACCACAATGAGATGCCACCATACACCATTTAAATGACTACCATAAAGAAGAGTAACAAATATTGGGGAAATTAGAATGCTTGAACATTGTTGGAGTGGATGTAAAATGGTGCAGCTGCTTTGGAAAACAGTTTAGCAACTCCTGAGAATGTTAAATGCGCAGTTATCATATGACCCAGCAATTCCGCTCTTAGGTATCTACCCAAGAGAAACAAAAACATCTATCAACACAAAGCCTGCACATCGGTGTTCATAGTGTTATTCACAACAGCAGACAAGTAGAAACAATATAAGTTCATCAGCTGATAAACAGATAAACAACTTGTCATCTATTTCTAGAAACAAATAATTTTTGGCAACAAAAGGAAAGAAATACTGATGCTACCACGTGGGTGAACTCTGAAAACGTTACACTAAGTGAAAGAAGCCAGACACAGAAGTCTGACTGCTGTATGATTCCATTTATAGAAAATTCCCAGAACAGGTAACTCCATAGAAATAAAGAGAAGAGTGATTGTTGGCTAGGGGTAGAGAGAGGTGACGGAGGAGATTTGGCGAGAGGGGGTGTAGAATGGAGAATGACTGCTGATGGGTATGAGGTTTGTTTGGGGGATGAAGAAAATGTTCTAAAATTAGACAACAGGGCACAAAATATTCTAAGTCTAAAGCTGAAAAGCGTAAGTGTGTGCACACTCAGAGATTCATGTAATTCTTCTAAATAGTTGCAGCGTAACTGTCACACGTCAGTCTCCACATTGATGAAGTGACAGGTGTGGCTGGATGCAGTAGCTCACGCCTGTAATCCCAGCACTTTGGGAGACTGAGGCAGGCAGATCACCTGAGGTCAGGAGTTCGAGACCAGCCTGGCCAACATGGTGAAACCCCGTCTCTACTGAAAATACAAAAATTAGCCAGGTGTGGTGGTGGGTGCCTGTCATCCCAGCTACTTGGAAGGCTGAGGCAGGAAAATCCCTTGAACCCAGGAGGCAGAGGTTGCAGTGAGCCGAGATCACACCATTGCACTCCAGCTTGGGCGATAGAGCGAGACTGTGTCCCCCAAACCAAAAAAAGAAAAAAAAGTGACAGGTGGTTTTCACTTTAATCATAGGATGTTTACTCCTTCCTTGGCTGGAGTGATACCAACTCTGTAGATACACTAAAAACCATTGAACTGAACCTTGCTTTGTTCTAAGACAGTGTCTCGCTGTGTCACCCAGGCTGGAGTGCAGCGGAACAAACATGGCTCACTGCAGCCTCCACCTCCTAGGCTTGAGCCATCCTCCCACCTCAGCCTCACAAGTAGCTTGAACTACTGGGTGACACTGTGCCTGGCCTGAATTGCACACTTTAAATGGGTGAACATTATGGTATGTAAATGATATCTCAATAAAGCTACTGAAAATAAAAGTGTAGGTTCCTAAAGGTTCAGGATTGTTTGGGTTCATTTCTGGCAGATTCTTGTCTCTAACCCCTGTGGTGCTACAGGTTCCTGTGCTTAAAAGGTAGATTCCAAATGAATGAGAATAAAATAACAGTGAGAAGGACAACAAAACAGAGCTTGAGTTACTTAATTGCTGCCATTTTTGTGATCACTTGTAGTTTATGTTTAACGTTTAAAACACCGAAACAGACGGTGAATCCCAAATTGCAATATTTTTGTTGTGAGTACACATTTCAGTATTTACCCAGAATCTTTTCCTGAATTTGCATAACACCTTTAAAACTGAAAAATCAGCTGGGTACAGTGGCGCCTGCCTGTAATCCCAGCGCTTTGGGAGACGGAGGCAAGAGGATCACTTGAGCTCAGGAGTTCAAGACCAGCCTAGGCAAGATTGGGAGACCTCAGCTCCATAAAAACAAAAAAGTTAGCTGGGCATGGTGCCACTCCCCTGTAGTACTAGCAACTCCAAAGGCTAAGGCAGGAGGATCGCTTGAGCCCAGGAGGTTGAGGTTGCAGTGAGCCATGATTGCACCACTGCATTCTAGCCTGGGCAACAGAGCAAGACTCTGTCTTTAAATGAATTAACTAAATAAAATAAAATTGAAAAATCCATTCTTTTTATAACTGATCATTGTTTGGAAGCCATAGAACAGATTAAAATAATGATTATTACAGATTGATATAATTATTACTAAATATAATTTTGAAAAACAAAGGAAGTTGTTCAGAATTCTCTGTTCCGGGGCTCAAATATGACAGGCCAGGTCATGAAGGAGTAGAACACCACAATTTAAAGGAACTAGCTGTATCCATACTCATGTATGCGGGCCCAGTGATCTTAAGAGTTGTTAATAAAATATTGATATCGTTCATTTATCTAGTCAAGTGCTTTAAAATTGTATGGGCCATTTCCACACAGTAATTTCATCTCGGCATCCCCTGATACAAAAACTGGTGCTGAAAACCAATGGGGTGTGTGTGTGTGTGTGTGTGTGTGTGTGTGTGTGTATGTGAAAGAGAGAGAGAGAGGGAGAGAGGGCGTGTTTGGCTGCTCTTGTTTTAATTTTGCTCCATGCGTCCCCCGCCATTGGCAGTGCACAGAATGGGGGTCTTGGACTGTTTGCCAAATGAAAGCCTTCCGCCTCCATGATGGTTTGCCTATTTATTCAGTGTATTTGTCTCTTATATTTCGTGCTGAATATTACTGAACCTTATTGATGTCCCCAGCATTGGCTTCTCTCTAATCAGAGTGATTTGTTCTACCTCTCACTTCTTTTCTTTCTTTTTATTTACTTATTTATTTATTTATTTGAGATGGAGCCTCGCTCTGTCACCCAGGCTGAAGTGCAGTGGCATCATGTCAGCTCACTGCAACCTCCACCTCCCGGGCTCAAGTGATTCTCATGTCTCAGCTTCCTGAGTAGCTGGAATTACAGGTGCGCACCACCACACCTGGCTAATTTTTTTTGTATTTTTAGGAGAGACGGGGTTTCACCATGTTGGCCAGGCTGGTCTCGAACTCCTGGCCTCAGGTGATCTGCCTGCCTCGGCCTCCCAAAGTGCTGGGATTACAGGCGTGAGCCACCGCGCCTGGCCATTCCTCTCACTTATAATCATTCTTTTCTTTCTCCAGCGCTCCCTGTTTGACCTTGTAAAGTTTCCCTTCCTCCTGTTTTCCTCCCTCGGCTAATCATTTCCTCGCAGCCCTGCTATTTCTCTCTGTGTTCTTACACTCTGAACTCAGTCATTTTAGCAGAAACATTTCAAATAGACACAATTCTTTGATTGAGAAAATCAAAGGTCAGAAACATGTCGATTTTCAAACATACTACGCAGTTTGGGTCCAAGCAGCTAACAATGCATTTGATTTTACAGGATGCAAAATATGCTAAGGCTAAAGTTAAACAGCGTAAGTGTGTGCAAGCTCAGAGGTTCATGAAATTCTTCTAAATAGTTGCAAAGTAACTGTCACATATCGGTGTCCACACTGATAAAGTGACAGTTGGTTTTCACTTTAATCACAGGATGTTTACTTCTTCCTTGGCTGGAGTGATTGTGTGAGTACCGCTGTGCCCAGCAGAACCTTAGAGAAATACGCTGGAGTGTGTTATGCACGTAGATACTGAGAGATGCCTCATAAAAAAAACCCAAACTACTATAAAACAGTTTGAGAACCACTGGTGTGTGGACGACTGTGTTTAAAGTGGCCAATTCTATAAGCTGCAACATTCGTGTTTTTAATGAGCCCTGACTTGCGTACTCAAACACTGTGTGCTAAAAAACAGACATAACTCAAAGCTGTTTATACGGCCTGAGTGTTTCCAGTTTCTTCCTCTAAAAGCAAAGGGAGGAGAAAAAGCAATCGGCAGGCATGGTGATGGATGAGCAGGGCTAAATATTTTCCGTCTTTAAACAGGGGGAACCAAAAGCAAATATTGGACCACTGTTAAGTTCCCGGCAGAGGAGAACAGACTCAGAGGTGATGGAGCACCTTCCGGGCCTCAGGTAACCCAGAGCGTTTTAAAGCCTAATCAGTTACATGCTGGTAATACAGTCCCTGAAGACAAACAAAGCATCCATTACACTCTCGCCGTGACGTCTCACGCACATTTCTGGTCATTACTGTGATTTTTTCATTATTTATAGAGAGCTGCAAGCACATACGCCACACTGTAAATGGATGTAGCGTGCCAATTACCCTAATGTTGATTAACTGGGGAAGAAAATGGTGGTCAAGTTTCAGGGACTGTCACCTCTCCCCTTGGAAAGGAAAACAAGACAGTACACAGCCATGAGCGGTGAATCGGATGTTGCCACATTTCTCCAACATCTATCTGCCTCGAGCAGAAAACAGAGCCTCTATGGGACCACCCGGAGCTGTCCTCAAGGCTTAGATCAAAAAGCCCTGAGTTCATTTTGGTCGTGGTATTCTCATGAGTGTACAATCGTTTTGCACATTTCATGCAGAAATGCCTCCACGTCAGCACCGTGGTGGAGTGAATTTCAAGATATCCTTTCCCCCCATGAGATATATAGATGGCTATCACCATATTTCATAGCCCAAGCAATTGAAAACTGTTGAATGTGTATTACCAACCTACAGATGGGAAGTATTTCCCTCCTGGATATGAGCCATGCTTTCGGCAAGAAGTTTAAAAAAAAAAAAAAAAACAGCCAACAAGTCAGGGGTCATCGAAGGTGTTCAGCAGTCAGGAAAGTAAATGGACCTCTCAGTGGGTTATTTTTTATCGGTGTGGGATAATGTAGACACATTGATGCCTTTCTGGAATCATCTCTGCATAGGGAGATGGCGTGGAAACAATATGAAATTAAGAGGCATGAGCTTGCAGAGGCAGAGAGAGCAATAACCACGTAGAAGTATAAAGTAAGTAAAACATAATTAAAGGCCTATAGGGTTCTGTTTTACTCTTGATGCTATTTTGAGGGGTATTAATATATACCATGGCAGTGAGGTGTGGCATCTGGGAAAAAAGCAATATATTAATTCTCAGATCAATAGTTTGTGAAATGCTTTCTTGCCATCCCAAGTGTGTGACTGTTTCACTGATAAGGAATGATTTTCCTGGAGTTAAAGGCAGCTGCCACTGGCTGAGATTGCTCTCTGGAGGGGAGGGAAGGGAGGGGGACTGCCCTAGCAAAGGAGGGGTCATTTAAGAGAAAGAACCACATCCTCCCCTGGGTTTCCTCTTTCATTCAATTTCACTCTCCACACAATCCAGCAATGGCTCCTAACACAGCATTGAGACCAAGGTACAGCCTCAGCCTCCCTGTTTTCCCCGTTTTTTTGATCTCTTGAGTGGGGGGATGCAGACAACTCTCAAGCTACTCTAAATGGCTAAAGTTTGTAGGGGGAGGAACCACAGAAGATGGAGAGCCCTGGGAGACATATGGAGGCGTATGGGGGACAGTGGTGAGGAAGGGGCAGTGAAGCAAGCCAAGCTGACAGTTTCAAAAATTGAACTGATTTAACGAACCGCATATGATCCTGCAGCTGCAGCACGGACCCCTGCTGCTGCCCTCCCTGTTTTGTTTTTTTTTGTTTTTTTTTGTTTTTTTTTTGAGATGGAGTCTTGCTCTGTCACCCAGGCTGGAGTGCAGTGACGCCATCTCGGCTCACTGCAAGTTCCACCTCCCGGGTTCACGCCATTCTCCTGCCTCAGCCTTCCAAATAGCTGGGACTACAGGCGCCGGCCACCACGCCTGGCTAATTTTTTGTATTTTTAGTAGAGACGGGGTTTCACCGTGTTAGCCAGGATGGTCTTGATCTCTGACCTCGTGATCCGCCCGCCTCGGCCTCCCAAAGTGCTGGGATTACAGGCGTGAGCCACTGCGCCCGGCCTCTGCCCTCCCTATTTCTAAGATGATCTCAGCTCAAGGTGACCCTGTTTTGAAAGAAGGCATGTTAAACACACCACCTCCAGGCGGCCCGCAGCCAGTGACTGACGGAGAGTGGAGCCCATCAGCCCAACAGGCAATTCACGCTCCAGAGCTCCCGGGAGAAGTGGTCAAGGCCAACACCAGCTGGCATTACCTCCCAGTCCAGCTCTCTTTCTCCGCTCCTCCCCTCCTCTCCCTTTTCTGCTCCTGAGAGCACCCGTCAATAAACCACTCACACGAGAATACCCATCTCAGGGGCTAGTCCAGTTGTCTCTGTTCAGATGGAAAAAGAGCATGCACATGTCTGTCCACACACGGATGCATGCACTAGGGGCAGATACCACTTTTCTTTCTCAGCTTCCCCAGGGGGAGAGGTAGGTGTACTGGCCTCCTCCCAGAGGGTGCACAGAGCAGACAGGGAGGGGATAGTGGGGCAGGGCCAGACCTGCGTCTTGGGCTGCCCTTGCAAAAACCAAGTGCCACTCCATGTCCTGCAGAGAGGCCTGAAGCACGGGCTTTCCCAAGCTGCTTTTAAGTTCCCGGTGCAATGACAGTGAGCTTGAGTGACTGAGATGCTGTGATGTGACCCATTCGCAGAGGCAGCAGGTGGACTTCCAGGCTGGATAGGAATATGACAGACACTCAGCCGAGCTGGGAGAAAGCAGACTGTGCATTATACCCAAGCTGAAAATCAGCCTGAATTCCAGCAGGGCCAGCACAATCAGCCAAGGAAGGGGCATTGTCTTAGAGACCCGAGAACCAGAGGACAGACGCTTGGGACCCCAAGACGTCCTCTGGGACCCTCCAGGCCCCTATGAGCCACTCTCCTCCTGCACACTCAGGAACCATCCGGGGTGGGGGGAAGCTGAGGGAGCGGACGGCTGCATGAGAGACTCAACATGTCAATCCAGAAAGACTGAGCACCATCTAAAAGGACTAATCAATTACTGGATTGGGCTAAATTTTAAGCCAGAGAGAGCTGAAAGTTTTACCTTTCCTGCTATCATGGAGGAGGGGCCCAGAAGAAAGACAAGATGCTTTCCAGATAAAAGAGGGGTTTTCTCTCAACACAAGAAGGGTTTGAGTATGTGATCTGTGACCACACCACAGATCTATGCTGTGATCACTTGACTGCTTAAACGCAGGGAGGTAAGAGAACTGATCAGCTCTGCCCTGGTATTTATTATTCAGTAGTGTACACACATGCACGCACACACACATGCATGCACACACATATGCACACACACAAATGCACAGACACACATGCATATGAACATGCACATGCTTCTTATATAAATGATTTTATTTTTATTATGAAAGAATTGCACGGTTGTGGAAATAGACATTTACCAGAATAGAGGGGCACACACTGAAAATTAAGCACATCCATGTAGCCCTTGCTCACTCCCTTCCTAGTTGAGCTCCTTAGAAATGAACATTTTTGATCAAATAAGACTTCCAGATGGATCTGGCTTAAAAATTAGTCCCATCCAGTACTTCAACAATTCTTTTCAGTTCTTTTAGCAGCTAAGATCTTTCCACTAGCTAGCCAGGGTCTTTATTAAAAGCTCAGATATTGGAAGGGATTTCAAAAATTTCGTGGAAAATGCATATTTTGAAAAAACCATGCATGGATTTAAATTTTTTTTTCACCAAAATAAACGCATGTGAACTGGTTATAACATGTCTGAAAAGGATCTAGTTTGAAGCACTAAGAAGACTGAGGAATCAGTTTATAAAAAGTCCCTATTGGAGTAACATGAATTCTGCTAAAATTGAAGCAAGAAGCAACATCAAAATTATGGTGAAACTTGAGTGGGAGAATGGTGAAATCATTGATGCTTTGCAAAAAGTTTATGGGGACAGTACCCCCAAAGAAACCAGGAGTTTAGAAATGGACAACTCATTTTAAGAAGGGACAAAACAATGTTGAAGATGAAGCCCCCCCACATCAAGTCGTGAGAAAGAAATTCATCTTGTTCACACCCTAGTTGAAGAAGACTGATGATTAACAGCAGAAACAAGGGCCAACACCACAGACATCTCAACTGGTTCAGCTTACACCATTCTGGCTGAAAAATTAAAATTGATCAAACTTTCCACTTGATGAGTGCCAAAACCATTGCACCTACATCAGCTACAGAAAAGAGCAGAGCTTTCGGTGGAAATTTTAAACAAGTGGGATCAAGATCCTGAAGCATGTCTTCAAAGAATTGTAACAAGAGATGAAATATGGCTTCACTTGTACCATCTTGAAGACAAAGCACAATCAAAGTAATGGCTACCAAGAGGTAGAAGGAGTCCAGTCAAAGCAGAGCAAGAGTGAACCAGTCAAGAGCAAAGGCCATGGCAAGAGTTTTAGGGGATGCTCAAGGCATGTTGCTTGTTCTATTTCTGGATGGCCAAAGTACAATAATATCTGCTTATAGTGAGAGTATTTTGAGAAGGTTAGCCAGAACTTTAGCAGAAATACGCTGGGGAAAACTTCATCAGACAGTCCTTCTCCTCCATGACAATGCTCCTGCTCATTCCTTTCATCAAAGAAGGGCAATTTTGTGAGAGTTTCAGTGGGAAATCATCAGGCATCTACTGTACAGTCCTGATTTGACTCCTTCTGACTTCTCTTTGTTTCCTAATCTTAAAAAATCTGTAAAGGGCACCCATTCTCCTTCAGTTAATAATGCAAAAAAGACTGCATTCACATGATGAAATTCCAAGGACCCTCAGTTCTTTAGGCATGAACTCAATGGCTGGTATCATAATTTTCAGAAGTGTTGACCCTTATGGAGCTTATGTTGGGAAATAACATTTATATTTTTTATTTTTATCTTTTAATTTCATTTCTCAATGAATTTTTTGAAGACTTGCATACTGACATTTTTGTAGGTCTCTTGCACAATTACTATTTTTTAAATTGTCCTATTTATTTATATTTAAAAGAATTATTTTCACTCATTTATTTCAGTCTTTCTGAGATCCTTTTTCCTAGATTTTTTTTTTTTTTTTTGAGACCTTGCTTTGTTGTCCAGGCTGGAGTGCAGTGGTTCAATCATGGCTCATGGCAGCCTCCAACTCCAGTGCTCAAGGAATCCTCACACCTCAGCTTCATGAGTAGCTAGGACCATAGGTGTGTACACAGCCAATTTTTAGGTGTTTGTTTGTTTGTTTTTAGAGATGGGGTCTTGCTATGTTTCCCAGGCTGCTCTTGAACTCCTGGCCTTGAGCAATCGGTCCTCTTGCTTCAGCCTCCCAAAGTGCTGGGATTATAGGTGTGAGCCACCACACTTGGCCCCTAGATTTCTTTTTCATTTTATTGTCATCCATTCTCAAGGCACTTTTTTCTTGAGGAGTGCTTAGGAAGTAAATTTCCAAAGTTCCCTGCATGTTAAGGAATGTGTTTATTTTGCTCTCACACTTAATTGATAATTGGGTTGAAATCAGAACTCTAAGTTTAAAGTAAATGTCCCCGAGAACACTGATGCATGACTTCCTTGTCTTTTAGCATCCAATGTTGCTGATGAGAATTCTGAATCCCACTGGGAACTTGGCATCACTGTGCATGATTTTTCTCTCTAAAAGATTTTAGAGCCTTCTCATTGTCCATCTTTTTTTTTTTTCCTTCCTGAAATGTCATGAGGCTATATCTAGGTACAGATCTTTTTCATTCATCCTATGTGGCCCTCTGTGGTCTCTCTCCTCATGAAGAATCATGTCATTCTTCAGCTCTGACAAATATTATCATTATCTCATGATTAATTCCTCCCTCCACCTTCTCTCTTCCTGCTGGAACTCTTACTAAGTAGACATTGGTCTTTCTGAATTCATCACTTAGGTCTCAACTTTTCTCTCAAACTTTTTATTTCTTTTTGGGTTTTATTTAGTTCTCGCTTTCCAGCCCAGGGGATAGACTTCACAGATATCTTCTTGCAGCCCTTCTATTGTATTTTAAAATTTATTTTATTATTTGGACAACCCTATTTTTAATTTCCATGAGCTGTTCCTTTATTCAGGCAGCCTGTTTCATAGTAATTTGTTCTTATTTGATGGGTGTGATCTCTGCTTGAATCTCTCTGCGGATTCTCACTAGAGGATCTTTTTGGATCATTATGTTTCATTCCCTTCTCATCATTGTTTGTCCCCTTCCTGCCCTTGGGAGATGATTGTCCAATTTGTTCATCTAAGTCCCACCCTTTCAAGCTGCTGATCTCTGTCCATGTTTGGGAAGGTCCGTGTTGACTCGTGTGGAGTTTCCTTTGTCTTTTCCAACCTCTGTATGGAAGAGAGGCCAGCTGGGATATCGGGGGCAGGAATGCTGTGTCAACAGGCAGCCTTGACTCCAGGGCTATGCTCTGAGAAATCTGGCCTGGGGACCCGTGTCCTTCAGTGCACCGGTCCGCACTGAGATAAGAGCAGAAATTGAGACTAAGCATTTAGAAATTTTTATAGCACTTTTGACATTGACACGACAACCAAGCGTGATCGGCCAGCTTGTGTCTTGAGTGTCTTTTTTAAAATTCTATTTTCTAGTAATTAATTTTTATTATATTTCACAAAAGTATCAGCCCGTAACAGATTAGAATTTTTTTTAAAGGCAGGAGGGGGTGGGGGTGTCTTTCGCTGCAGATGGTTCCAGAAGCCCTGCTTTTGGGAACCCAGGCAGGGAGAGGCTACCCCGGCTGCCCCCGTTATGAAATGAGGAAGGGCTTTTGGGGTCCATGCCCCCATTCTAAGGGCATTTGCCCCTCTGAGCAGCTTTTCAAAAATTGATACATAATATTTTATATATTTATGGTGTATGTGTGATTTTTTTTGAGACAGGATCTCATTCTTGTTGCCTAGGCTGGAGTGCAATGGTGTGATCACAACTCACTGCAGCCTCAACTTCCTGGGCTCAAGCAATGCTCCCACCTCAGCCTCCTGAGTAGCTGGAACCACAGGCACATGCCACCACACCCAGCTAATTTCTTTTTTATTTTTTGTACAGATGCGGTCTTGCTATGCTGCCCAGGCTGGCCTTGAACTCCTGGGCTCAAGCAATGCTCCCACCCCAGCCTCCTGAGTAGCTGGAACCACAGGCACATGCCACCACACCCAACTATTTTTTTTTATTATTTTTTGTAGTGATGGGGTCTTGCTATGCTGCCCAGGCTGGCCTCAAACTCCTGGGCTCGAGCGATCCTCCCACCTTGGCCTCCCAAAGTGCTGGGATTATAGGCATGAGCCACTGTGCTTAGCCTTTCGTTACATGCACAGAATGTGGAATGATCAGGTCAGGGTATTTGCGGCATCCATCACCTTGAGTATTTATCATTTCTCCGTGTTGGAAATAATTCAAATCCTCTCTTATAGCTAGTTTGAAATATACAATACATTGTTGCTAGCTACAATCGCCCTACTCTGCTGTCCAGCATTAGAACTTGTACCTTCTGTTTAACTGCACGTCTGTACCCATCAAACCAAGAGTTTTCACTGGAAAGATCTCTCTGGCTTCGGCCTGAGGGGGAAGCTAAAGCGGCACAGTGGAGGGTTGGGGGAGGGAAGCAGGGCAGCCGTACCTGCCCCAGCAGTCCTACAGGTGATGCTCCCATTGGTCACTTGGTGTCTGCCCTTCCTCTGAGTCTGCCTTCAGTTCAATCCTGACAGATCTCAGGGGTTCTACAGCGAGAGAGCCACTCTCAGCTTTGCTGCTGACTCCTTGCTCCAGGCTCTGAGCCGGGGCTCCTATCCACTGCCTCCTGCCTCCCAGAAATGCTTCTCACCTCTTATCTGCATTCTTTCCAGGCACCTTTTTATAACCCATTCCTCACTGTTCTTGGCAGGTAAATTTTGTGTTTAGTTCACTGTCTTTTTTTTAGAGAGGGTCTCACTGTGTCACTCAGGCTGGAATGCGGTGGTGCGATCATGGTTCACTGCAGCCCTGAACTCCTGGGCTCAAGAAGTCCTCCCACCTCAGCCTCCCGAGTAGCTGGGACTACAGGCACCCGCCACCATGTCCACCTAATTTTCTTGTATTTTTGGTAGAGTTGGGGTCTCCCTATGTTGCCCAAGCTGGTGTCGAACTCCTGACCTCGAGTGATCTGTCCGCCTTGGCCTCCCAAAGTGCTGAGATCACAAGCGTGAGCCACCGTGCCCAGCAGGTTGTTCCCATCTTTGTGTCTATGATTCAAGGACGTTGGAATCACCTTCTCTCTGGGATCACAGAGGAATCAAGATACAAAACGGTGTATCTAGGCATGAGGGAACTCAGTGGGGTGATGGTTGTGTTCCATATAATACAGCAACACCCAATAGAAATAAAACGTGTAATTTTTTTTTTTTTTTTTTTTTTTTTGAGACGGAGTCTCGCTCTGTCGCCCAGGCTGGAGTGCAGTGGCGTGATCTCCGCTCACTGCAAGCTCCACCTCCCGGGTTCACGCCATTCTCCTGCCTCAGCCTCCCAAGTAGCTGGGACCACAGGCGCCCACCACCACGCCTGGCTAATTTTTTTGTATTTTTAGTAGAGACAGGGTTTCACCGTGTTAGCCAGGATGGTCTCGATCTCCTGACCTCGTGATCCTCCCGCCTCGGCCTCCCAAAGTGCTGGGATTACAGGCGTGAGCCACCGCGCCTGGCCCCTAAAATGTGTAATTTTAAATTTCCTACTGGCAATACCAAGAAGAAACCAGAGAAATGCATGTTAATAAGATATTTCATTTAACCCAATTTATCAAAAATATTATTTCAGCATGCAATCAATATAAACATTATTAATGAGATGTTTCGTATTCTTTTTTACACACGAAGTCTTCAAAATCTGGTTTCTTTTACACTCACAGCACATCAATGCAGACACCACATTTTCCTCGGAGATACTTGACCTGTATTTAGATTTCATTAACTTTACCGTTGAAAAAGTAGATGAACATGCTCAAATTGCTCCAGTTGTACTTAAAAGCTTTTCAATAACAGAATCAAGTGTTAGTTTCTGGATTTAGATTAAAAATAATTAAAATTGGCCAGGTACAGTGGCTCATGCCTGTAATCCCAGCACTTTGGGAAGTCAAGGCAGGCGGATCACTGGAGGTCAGGAGTTCAAGAACAGCCTGGCTGTCATGGTGAAACCCCGTCTCTACTAAAAATTAGCTGGGCGTGGGGGCGGGCGCCTATAATCCCAGCTACTCAGGAGGCTGAGGTAGGAGAATTGCTTGAACCCGGGAGGTGGAGGTTGCAGTGAGCCGAGATCGCACCACTGCACTCCAGCCTGCTACAGAGTAAGACTCCTTCTCTAATAATAATAATAATAATAATGATAATGGAAGAGAATTAAAAACTCACTTCCTATTCTCACCAGCCTCCTATCAAAGTGCTCAGCAGTCAAATATGGCTAGTGGCTGTCACACTGGACCCCAGCGTTCTATGTTCTCATAAGGGCTTGGCTTACACAATATGTACATTTGTCAGAACTCATTGCATCATATAGTTTTTAAATCATTTATGTATGTATTTATTTGAGATGGGGTCTTGCTCTGTCACCCAGGCTGGAGTGCAGTGGTGCAATCACAGCTCACTGCAGCCTCGAACTCGGGCTCAAGCAATCCTCCCACATCAGCCTCTGGAGTAGCTGAGACTACAAGCACCTGCCACCGTGCCCAGCTTCACTGCATCATATAGTTAAAATCTGTTTGTAGATTTCACCTAAACAAACCTCTCTAGTGAATGACATGCATGATGGAGTGTTTAACAGTGACGTGTACTGATGATGTCTGCAACTTACTTTGAAATACACCCAAAAAAAAGGATAGGAGGTTGGGAGGCCAAGTTGGGTGGATCACGAGGTCAGGAGATCAAGACCATCCTGGCTAACATGGTGAAACCTCATCTCTACTAAAAATACAAAAAATTAGCCAGGCGTGGTGGCAAGTGCCTGTAGTCCCAGCTGCTTGGGAGGCTGAGGCAGGAGAATGGCATGAACCCGGGAGGCAGAGCTTGCAGTGAGCCGAGATTGTGCCAGCCTGGGCAACAGAGTGAGACTCTGTCTCAAAAAAAAAAAAAAAAAGGACAGGAGGACTGATGGAGAGATAGATGGATAGATCTGTGATAAAGCCAAAATAGCAAAATGCTAGTTGTAGAATCAAGTGGTGGGGTATATGGGGATTCATTAGATGATTCTTCTAACTTTTCTGAACGTTTAAAATTTTTAATAAGATATTGGGGGAGAAGAGGGCTTGTCTTAATGAACTAGACCCGCATGCAGTCCCATTTATAAAACTCAGAAACACAACGCTGAGTGAAAGGGACCAGGCTGCGGAAAGAACGCATGCAGGCTGCCGTTTACATACAGTTCACAAACAGGCAAACTGACTGATGCTGTCAGAGGCAGGAATGTGGCTACCCTTGGTGGCGGAGTGACTGGAACGAGACACAAGGGGGTTTCTGGGGTGCAGATGAAGTTCCATGTTTTGATAGAATGAAGTGTGGGTGTGGGTTACACTCGCACTTGGGATAATGGTCTCCAGTTCCATCCAAGTTGCTGCAGAAATTCATTGGACTTTGCAGCATTTGTGTATTTTACTGCATACGTATCTCTACAGACACATTTCATTGTTTTAAGGCATTGCCCTCATTTCGTATCTTGCAGGAGGGAAATCTGAGCTCTTCTTTAAAATGACAGGCCAGATGCCATGGCTCATGTCTGTAATCCTGACACTTTGGGAGGCCTGAGCGAGAGGATCGCTTGAGGTCAGGAGTTCAAGACCAGCCTGAGCAACATAGGGAGACCTCATCTCTACAGAAGATTAAAAAATTAGCCAGGCATGGTGGCATGCACTTGTAGTCCCAGCTTCTCAAGAGGCCAAGGCGGGAGGATCACTTGAGCCAAGGAGGTCAAAGCTGCAGTGAGCCTTGATCAAGCCACTGTACTCCAACCTGGGCAGCAGGGCGAGACCCTGTTTCAAAAATAATAAAATAAAATAAAATAAAATAAAAGTAAAATAAAATGCTTGCCAGGCGCGTTGGCTCACACTTGTAATCCCAGCACTTTGGGGGGCCGAGGTGGGCGGATCATGAGGTCAGGAGTTAGAGACCAGCCTGACCAACATGGTAAAACCCCATCTCTACTAAAAATACAAAAATTAACCAGGTGTGGTGGTGCACACCTGTAATCTCCACTACTCAGGAGGCTGAGGCAGGACGATCACTTGAAGCTGGGAGGTGGAGGTTGTAGTGAGCCGAGATTGTGCCACTGCATTCCAGCCTGGGCAGCAGAGTGAGACTCCATCCCAAATAAATAAATAAATAAATAAATAGAATGCCACTGCCTGATTTAGAGGTTTCATGGAGTACAAGCAGCTTCCCCAGTCCCAGGTAGACAGTGAGATGCATCCTTAGGGACCAAGGCCTAGAAGGCTGTGGGTCTTGGTGTTAGAAGGCTGTGGGTCTTGGTGTTAGAAGGCTGTGGGTCTTGGTGTTCATTTTAGAAAATTTCTTTATGGCCCTTGCTTGCATTTCCGAATACGCTTTACAGGAAGCAAACTCGTGTCTTCCTTCATCCCTAGCACATGTGCATCAGTGCAAACACACTCCTCACTGGTATTTCAGATTCTTCCGTGCTTGGACCAAAATCCCATTTTTTATTTATCGTCTTGCTGAAAATTTAATTTATTGAAGGCCTTTCCTTCCAGCATCTCGAGGAACTTTTCTCAGAACACTTAAAACATGAAACAGAAGCCTACATTCTCTAGCCATAATGAGGGGATCAAAAGAGAGGGAGAGAGACGAGAGGAGAGTGGTAAACTGAGGCAGAGTAGAATGAGAGGTGCAGAGGCTGGGGAAACGGGGCGGGGGGGCGGTGTGGGAGGCAGTGCAATTGCAGCAAGAGAATAGAAACTAAGGTTTCCTGGGTGGGCACGGTTCATCCAGATTTTTATTTCAATAGCTTTAGCGGTACATGCGGTTTTGGGTTACGCAGATGAAGTGTATAGTGGTGAAGTCTGGGCTTTTAGTGCATTGGTCGCTGGAATAGTGCACATTGTACAGTATACATTGTACCCAATAGGTGATTTTTCATCCCCTACCCCCTCCCATTCTTCCCCCTTCCGAGTCTCCAGCGTCCATGATCCCAGTCCGCCTACCTTTGCCTACCCATAGCTTAGCTCTCGCTTTTAAGTAAGAACAGGTAGTATTTGGTTTCCCACTCCTGAGTTACTTCACTTACGATAATGGCCTCCAGTTCCATCCAAGTTGCTGCAAAAGACTTTATTTCGCTCTTTTTTATGGCTGAGTAGTATTCCATGGCACGTGTGTGTGTGTGTGTGTGTGTGTGTGTATCACATTTTCTTTCATCCAGATTTTTGAGTCCACAATCCGTGTAAACCCTTGGGACCATCCCACCCATGACGATGGCCATTTGGGGTAAATTATTAAAATGATGACATCCAGCTGGGTGCGGTGGCTCATGCCTGTAATCCCAGCACTTTGGGAGGCTGAGGTGGGCATATCACTTGAGGTCAGGAGTTCGAGGCCAGCCTGGCCATCATGTTGAAACCCCATTTCTACTAAAAATACAAAAAGTAGCCAGGTTTGGTGGCGCACACCTGTGGTCCCAGCTACTTGGGAGGCTGAGGTGGGAGAATCGCTTGAACCCAGGAGGTGGAGCTTGCAGCGAGTTGAGATAATGCCACTGCACTCCAGCCTGGGCGACAGAGTGAGACTCCATCTCAAAAAATAAAAATAAAGTAAAATGATGACATCCAAATCACAATTTCTCTTACAAGTATACTTCACCGGAACATTGAGGGCACAAGCTGATGGTGGGTGTCTTGGACCCCAAAGCTGTGGGGGTGAGGAAGGCCTTTGCAGGGCTGCTGACCACCCAGCATGCCCAGGAAGCTTCCAGAACAGGGGCTGAGGGAGGAAAGAGGCTTGGGGTGTAGGAGGCTGCAGGATTTTATGTGGGGCAGCCCGTTCCCCTCCCACTGCAGTGACAGGCTCTGGAATTTCTTCAGAAATTCGGCTAGATCTTGGGAGCCAGAACCCTGGAGAACCTAGAAAGGAGACAGCCCCTCCCAAGGCCCCACCTGGACTCTGCCTGGGGTCACAGCTGGGTGAGAACTGATGCCCAGACTGGTCCAGCCTCACTCCGACTGATGCAGGTGGCCTGGGCCCTGAGACTGGCCTTGGTCTCCCCATCCCTGGCTCCCTGATCTGTCCCCAAGCACCCCCACCCCAGGCCCTGTCCCCACTTCCCCCCGCCCCACCTCCTTACCGCCCTCCTCCCGAAGCACCGACTCCGCCCCCTCCCTCTCTTCCTTATCTTTTTCTAACCTTTCGCATTTTTTAGTCTCATTTCCTGTCGGGTTTTGCATTTCCCTCCCCCGCCCCTCCCAGCCTATGACATACTTTCTCTCCTTTATTCTCTCCTGCCTCCTCTGGCCTTCGGACTCCTGCCCGCGCCGCCCGCAGCCTCCTCCTGGCCCTGCAGCCCCTGGGTGGGCGGCGCCCCTCGGAGGACGGGTCCGGGCCCGCGGGGACGGAGGGCCCGGTCGCCTGGAGGAAGCCGGAGGCCTGCGTGGAGGAGGCGCCCCGCGCAGCTGGCTGGCGGAGCATGAGCGCCCCAGGTAGGCGCAGCGGGGATGGGAGAGCTGGCGGAGGGGGAGCACGAGGCGGGGAGTTGGGAGAAGAGAGGAGGGCACGGAGAGGAGATGGGGGGCATCAGTGAGATGACACGGTGGGGAGGCGTGGGGGGATGGGAGTGGCTCCTGCTGGTCCCGCGATGCTGGGGTATCCTTCCCTCTCCATCTCTGTCCCCCTGCCCCCCTTCTCTCTCTCACTCTCCTCTCCCCCTTTTCCCTTCCAACCCTTTTTCTCCCTCACTTTCCACCTTGTGTGCCTCTACTCCGTGTCTCTCTGAGCGTCTCTGAGTATCACCCCCCAGCAAAGCCCCTACCTACTCCTACTGGACAGGAAAAAACCGGGGGTCAGGAGGCTGCAGCCCCTTGGTGCACCTGCCCCAGAGGGAGGAAGAGAAACTTTTCTGACACCTGAAAGGCCCGGAAGTTTGCAGACCACAGCCCAGCCTGACTCAGAGGCTCCTGGGAAGGTGGGGCCTGGCTCAGGGAGGAAGGGCAGCCCCATCAAAAGTGGGTGCGGAGCTGGGAGATGGGAGAGGACAGCCCCCGGAGGAGACTCTACTAGAAAGGGGGTGGTGGGGGCACAGGAGGGGGCCCAGGTTCCCGACTGAAACCCGGAGCAGGTCCTAGCGGCCTCAGGCCTGAAAGCCACCTCCCTCAGGAGGCCCCTCCAGGCCCGCTGGGGCCACCAGGACTTCTGCTGAGCCCCCTCTGCAGATAGGGGCAGAGAGGGTGTTTCTGTACCTCGGGGGCTCTGAGCACCGCTGGAGGCTGTCACGGGGACCCAGGTTCATGGACAGTGGTCTCAGCTGTGAGCTTCGGGGCTGCCCACACAAACTTGGTCTTGGACCAAACTGACCTCTCTCTGCCTGGCCTGCTCTCAAAGCCTTTGATTTGTAGTTCAAAAAATTTTCTCCTAACATTTATGACTCGTCTTGAAGGTATAAGTTTACCAACCTACCAGAAAGGGGAGAAAAATAGTCGATCATTCATTCCGTGTTTATTGAGTGCTCAGCCTGTGCATAATGCGTGCCGGAAATCCCGGGAGCCAGGAATTAATATGAGGACAGGAATTTCTCTGTAAGTGTCCATTTCTGTGCTTTCGCGGAAACTCCAGTTCTCTCCCCAGCAAGGCATCTGTAAAGAGATGACACCCCTGCCTCGGGCCAGGGCTGCCCTGAGGAGCGCAACAGTGACCAGGACTCAGCGTAGTCAAGGCCAGGGAATGCTTGGACCCGTGTGGATGTTACTTGCCTGGGTATCAGATAGGCAGGCCGTGGCTCCACTGGCCCCAGCGGTCTTCAGTTAATGCATGAATGGTCCTTGATGTGATTTTTAAAAAATCGTGGTGAAATACACATGACATAAAATTAGCTCATTGAACCACTTTGAAGCGCACAGTTGAGTGGCGTTAAGCCCATTCACGTTGTCTTGCGGCCGTCACCACCATCCAGCTCTTCCCAAACCGAAACTATGTCCCCCATTAAACAACAGCTCCCTGGCTCCCTCCTCAGCCCCTGGCAGCCACCCTTCTCCATTCTGTCTCTAGGAATCTGATGACTTTCGGGACCCCATATAAGGGGGCTCATACAACCTATGTCTTTCCTGTGCCTGGCTTATTTCTCTGAGCCTCATGTCCTCAAGGTTCATCTGTGTTGTAGCCTGTGACCAAATCTCCTTCCTTTTTCAGGATGAATAATATTCTATCGTGCAGATAGATCATATTTTGTGTATCCGCTCATCCTTTATGTGATTTTAAAAAATGACTTCTGGATGGGCGCAGTGGCTCATGCCTGTAATCCCAGCACTTTGGGAGGCCAAGGCGGGCAGATCACCTGAGGACAGGAGTTCCAGACCAGCCCGGCTAAAGTGGAGAAACACTATCTCTACTAAAAATACACACAAAAAATTAGCCTGGCGTGGTGGCGCACGCCTGTAGTCCCAGCTACTTATGAGGCTGAGGCAGGAGAATCGCTTTGAACTGGGGAGGCGGAGGTTGCAGTGAGATGAGATGGTACCACTGCACTCCAGCCTGGGCAACAGAGCAAGACTCTGTCTCAAAAAAAAAGACTTCTAAACCAAGCTCTTCTAAAGATGACACACTTGTTTAAATCCTCAGTGGGCATGTGTGGGTGGCTTTGTACTTGGTGCCACAGGGGATGCAGGAGGGATGTGAGAAGCAGCGCTCCACCCTGAATAGGTTCATCACACAGTCTGTGTACACCATGGTCAGAGTGTGGCTGAGACACACGTGAGCTGGAAAAGAATTAGGAGGAGCGGGAAGGGCAGCAGGGAGTGAGCTTGGGAGATGGTAGGACTCAGAAGGTCCAGGGATTCCTGGAAGGTTCCAGGCTGAGATGGTGCTGAAAATCTCAGGGAGGAAGGGCATCCCCACCAAAAGGGGCTGCGGAGCTGGGAGATGGGACAGGACAGCCCCCTGTGGACACTTTACTAGGAAGGGGGTGGCAGGGTCACAGGAGGCGGCCCAGGTTCTAGGAGTCCAAGAGTTCGAGACCAGCCTGGGCAACATGGCGGGACCTTGTCTCTACAAAAAATACCAAAAAATTAGCCAGGCGTGGTGGTGTGCATCTGCAGTCCCAGCTACTTGGGAGGCTGAGGCAGGAGGATCATTTGAGCCTGGGATGCGGAAGTTGCAGTGAGCTAAGATGGCGCCACTGCACTCCAGCTTGGGCTACAGAGCAAGGCCCTTTATCGAAAAAAAAAAAAAAAGTGAGGGGCAATGTCTGGACTTCCTTATCCTATGCAGTGATTCTGGACCCTTCCGATAAAAGACTTGCTTCCTGGGACTGAGGGGCTGTGTGACTGTGGCTTGGTGGTGGCTGGCAGGGGCCGTGGAGATGAAGACGCACTTGTGATCATAGCTCCTCATAGCATGTCATGCGTGAAAGGCCAAATGGGGTCCCGATTTTCAGATGATGATGAAAAGGCGTGTCAAACGCTGAAAAATGGAGCCTCTTCGAATCCATTTTAAAAGCCACCTTTAGGCATGGTGGCTCACACCTGTAATCCCAGCACTTTGGGAGGTGGAGGCGGGCAGATCGCTTGAGGTCAGGAGTTTGAGACCAGCCTAGGCAACATGGTGAAACCCCGTCTCTACTAAAAATACAAAAATTAGGCAGGCGCCTGTAATTCCAGCTACTCGGGATGCTGAGGCAGGAGAATCGCTTGAACCTAGGAGGCAGAGTTTGCAGTGAGCCGGGATTGCCCCACTGCACTCCAGCCTGGGCAAAAGAATAAGACTCTGTCTCCAGAAAAGAAAAGAAAAAAAAACAACCACTTTCCATTCCCTCTTGCCCAGCCCCTGCACTCTTTGCTTTGCAGGCAGTGCCCCCAGCGGCATTCCATCTTTTGGGTTGGAGCCCATGAAGGCATGGGTTCGAGGCATGACTACTGATCTGTGCTAGCCATGTGACCTTAGACAGGCTTCCCGTCACCTCAGCTCTCTGAAAGTCATTTCTCTAATGAAATCAGGATATCAATACTGGTTATTTTCAGTATTGTCAGTTACACCAAGCATAAAATGAGAAAATGCGGCATATGACATAGGATTACCTTTGCCGTGATGACTAAGGTCTGGAGCAGATCAGAGGTTGGACTCTGGAGTCCAGACCCAGGGCTGCAGTGCCAGCCTTCCCGCAAACACCAGCTGGATGGACCTCGTTACTTTTTTCTGGTGCAACCTCAGATTCCTTATCTGCAATCTTAATCTTACGGGGGAATTATGAGGCCCAAGGAAATCATGGACGGAGCTGATGCTCCGTCAATCTACCCTGTAGAAAAACCCTCTCTCTTGGTGGTTGCAGTACCCAATCAGTCTAGAAAATATCTTGATTGGCTGGGCACGGTGGCTCATGGCTGTAATCCCAGCACTTCGGGAGGCCAAGGAGGAGGATGGCTTGAGTCCAGGAGTTCCAGACCAGCCAGCCTGGGCAACATGATGAGACCATGTCTCTACAAAACAAATACTAAAAAATTAGCCAGGCATAGTGGTCCCTCCTTACTTGGGAGGCTGAGGCAGGAGGATCATTTGGGTCTGGGATGCAGAAGTTGCAGTGAGCCAAGATCACACCACTGCGCTCCAGCTTGGGTGACAGAGCAAGACCCTGTCTCAAACAAACAAACAAACAAACAAAAAAAACAGAAAATATTTTGATCGATTGATTGAAATACAGAAACAAAAACAAAAAGAGAAGGAAAAGGCAACCTTCAAGGGAGCCCCTTAAACATGCTCTTCTGCTAAAGAAAAATTAGAAGGCAGCCGGGCGTGGTGGCTCACACCTGAAATCCTAGCACTTTGGGAGGCTGAGGTGGGCAGATTGCCTGTGGTCAGGAGTTCAAGTCCAGTCTGCAGTCTGGCCAACATGGTGAAACCCCATCTCTACTAAAAATACAAAAAAATTACGCAAGCGTGGGGGCAGGCACCTGTAACCCCAGCTATTCGGGAGGCTGAGGCAGGGGTATTGCTTGAACCAGGGAGGCAGAGGTTGCAGCAAGCCGAGATCATGCTACTGCACTCCAGCCTGGGCAACAGAGCGAGACTCCGACTCAAAAAAAAAAGAAAAAAGAAAAGAAGAAAAATTAGAAGGCACAGATTCCAGATGCCAGCCTCTTCCTGTGGCAGGCCACATAAGAAAAGCATGGCCAGGGCACTGCACGCTCCATACAAAGAAGATGCCCCATGCCTTGTCTGCATTCTCTCCTTGAGGGACTGCCTCTCTCTGGGTCAGTGGTTTTAATGGGGTGATTATTTTCGGAAGGATAACCTTTTGGGTTGTGATTTGTTCAAGGGCTCAGAAATTATAATGGTCACTGTCACATTTGTGTAATAGGTGTTGGTGGCCGAGAGCCAGAGGGTGATAAAAGTCCTTCCAGTCCCATCTGTGTGGCTGTCACTTCTTCTTCTCCTCTCCTGCTCCTCCAAGCACACTCGTTCCTCTGAAGTGCTGGGTTCCTCCTGGCCCAGCTGGGGCCATTCCTCAGTGGGCATTAATCTTGCAAGTGTGAGAGCGAGAGAGGGGCATGTGCAGTATCCATGCTGCAAACAGGGCTCCATCCTCCTCTGTGTGGTTCTGTGTCTCGCATGTCATCTTCCTTCCTGCCCCTCTGCAACTCAGGAATTTGCTGTCTTTATACCCAAGTACCACAGCAGCAGAGTGGGGGCTGCCCCATGCCATGTCCTCGGTCCTAGTGGTGTCAAAGGCAACACCTGCCAGGACAATGCTGGTTATGATCGCTGCCGTCCCCTGGGGCTGGCCTCATTCATTAAGAGGCAAGATTTAAAAAAAAAAAAAAAAAAAGCCAGGCATGAGGGCTCACGCCTGTAATCCCAGCAGTCCAGCACTTTGGGAGGCAAAAGCGGGAGGATTGCTTGAACTCAGGAGTTCGAGACCAGCCTGGGTAACATAGCGAGACCCCATCTCTATAAAAAATTTAAAAATGAGCCAGGTATGGTGGTATGCACCTGTGGTTCCAGCTACTCAGGAGGCCGAGGTGGGAGGATTGCTAGAGCCCAGGAATTTGAGGCTGCAGGGAGCCGTGATTGCACCACTACACTCCAGCATGGGCAACAGAGTAAGACCCTGTCTCAAAAAAAAAAAGGCAAAGCTGCTTTCTGGAGAGATCTACAGACTTAGAGCCTGGCAGACAAGGTGTCCATTCCAGCTCCACTGCCTGCAATCTCTGTGACCCCAACAAAGTCACATGATGATTTTGAGCCTCAATTGCTGCACATGTAAAATGGGTGTAAAATTACCACCCCTGGCTGGGCACGGTGGGTCACATCTGTAATCCCAGCACTTTGGGAGGCCAAGGCAGGCGGATCACCTGAGGTCAGGAGTTTGAGACATGGCAAAACCCCGTCTCTACTAAAAGTACAAAAATTAGGCCGGGCACGGTGGCTCACATCTGTGATCCCAGCACTTTGGGAGGCTGAGGCAGGCAGATCACAAGGTCAGGAGATTGAGACCATCCTGGCTAACATGGTGAAACCCTGTCTCTACTAAAAATACAAAAAAAAATTAGCTGGGTGTGGTGGTGGGAGCCTGTAGTCCCAGCTACTCGGGAGGCTGAGGCAGGAGAATGGCGTGAACCCAAGAGGCAGAGCTTGCAGTGAGCCAAGATTGCACCACTGCACTCCAGCCTGGGCGACAGAGCAAGACTCCATCTCAAAAAAAAAAAAAAGAAAAAGAAAAGTACGAAAATTAGCTGGGCATGGTGGTGGGCACCTGTAATCCCAGCTACTTGGGAAGCTGAGGCAGGAGAATCACTTGAACCCGGGAGGTAGAGGTTGGAGTGAGCCAAGATTGTGCCACTGCACTCCAGCCTGGCCAACAGAGCGAGACTCTATCATAAAATAATAATAATAATGATACCAGCCCTAGATTAGCATAGACCAAAGTGTTTCCAAACGCACCGAATGCGTCAAGGGCTTCTGTGGGCTTCTGCTTTTAAGTTTTACTTCTGACTTGCTTATTCAGAGGCCAGGAGGGAGAGCAGAGAGAGATGAGTTAAATGCAAAACAGAATATATGTGGCAAAGAGCTATTTCCTTAATTTACTAAGAACTCTTGAAAACCAATTAGACACGGGAACTGGCACACTTTTTCTTGAAAGCTCCAAATAGTAAATATTTTTGGCCTTGTGAGCCAGAGAGTCTCTGTCGAAGGTACCAACTCTGTCCTTGTGGGGTGGAGGTGGCTGCCGATGGGAGTGAGTGTGGCCACTTTTGGCGCAGTGGACGGTACAAGACTGGACCCTCAGTGGGAGTGTCCAGACCCCAAAATTAGTGAATTGAACCAATGGAAAAAATGGTGAAAGGTACAAACACGTGGAATATGAGCAGGTCAGTCAGCATGCTTCATTTGTAGTTAAATCCATGTGAAGAAATACAACAGGGACAAAGCGTTTTCCACCTGTCAGACTGGCAAACATCAAAAAGTTTGATAGGCCGGGCATGGCAGCTCACACCTGTGATCCCAACACTTTGGGAAGCCCAGGTGGAGGGATCACTTCAGCCTAGGAGTTTGAGACCAGCCTGGGCAACATAGTGAGATCCCACCTCTACAAAAAATTTTAAAAAATTAGCCAGGCATGGTGGCACGCACCTGTAGTAGTCCTAGCTCCTCCAGAGGCTAAGATGGGAGGATCACTTGAGCCCAGGAGTTCGAGGCTGCAGTGAGCTAGGATTGCACCACTGCACTCCAGCCTGAGCAGTAAGCAAGACCCCATCTCTAAAACTAAAAGAAAAAGAAAGGCAAAACTGATTGCCCATCAGTAAAAATAATAATAATATTTTTAAAAAATTAAGGTATAACACACGCACAGTACAGTTTCAAGCATACAAACAGCTTGACAGGCTTTTACATATACTTCTGGAGCCCATCACCCAGATCAAGATCTGGGTCCTTTCTAGGTTCTGGGGAAGTGCCATATCCCCTCCCAGTCGTTACCCCTCCCCTCTCCCCTAAGCGAAGACCCTTCCAACCTCTATACATCCTTGAACTTCACATGGACAGAGTCACATTCAATGTTTCTTTTTCGTTGCTACACAGTATTTCGTGGTATAAATTTACCTCAGTAGGGGCAGGCACTGTGGCTTATACCTGTAATCCCAGCACTTTGGGAGGCCAAGGCAGGCAGATTGCTTTTAGCTCAGGAGTTGAAGACCAGCCTGGGCAACATGGTGAAACCATCTCTACAAAAATTCAAAAATTAGCCAAGCATTGGTGGCTTGCGCCTATAATCCCAGCTACTCAGGAGGCTGAGGCTGGAGAATTGCTTGAGCCCAAGAAAGTGGAGGTTGCAGTGAGCCAAGCTCTCACCACTGCACTCCAGCCTGGGTGACAGAATGAGACCTGAATCGAAAAAAAAAAAAATTACCACAATTTACTCATCCACCTGACCATTGATAAACGTTTCTGTTGCTTACAGTTCGGGGCTATTATGATGAAACCACTGTGAACATTCTTATGTGTGTCTTGGTGGTGATGGCCCTTAAAAAAAAAAATCTGGAAGCAGCCTGGGCACAGTGGCTCATGTCTATCATCCCAGCACTTGGGGAGGCTGAGGCAGGAGGATGGCTTGAGCCTAGTTGTTTGAGACCAGCCTGGGCAACATAGGGAGACCCCATCTCTACAAAAAATGTAAAAGTTAGCTGGGTGTAGTGGCCATGCCTGTGGTCCTAGCTCCTTGGGAGGCTGAGGTGGGAGGATCACTTGAGCTCAGGAGGTAGAGGCTACAGTGAGCTGTGATTGCACCACTGCACTCCAGCCTGGGTGACAGAGGGAGACCTTGTCTCTGAAATTTAAAAAATCCAAGGGGGGCCGGGTGCGGTGGCTCACACCTGTAAGCCCAGCACTTTGGGAGGCCGAGGCAGGTGGATCACGAGGTCAGGAGATCAAGACCATCCTGGCTAATACGGTGAAACCCCGTCTCTACTAAAAATATAAAAAAATTAGCCAGGCGTGGTGGCGGGTGCCTGTAGTCCCAGCTACTCAGGAGGCTGAGGCAGGAGAATGGTGTGAAACCAGGAGGCGGAGCTTGTAGTGAGCTGAGATCGCGCCACTGCACTCCAGCCTGGGCTACAGAGTGAGACTCTGTCTCAAAAAAAAAAAAAAAAAAAAAAAAAAAAAAAAAAAAAATCCAAGGGCAAGCAGAGGCCCTGTGCCCGCGTTTTCTGCGGTTTAGTAAATTGCTATGTCAGTGGATAAATGTTGGTGTGAAGTAAAACTGTAACGTTATTGACATTAGTGCTTCGTTGCCTGCCTCTGCGTAAGGATTATGTGATTCGTGGAAATCTTCTAAGAAGAAATGGACTATTTTTAAAGGGATTCAGGTATAGTTGGTTCCGGAGGAAACGTTCAGCAGAATAATAACGATACCTTACACCACCTTCCAAAACTCCTGACTTCAATTCTCAGACGTGTTTCAAAAACCAGCTTGTTAACCTGCGGAGAGCCTCTGGGAGCTGACACGGGGATCCCTGTTTGCCAATGAACAGGCACCGTGATCCCTGTTTGAGTCCCTGAGGCACGCAGAGGTTCTTGGCTCTTCGTAGGAGAGTTCTCGATCTTTGAAAAATGTGTCTCCTCCTTCTTAAAGGATGGCCTTTTACCAGGCCCTGTTCCGAGTGTTCTGAGCTCGGGGAGCTCTTAGACTGGCGAAGAGCATGACCTAGTGGGGAAAGGACCCAGCTCCGATACGAGCAGAAGGCCGTCTGTGCGCCGGGGACCGGTCACCCTGTCTCCTCACTCATTTTATGTGGAAGTTTGATGTAATTTTGCCTTGCAATATTGCCCAGGCTGGAGTGCAATGGTGCCATCATAGCTCACTGCAGCCTCAGCCTCCTGGGTTCAAGCAGTCCTCTCACCTCAGCCTCCCAACTAGCTGCGACTACAGGCACGGGACACCATGACCGTCTAATTTTTTTATTTTTTGTAGAGATGAGGGTCTTGCTATGTTGCCCAGGCTGGTCTCGAACTCCTAGGCTCAAACTACCCTCCAGCCTCAGCCTCCCAAAGTTCTGGGATTACAGATGTGAGCCACTGTGCCCAGCCCTGTATCTTTCTTAACAAATTTATACATATATACATATTACTTTTTAAAAATTATATATATAATTATATGTATAATTATATATATAATTGTATATAATTATGTATATATTTGTATACTATATAATTATATTTATATAATTTATATATATAATTTAATAATTTTATATATACACTTTTATTTTCTTTGAGACAGAGTCTCACTCTTGTTGCCCAGGCTGGAGTGCAGTAGCGCAATCTCGGCTCACTGCGACCTCCACCTCCTGGGTTCAGGCAATTCTCCTGCCTCAGCCTCCTGAGTAGCTGGAATTACAGGTGTACACCACCACGCCCAGCTAATTTTGTATTTTTAGTAGAGATAGGGTTTCACCATGTTGGCCAGGCTGGTCTTGAACCCCTGACCTCAGGCGATCCGCCTGCCTCAGCCTCCTAAAGTGCTAGGATGACAGGCATGAGCCACCGTGCCCAGCTGTAATTTTAAAATATATTTTAAGGATCAACCTTATGTCTTATGGCAGAGTCAGACTAATGGGCCTCAGAGGCCCTCCTCCCACTGCACTGGTGGCCCTACTTCCCCGTCCAGCCTGCCTGGTGCCTCCTGCCTCTGCGCCTGGCACCTGACCCTGCCCTGGGCCTGAGATGATGATCCGGCCACCTGCCAAGGCCCACTCTGCACAGGCACCAGAGCCCACCTCTCCAATCAAAGCCGCTTCTCGAGCAACTGTCCTCTCTCTCTGCTGCATCTTCCATTCTGTATTCCCTCTCTACGGGGACCATTCCTATCCGAGTGCAACTGATCTACTGCAATTTCACCCACTTTAAAACAAACAAATGACAAACCTGTCTTGATTTTACATTCCCCTCCAGCCTTTGCCGCATTTCTCTGCACCCCCTTTGTATTAATTTGCTGGGGCTGTCATAACAAAATCCCACAGACTGGGCAGCTGCAGCAATAGACATTTATTGCCTTGCATTTCTGGAGGCTGGAAGTCCTAGATCAAGGTGCTGGGCAGGCTGGTTCCTTCTGAGGCCTCTGTCTGCAGCTCCCAGGTGCTGTTTTCTCCCTGTGTCCTTGCCTGGCCTTTTCTCGAGTGTGTGTCCCCTGGGTCTCTGTGCCTCCAATTTCCTCTTGGTATAAAGACACAGGTCAGACTGGATTAGGGCCCACTCCAATAGCTCCACTTCAATTTCATCACCTCTTTAAAGACCCTGTCTTCAAATACAGTCCCATTCTGAGGTCCTGGGGCTTAGAACGTCCATAATAGGAATTTGGAGGGTCAGGATTCAGCCCATAACACCTTTACAGCAAAGTGTTGTCTGTACTCCTTGTCCTAATTCTTCTCCTCCCCTTCCATCTTGAGCCCACTTTAGTCAGGCTTTTGCCCCAGTACTCAATTTAAACAGCTCTAGACAAAGCCACCCACGTGGCCAGGTGTGGGCTCACACCTGTAATCTCAGCACTTTGGGAGACCAAGGCAGGAGGATCACTTGAGGCTATGAATTTGAGACCAGTCTGGGCAACACAGGAGACCCCGTCTCTACAGGAAAAAAAAAAAAAAAAAAGCCATGTATTGTGGTGTGCACCTGTGGTCCCAGCTACTCGGGAGGCTGAAGTGGGAGGATCACTTGAGCCCAGGAGGTCGAGGCTGTAGCAAGCTATGATCACACCACTGCATTCCAGCCTGGATGACAGAGTAAGACCCTGTCTCAAAAAACAAAAACACAAAGTCACCAATGCCCTTATCTGATGGCTCATTCTCTGTCCTTATGGATCTTGACCTCAGCAGTATCTGAGGCCCATTCTTCTCTCCTCTTTGAAACACACGTTCCTTTGGCTTTGGGGCCTCTCCATCTTGTTTCTTTCCCTCTTTACTGGCTACTCCTTCCTGGCCTCTCTTTTCTGACTCCTCTGTCTCCCTCACCTCTGAGGTCAAACTGCCCGGAGCTCAGTCCGTTGGCCTCTTCCCCCTGGGTGGTCTCCTCCCACCTCTTGCTTTAAAAGTCATCTATATGCCAACGACTCCCAAGTTTATATCTTCCTCCCAGGCTCTGCTTTTGAACTTTAGACTTTAATATCCAACAGTCTTCACATGTCTGCCTGGACATGGAGCGAATCCAAAATCAAACTTGTGACTTTCCAAACTCTCTCTTCCATCCTGCCTGGGGCTCAGGCTTAAGATCCTTGGAACTGTCCTTCACTTCTCTGTTGGTAATTTGTCCGCTTGCTGGGCACCGAAAAGAAAATTTGCTCAGGCTAGGTCATGAAGAATGTCATTCTCATGCATCTTTTGATAGGGAAATCTTCTTTTTTATTTTGAGACACATCTCACTCTCGCCCAGGCTGGAATGCAGTAGCATGATCTCGGCTCACTGCAACTTCCACCTCCTGGGCTCAAGCAATCCTCCTGCCTCAGCCTCCCAAGTAGCTGAGACTATAGGCATGCACCACCATGCCCAGCTAATTTTGGTATTTTTTGTAGAGACAGGGTTTTGCCATGTCACCCAGGCTGGTCTCCAACTCCTGGATTCAAGTGATCTGCTCCCCTTGGCCTCCCAAAGTGCTGGGATTATAGGCGTGAGCCATCTTGCCCCACCGTGATGGGGGAATTCTTTCTGCAGTAGAGAGGGCACTACACAGTGCACTGGAGAAGCCACTGGGCTCAGAATGAGGGATTTGAGTTTTGGACACTTACCCATTGGGCAGTCTGGGCCAAGTTCCCTTTCACCTCTGGGGCTCAGTTTTCTCCTAAGTCAAATGAGAAGACTGTACAGGGCTTGGGGCAGTAAATGGGTTGCATCTGGCAAGCCAATTCCAATCAACTAGTAACGTCTTGCTGGAGCACCGCATTGAGGACCCAAGCTCAGTGATTGATCACTGACATTTGCCCATGGGTGTGAATCTGAACGTGGAAGCTGGGCTGCCCCATCAGTCATCTGCACTTGCTCTGCATGACCCAGAGCCCTTCTAGCCTTGAAAATCCACGATATAAAGACACATGCATGTGAATGTTCATGGCAGCACTATTCATGGTAGCAAAGACATGAAATCAACCTAAATGCCTATCAATGAGAGATTGGATACAGAAAGTGTGGTACATATACACCATGGAATACTATGCAGCCATAAAAAAGAATGAGATCATATCTTCTGCAGGAACATGGATACAGCTGGAGGCCATTATCCTAAGTGAATTAATGCAGGTATAGAAAACCAAATACCTCCTGTTCTCACTTATAAGCGGGAGCTAAATGATGAGAGCACATGGACACAAAGACAGGAACAACACACAGTGGGGCCTCCTTGAGGGTGGAGGGTGGGAAGAGGAAGAGGATCTGAAAAAAAGTAACTATTGGGGGCTGGGCACAGTGACTCACACCTGTAATCTCAGCACTTTGGGTGGCCAAGGCAGGTAGATCACTTGAGGTCAGGAGTTCAAGACCAACCTGGCCAACATGGCAAAAACCCGTCTCTACTAAAAATACAAAAATTAGCCAGATGTGGTGGCAGGCGCCTGCATTCCCAGCTACTCAGGAGGCTGAGGCAGGAGAATCACTTGAACCCGGGAGGTGGAGGTTGCAATGAGCTGAGATTGTGCCCCTGCGCTCCAGCCTGGGTGACAGAGCAAGACTCCATCTCGGGGGAAAAAAAAAAAAAAGTAACTACTGGGTACTAGGCTTAGTATCTGGGTGATGAAATAATCGATACAACAAACCCCCATGACACTAGTTTACCTGTATAGCAAACCTGCAGGTATACCCCAGAGCCTAAAATAAAAGTTAAAAAAAAAAAAAGTCCATGATGACCTCGTGACCTTGAACAAATCGCTTCACTGTCCCAAGATTTTATTTCTTCATGAATAAGATGGAGATAAATAATTCCTGCCTTGCCACTACACAAAATTGCTCTCAGGACAATGGAAGTAGATGAAAAATGGCGCTGGAGGTTTATATGCACCGTTGTATAAAGGGGAAGTTTTATTTTTTATTAATTGACCTCTCCAGTTGTGGATTCCTGTTGGTCACGCACTCCTCTGAACCATCTGACCGGGTGGGTTGAAAGCCCTAGCTTTCCCTGTTAATGGATTCCGTTTGCTGCCCCCACTCTGGCAAGACAAGGTCATTTGGATTTCCCTGGTGCGGAGGAGAAAGGGGATTAATATGGGCGTTGGATGCTGGATGTGATCCTTCCGTGCTTGGAAGATCTCAGCATTCTTTTTTTCTTTTTTTTTTTTTTAAATCTACGTTCTGGGATCCATGTGCAGAACGTGCAGGTTTGTTACATAGGTATACATGTGCCATGGTGGTTTGTGCACCCATCAACCCGTCATCTAGGTTTTAAGTCCCGCATGCATTAGGTATTTGTCCTAATGCTCTCCCTCCCCTTGCCCTCCAACCCCCAACAGGGCCCAGTGTGTGATGTTCCCCTCCCTGTGTCCACAGGTCTCAGCATTGTTTTTTGTTTTTTTTTTTGAGACAGAGTCTCGCTGTGCCGCCCAGGCTGGAGTGCAGTGGCGCCATCTCACTCACTACAAGCTCCGCCTCCCGGGTTCACGTTTACGCCATTCTCCTGCCTCAGCCTCCCGAGTAGCTGGGACTACAGGCACCCGCCACCACGCCAGGCTAATTTTTTGTATTTTTTTTAGTAGAGACGGGGTTTCACCATGTTGGCCAGGATGGTCTAGATCTTCTGACCTCATGATCCACCCACCTCGGCCTCCCAAAGTGCTGGGATTACAGGCCTGAGCCACCGCGCCCGGCCGGATCTCAGCATTCTTTTCTTTCTTTCTTTCTTTCTTTCTTTCCTTCCTTTCTTTCTTTCTTTCTTTCTTTCTTTCTTTCTTTCTTTCTTTCTTTCTTCTCTTTCTTTCTTTTTTTTTTACTCTAAGTTCTGGGATACATTTGCAGGACGTGCAGGTTCGTTACATAGGTGTACGTGTGCCATGGTGGTTTGCTGCACCCATCAACCCGTCATCTAGGTTTTAAGCCCCGCATGCATTAGCTATTTGTCCTAATGCTCTCCCTCCCCTTGCCCCCAACCCCAGTCAGGGCCCGGTGTGTGATGTTCCCCTCCCTGTGTCCACAGATCTCAGCATTCTTAACAGCCCCTGGGCAGGTGGCAGCCTGAAGGTTTTCTTCAGGGTCACTCAGCTAATCAGTGACCAGGGGGGTCTTGCATCACAGAACCCAGAGCTTCCAGTTCCCACCCACTGTTCCCACCACTTAACGATGCTGCCGTACGATCGGTGGGGACAAAAATCTTCCCAAAGTAAATTTTTATCTCCCTTGAGGGTTCTTTCTTATTATCCAAATCTCTGGAGTCAAATTAATTCTCCTATTGGGCAGCTAGGAGCAGTCGGTCTCCCTGGCGTGCTGCCGGGTGCAGCCCTGGTTAATCTGTGGAGAGGGCACGTGCCCTGCAGCCTGTGGAAACCCAGCAGAGATATCCAGACATACCTATTTCTGTTATCTGATGAAAATGTCCCTGTCCCTAAATCTACAAGCCCTCTTTCTTTCACCTTGAATCTTGTGAATACCCTGTGTTTTCTGCCCAAATCGCAAACAGAGCCTCTATCTGCAGCCTCCTGGATCTATTAACTTTTCCCAGAGACCCGGGGGAGCCATCTGTTCTTCTATTATTTGGTTTAAGTAAAGCTTTGGGGCATTTTTTCTTGCCAGTGGTATATTCCGAGCTGGATTCATTGCCCAGGCCCTTATTTATTAGCATGTGTGTTTTATTGTAATGCGTTTCATTTCCTTCTGTCTTTTAGTCTGGGCTTCATTCTGGAGCCTCTGTCATGAACAATGTTTGGTGCTGTATGAAATGAGATGCATTCAAAACCCTTGTAAGACATAAAGGGCTTTTTTTCTGGTTTGATTTTTTTTTTCCTTCTTCTTCTTTTTTTTTTTTTTCAGTGGCAGATAAATAAAGGACCTGAGTTTCCTGTAGGACTGGAAACAGTGAATCAGATTTTTGTTTTGTTTAAAACCTGAAAATCTCAGGCAGGAGTTGAGAGTGCCTGGACAGAGCTGAACGCTGTGTTTAGGTGTTTGAGGTGTTAACCGGTTCCCGGGGAGCCATTCCATGGGAGAGGGGGTGGCCACCCACAGGGACTGATTTGAGAGGTGCCAGAAAGCTTGCTTGAGTCAAAAGGTGACCCGGGGCAGACTGGGCACTTCCTCTGTTGACTTGCCTGTCCCTGGAGGACATTTTAGTGATTCAGCGTCTGCTGTGATTCACGGAACAGCCAGTGCCATGAGTGTGTGGTCTGCTCCGTGCTGGCCATGTGACCTTGGGCAAACCATTGAACAGCTCAGTACTTGTCTTCCTGTCTGTGACACGGGGATAAGACCAGCACCTTCTCCTGGGAAGTTAAATGAGACACTGGCCACTCATTAGCAGAGTGACTTAGAGCATCATTTTCCAATTCTTTCTTTTTTCTTTTTCTATTTTTTTTTTTTTTTTTTGAGACAGGGTCTCGCTCTGTCTCCCAGGCTGGAGTGCAGTGATAGGATCATGGCTCACTACAGACTCCAGCTCCCGATCTCAAGTGACCCTCCCAATACAGCCTCCTGAGTAGCTGGGACTACAGGCATGCACCACCATGCCCAGCTAATTTTTGGTTTTTGTTTTGTTTTGTAGAGACAGGGTTTTGCCATCTCTAATTCTAAAACTAAGCGTGAACCCTTTACAGAGCCCTTCGATCTCTCTGCTGGTCCCCATTTATTAACACCGATTACTGTCATGACCCACTTAACACATACGCAGAGCCTAACACGCACAGACACTCTGTGAGTTGCTAGGGATAAAAAGACAAAAAGACAGGGTCCCTGCCCCAGCAAGCCTGTCGTCCGGGGAGGAGACAGATGTATAAACAGTCAGTTGCGAAGTAATGGAGTTGCTGTAACAGATGCTTGAAATGAAGACAGACCTTGGGGAGAGGAACAGACAGGTCTGCCTGAAGGAGTCAGGAAAGACCTCCCAGAGCCGACAGAAGCTGAAATGAGACTGGGAAAATAAATAGGTTTTTGCCTGGCAGAGCAGCAGGCGAAGCGGCAGGCACAGAGCCGTGGTGGTGTGGTTAGTGTCAGCGCTGGAAAAAAGATGTGAGGACGTGGAAATGGGGCAGGGGAGGCCACAGGAGCCCTGGGGTGCTGTGCCAAGGAGGGCAGATGCTGTCCTGTGAGCAAGGGTGCGTCGCCGGGGCATTCTGAGCAGCAGCTACAAGCCAGGATGGATGCACGGGTTACAGAGATCGCAGACAGCAGAGACGACAACAGATGGGTCCCTCAAGGCAAGAGGCAGGCCCTCATTTAATGGGCCATGGGCCAGGGATAGTTTTATTGTGATTTCAGATAAACTTTGTATTGAAGTAGCGAATGCACACAAGAGACCTGCACTCATCCTAAGTGTGTAGCTCAGTGGATTTTCACAAAGTGAACACACCCAGGTCGCCCAGTGACACCCAGATCAAGAAACAGAACATGACCAGCTAAAAAAATAATATTGTAATATAATAACATTTAATAGAATAAGATTTTTTTAGTGTAAGTATGTCCCAAATATTGCACAGGACATTCTTATGCTTAAAAAAAAGTAAAAATAAAAATCATCTGGGCTGGGCACAATGGCTCACACCAGTAATCCCAGGGCTTTGGGAGGCCAAGGCGGGCGGATCACCTGAGGTTGGGTGTCTGAGACCAGCCTGGCCAACATGGTGAAACCCCGTCTCTACTGAAAATAACAAAAATCAGCCAGATGTGGTGGTGGGTGCCTGTAATCCCAGCTACTCAGGAGGCTGAGGCAGGAGAATCGCTTGAACCCAGGAGGCAGAGGTTGAAATGAGCCGAGATCATGCCACTTGCACTCCGGCCTGGCCTGGGCAACAGAGTGAGATTCCGTCTCAAAAAAAAAAAAAAAAGTCATTTGTTTTTAATTCAAAATTTAAATGTAATTGAATGTCTTCTATTTTATCTGGCAACCCTAACTTAATCCATGTTGTTGCTTGCGGCAGTCACGCATTCATTTTTCATTGCCAGTAATTCATTTTTTATTGCCAATGAGTAGTATAACGTTTTATGTATACTACTACTGATGGATATTTGAGTTGTTTCCAGTTTTTGGCTACATTGAATAATGCTGCTAGAAGCATTCATTCAATTTTTTTTTTTTTTTTTGGTAGAGTTGGGTGGTCTTACTATGTTGCCCAGGCTGGTCTCGACCTCCTGGGCTCAGGTGATCCTCCTGCCTTGGACTCCCAAAGTGCTGAGATTAAAGGTATGAACCACCATGCCTAGCCAGGCATTCACCCTTATGTGTCTTTTGGAAACATGTGTTTGGCCTCTCAAGAGTGGATTTGCTGGATCTTAGACTATGTTTATGTTCTGCTCTAATAAATACTACCAAATAGTTTTTAAGGATGTCGTTTCAGTCTACACTCCTATTAGTAGTGTATGAGAGTTCCAGTTGCTCCACACTCTTACTCACACATGGAATTGTCTGTATCTTCATTTAAGCCATTCATGTGGGTGTTTAGGCAAAACAAATAATTTTATGGCTTTAATTTGCATTTTGCTTATGACTAATTAGCATACATTTTCATGTGTTTATTGTCCATTTCAGATAGCCTCCTTTGCAAAGTGCCCGTTTAAGTGTTTTGCCCATTTTTCTATTGAGTTGTCTTTTACTTATTGAATTGTAGTTGTTCTTTGTATATGACAGACATGAGTTCTTTGTCAGATATATGTACTGTGGATTTTTTTTCAGTTTATAGCTGACCTTTTTACTCTCTTAATAGTCTGCTGATGAACAGAAGTTTTTAATTTTAATGCAGTCCAATTCATGTGTGTATTTTTCTCTTATACTTAATTTGTTTTGAGTCCTGTTTAAGAAGCATTCACCTATCCTAAAGTTTGTTTCCTTCTAAAAGCCTTATTGTTTCATCTTTCACATTTGTATCTGTAATTCATCTAGAATGGTTTTTTCCTTTAAAATCAACTTTATTGAGGTATAATTTACATACAATAAACTCAGTGCATTTTGATCAATGTATATACTCCACATAACCACAATCAAGATTTAGAGCATTTCCATCACCCCCAAAAAGTTGCCTCAAGTCCTTTTGCTACTCAGAGTGTGTTCCAGGAACCAGCGTTAGCCTCCCCTTGGGGCTGCTCCCATGAGGCAGACTCCCAGGCCCCAACCCAGACCTACTGCATTTTAACAAGGTTCCCAGGTACTCTGTATGCCCATTAAAGGTTTAGAGACAATCTGGGCTCCATTGGAGAAAGGTGACAAGCCAAAAATGCTGCTTCCATTGTTATAAATAGTGTGGCCTGAAGCAAGTCCAAGGTGAATGATGGATGATTGAGTTTAGGGGGAAAAATGAGAGAAGAACCAAGTTGGGAAGAAATTGTGGAGTCATTACAAGAACACCCTTTATTTTCCTGGACCAAACGCCTATTCTCCCTGAGTCCTGGCCCCACTGACATTATGGCAGGGCATGACGCCTGCAGATTTGAGGGGCAGGATTTGCCACTGGAGAGACTATGGGCTCCCAGGGAAGCTGCTTCTTGGTCTTCATTCTGGACCACAGTGGAGAAAGCCATTCCAACGACCACATCCAGAAGAGACCTTAATTTTATGTTGCGGTTATTTTCTTTGTTTTTAAGCTTGCTTTCTATTTTTCTCTAAACAATATATGTACTTGGTTTACAAAAGTCAAACACAGCCAGGTGTGGTGGCTCCTGCCTGTAATCCCAGCACTTTAGGAGGCCAAGGGAGGTGGATCCCCTGAGCCCAGGAGTTTGAGACCAGCCTGGGCAACATGGCAAAACGCTGTTTCTACTAAAAAAAATACAAAAAATTAACCAGGCATGGTGGCACGCAACTGTAGTCCCAGTTCCTCGGGAGGCTGAGGTGAGAGGATAGCCTGAGCCCAGGAAGTTGAGGCTGCAGTGAGCCATGATCATGCCACTGTACTCTAGCCTAAGCAACAGAGTGAGACCTTGTCTAAAAATAGAAATAGAAATAAAACATCAAATACTATCACATGACTTAAAATAAAAAATAGCAGTCCTCTAGCCTGCCCCTCCCCACTTCTGAATCCCATTCGTCCAACATTTCAATAATCTACCCTTCCAGATGGCACCTTATCCCCACACCTATTGTCCCCATAATTTTCCAGTGAGTAAACCTACCTTCTGTCAGCTGGGGAGGGAATCTGGGGGCTCACCTGCTCTTATTACATTTCCTCCACTCATCTGCTGGCCCCAGCCCTGCCCTGCACATCACCTCTTGCAGTACAAGGTGCTTCCATTTTCTGAGCTCTTCTGGGGTTCTGCAGAGAAAACTGTCTCTCTCCTCGCCAGCTCTTCCACCGTTAGACACTCGAGTTTCATCCTTCTCTAGTGTGAAGTCTGTAAACGTTTTGAATTTATAAGTTAGATTTCTTGAAACTTTCAGACAAAAGAATATACAGATACTCCTTGACTTATGATAGGGCTACATCCCGATGAACCCATCATAAGTTGAAAATATGTGAGTCAAAAATGCATTTGGTAGGCTGGGCATGGTGGCTCACACCTGTAATCACAGCACTTTGGGAGACCGAGGCAGGTGGATCACCTGAGGTCAGGAGTTCAGGACCAGCCTGGCCAACATGGTGACACCCCGTCTCTACTAAAAAATACAAAAATTAGTCAGGCATGCTAGTGGGCACCTGTAATCCCAGCTACTCAGTAGGCTGAGACAGGAGAATTGCTTGAACCTGGGAGGCAGAGGTTGCAGTGAGCCGAGATCGCGCCACTGCACTCCAGCATGGGTGACAAGAGCAAAGCTCCATCTCAAAAAAAAAAAAAAAAAAATGCATTTAGTACAAACCTACTGAACATCCTAGGGTAGCCTGGGATACCTTAAATATGCTCAAAACACTTACATTAGCCTACAACTGGGCAAAATCCTCTCACACACAGTCTATTTTCTAATAAAGTGTTGAATATCTCATGGCATTTATTGAATACCATACTAAAAGTGAAAAACAAAATGGTTGTTTGGGTGCTCGAGATAGAGTTTTTACTAAATGCCTATCACTTTTGCACTATTGTAAAGTCAAAAAATTGTAAGTCGAACCATCATAAATCGGGGATGATCTGTATAGATCAATATATCATAAGAAATGCTAGCAATAAGATTTCACACTAAAGTACATGGTATTTATTTATGTGAATGGCTTATGGGAGAAATCCAGTTAAATGTATTTCCAAAGAAATATCTTTTCCCCACTGATTTGCAGCAGCATCTTTTGCAGCATCTTTTCCTCACTGATTTGCAATGCCAAGTTTCTGATATATCAAAATTTTCAAATAATCATGGCTTCAAATCTGAACCCAAACTCTGTTTCGTTCCTTAGATCTACTTGTCCTTCTCTGAACAAATACCAAGCTCTCTTCCCCCTGGCCTCGTTTTCTGACTTGTCAGGTGTTTTCTTGTTGTTTATTCTTATTATTTATTTATTTATTTATTTATTTATTTATTTTTTGAGACAGAGTCTCACTCTTCACCCAGGCTGGAGTGCAGTGGTGCCATTGTAGCTCACTGTAGCCTCAACCTCCCGGACTCAAGCCATCCTACCACCTTAGCCTCCCAAGTAACTGGGACTACAGGCACACAACACCACACCCACCTAATTTTTGTATTTTTCTGTGGAGACACAGTCTCAGTATATTACCCAGGCTGGTCTCAAACTCCTGGCCTCAAGCGATCCTCCCGCCTCAGCCTTCTAAAACATTGGGATTACAGATGTGAGCTACTGTGCCTGGCTGACTTCTCAGGTTTTAATTGAGCATTTTATGTTCTGTCTTAGCATATCAACTATATTTCTTTTTAAATATTTTTAGTGGTTGTCCTAGAATTTAGAAAATGCATTTTTAGCTAATCCAAATTCACCTTCAAATACCACTATACTGTTTCACATGTAGTGAAGATACCTTGTAACAGAATTCCCAATTCCTTCTTCCTGCCTCTGCGATATGGCTGTCAATCACTTCACTGACCCATTTGCTAGAATTATCTGATACATCATTACTGTTATTACTTTAAAAACAGTTATCTTTTAGATCAATTAAGAATTTTTAGAAAGATCTTATTTTACTTTTAGTAATTTCTTCTCCATTGTTCTTCCCTTCTTTATATCATTTTTCTTCTGCTGAAGACCTTCTTTTAACATTTCTTGCACAGCAAGTCTGCTATGAATTCTCTCTGTTTTTGCTTATCTAAGAAAGTCTTTATTTCTCTTTCACGTTTAAGGACTGCTTCACAGAATTCTATTCTAAGTCAGTGTTTTTTTTCTGTCACTATTTTACTCCACTTTCTTCTTGCTCACATGGTTTCTGATGAGATGGCTGCAGTAATTCTTATCATTATTCACTTACAGATAAGGTAGGGTTTTTTTCCCTCTTTGACTCTTTTTGAGATTTTTCTCTTTATCTTTGGTTTTCTGCAGCTGGACAGGATATGCCTTGGGGTGTTTTGTTATTTGTCCTGCTTAGTGTTCTCTGAACTTCCTGGATTTGTGTCATTCATTTTGCAAAATTCTTGGTCGTTACCACTTGAAATACTTCTTTTGCTTCCTTCTCTTTTCTTCTCCCTCTGCTTATCCAAGTATTCCTTACACACTTTTGATATTATTCGATACTTCTTAGATGTTCTGCCCTGATTTTTTTTTAATTTTTATTTTTAGTTCTGGGGTACATGTGCAGGATGTGCAGGTTTGTTACATAGGTAAACGTGTGCCATAGTGGTTTGCTGCACCTATCAACCCGCCACCTAGGTATTAAGCCTAGCGTGCATTAGCTGTTTGTTCTAACGCTCTCCCTCCCCCTACCTCACCACCCAACAGGCCCCAGTGTGTGTTGTTCCCCTCCCTGTGTCCGTGCGTTTTCATTGTTCAACTTCCACTCCATCTTCATCGATGTCCCTGCAAAGGATATGATCTCGTTCCTTTTTATGGCTGCAGAGTATTCCATGGTGTATACATGTACCACATTTTCTTTATCCAGTCTATCATTGATGGGCATTTAGGTTGAATCCATGTCTTTGATATTGTGAACAGTGGTGAAATGAACATACGCATGCATGTATCTTTGTAATAGAATGATTTACATTCCTTTGGGTATATACCCAGTAATGGGATTGCTGGGTCAAATGGTATTCTGGTTCTATGTCTCTGAGGAATCACCACACCGTCTCCACAATGGGTGAACTAATTTACATTCCCACCAACAGTGTAAAAGTGTTCCTATTTCTCCACAACCTTGCCAGCATCTGTTGTTTCTTGACTTTTTAATAATGGCCATTCTGACTGGTGTGAGATGGTATCTCACTGTGGTTTGGATTTGCATTTCTCTAATGATCACTGATGTTGAGCTTTGTTTCATGTTTGTTGGCTGCAGCGATGTCTTCTTTGGAGAAGTGTCTGTTGACGTTCTTTGCCCACTCTTTATTGGGGTTGTTTGTTTTTTTCTTGTTGTGAATTTGTTTGAGTTCCCTGTAGATTCTGGATTCAGATGTTTTTAAATTCCTTTTTCTCTTTACATTTCAGTTTGGGACATTATATTCATCTGTATTGAAGCTCACTGATTCTCTCCTTGGCCATGTGCAGTCTACTGATAAAATCATTGAAAGCATTCTTCCTTTCTGTTCTGTGATTTTTATTTCTATCATGTCCTTCTGATTCCTTCATAGAGTTTCCATTTGTCTGCTTACTTTATCCATCTGTTCTTACATACTATCTAATTTTTTTCCATTTGGGCCCTCAACATATGCTATCTCACTGTGGTTTTGATTTGCGTTTCTCTGATGATCAGTGATGTTGGGCTCTGTTTCATGTTTGTTGGCTGCATCAATGTCTTCTTTAAATTCCCTATCTGTGTTCTATCTGAGTCTAGTTCTGATCATCAATTTGTCTCTTCAGAGTGTTTTCTCTTGCCTTTTGGTATACCTTGTACTTTTTTGTTGACAGCCATACACGCTGTATTAGGTAATAGGAACTGAGAAAAATGAGCCATTAGTGTGAAGATTCTGTGAATCTTGCTAAGATTCAGGTTCTGTTTAATGTTTGTTGTATTTCAAGGTACTAGGAGCTTCAGACTCCTCAAATGTCCTTGCTTTTGCCTAGTCTCTTGACTTTGGGCTTCCCTGTATATTCCTCCTTAGAGCAAGTCTGTGATTTGCAGCTCTTTCAGCTCTAATCCACTGTGATTACACTGGAGCCCTGTCAGTGTAGTGGTAAAGTGTGGGGGAGGGGAAATGTTCTATAATCTGTGATTACATTTAATTCATTTAATGGGCCTGTGTTTCAGAGCTGTGTCCTCACATGGTGGAAGGGGTGAAAGAACTCTCTGGAATACTTTCTATAAAGGCACTAATCTCATTTGCAAGGGCCCCACCCTCATGCCTAATCACCTCTCAAAGGCCTCACCACCTAACACCATTGCCTTGAGGGAGAGGAATTCAAGCCTATGAATTTGGGGGAAGACACACACATTGAGACCATAGCAGCAGTCTCCCCAGAAATGGTAGTCTCTATCTGCTTTCCATCTTCCAAAATTTTCTTGGCATCTCTCATCTACTGTCATCTTCTCTATTCTTTATGTTCATATGAAAACACACACACACATTTCATTTCTTAACAGGTGAATTGCTCCATTTTCAGGAGGGAGCAGAGAGAAATGTATATGCATTTCACTGGAAATCCAGCTGGAAGCATTTTCTCCTGGTGCCCCTTTCTCTTACTCCTCAAAGTGTGGTCCTCAGACCAGCAGCACTGACGTCTCTTAGGCCTGTGTTGGAAATGCAGACTCCCAGGCCCCACCCCAGACCTTGCAAATGACTTCAGCAAGAGCCCAAAGGGTTCCTACACACAGTAAACCTGGAGAAGCTCTGCTCAGTCCACAAGCTTCACCTGGGCCCCCTTTCTCCTCCGCTGCCTCTCCTCTCACCCTTCATGTGGGTCCTTGTTAAAGCCAGGAGCTCTGGTGCAATGGTTCCCAGCCCTGGCTGCCGGTCAGAATCCACTTTTAAAATTGCCATTGCCTAGGCCCTACCACAACTAATTGCTTCATTATTTAGGGTAATGGATTTTTAAAAACTCCGCAAGTGATTCTAACACATGCCAAGGAGATGCAAAGACAGCACGAAACAGGCCCTGCCCTTAAAAAGTTCCCAGCCTGAACACGGGAGAACATTCTGGAGATTAGGAAACAGCCCTTGAGGGCAAAGAGTAGATTTCTGCACATTTAACGTAAATGACATGTAGTTCCAAGAGCACAGTTTTGTTTTTTTTTTTCGAGATGCAGTTTTGCTCTTGTTGCCCAGGCTGGCTGGAATTACAGGCGCCCGCCACCACGCCTGGCTAATTTTTGTATTTTTAGTAGAGAGAGTTTCACCATGTTGGCCAGGCTGGTCTTGAACTCCTGACCTCAGGTGATCCACCCGCTTTGGCCTCTCAAAGTGCTGGGATTACAGGCGTGAGCCACCACGTCTGGCCGCACAGAATTATTTTGCATTCAAATACTTGGACTTCTGGTAAATGTCCCAGAACCTTGTTTTCCTGGGACCTTGGATTCAGTTGAAGCTCTCAATGTTTTGCGTCATCTGATGGGTTGCCAGAAGTTTCCAGGTTTGACATGATTTCATGGTGCTCAGAGAGGAAGGGTCTCCGCTGTGCCCCACACTAGTTCTCCCCCTGTGTTTCGTGTGCACCTGAGTCACAGTGTCTGAGGAAGGCCAGGCTGTGTTCTCAGCTAGGAGCCTGCACTGGTCACAACGTCCATTTCCTCCCACACCGCCATCCTTGCTGGCAAGCTCAGGCCCAGGGTGACAATGTTGTAGGAAAGGGGTTCCTATCCGGACCCCAAAAGAGGGTTCTTGGATCTTGTGCAAGAAAGAATTCAGGGCGAGTCCACAGTGCAAAGTAAAATCCGGTTTATTAAGAAAGTGAAGTGGGTCAGGCACAATGGCTCATGCCTGCAATCCCAGCACTTTGGGAGGCCGAGGCGGGCGGATTACCTGAGGTCAGGAGTTCGAGACCAGCCTGACCAACATGGTGAAATCCCGTCTCTACTAAAAATGCAAAAATTAGCTGGGCATGGTGGCATGTGCCTGTAGTTCCAGCTACTTGGGAGGCTGAGGCAGGAAAATTACTTGAACCCAGAAGGCGGAGGTTGCAGTGAGCTGCGATCGCACCACTGCACTCTAGCCTGGTGACAGAGCGAGACTCCATCTCAAAAAAAAAAAAAGAGGTGAAAGAACAGATACCTCCATAGGCAGAGTAGGGCGGTCCCGAAAGTAAGAGGAGGGACGCGTCTACCTAGGTACAATACTTGTTTATATATAGGATTAAAAAAAATTATGGAGAAATGTGCTCTGCAACAAGAGGTTATGATAAAGGATTAATTTTCTTAATTACTATATTTTGCAAGAATTGATATTACTCTCTTTAAAGCAAAATTAGGAATGCTTTTGTTCTCAAGATATTGGGGGGACAGCTGGGGTGGCTCAAGCCTGTAATCCCAGCACTTTGGGAGGCCAAGGTGGGAGGATCACCTGAGCCCAGGAGATTGAGACCAGCCTGGCCAACAGGGCGAAACCCCGTCTCTACTAAAAGCATAGAAATTAGCCAGTCATGGTGGCATGTGCTATAGTCCCAGCTACTCAGGAGGTTGAGGCAGGAGAATCGCTTGAATCCGAGAGGTGGAGGTTGCAAGGAGCTGAGATTGCTCCACTGCACTCCAGCCTGGGCAGCAAAGTGAGACTCTGTCTCAAAAATAAATAAATAAATAAATAAATAAATAAATAAATAAATAAGATATCAGAATGTCAGGACACTCCCAAGTCTGGGTCTGTTTAGTAAACGTTATCAGTCTGTTCTCTTAACCGTTAACATCTAGAGGCCAGGAATGTCTAACTTTCTGGGAATGCAGCCCGCCAAGTCCCAGCTTCGTTTTCCTTGGCCTCACTCAAGATGGAGTCGCTGTGGTTCAAATGCCTCAGACGACAATACTGTCAAACCAAAATCAATCGTTCCAGGAGGCTTAGTGGGACCCAGGACTGATGTGGAAAGAAATGCAAAAGCCCTATTTCCTCCCGATGTTTCTCCCAGGCACTCATGGCTTGGCACCTCCAGCCTCCTGTTTGAGCTACAGGGTCCAGGTTGTCCACACCCTCCTTCCTGGGCAGCCTGAGCCGGGCAGCCCGTCCCCCTCAGAGGTAAAGCAGGACTCCACTGCCCGCCATGCCCATCCTGCTGGCTGTGCATCAGATTTCTACCTTTTTCTATGAACCGTGTGGCGTCCAATAAAGAGGTGGAAGATGGGGGATGCTCTGAGTCCGGTTCTCCAGGACCGTTTCTTACCTGCCAATTGGATGCTCATCTAAATTTCCACTGAGATGCTGTGAGATTTCATGGAGGGTGCAGGGAGAGTGATTTTGTTACTGGAAAGGGACCTCGATCCAGACCCCAAGAGAGGGTTCTTGAATCTCATGCAAGAAGGAATTCAGGGAGAGTCCATAGAATAAAGTTAAAGCAAGTTTATTAAGAAAATAGAGGAATAGGCCAGGTGGGTGCGGTGGCTCACACCTGTAATCCCAGCACTTTGGGAGGCCAAGGTGGGTGGATCGCTTGAGGTCAGGAGTTCGAGACCAGCCTGGACAACATGGTGAAACCCTGTCTCTACTAAAAATACAAAAAATTAGCTGGGTGTGATGGTGGGTTCCTGTAATACTCAGGAGGCTGAAGCAGGAGAATCGCTTGAATCCAGGAGGCAGAAGTTGCAGTGAGCTGAGATCACACCATTGCACTCCAGCCTGGGCAATAAGAGTGAAACTCCATCTCAAAAAAAAAAAAAAAAAAAAAGTAGAGGAATAAAAGAACGGCTAGTCCATAGACAGAGCAGCCCCGAGGGCTGCTGGTTGCCCATTTTTAAGGTTATTTCTTGATGATGTGCTAAACAAGGGGTGGATTATTCATGTCTCCCCTTTTTAGACCATACAGGGTAACCTCTTGATGTTGCCATAGCATTTGTAAAGTGTCATGGCGCTGGTGGGAGTGTAGCAATGAGGATGACCACAGGTCACTCTTGTTGCCATGTTGGTTTTGGTGGGTTTTAGCCGGCTTCTTTACTGCAACCTGTTTTATCAGCAAGGTCTTTATGCCAACCTCCCATCTCATCCTGTGACTTAGAATGCCTGACCATCTGGGAATGCAGCCCAGTAGTTTTCAGCCTTATTTTACCCAGCTTCTATTCAAGATGGAGTTGCTTTTGTTCAAATGCCTCTGAGAGTTTGCAATTCCTGGACGCAGCCCCAGGGGAAGGGTCAAGTGGCTAATACTGCTATCTTTTCTTTTATTAGAGACAGGGTCTTGCTCTGTCACCCAGGCTAGAGTGCAGTGGCTCGATCACAGCCCACGGCAGCCTCGAACTCCTGGGCCCAAGCAATCCTCCCGCCTCAGCCTCCTGAGTAGCTGGGACTACAGATGTGTGCCACCACCCCCGGCTAATTTTTAAATGTTTGGTAGAGATGAGGTCTCACTTTGTTGCCCAAGCTGGTCTCGAACTCTTGGCCTAAGCGATCCTCCTTCCTCAGCCTCCCAAAGTTCACAGGTGTGGGCCACCATACCCAGCCGGCTGCTATCATCAGTAAGAGTCTCAACACATTCTGTTATTTCCCTGGGGTGGTTCTGGAATGAGAGTCTGGAAGTGTTGCCAGCCAGAGTTACCTGATGCAGCCAGGTGAGGAGAAGGCAGGCCTGGGGCCACTCCAGTGCCAAAGCCCCCGTGGGGGATCATGAGCTGGTGTGTCCCCCAGATCCATATGTTGCTGGGGGAACATGGGCTGGTGTGTCCCCCCACATCCATATGTTGCAGGCCTAACCCCCAGGACCTCACAATGTGACTGTATTTGGAGATGGGGTCTTTAAAGAGGTGATTAAGTTAAAGGAGGTCATGGGGGTGAGCCCTAATCCCATGTGACTGGTGTCCTTATAAGAAGAGGAAATGAGGTCTGGCCTGGTGGCTCATGCCTGTTATCTCAGCACTTTGGGAGGCGGAGGCGGGCAGATCACCTGAGGTCAGGAGTTCGAAACCAGCCTGGCCAACATAGTGAAACCCCGTCTCTACTAAAAATACAAAAATTAGCCAGGCGTGGTGGTGCATGCCTATAGTCCCAGCTACTCAGGAGGCTGAGGCAGGAGAAGCGCTGGAACCCGGGAGGCAGAGGCTGCAGTGAGCCAAGATCACACCATTGCACTCTAGCCTAGGCAACAGAGCAAGACTCCGTCTCAAAAAGAAGAGATCAGAGAGAGATGCTCACAGAACGACAACCTTGTGAGGTCATAGGGAGAAGATGCCGTCTACAGGCCCGGGAGAGAAGCCTCAGGAGACGCCTACCCTGCTGTCACCTTGATCTCGGACACCAGCCTCCAGGACCCTGAGATGCTAAATGTCTGTTGTTGAAGCCGCCCTGTCTGTGGCACTTTATTATTCACACATGAATCCCAGGAAACTCATACAGGAGCCTGCTGGTCCCTCCCTGCTCTGGAGTGACTCCTGCCTCCACGTCTGGAGCCTCGAACTCCTGGGTGGACGGGAGGCAGACCCTGTCGCTGGCCACCAGAAGTGCTGGTGCAACAATCCGTTTTCCCGCTTGCGGCAGTGCAGGCTTCGGGGGCTCCGCAGAGATGCTTCTGATGTGCGTGCAGCCCGTGGGTCTCCAGGGCAGCACTGAAGGGCCTGCCGTTCTATCCTGTGCCCTCACCACCGCTGCTGTCATCCCCCCTATTATTGAGCTCCTCTGTGGGCACGGTGCTGAGTTAATTTTTTTTTTTAATTGGCTCTGCCCGACCCACTGCTGGAGCTTCCGGGAGTTCATTTTAAAGTCAGAGAAAGAAGACGCAGGAGCCGGCTCAGTCCCTGGTTCAATTGCATGTTCAACCTAGTTTGATGTCCTCCCCACTTGCCACATCTCTTTTATGACAGTTGGAAGCAGATGATGACAGTTCCGGGCGCCCTGCCTTTGCACCGCAGGGTCAGGAGGACCAGCGATCTCATTACCCGGCCTGCCACTGCCCTTTCACCCTCCTGCGTCTTCCAATAGATTCCAGGATACACCTAAAAGGGAAGGGGCAAGGGGTCCTTCTGCCGGTGACCAGATGGTGGGCTGGGCCCATGCCTGAGGCCAGCCTCTGCATAAAAGACTTCAACACCCCTCCCCGGCCGCCGCTGTTAAATAGACTTCCCCATGACTTTATGCATTCAAGCCCAGCTCTTTGCCCAGACATAGGCCCAGCCCTCTCCCTCCCCAGGCCCTGCCTGGCTCTGATCCTGTCTGGACACTGACCTGCCTGCCTTCCTCTTGGCCCTGGGCAGATTCCACCCTCCTGCACACTCACTGATGCCCAACAAACCTTTCCTTTCCTGGCAGCTCCCTCTGGCATTCCCACTCCCTTCCCGGAATTTCTCTTGCATTTTGTGATTAAAGAAGAAATCATGGTGTGAATGTAATATGGTGCGGCTGCCGTGGAAAACAGCTGGGAGGTTTTGGCAAAAGTTAAACAAAAAATTACTATATGAGGCCGGGCACAGAGGCTCAGACCTGTAATCCCAGCACTTTGGGAGGCCGAGGTGGGTGCATCACATGAGGTCAGGAGTTCAAGAACAGCCTAGCCAACATGGTGAAACCCCATCTCTACTAAAAATACAAAAATTAGCCAGGTGTGGTGGTGGGCACCTGTAGTCCCAGCTACTTGGGAGGCTGAGGCAGGAGAATCGCTGAAACCCAGGAGGCGGAGGTTGCAGTGAGCCAAGATCGCGCTACTGCACTCCAGCCTAGGTGACAGAGCGAGACTCCGTCTCAAAAAAAAAAAAAAAAAAAAAAAAAAGTATGGTGTCTCTGGTGGGCATTTAAGATGGCTTCCAACCTTTTGCTGTCCTTTGTGTGTCCATGGACGTGCAGAGGGCTGAATGTTTCTCTAGGTTGGGTGCCAAATAGGAATTCCTGGACATCTTAGTCCATTCAGGCTGCTATAACAGAATATTATAGACTGGTCAGCTTACAAACAACAAACATTTGTTTCTTATGGTTCTGGAGGATGAGAAGTTCAAGAACAAGGCACCAGTAGATTTAGTGTCTGGTGAGGGCCCACTTCATCATAGATGGTGCCTTCTGGCCGTGTCTTCCCATGGTGAAACGGGCAAGGGGTCTCTCTAGGATATCTCTCTGGGGACTCTCTTATAAGTGTCCTAATCCCATCCCTGAGGGTTCAGCACCCCCTGACCTAACCGACTCCCAGAGGTGAGGTACTCTCCCTCATCTCCTAATACCATCTACTTGGAATTAAGGTCTCAACATAGGATTTTGGGGAGACACAATCACACAGCAGCACCCGGTGTCAGATGTGTGGTGGCATGTGTTCATGGATATTGCCAAATTGCCCTCAAAAACTGGCTGGACCCATTTAGATTCCCCTCAAGACAGTAGGAGAGTCCTTTTTTTCCCTGCACCCTTGCCAAAACTCTATATTACCCAGCTTGAAAACATTTGCCACTCAGATGGTGGAAACATGCTGATGATAATGATAGCAACTGCCTATGCTTACTGGCCACTGATCTTGTCCCAGGTGCTGTACCATAATGAGAGCAGAAACTGCTATTATCAATGAGCAGTGATTGCACCATTGCACTCCAGCCTGCCTGGGTGATCGGGGTGAGACCCATCTCAAAATTTAAAAAAAATTTAAAAAATCACTTCACAGGGTTGTTGTGGGATTAAGTGAATGGATATCACTGCTCGTTGCAGCCTCAACCTCCCGGTCTCAAACCATCTTCTCATCTCATTTTTTGACTTTTTTTTTAGAGGTGGGGGGGGTCTCACTATGTTGCCCAGGCTGGTCTTGAACTCCTGGGCTCAAGCAATCCTCTGCCTCGGCCTCCCGAAGTGCTGGGATTACAGGCGTGAGCCACGGTGCCTGGTGGAGGTGAGCTGTTTTCTCACTCCTGTTTTGCAGCTCCAACTTTAAGTGCAGAATGGAATCTCAATGTTCCAATTCTTTTCCTTATTAGTGAGCCTAATTACCACTGCCATGCTCATTCGTTGTGTAAAGTTTGGTGAATTCCTGCTCAGTTTCCTCCTTTTCTTTCCCACACGTGCCTTGTCTCTTTCTTATTGACAGTCTGCACATTAATCTCTATTTCATATATTACAGATGTTTTCCTGGACCGTAACTTACACTTTAACTTTGTTGTGCTGTTTTTCACCACATAGAAATTATAAATTACAATGTACGTGAAGGCATCAGTCTTTTCCTAAATGACATTAGCATACCATGCCTTCTTTAGGAAGGCCTTTCCTATACAAAGGTTATTGGCGTATTTAACAGTTTTTTTTTCTTCTAATACTTTGGAATTTATTATTTCATTTATAAGTCATTCATCTATCTGCAAATTATGCAAAGGAGCAGGTAGGAACATAATTTTTTCTGAATCGTTAGCAAATTATCCATCAGCACTTGAATACTCCCATTTTCTACCTTGGTTTGAAATGTCACCCTAATCATACACTAAATTTTTACACCTACACTGGCTGTCTGCTAGACTTTTGTTCATTCATCTAATTATCTGTTTCTGTGCCACTGTAGCCTGTAGTCTTATAATATGTTTTAATATCTGGAGAGATGCAAGTTGACTTTGGATTTAGCCATCTTATTGCACTCTTATATTGATTCTAGCAGTTTCTGCTCTCATTATGGTTCATTTTTAAATAATTTTAAATATTCTGGTTTATAGATTAGAGGGGGTATTCTTTCATCATTTTAAAAATTGTATTATGTCTTTGTCAGCAAATATGCCATATGCTATTTCTGCATTTCATTATTACTTGAAATTTCCTTTGTGGCTAATCCGTGTTGAATTTTTGTAGAATTTCCATGTGTAATTGAAAAGAGTTTTTTTTCTTCTATTTGTTGGGTACAGAGTTCTGTAGCTCTATTAGAGCAAACATGCTAATTACTTGAATCATCTCTCCCTGTACTTGCCGTCCCCGTCTCAGAGGACTGCAGGAAGTCTCTTTACTGTGGCAATGTCTTTACCAATTTCTTCCTGTGTTTCTATCAGTTTTGCTTTATGTGCTTTGAAACCAGATTGTGAGGCATGCAAGCATTCATGCTTAATAGCATGAAAGGTGGCCAGACACAGTGGCTCACGTCTGTAATCCCAGCACTTTGGGAAGCTGAGGTGGGAGGATCGCTTAAGCCCAGGAGTTTGAGACTGGCCTGGGCAACATAGTAAGAACCTGTCTCTACAAAAGATTTAAAAATTAGCTGGGCATGGTGGTGCACACTTGTAATCCCAGCTACTCAGGAGCTGAAGCAGGAGGATCACTAGAGCCTGGGAGATCAAGGCTGCAGTGAGTTATGCTGGCCCCACTGCACTCCAGCCTGGGCAACAGGGCAAGACCCTGTCTCAAAAATAGCATAAAAATCTTACTTGTTACTTTTCATGCTTTTTTCCTCAAATTCTATTAGGTTGGTGCAAAAGTAATTGTGGTTCTTACCATTATATAATGGCAAGGATTGGAATTACTTTCGCACGAACCTAATGTATTCTCATATAAGGACAGCAGGCAGATTGGATTAGGGCTCCACTTAACTCTCATTGTAGCTTAGTTACCTCTTTAGAGACCGTATCTCCAAATACAGTCACATTCTGAGCTATGGAACGTTAGGACTTCAACATATGCCTTCGGGGGGGATGCTGTGCAGTCCATAACAGGCAACTACCATTGTTCTTTATATCCTATTTCTTCCCCTTGGAGTCTTTCTTCCTCCTTGCCGATGTACTACTTTTGGTGATGGTTTCATTGAATGTCTATGGATGGGAAACTTTTTCAGTCCTTGCATGTGTGAAATTTTTTTTCTATGTTTATACTTGAAATTGTTGTCAAGCTGAATATAGAATTCTAGTTTCAAAATTGTTTTTCCTTAGAATGTTAAAGATACTGTCTTCTTGGACCAGGTATTGCCAATTGATCCATCTGATTCTATAGCTTTGCAGGTAACAGATCCCTGCAAGCTTTCAAGATTTTTTCTTGCAAGCCTGGCATCTGAAACTTCAGCATCACGTGAATTGCTGTGGTTTTTTTTTTCCCCTTCATTCTTCCGGGCACTTTGTGCATCTTTTTGAGCTCAGGATTCATATCTTTTTTCAATTCTGGGAGCTTTTCTTCTAGAGTTTTGTTGAGTTTATCTTCCTCTCTGTTCTTTTCATTTTCTCCTGCTAGGTCACCTGTAAGACAAACGTGGGAACTTCCGGATCTATCTTCCACATCTCTTTAACTTTTCTTTTATCCTATCCAGGCCACCCCCAATGCCGTTTTTCCTCTGGATTGTGGGAGAATTCCTCAATTCCATCTTCTAAGTCAGTGATCTGGTCAAGAGCTGTGTCCATTCTGTAAATTCAGTCCATCTACTGTTTGGTTTTGTTGTTGTTGTTTTGGTGATGTTTTGGGGTTTTTTTGTGTGTGTTTGTTTTTTTGTTTGTTTGTTTTTTAAGATGGAGTCTCACTCTATCGCCCAGGCTGGAGTGCAGTGGCACGATCTCAGCTCACCGCAAGCTCCGCCTCCTGGGTTCACGCCATTCTCCTGCCTCAGCCTCCGGAGTAGCTAGGACTACAGGCGCCTGCCACCACGCCCAGCTAATTTTTTGTATTTTTGGTAGAGATGGGGTTTCACTGTGTTAGCCAGGATGATCTTGATCTCCTGACCTCGTGATCCGCCAGCCTCGGCCTCCCAAAGTGATGGGATTACAGGCGTGAGCCACCGCACCCAGCAGTGATGTTTTGTTTTAATTTCTATTCGTGGAGCCAATGCTCTCTTGTGTCTTTCTGAGGACGTGAAGCATGCACATTCTAATGGCTTGTTCCGCAGGCCCTGTGAACGCTTTCCTTGACTGTGCTTAGTTGTTTCTCTTATGGTGCTGACTTTCCTCCAGTGTCTAGTGTTTCCTGGTGAGAGGACCATGTTCACATTGGACATCCTCTCCAAATGGTCTGCTCTGACTGCATCTGTGCCTGCAGTGTTTTTGTGAGCATGAGATGATCCCTGCTGTGTTGTAGGGACTCCTTTTCTAGAATCTGAGGCTTCCTGTTCCTCCTGGGTCTCACCTGCACAGCCCAACCCTCCCCGCGAGCACCGTCCTGCCTCTCTGACTGCCAGGCCCACAGTCTGTCTGCAGGAGGGAAGATATCTCCCTGGGGTGCTGCCTGGCCATGGAATGGGGTGAAGGGAGTTTGCAGGAAGTTCAACCCGGGCAGCTGTCCCTGTCTCAGGCAGAGCTCTAACTCGTCACCCTAGAGCTATCCTTTGTATCTGGCGTCTGCAGTCTTGGAGTTGGTCTTTCCTGCAGCCTCTGGACTTGGGTTTTCTCTTTCAGCTCGATCCTGTCTGCTAGTGATAAAATGATTTCTCATAATTTTGTATCCACTGGGTTGGGAGTGGGAGAGAAGGGAGAAATTACAGCATCTACAGTTTGCCTTCTTCATATAATCTCCCCTTATGGTTTAAGTGTCGCTTACTACATTACCGGGTCACATTGAACATTTAGTTAATTAAAAGCCCACAGTGTTTTTCTTCCCTTTCCTTCTTTCCTTCCTTTTTTTTTCTTTTTCCTTCCTGTTTTCCTTCCTTCTTTATTATATTACTATCTTTCCCAACTTTGTGTGACCAGCTAAAATCTGATAAAGTCGGTCCTTCCTTCCTTCCTTCCTTCCCTCTTTCCTTCCTTCCTTCCCTCTTTCCTTCCTTCCTTCCCTCTTTCCTTCCTTCCTTCCTTCCTTCCTTCCTTCCTTCCTTCCTTCCTTCCTCCCTTCCTTCCTTCACAAGCCTCTGCCATGCCAATTCTCCCCCATCCTGCCCTTGGGCAAAATTTTAAGGCAAAATTCAGCACTTTACATTAATTTCTGTTGAATTCCATCTTGTGATTTGGGCCCTATCTTCTTGCCTGTCAAGTCTTTTTGAATATTGATGAGTGCATTTATCATATTAAACATTTTTCCCAACTTCATGTGACCTGCAAATCTGTTAAGGTTCTCCTGTGTGTCATCACACACATCATTGCCAAAGGTGTTGAACAAAACAGGGTCCAGAAATGAGCTCTTTTGTCTAACCCCTTAGACCTTCTCCAAGGTTTTTAAAATGTATTCAGCACAAAGATAACGCTATTATCAATACTATTTAGGTAATGCTGTTCAACCACCTGTGAGTTCACCTATGAGGAAAACCAGTCAGTCCCAATTCTATCATCTTGTTCTCAAGGTTATCACAGAAAATTGGTCAGAAGCTAAAATCAAGATGTACATTGTCTTCTTGTTTTCTGATTCTCTGGTGTATTGGTTTGTCTTCCAAGCTGAAGTATGAGTTTTTCAGAGGAGGGTATTGATGTCATTTCATTCAATGTTGTTTCATTATAATGTCAATGAGAAAAAAAGTTGATTCCTGGCTGGGACCACTGCCTGTGTGGAGTCTGTTAGTCTCCCTATGTCTGTGTGGGTTTTCTCCGGGTATTGCGGTTTCCTCTCGTATCCCAAAGGTGTGCATATTAGGTTCATTGGTGTGTCTACATGGCTCCAGTCTGAGTGAGTGTGGGGTGTGAGAGATGCCCCACAATGCTGTCCTATCCTGGGCTGGTGCCCATCTTGTGTCCTGAGCTGCAGGGATGGGCTCTGACCACCCAAGGCCCTGAACTGCAATAAATGGGTAAATAATTATTTGCTATTCTTAATGAATCTTTCTTAAGCTCACATTTATTGTATGTATAGGGCACATTTATTTCCATGTTTAATACTAGAAGTGTTTTGGTCTTGAGAAGTTTGGTAGGCCAGGTACAATGGCTGATGCCTGAAATCCCAGCACGTTGTGAGGCTAAGGCAGGGAGATCACTTGAGCCTGGGAGGTCGAAGCTACAGTGAGTGTGCCATAATTCCAGCACCGTTCCAGCCTGGGTAACAGAGTGAGACAGAAGAAGAAAGAAGAAGAAAGAAAGAGAAGAAGAAGGAGAAGGAGAAGAAGAGGAAAGGAAGAAGGAAGAAGGAGAGGGAGAGGAGGAAGAGGAAGAAGAAGAAGAAGTTGTAGTAGTAGTTGTTGTTGTTTGGCGATGTTTTTGAGTAGGAACTTAATTCCTGTTTGTAATCATTAGCCTATGGTAAAATTTGTTGCCTTACAGGTCATTGTTCTTAAAGTTGCAGTTTCTAAGAACCAGTGGGCAATGTCGATTGAGGACTTACCGTACAGCTGTGCACATGCACTCACTGGCGTGTAAACCGTTGCGTTATCTGAGCTCAGGATTCCTATGTTTTTTCAATTCTGGGAAGTTTTTCTAGAGTTTCTTTGAATTTCTCTTCCTCTCCATTCTTTTAATTTTCTCCATCTGTATCACCTGTAAGACAACTGTTGCAACTTCTCAATCTATCTTCCACTTCTCTTAGCTTTTCTTTCATCCTGTCCAGCTCCACCAACCATCACCTTTTTCCGCTGGATTCTAGGAGAGTTCCTCAGTTTCCTCTTCTAGAATAAATCTATAGAGTGTATAAATATTAACTCACCACCCACAGTGGAGGAGCTGTTATAGTTTTGATTTCATAGTCAGGGAAGTTGCTTGATGGTTTATCGTGCTCTGGGCCAGGCCACTCTGCTGGTTGTAGTAGAGCTTGTTTGACTGTCTCGTCCCAAGCCTTCTGCACTTCCACCCGCTCCCTCCCTCTTTCCAGAATTTGGGAGCAGGCTCAGAAAATGCCATGTCCTGAAATTCCATCCGATAGGAATTGAAGAGAAATGAATGAGTGATTCCCAGCAGGGATCACTTGCCCTAAAAGATGAATGGAGCTGAGTTTCCGCAGTGACTGGGTCCTTCCCACTCCTCATCAGTAGACTCCAAGCCAGAATGTAACTGAATGCAAAGTGATCTCATTCATTGAGCTTATCCATCATGGATATTGGTGCCATGACTGAAGGCGGTGTTCTTGTCCAAGAGTAAAACTTGTGCATGTGCTTTTCTCCTCCACTCTGCTGGGGAGGGAATGGCCTGATGCTGCCAACCAGTCCTCATTCTCTGAACAGATGCATCCCCAGACTGCACGTAAGTTCATCAGGCTTCTCCAGGTCGATGGACACATGGCCTGTGATGATGTTTCTCAAAGCGTATGTCACACAGAACACTAGTTCATGAGTTGCTCCATGAACCAAGGGTGCCATGGTCAGATAAGCTGGGAAATGCTGCGTGCTGCACCTCCCTTGGCAAGATTCATGTGCAAAGGATCTGAGAAGTCCTGTGATACCCAGGCTTACCAATCCATTTGGCCACATCACACACCCCACTCCTCACTGTTTTTTTTGTTTTTGTTGTTGTTGTTGTTGTTGTTGTTGTTTTGGCTAAACACACTGTCTCCTAGGGACACAGTTCTGTGTAGTTAACAGGAAATATTTATTGAGTTTCTACGTGGTGGGCCCTGAACTAAGCTTTCTTATGTATGATTTCATTTGCTCCTTAAAGCAACCTGGTGAAGTTTATATATTGTCATCATTCCTATTTGACAGGTAGAACATTCGAGTCTTGGAGAGTTCAAACCACTCTCCCTCCTCACTCAGCCTGTAAGTGGCAGAGCCAGGTTCAAACCCAGGCCTGCCTCCCTCCAAAGTCTACTTTATCATGCTTCCCCAGAAGACAATGGCCACTTATAATAAAAAGGTAAATTAGGGCCAGGTGCAGTGGCTCACACCTGTAATCCCAGTGCTTTGGGAGACCGAGGCAGGAGGATCACTTGAGCCCAGGAGTTCAAGGCCAGCCTAGGCAACATAACAAGATACCATCTCTGCAAAAAATAATAATAATAATAATTTTTCTTTAATTAGCCAGGCATGGTGGCAAGCTCCTGTAGTAGTAGCTACTCAGGAGGCTGAGGTGGGAGGATCGCTTGAGCCCAGGAGGTCAAGGCTACAGTGAGCTGTGATTGTGCCACTGAACTCCAGCTTGGGTGACAGAGCAAGACCGTGTCCCAAATAAATAAGCATTATGGCTTATGAGTCAGTCTCTTAAGCATTCAGTGACCAGAATGAAGGAGGAAATAGTAAATTCCTTGAGCTTACAAAATGGAGCCCCATATCCTGAGCGTAGGGTGACCCCACTAAGGTGTAGCCAGGTTACTGGTCTCTTCCTGGACTCTTTCCTTACCTTCCTATGGCCAGCCTCTGTTGTCAAAAGAAATCCAGCATGCTGCTAGGCTCATTAGAGGCCTGCATTAGGCCAGGGGCAGTGGTGACTTGCTGTAACTCCAGCTATTTGGGAGGCCGAGGCAGGAGGATCACTTGAGCCCCAGGGTTCAAGACCAGCCTGGGCAACACAGCAAGACCATCTCATAAAAAACAATAATTATAATAAATTATAAATATATAATTTATATTATATATAATTTATAAATATATTTTATTATATATTTATATTTATATATTATATTATATTATATTATATATTATATTTATTATTATATTATATTTATATATTATATATTATATATTATATTATATTATATTATATATTATATTTATATATATATATTATATTTATTATATATATATATTTTATTATATATTTATAAATTCTAAATATATAATATATGATATACATTATGTATAATATATAATAAAATATAATAAATTAGAAATATAAATATATATTTAATTATATATCATATATAATATTTTTCATATAAATATATAATTATATGTAATATACAATAATGTATATTTATATGCTATTATATATAATATATTATATCTATCATATATATCAATATTATATATTGTTACATATATAATATATAAGAGATATATATATGGATATATATTGAGTTTCTATGTGGCAGGCTCTGAACTAAGCTTTCCTATGGATGCTATCATTTGCTTCTACGTATATATATATGTATACACACACACACACACACACACACACACATATATATGTATATATGAAGGCATGTCTTAGATAGTTGCAGAAGTGACTATTGAGATTATCCAGTGCTTCCCTACCTGGGAAGGCATGTGGTGTCTTCACGGTGGGCTATAGACTTAAGGAGCTGCTGCCCTCTTGGCCGGCCCAGACCTCTGTGCCATAGTCAGGGTCTGGTTTCTTCAGCTCACCAGAGTTTTGCGGTTGGTCTGGTCCTCCAGACACTCACGGATGCTACCCTTAGTTCTGTGCACATCCAGCAGTTTTTCTCAGCTGCCTCCTTCCCCCTTGGCCTCTCTTGCCTGCGTGGACCTCTGCATGGCCCCACTCTGGGTGGTCCTGGATCTCAGTGTCCCTTTGCCCACAAATACTCCCTCGCCCAGGGACTCCGAATGTCCCATCCCAGTGGGGACCCCACATTCCGTCTCCATGGTAACCGGCAGGAAGCTGGTGATGGATGGGGGCCTGGCGTGGAGCATATTGCCGTCCTCAGATACTGTCACTTCCCACAGAGTGAGTCCAGGCAGGGAAGAAGTGATTGGGGGGAGCGGGGAAGAAGAGGTCGCAGCAGCACCTTCTGGCGCTGATCGGACATGGAGGCATCATTCCCGTGCCCTTCTTGACTTCGGGTTCTTGCCAAAACCCACCAGTAAGCTGATGCTGCAATGAGGTAAGGCTAGAGAGAGGCTCTTCTGGCAAGGAATTGTTCTTAATAGGCCAGGCTGCGATGATTAGTTAGGCAGGAGACTAGCAGACCACCTTGTGCCATCTGCTGCAGCGTTCGTGGCCTCCAAATGAGTGTGGGGGGTCCTTTACTGTAGGGTTAGAATCAGATCGGACTCTTCCACACGGCTGGTGGTTGTTATTGAGCTCTGGGCCGGGCACTGGGGATATAAGAGTTGTTGACACCAGATAAATTATAGAGACGAATCTCTGAAATTCAGAAGTTTTACTTGAGAAGTAAGGACTGCAATTTGGGCTGGGCACGGTGGCTCACGCCTGTAATCCCAGCACTTTGGGAGGCCGAGGTGGGAGGATTGCTTGAGCCCAGGAATTTGAGACCAGCCTGGGCAACATAGTGAAACCCTATCTCTACAAAAAAAAAAAATTAAATTATCCGAGAGTGGTGGCACACGCCTGTCATCCTAGTTACTCGGAAGGCTGAGGTGGGAGGCTTTCTTGAGCCTGGGAGGTCAAGGCTGCAGTGAGCTATGATGGGGCCACTGCACTCCAGCCTGGGCAACAGAGCAAGGCCCCTAAAAAAAAAAAGAATTGAAATTTTGGACGTACACACAGACCTGGGTGGTCTTCATTATGTCCAAAGAACAAAGGTTAGAGGTTTTATTTTAAAAACAGAAGTGTTATGTATTGTTCTTTAAGTTCACTGTCACTAGTGAAGTTTGGGGGACATGGCAAGCCCCGATTGGTGAGTGACAGCAGTGGGTAAAACTAGCCTCAGAGTCATAGCAGGTTGTTTCAGTAGCTATTAGAGAAAACTGGTTTCAGGTTACAGCCAGCAGTGTCCGCAGCCCGGCTTGCAGAGAATTTCATTTTTGGAGCCATGTTATGTGTCCTGGGTGCTTTTTACCTCCTCCCCTCCCAACTCTGTTTTAGGTGGGTGTGATAAGAATGACCCAGTTCGCCAGATGTGGTGGCTCACATCTATAATCCTCGCATTTTGGGAGGCTGAGTGGTACGGTTTGACTCTGTGTCCCCATCCAAATCTCATATCGAGTTGTGACTCTCAGTGTTGGAGGAGGGTCCTGGTGGGAGGTGACTGGATCCTGGGGAAGGATGGACATCCCCCTTGCTGTTTTCCTGACAGTGAGTGAGCTCTCACCAGATCTGGTTGTTTAAAAGGATGTGGCACCTTTCCCTTCTCTCTCTCTTCCTCCTGCTCCTGACATAAATGTGCTGGCTTCCCCTTCGCCCTTCCACCATGATTGTGAGTTTCCTGAGGCCTCTGAAGAAGCTTTTTGTTTGTTTGTTTGTTTGTTTTTGAGATGGAGTTCCATTCTTGTTTACTGTCTGGAGTGCAATGTCACGATCTCAGCTCACTGCAACCTCCACCTCCTGGTTCAAGCGATTCTCCTGCGTCAGTCTCCTGAGTAGCTGATACTACAGGCCTGCACCACCATGCCCGGCTAATTTTTGTATTTTCAGTAGACAGGGTTTCACTATGTTGGCCAGGCTGGTCTCGAACTCTTGACCTCAAGCGATCCACCCGCCTCGGCCTCCCAAAGTGCTGGGATTACAGGCGTGAGCCACTGTACCCAGCCTGTATGTTATTTTATGTATTTAAAAACATTATTCTGAGCTGGGCACAGTGGCACACACCCATTGTCCCAGCTATTCAGGAGGCTGAGGCAGGTGGATTGCTTGAGCCTAGGAGTTTGAGACCGTAGTGTGCTATGATCACGCCTGTGAATAGCCAGTGTACTTCAGCCTGGGCAATGTAGCAAGACCCCACCTCTTAAAGACAAAAAACACCACATTATTCTGGAAGTAGTCCCGGATGAGTTCAAGAAAGATACGAAGTGCTGTCCCTGAGAAAGGGCTTCCTGAAACACCTTGGGTGGTTCCTGCAGTGGAAGGAGTGGCCCAGCCTGGGAGGCAGAGGACTGACCCACGAGCATCCAGGTGGCCAAGGAAAGTGGCTGCGCAGAGGCCCCAGGAGTGAGGCTGCTGTTCTCGGGGCAGCCGCAGAGCAGGATGGGGATTGCCACGTTCAGTCCTCAGCGGGCCCCGAGGAACGTGAGTCGCCGTGTGTCAAATGGGGAACAGGATGGCCAGAGAGTTCTTGGATTGCATGAGAAGGAACAGCTTCGTTAGAAGGAAGCAATTCTATTAACTCGCATGCATGTGTCTCTTGATGAGCTGGCCTTCTCTGCTTGAAAACCACTGGGAGGGAGAGAAAATGGAGAAAGTTCCAAGGAACTTTCTGAAATACACAGCCGGGCGGGTGGAGGGGGTGGAGGGGGTGGAGGGGGTGGGAGGGGTGACGAGCCATTCTTATCCCAGTGTGAGAAAGGAACGCTCCATGTCAGAAAGGTGATTAAATGGATGTGAGTTTCTATTGCAGAAACACGCCAGGGTGGCGCGTTAAGGATGGCGGGTCAACCTTCACTGTGCGTTCCCTGGTTTTATTGTTCTGTCATCACCTCGGCGTTACTTAAATGTAGTTAGGTGGTGTTTTTTATTACGGCCTCCCCTTTCTTTCCCCATGGCTGCCAATATTTCGTGTGGTAGCTCCTCACTCTCTCGTCACCCATTATCTGTTACTGTCACCGCCCCGCCAGGGTGTCCTTGCAAGGGACTCTTAATGGAGCTGTCCTGGTTAAAGAAATTCAATGTGATTGAGCTGCAGCAAAGAATCAAAATCGAAGTATCTGAAAGCGATGAATAATAACTAGGTATTAAAGCATATTGGTTATTATGAGCAGAAGGCAGGAAAACGTTAGCATGTAAAAAGCTGTAAATTAATCACGGCTGGAGCTGGGGAACCTGAAAAAGTCACCTCTATCTTTGTTAACTCTGTTTTGTTATTCCTGTGTGTAACTGAGTTCCCATTTCTATCCTTCTGTGATAGATTTTCATCCCCAGCTGCCTTGCTGCAGGCATGAAGGGGTGAGATTTTTAAAAACATGTTTGATCTCACACCACCTGGTGCTCAGAAGAGGGTGGCAGGGGATTGAGCGTGGAGGAGCTGACTTCAGTGCAAGTCCTGGCCATTACCACTCACCAGCTGTGGCCGTGGGCACATCCCCAGACCTCTCCAGATGCTGTGTCTCCAATCTGTAAAGTGCACTTGATTCTAGAGCCTTCCTTGGGAGTTGTTCTAGGATTAAATGAGATACTGCCGGCCGGGCGCAGTGGCTCACACTTGTAGTCCCAGCCCCTTGGGAGGCCAAGGTGGGTGGATCACTTGAGCAAGCCCAGGAGTTCGAGACCAGCCTGGGCAACATGGTGAAATCCCATCTCGACTAAAAATACAAAAAATTAGCTAGGCATGGTAATACATGACTGTAGTCCCAGCTACTCAGGAGGCCGAGGCGGGAGGATCGCTTGATCCCAGGAGGTTGAGACTGCAGTGAGCCATGATCACACCACTGCACTCCGGCCTGGGTGATAGAGTGAGACCCTGTCTTAAAAACAAAAAAAAAGATACTGCCTTTACATGTTTAATCCTGTGGGTAAGGGTGGCTGTTGGTAACAGACAAACAAAGGGGACTTGCTACTCAAAATGCTATCAGTGCTACTCAGGAAGCTGAGGAAGGAGAATTGCTTGAACCCTGGAGGCAGAGGTTGCAGTGAGCTGCATTCCAGCTGGGCGACAGTGTGAGACTCTGTCTCAGGAAAAAAAAAAAAAGCGATCAGTGGCTGGGTGCAATGGCTCATGTCTGGGATCCCAGCGCTTTGAGAGGCCAAGCAGAAGGATTGCTTGAGGCCAGTTCAGGACCAGCCTGGGCAACAGTGAGACCTCATTTCTTCATTAAAAAAAACTTAGCTGGTTGTGGTGGAGCACACCTGTAGTCCTAGCTACTTAGCAGGCTGAGACAGGAAGATCACAAGCTCAGATGTTCGAGGCTGCAGTGAGATATGATTGCACCCCTGCACTCCAGCCTGGACAAGCAAGTGAGACCCCATCTTGTTAAAAAAAAACAAAAACAAAAAATCTGGGCTGGTGGCACACACCTGTAATTGCAGAACTTTGGGAGGCTGAGACAAGAAGACTGCTTGAGCCCAGGAATTCAAGAACAGCATCAGTAGCATAGCGAGACCTCGTCTCTACAATAATTTTTTTAAAATTAGCTAGGTATGGTAGGTGTGCACCTGTAGTCCCAGCTACTCGGGTGGCTGAGGTGGGAGGGTCACTTGAACCCAGGGAGGTTGAGTCTGCAGTGAGCTATGATGGCACCACTGCAGCTCTCTAGCCTGGGCAACAGAGTGAGACTCTGTCCTGAGTCAAAGAAAAAAGAAAAATCACATTAAAATGCAGATTTCCAGGCCCCGCCTCCGACCTCTTGCATTGAACAGGATCTCCAGCTGAGTCACGTAGACATTGATGTTTAAGAAGGACTGACAAAGTATTCTTGTCCTTTTAGGGAATTTTTTGACAAACTGGAGAAAGGGCGTTTTGTGTTACGATAAAACCAGGAAACTGATTCACTAATGTTGAAAGAGTGCATTGACCATTTGAGCTGAAATGCACTTTGCACCTTGAGAGTTTGTTTGGAGGTTCTAGCAGGGGAACACGGCTACTTGTGTACCCTTGACGGAAGACCGGTCCTCCTCTCTCGGGGATGGTCATCCTCTTTGACCGAGTACACAGCCTCAGGAGGGACACACGTGGAGTGGTGAGGGAGGAAGGGGACACCCGCCTAGCCAGCCAGATCAGCCAAATCAACTCTGGTGATCAATGGGGGTGACAGCTGTTGCAGCCAGATCGCCCTCACATCCTGAAATGCACTTTGGAAGGCTTTGAATCCTATTCCCTTTACAGACAAGGAAACTGAGGTCCGGAGAGGTTAAGCATTTGCCCCAGGCCACAGAGATGGTGTTCTGGTTGTGTGTTGTGTAAAAGCCACCCCAAAACTTAATGACTTCAGGCTGGGCGCGGTGGCTCACGCTTGTAATCCCAGCACTTTGGGAGGCCGAGGCGGGCGGATCACGAGGTCAGGAGATCGAGACCACGGTGAAACCCCGTCTCTACTAAAAATACAAAAAAAAATTAGCCGGGCGTGGTGGCGGGCGCCTGTAGTCCCAGCTACTCGGAGAGGCTGAGGCGGGAGAATGGCGTGAACCCGGGAGGCGGAGCTTGCAGTGAGCCGAGATCGCGCCACTGCACTCCAGCCTGGGTGACAGAGCGAGACTCCGTCTCAAAAAAAAAAAAAAAAAACTTAATGACTTCAAACAACAACAATTTCTTGAGCTCATGGATTCTGCAGTTCGGGCAGAGCCTGGCAGAGAAAGCTTGTCTCTGCTCCATGCAGGGTCAACTTGGGCAGCTCAGCTGGGGCCGCAGGATCCACTTCCCAGACAGTGCTCTCATGTGGCTGCAAAGTGCTGCCGGCTGTTGGCTGGATTCTCAGCCAGGGAGGGCTGGGAACCTTGATCCTTGCCCACGTGGCCTCTGCATGGGCTGCTTGGTGTCTGGGCTTCTTTTTTTAGAGACAGGGTCTTGCTCTGTTGCCCAGGCTGGAGTGCAGTGGTGCAATCACGGCTCACTGCAGCCTCAACCTCCCAGGCTCAAGTGATCCCCTGCCTCAGCCTCCTAAGTAGCTGGGACTACAGGTGTGTATCATCATACCCAGATAATTTTTTTTTTTTTTTAGAGATTGGGTCTTGCTATGTTGCCCAGGCTGGTCTCAAACTCCTGAGCTCAACTGATCCTCCCACCTCGGCCTCCCAAAGTGCTGGGATTACAGGCACGAGCCACCGCGCCCAGGCGTGTCTGGGCTTTAAGAGTGAGTGTCCCAGGACACAGACAATGAAAGCTATGTGTATATATATATATATATATATTTTTTTTTTTTTTTCTTTTTTTGAGACAGAGTCTCGCTCTGTCACCCAGTCTGGAGTGTGGTGGTGTGATCTTGGCTCACTGCAACCTCCACCTCCTGGGTTCAAGTAATTCTCCTGCCTCAGCCTCCCGAGTAGCTGGGATTATAGGCATGAGCCACCACACCCTGCTAATTTTTGTATTTTTAGTAGAGATGGGGTTTCACCATGTTGGCCAGGCTGGTCTCGAACTCCTGACCTCAGGTGATCCGCCCGCCTTGGCCCCCCAAAGTGCTGGGATTCGAGGCGTGAGCCACCTCGCCCGACCAGGAAGCTGCAGTTTCTTAGAGCCTGAGTCCAGACACTGGTACAGTATCACTTCCAGCTTTTTCTGTAGGTCAAGCAGTTACAGAGCCCGGGTTCAAGGGGTGGGGACACAAGCCCCACCTATCAATGGGAAGAGTGGCAGAGAATTTGGGGGTCAGGTTTTAAAATCGCCACAGACAGACTTTAAGAGAACTGGGATCTAAACGTAGATTTTCCAGCACAGAGCTCCTTCTGCCATCCCAAGTTCAACCTCCCCACTTCATCTTTCCTTGGGGGAAAGAATTAGACCCTGTCAGCTTGATTCTGCATAAAAATAAAAAGACATCCATCTTTTCACTGTAGAATGTGAGCTGAGAGTCCAGGGCCCAGACCACTATCCTGTCCCCGGAGCCCCTGGGAGCTGCCGGGTGGCGTGTCTCAGTTCTGGGCAGCTTGTTTTTTCTCAGCACGGAGGTGGTAGCAGCCGCTGCTGTCCCTGCTGTGGGCCTGAGCATCTCAGAACTGCCTCTCAGCTAAGTCAAGCCCACAAGAAGACTTAGAACTGAGCCATGCCTAGGGCTGCTCACCCACAACCACCAGCCTCCATCCTTGCCCTGCCTCCCCCGTGGGCTGAGCTGAAGGGAGTTTCAGGATGATCCCGGCTTTCCCTCTCCTGAGAAATGGTGCCCTGTCCATCTGCACCATCTGAAGTTCTCATTTGAGATTTGTTGGGGTGGGTGGGGGAGGGCAGGCCTTTTTGCTTGTTGTTTGCTTTAAATCCGGCCAGCTCCAACGAGCATTTATCGGAGCTGGGATCTGAGCTCCACGCCACCTGTCCAGAGCAACATCTGCCATCCCAGATTGTGTCATCGTTTATGTGCGCCCGCAAAGCAGTCTCTGAGATGAGGATCTGAATGCAACTAGTTCATCTGGGAGTTGACGGGGACAAGGATCTTGGGGTGGGGGAAGTGGGACAGCGTCGAGGTGCAGCTGATAAAAGGGAATGTTATGGAGCCTGTCACTACGGTGAATGACAGGGACTCCATCCCATGGGGAGGCTGGGCAGATGGGCAGAACTCACGCCCAGGGATTCCTCCTGAGACCAAGGTACCTGGGGTTATTCAACCCAAACACCCTTAATTGTTACACTCTGGGCTTGGCAGTCTAAGATAGTCCCAGAAGAACAGGTGCGGTGGCTCACGCCTGTAATCCCAGCGCTTGGGAGGCTGAGGTGGGCAGATCACTTGAGGTCAGGAGTTCAAGACCAGCCTGGCCAATACAGTGAAACCCTGTTGCTACTAAAAATATATAAATTAGCTGGGCGTGGTGGTACACGCCTGTAATCTCAGCTACTTGGGAGGCTGAGGCAAGAGAATTGCTTGAACCCAGGAGGTGGAGGTCGCAGTGAGCCGAGATCATGCCACTGCACTCCAGCCTGGACAACAGAGCAAGACTCTGCCTCAAAAAAAAAAAAAAAAAAAGTCTTGAAAGAAAGGCCTCAGGCACAGAGCTGGGAATAGTGGCAGTAGGTCTGCTGGTGTCACTTTATTCCCTGTTTTTGTGACAAAACCAGGCAATGGCAGCTTTGGGAGTGGGTGGGATTGGGGGGAGCTGGCTAGAACGTCACCTCCACAAGATTAAACATACATCTGCAGAGTGCCTTGATAACTGAGGCCCTCCTGGTGACAGGACAGGTCTGCTGGTTTTGAGGGCAAATTGCCAAGTGAAGGAGGGCAAAAAGCACAACCCCACGTGACAAGTGCGAGTCTGAAAGTCACAGCTTGGGAGCGGTGGAGGAAGCAGGCATGGAGCTGCCATGGAGTTCAGGCAACAGTGGCCCTGAGCCCCAAGGGGTGTGCCTTGCACATGAACATGATGGGAAGGGTGTTCCTGGTGCGTGGAACAGCATGGGCACGTGCACAGAGGCTGGGAAATGCGAGGTCATTCGATGTGGCCGCTGTTTGGTCTCTGTGCCTATCCCAGCGATGGTGTCACTGCACAGGGAAGAATGCAGATTCTCACCCTCTGCAACCATTCCTCAAGCTTTAGAATTACAGCAGTTCAGAGGAGGAAATTCCAGAAAACATGTGGAGCGATTGTGAAATTGTCAGAAACGCTGTCTTAAAGGACTGTTCATTTGGGTGTTGTCAAGTCAAGTCTCCTTTCTTAAAAAAGTCCACTTTGGTTCACACATCCCATCAGGACAGGGAGGGACAGTAGGCTTGGTTACTGTGATGGACCGAATGGTGTCCGCAAAATTCACATGTTGAAGCTCTAACTCCCAATGTGATTGTATTTGGAGATGGGGCCTTTAAGCAAGGAGTGATTGTTTTTCTCTTTAGTTATTGTTTCTCTTTTTGGAAATTTTAGATTCCGGGGGTACATGTGCAGGTTTGTGTGTGACATGGGGATATTGCATAATGCTCAGATTTGGAATTCTACTGAACCCATCACCCAAATAGTGAACTTCAAATAGGTCGTTGTATTAGTCTGTTCTCATGCTGCTAGGAAGAAATACCCAAGACTGGGTAATTTATAAAGAAAAGAGATTTAATTGACTCACAGATCCACATGGCTGGAGAGGCCTCAGGAAACTTACAGTCATGGCAGAAGGCACCTCTTCACATGGCGGCAGGAGAGAGAATGAGTGCAAGCAGGGAAAATGCCAGATGCTTATAAACCATCAGATCTCGTGAGAACTCACTCACTGTCATGAGAACAGCATGGTGGAAACGATCCCTGTAATTCAATTACCACCACCTGGTCCCGCCCTTGACACATGGGGATTATTACAATTCAAGGTGAGATTTGGGTGGGGACACAGAGGCAAACCGTATCAATCCGTAGTTTTTCAACCCTTGCCCACTTCCTTCACTCCCTGATTTTGCAGACCCCAGTGTGTGCTGTTCCCATCTTTATGTCCATGTGTTCTCCTCATTCAGCTCCCACTTATAAGCGAGAACATGCGGTATTTGGTTTGCTGTTCCTCTGTTAATTCACTTACGATTATGGCCTCCAGCTGCATCCATGTTGCTGCAAAGGACATGATATTGTTCCTTTTTATGACTGTGTGGTATTCCATGGTGTATATATGCCACATTTTCTTTATCCAGTCCACCGTTGATGGGCACCTAGGTTGATGCCATGTCTTTGCTTTGTGACTAGCACTGCCATGAACATAAGGGCGTGGGTGTCTTTTTGGTAGAATGATTCGTTTTCCTTTGTGTAGACACCCAGTAGTGGGATTGCTGGGTCAAATAGTAGCTCAATTTTTATTTATTTGAGGAATCTTAAGGAGGCAATTTTAAATAAGACCATAAGGGTGGGGACCTGATCCCACAGCACTGGTGTCCTTGTAAGAAAAGCAAGAGACACCAGGTTCACGTGCATAGAAGTAAAGGCCATTTGAGGACACAGCCAGGAGGTGGCCACTGCAAGGAAGGTAGAACAGCCTCACCAGAAACCAACCCTGCTGGCACCTTGATCTCAGCCTTCCAGTGTCCAGCACTGTGAGAAAGTGAATTTCTCTTGCTTAGGCCACCCAGTCTGTGGTATTCTGTTAAGGCAGGCTGAGCAGACCAGCACTGTTACCAACAGATAACCAAACGCTTTTAACGGGGCATCTTCAAACGTTTTTGAAGACTTCTGAGCCACTGTCTGGCAAGGCAGTCCTATGTACAGCCCACTCCAGTTCAAGCCTCTAAATGCATCTTTTCTCATCTGTAAATGGCGCTACATTTTGAGGCCCCCTTTTCCAGAAATGATGTACTCCACTCTCCCCAACGCACACACAGATCCCTGGAGCTTGCAACTCCTCTGTTAGGAATAGCTATTTTCACTGTTCAGAGCAGGTGTTCGTAGAAAAGATGACACCTTCAACACAGCCAGGTGCTGAAACCCTAGTGGGAGGATTTAGAGGCCACCAGCCCTGCCTTGGGGTCAGACATGCATGAGTGAATGGGGCTAGGCCAGTCCCTGCTATGTGACCTTGGGCAGGAATCCAGGGCTCAGGGCCTGACTATGAACAGGAACGCCTGCGTCCCAGGTGAGGTGTGGATGCGTTCCATCTGGAGAAGGCAGCTGCTCACCGTGCGTGTCAGCTCTTCGTGCCATTCCTGAAAGCAGAGTTTAATGGGACAAGATTTTTTAAAATATGAGAACCCTGAGCATTCGGTGAGCTAGAAGGGAGACAGCTCCAGACAAGAGGAGGCAGGGGCGGGAGCTTTGCAGGGTGTGGCAGGGACAGGTTTACCGAGATCCGGTTCTGCATCAAAACCCACGGGACGTTTCCACTGCTGAAGATCAATTATCCACCCTGCTAAAGGTTAATTCTTCTGCAGAGAAAGCCAAATGGCCCAGACTCCTTGGTGCAGGAAAAGCAAAGGCAATTAAAAGCAGCTCCAACCCGGATCACAGGGCCCACCTTCTGCTCCGTCCCTGGATATGAGCTTTCCCCTGGCAAAGTCCCCCACCTCTCTTTCCCGTAGACTTCGCAAGTGTCATGGATGTGTTCTCAAAGCTTTTCGGGGACTTCAAATTTTAGTGATGCCTCTGGGTGAATCAGATGCCAGGGTGGGGTCACTAGAAATGCACTTTCTTCCAAAGAACCCCCAGAAATGCCTTCTCCATCCCTCCTCTGGTGGGATCATGGCCCCGCACACACACACGTGCTCTTTTGAATTCTAATTCGTGAGCTGCGTTTCCATGGCCTGGGCCTCCGTGTCCCAAACCCACACATGGGCTGTTGAAGGCCCCTTTGAAGGCCCAGGCCCTGTGCTCTATTTTCACCTTCATTAAAACTTGCCTGTACTTTGGCCAGAGCATGGACTGCAGGAAATAATGTCTCCCAGATTTCCTGCCCACCTGGAACCTCAGAGCGTGGCCTAACTTGGAAATGGGGTCTCTGCACATGGGGTTAGTTAAGTTAAAAACGGATTATACTGGATAAGGAGGTGGGGGCTGAATCTAATGACTGGCCTCCTTACAAAAAGGAGAATGAGAGGAGAGAGACAGACAGACTGGCCAGGCCTGGTGGCTCACACCTGTCATCAAAACACTTTGGGAGGCCAAGGTGGGAGGATCACTTGAGCCCAGGAGTTCAAGATCAGCCTGAGAAACACAGCAAGACCCCATCTCTACCCCCGACCAAAAAAGTTTTTAATTAGCTGGGCATGGTGGCATGCACCTGTAGTCTCAGCTTCTTAGGAGGCTGAGGTGAGAGGATCACTTGAGCCTGGGAGGTCAAGGCTGCAGTGACCCATGTTTGTGCCATTGCACTCCAGCTGGACAATAGAGTGAGACCCTGTCTCTAAATAAATAAATATTTTTTTAAAAAGAAATAATAAGAAGAGAGGCTGTGTAGAGATGCACAGGGAAAGCCGTATGATGACGGAGGCAGAGATTGGAGTGAGGTATCTACAAGTCAAGAAATGCCAGGGATCATCAGAAATCGCTAGAATCCGGGAAAGAGGCTTGGAGCAAACTCTCCCTCTGAGCTTCCAGAAGGAGCCCATCTGTCTGACACCCTGATTTTGGGCTTCTGGTCTCCAGAACTGTGAGAGAATACATTTCCATTGTTTTAAGCTGCTAAATTTGTGATAATTTTTTACCGCAGCTCTAGGAAACAGACACAGATGCCGTCTAACTTAGCCATCCCCCATCACCTGTGTGCATGGGGATCACAGGTGCAAACAACACCAAGGGCCCAGTGGGACCTGGTTTCTCCCCGGAGTATCTGCTGGAATTCTACCCCTCTCCCCAGGCCCACTGAGCTATCATTTCAGATTTCAAGGGTGTGCGCATGTGTATAGCAGCACAATTCGAAATTGCAAAAATATGGAACCAGCCCAAATGCCCATCAGTCAACAAGTGGATAAAGAAACTGTGGTGTATCTATGCGATGGAATACTACTCAGCCATAAAAAGGCATGAATTAGTGGCATTTGCAGGGCCCTGGATGAGATTGGAGACTATTATTCTAAGTGAAGTAACTCAGGAATGGAAAACCAAACATCATATGTTCTGGCTCATAAGTGGGAGTTAAGCTAAGAGGATGCAAAGGCATAAGAATGACACAGTGGATTTTGGGAACTTAGTGGGGAAAGGGTGGGATGGGGAGAGGGATAAAGGGTTACATATTGGGTTCAGTGTATACTGCTTGGGAGATGGGTTCACCAAAATCTCACAAATCACCGCTAAAGAACTTACTCGCATAACCCAATACCACCTGTACCCCCAAAAACCTATGTACATAAAAAATTAAATTTTAAAATTAAATAAAAGATTTCAGAGGTGTGAAAGCACAGTATTGTATTGGAGGGATCACTTCAAATCCATTCTCATTTCTTTTTTCTAAATTGAGATATAATTTGTACACCGTGAAATGCACAGATCTTAAGTGCACGGTAGATAGTTTAACCATTTTTGACAAACATAACCCATAATCCATGAAGATACAGAACATCTTCAGTGCTCTCAAGTTTCCTCATGCCCCTCCTGCTCAGTTTCCATCCTTCCCACCAGAAGCTGTTGGGACAATCACTGTTCTGATTTCTTTCACGTTGGGTAGCTTTGTCTGTCCGGGGGCTTCACATACCTGGAATCACACAGTAAGTACCTTTTTGTGTCTGGTTTCTTTCACTCTGCATGTTTTCGGATTCTTCCACGTGGTTGCATATCTCTTTCCTGTTTATTTTTATTATCACAATTTGTTTATCCTTCCTCCTGTTGGGTAACTGGGGTGGTTTCCAGCTTGAGGCTATTGTGAATGAAGTTGTTATAAGTTTAACCACCCGCAAGTCTTTGTGTGGACAGATTTTCATTTTCCTTGAGTAAATACATAGAGGTCCTGGGTCCTAGAACCCTAGGCATTTGCTAAGTCATCAAAATAGGTGTATATTTAATTTACCAAACCATTTTCTAAAGTGGTTGTCCTATTTTACACCCCCACCAGCTATGTATGAGAGTTCCAGGCCAGGCATGGTGGCTTATGCCTGTAATCCCAGCACTTTCTGAGAGGCTGAGGCAGGAGGATTGCCTGAGCTCAGCCTGGGCCAACATGGTAAAACCCTGTCTCTACAAAAAATACAAAAATTAGCTGGGTGTGGTGATGTGTGCCTGTAATCCCAGCTACTTGGGAGGCTAAGGTGGGAAGATCGCTTGAGCCAAGAGTTTGAGGCTGCAGTGAAGTATGATTGCACCACTGCACTCCAGCCTGAGTGACACAGCACAACCCTGTCTCAAAAAAAAACAAAAACAAGAACAAAAAAAAACAAAAACAACAACAGCAACAAAAAAACACCAAAAACCAATATTAAGGAATCTTCCATTCAATGAACATGATATATCTCTCTGTTTGACTTAGGGCTTCCTTAATTTTTCTTATCAATGCTTTCCTTATCTTAAATCCTAAGTGTATTATGTTTCTGGATATTAGGGTTTTTGGTTTTTGTATATTGACCTTCTGTGGCTTTGCTAATTTAGCAAATAATTATTAATCATTGTTAATTGATTATTATTAATTCTAGCAGATTTTTCTGTAGATTACTTTGGATTTCTCTTAGACAATCATGTTTTCTGCAAATAATGGCAGGTTTACCTCTTCCTTTCCAGTCTTCATCCCTTTTATTTTCTGTCTTATTGGATTAACTAGAAACTTCAACACAATATTGAATAGAAGTGGTCAGTGTGAATATCCTTGCCTTGGTCCCAGTCTTTGGGGAACAGTCCCTTCTATTCTAATTTGTGGAAGTTTTTAATATGAATGGATGCTGAAATTTGCCCAATGACTTTTCTGCATAGATTCAAGTAATCAGATGATTTTTCCCTTCTTTATTCTCTTAATATGGTAATGTACATTGGTTGATTTTTTTTGTTTCTTTGAGATGGAGTCTTGCTCTGTCGCCTAGGCTGGAGTGCAGTGGCACGATCTCGGCTCACTGCAACTGCTGCCTCCCAGGTTCAAGCAATTCTCCTGCCTCAGCCTCCTGAGTAGCTGGGATTACAGGCACCCACGACCACGCCTGGCTAATTTTTGTATTTTTAGTAGATGCAGGGGGTTTTACCATGTTGGTCAGGCTGCTCTCAAACTCCTGACCTCATGATCCTCCCGCCTCTGCCTCCCAAAGTGCTGGGATTACAGGCGTGAGCCACCACACCCAGCCATATTGGTAGATTTTTTAATGTTGAACAGACTAGCATTCCTGGAATAAACCTCACTTGCTCATGATGTGTTATCCTCTCTATATATTTTTGAAGTTGTTGCTAATTCCGTTAAGGATTTTTGTATCCGTGTCCATGAAGGATGCTGGTTCCTAGTTTTCTATTCCTATAATGTTTTATGTCTGATTCTGGAATCAGCATAATATTGGCCACATAAAATGGGTGGGAAGTGTTGCTTCTTCCTCTGTTTTCTGAAAGTGTTTATGTAAGATTGGTGTTATTTCTTCCTTAAATTTTTGACAGAATTCATCAGTGAAGCTGTATGAGTCTGGAATTTTCTTTGCGGGAGAGTTTCTGATTATGACTTCAACTTTTCAAATAGATATAGGGCTAATTCAGACTGTCTATTTCTTCTTAAGTCAATTTTGGGAATGTATATCTTTTGAGTAATTTCTGTTCTTATCATTTATATTATAGAATTGTGGGCATAATGTTTTTAAAATAATATTCCTAATATATTCTTAATGTCTGTTGCATTGGTAGTGATAGCTCCTCTTTCATTCCTGATATTGGTCATTTTGTTTTTTCTCTTTTTTTTTTTTTTTTTTTTTTTTGAGATGGAGTCTCGCTCTGTTGCCCAGCCTGGAGTGCAGTGGTGTGATCTCGGCTCACTGCAACCTCTGCCTCCCGAGTTCAAGCAATTCTCCTGCCTCAGCCTCCTGAGTAGCTGGGACTACAGGCATGTGCCACCACGCTCAACTAATTTTTGTGTTTTTAGTAGAAACGGGGTTTCACCATGTTGGTCAGGCTGGTCCCGAACCCCTGACCTCGTGATCCACCCGCCTCGGCCTCCCAAAGTGCTGGGATTACAGGCGTGAGCCACCGCGCCCAGCCTGTTTTTTCTCCTTTTTTCTCTTTTTTTCTTAGTGTATAGCTAGAGGTTTATCCATTTTGTTGCTCTTTTTAAAGACCCAGCTTTTGGTTTTCTCAACTGTTTTTAAGCTTTCTAACTTACTGTTTTTCACTCTTATCTTTATTTTCATTATCTTCTTTCCTCTTCTTTCTTTCTTTTGTTTTTTTTTTCTGGGGGTTTTATTGTCGTTGTTGTTGTCGTTTTGTTTTGTTTTGAGACAAGATCTCACTGTCACCCAGGCTGGATTGCAGTGGTGCAATCATATCACACTGCAGCCTCAAGCTCCTGGGCTCAAGTGATCATCCCACCTCATTCTCTCAAGTACCTGAGACCACAGGTGCACACCACCATGCCTGGCTAATTTTTTATTTTTATTTTTATAGCAATGAGGTCTCACTAAGCTGCCCAGGCTGGTCTTGAACCCCTGGCATCAAGTGATCCTCCTGCCTCAGCCTCCCATGGTGCTGAGATTACAGGCATGAACCACCATTCCCAGCGTGGCTTCTTAATGCAGAAACTTAGATCTTTAATTTTAAATTATTCTTCTTTTCTGATATGATCATTTAAAGTTATAAAGTCCTCCCTAAGCATTGCTTTAGCAGCATTCCACACATTTTGATGTTTTGTTTTTATTTCCATTCAGTTCAAAACATCTTCAAATGTTTCTTTTGGTTTCTTCTTTAACCAATGGGTTATTTAGGACTGTGTAATTTCATTTCCAAACATCTAGAAAATTTCTAGGTTTCTTTTTATCATAAGTTTCTACTTTAGTTCCATTGTGTCAGAGAACATATTCTATATAATTTTAGTCTTTTAAAAGTTGAGACTTGTTTTATAGACCAGCAAAAGATCTTGGTGAATGTTCCACGTACACTTGAAAAGAGTATGTATGGCTGGATGCAGTAGCTCGCACCTGTAATCCCAGCACTTTGGGAGGCTGAGGCGGGCAAATCACGAGGTCAGGAGTTCGAGACCAGTCTGGCCAACATGGTGAAACCCTGTCTCTACTAAAAATACAAAAAATTAGCTGGGTGTGGTGGCGGGCGCCCGTAATTCCAGCTACTCAGGAGGCTGAGGCAGGAGAATCACTTGAACCCGGGAGGCAGAGGTTGCAGTGAGCCAAGATCATGCCACTGCACTCCAGCCCCGGCGACAGTGTGACACTCAGTCTCAAAAAGAAGAGTATGTATTCTGCAGCTCATAATTGTAGTGTTTTAAACATCAGTTAAGTCAAGTTGGTTGATACTATTATTCAAATCTTCTATAGCCTTCATTTTTATCTATTGGCTCTAACAATTAGTGAAAAAGGGCTGTTGAAATCAACAGCCATCATTGTGGATTTTGTCCAATTCTCCTTTCAGTTTTATTTCTTTTGGCCTCACATGCCTTGAAGCTTTAGAACTGGTGCATACACATTTCAGATTGTTTTGTCTTCTTGATGAATTGACTCATTTTCATTATGAAATGTCCCTCTTTATCCCTGGTAACACACCTCTTCCTGAAGTCTACTCTTCTGATATTAATATTGCCATTTCAGTTTTTATGAATAGCATTTCCATCTTTTTACTGTTACCTTCTCTACATCTTTATGTTTAAAGTGTGTCTGTTATCGACGGCATAGAATTGAATCCTCTTTAATCCACCCCAATCACCTCTGCCTTTTCATTGAAGTGTTCAGTTCTTTAAAAAATAGCCAGGCATGGTGGTGGGTGCCTGCAATCCCAGCTGCTCAGGAGGCTGAGGCACGAGAATCACGTGAACCTGGGAGGTGGAGATTGCAGCGGACCAAGGTTGGCCATGAGGTGGGATTTGTGGAGGGTCGGATTCACTGGGCATCCTGTGTCCAAAGAAGACCTCAAGTGCACTGAAAAAACTTGTATGAAATGTTATCTGATTTTTAAATATTTAACTTGTTTGGGGTTTTTTTAAAGATTTTTTAAAAAATTCTATCGCTTTTGGAGTACTAGTGGTTTTTAGTTACATGGACGAATTCTATAGTGCTTCAGACCAAAGTCCTGAAAGACTCAGGCAGGGAGTGAACCGGCACTCGGCGACCCACATCTCTGCGCACAGGAAGGGGTCAGGCAGGAAGTGAACCGGGAGTCGGGGACCCATGTCTCTGCGCGCGGGGAGGGGTGAGTTGGAGCGGCGTTTATCAATGTGTGTGAGCGTCACCTGGGGAACCTGTTAAACCGCAGGCTCCGTTCCGAAGGGCTGAGGTGAGGCTCAAAATGCGGCAGGTGAAGCACCAGTTTATGCTGACGCTGCGGCTGACGGGCGACACTTTGAGGAATTTGAGGCAGTGAGCAGGGGCTGTGGACGGCAGTTGCATATATGCGGAGTCAGCTCTAAACCCGGTCAATGGGTTGAAGAGAGTTTGATTTACACAAACTCAGCTTACCCGTAACATTTAATCCTGGAAGCCAGCCGCACCTGTTGGTGCTGACAGTGATACCTGAGGGATTCCGGCTCCAGCATCCCAAAAACCTCAGCCATGACCCTAGGAGGGTTTCCTGCAGAGGGGCAGGGAGCAAAACCTGAGCTGTTCCTACTCGTTCAGGAGCTGGGACCCAAATGCCTGCAGAATTGGAATACACTTCTGTTAAAAAAAAAAAAAAAAAAAAATCCGGCGAGAAAAAAAATCCCTCAAAAACTCTATTACCTTCTGTCATAAACTTTTTACTAGAATATAATCCTGTGTGTCTTGACCACAGACTAAATCTAAAGTTTTATGTTGCAGGCTCTGCTGGGGGGAGCATAGCTTCTTCTCACTTCTGTCGAGTATTTGCGTTTTGCAGGGAGGGGTCTGTGTACCAGCTCCTGTGTGCAGTGCACATGCAGGCTGTCTGCACAGGTGTGACCTCTGTGCAGGGAAATGACACATCCCTACACTATCCACACACACTAGGACTGCAGACCCTGTGTTCCACACACGTGGACACGCTTGAGTAGATATTAGCCTGATGTCGGCACCAACCAAATGGATTGGGTTTTTCCGAGCATGTTTGGGAAATTAACAGTCACGTTCTCACTTCAGCTTCCTGAATTGTGTTTAAAATAGTCCGTGTCTTCTCCATAGGACTTCAGATATTAGTGAGTTCTGGATTGGGGATTTAACTCATAAACTCATGCAAGATGATGATAATAAATGCTCCCGTTTATGGAGCTCCTACTGTATGCCAGGCATGTTCTTTAGAAATTTGTTTAATCATCCCTAAAATCCTGCAAACTATGGGCATTATTATTCCTGCATTATAGGAAGAGAAAATGAAGCCAGGAGTAGTGGCAGGAATAGAGTGGTCCTGGGTTTCATGTGTTCTGTGGAGTATGAAGGAGGAACTATAGGGTTCCTCTGATCTTTTTGGGTTGTGGGCAGAAGGTATCTGGAAGTCACTACCAGGAAGGCTGGCTGGTGGCGAGGACTCCGCACCATCCAGTCCATTGTGAGGCAGAGTGGACTATGCTGTGTGCCCCCAGCTCACACACAGCTGTGAGCAGAGGCACTGGGTGCTTTCTGAGCCCCCGTGGCTTTCCCTTAAGCTCCTATGCTGAGCTCTGTATTATTCCCAGTGCCTCCCTTCTGCTGTGGACAATGTTCCATCAGAGGGTTTTTATTATTATTATTATTATTATTATTAAAGACAGGGTCTCGCTCTGTCACCCAGGCTGGAGTGCAGTGACATGATTATGGCTCACTGCTCCTTGAACTCCTGGGCTCAAGTGATCCTCCCACCTTAGTCTCCCGAGTAGCTGGGACCACAGGTGCACACCACCATGCCTGGCTAATGTTATAAAATTTTTTGTAGAGAGGTCTTACTATGTTGCCCAGGCTGGTCTTGAACTTTTGGGCTCAAATGATCCTCCTACCTCAGCCTCTCAAATTGCTGGGATTACAGGTGTCAGCCACTGGGCCCAGCCTATCAGAGGGTTTTAAAGAGAAGACAGAAGCTGGGTCTCTGATCTGCGGCAGAGGGTATTAGTCAGAGACGTGGAAACAGTAGGATACACAGAGACGTACATAAAAGGGGATTTAATTATGGGAATTGGATTATGTGATTATGGAAGCCAAGAAGCCCCATGATATGCTCTATGCAAGCTGGAGAATCACAGAAGCCAGGGCCGGGCGTGGTGGCTCCCACCTGTAGTCCCAACACTTCCAGAGGCCAAGGCAGGAGGATCATTTGAGCCTAGGAATTCAAGACCAGCCTGAGCAACATAGTGAGTCCCCATCTCTAAAAAAAATTTAAAAACTTAGCCAAGCATGGTGATGCACACCTGTAGTCCCAGCTACTCAGGAGGCTGAGGCGGGTGAATCACTTGAGTCCAGGAGTTCAAGGCTGTAGTGGGCCATGATCTTGCACTCCAGCCTTGGCAACAGAGCAAGACCCTGTCTCAAAAAAGAAGAAAGGAAGGGAGGGAGAGAGGGAAGGAGAGAGAAAGAAGGAAAGAGAAAGAAAAAAGGAGAGAGAGAAAAAAGAAAGCAAGCTAGTATATAATTCAGTCCCAGTTGGAAGGTCCGAAAACAAGGGAGTCCATGGTGTCAGTCCCAGAGTTCGAAGGCCCAGAACCAAGAGCTCCAGTGTCAGAGGGCAGGAGAAGACAGATGTCCCAGTTCAAGAGAATTTGTCCTTCCTCCAACTGTTTGTTCTATCAGGGGCCCTGGACAGATGGGATGGTGCCCAGCCACGTTGTGGAGGGCAGATCTTAACTCAGTCTACTGATTCAAATGCTGAGCTCCTCCACAAACATCCTCACAGATGTTTTACCAGCTATCTGGACATCCCTTAGCCCAATCAGGTGGACACATACAATTAACCATCACATGGAGTACGCCGCTGCTGTGCCCAGAGCTTCCTGGAGACCCAAGGAGGGGACATCTGTGCCACCTCCAACTCTGCCTGAACGAGCAGCCCCTCCTTGTCCTTCCAGGCCAGAGGCTGCCCCTCTGCAGCGGGGCCCATGTGGCCCTAGAAAGGGCCCAGTGAGGGGCAGCGGGAGAGGAAGGGTTAACCGAGTAGTGGGTTCTGTTGCCCGCAGGTGTTCACGTTCCCTCCGCCTCTCCAGGCTGGCTTCCACGGCGACTTCATTAGCAGCAGGCTGCTAATTAAATGTCATATTTATGATCAGAAAATAAAATCACTGGACCTTTTAGAAATAGGATTTTATGAGTTTTGGCTCCGGCAGCTGAATCAGCAGTCAAGGGCCTGTCTGTTTGGAACTACAGCTTTAAGGCGGAGATAAAAAAAACAAATAGTGCCAGGGAGGAGGTGGGATCCTGAGTGCTTGGACAGGCCTAGGCCTGAACTGGTTTGGGGGCCTCGGAAGGACAGACCTGGCTCCACTAGAGAAGCAGCACTAGGAAAGAAGGCTCCTGGCCGGGCGCGGTGGCTCACGCCTGTAATCCCAGCACTTGGGGAGGCCGAGGTGGGTTGATCACCTGAGGTTGGGAGTTCGAGACCAGCCTGGCCAACATGGTGAAACCCCATCTCTACTAAAAATACAAAAATTAGCTGAGCATGGTGGTGCACGCCTGTAATCTCAGCTACTCAGGAGGCTGAGGTGGGAGAAATTGCTTGAACCCAAGAGGCAGAGGTTGCAGTGAGCCGAGATTGTACCACTGCACTCTAGCCTGGACAACACAGTACGATTCCATCTAAAAAAAAGAAAAAGGAAAGAGGGCTGCCTCCGAGCCCGCTTGTTGAGGCTCAGGAGTCCAGGCTGGGGCTCAAACCCCAAAGCCCCTAAGTCCACATCAGGTCAGCCCCGTCTCCAGGGTCACCAGGCTCCTCTGGGGTGACTTATTGGCAGAACCACCTGTTTTGTATTTTATGTTTCTTGTCATACTAGAAAAATCACTCCTCACCGACAAGCTCAGGCTCCCACCTCCCTGGGCGTGTGCACCGGAAGCTCTCAGATGCCACTTCCTTTATGTGTGTGACTTAGTTACTGCCGCCTCCTCCAAGGAGTCCCTCTTCTCTGTGGCCTCAGGTGACCCCCTCTTTTCTGTGCTGCTCATGGGGGGACTCAGCTCCTTCTGCCCCATGGCGCTGGTGATCCTTGCTGTGCTCCCTGTAGCAGCCCAGTAGGAATCTTTTCACCCTCTCACGGGGAAATGGGAATCAAGCCTGAATTCCACCAGCCATGTTTTGGTCTCTCTGATGGGGTGTGTTTCAGAATCCAAAGTTGGAAGGGACTTTTACCTCCAGGGGGTCTGGCCCCACCTTTGAAGGTGTTGACATCTTTTCCCCCTGAAATTGCCAGCCCCATATTGAATCAGCTTCCTTCTGACTCTTTTTGGTGGGTTTCAGTCTCCCGATATCATTATCACTGTCTCTCCCGCCTAAGCCGGGAAGGATGAGGTCAACGTCTCCTTGGCTCCTATACAAGTGAACACCAGTTTCTCAGCCCTTGCTTCCTGGCCCTGTGCAACAGCACTCAAATCTACTATCGTAGCCGGCTTCCTCCCTATTTCCCAGCCTATACCAATCAAAAGAATACTTGCTGTTCCCCTTCTTTTCTTCCAAAAACTTGAGGTGTAATTAGTGAGCTGCAAGGACCTTCCCAACCTTCCCAGAAAGTGCTAGCACTGGAAAGATCAGAGTGGAGGTGTGAGGAGATCAGGGTCAGTCCCTGCTGCTCCCCTAATTCTCCATGGTGGCCCTGGGCTGGGGGCACCGTGTTTTCCTCCCCCAGACAGTCCTACTCCAGGGCGTTTACTCAAAAGAAATGACAACACGTCCACATGAAGATCTGTACAGGAAGGTCCCAGGCAAATGAAACAACCCACATGTCCAGCGAAAGATACACAAGTCAGGAAAATGTGAGACACGCATCGATGGGATACTGCCCAGTAACAAACAGGAACGCATGACTGACACCAGCCTCACATGCTGCATGAAAGGAGCCAGACCCTAAAGAAGATGGATGCCCTAGCTCAAGAGGGCAAATTCTTCCTTCCTCTGACTTTCTGTTCTATCAGGGGGTCCTCGGCAGATTGGATGGCGCCCGTCCACATTGAGGAGGACGGGTCTTCTTGACTCCATCCACTGATTCAAATGCTGAGAAACAACCTCAACAACACACCCAGAAATGTTTTACCAGCTATCTGGGCATCCCTTAGCCCAGTCAAATTGACACAGAAAATTAACCATTGCACGGTGTACACAGCTGCGGTGCCCAGAGCTTCCTGGAGACCCAAGGAGGGGACGTCTGAGTAGAACAACACATTATTCTACTCTCCTAAGGTTCAAGCAAAGGCAAAGCTGATGGAAATCACAGGAGCGGTTGCCTTTGGGGGCCACAGGGGGATGGAAAGGGCCATGGAGAACTTCTTAGTGGGGGGGCACCATGCTCTGTATCACGACTGAGGTCTTGGTTGCGTGGGCATCTTCCTATCTCATCCAACTGTGTACTGAAGGTCCGTGCTGCCCACTGATTACACCTCAGTTTTTTGGAAGAAAAGAAGGGAAACAGCGAGTATTCTTGCGATCTTTATAGGCTGGGAAGTAGGGAGGAAGCCGGCTATGATAGTAGATTTGGGTGCTGTTGCACACAGGGCCAGGAAGCAATGGCAGAGAAACTGGTGTTCACTTGTATAGGAGCAGAGGGGACGTTGACAGCTTTGGGGAAGGAATTGATCACCTGCATCCACATGTCGCTGGGGTGGGCGGTGTTCATGCATTGCCTCCATTCATTCCCACAACTCTGATTGCCCCCCATTCCCTGGTGAAGACACGATGTTCCAGCCCATCTGCCCTCTAGGCATCTACACCACAGGGCCTCCCAGGGGAATGAGGTGGTCAGAGCTCTGCAGGCGGCCTGCCATGCAAAGACGCAAAGAGAAGACGCAGGTTGTCAGACAGGGTTAGGGTTCAAGGTGGATCCTGGGTAGGGGCAGCAGATGGGGGAGTCCAAAGTACTTTGGGCTCCACACCCACTAATAAACTTCAAAGAGACAGAGGAGAAAAGGGTATGTATCATGGGGTGCACGCTCATAGAAGAGTGTTCCCCGGAACGTCCGAGGCCCCGCACTTCCTGCTGGCCAGTCTTCCTCCTCTGTGGAATTCAAAGGCAGAGAAGGCCAGAGAGGTCCCCTAGGTGAGGTCTGGCGTGGCCCGGGGCCCAGTGGGGAGAGCAGAGCAGAGGTGCGAACAGTGACTGACGACCCCGGGTTCCCGCCGTGTCCCCCCCTGCCCCGCTGCCCTCCTGGCCCTGATGACAGATGCACCCTGTTCCCTGCAGTTCCTGCCTGCCCTGCACAGCGTGGGTCCCTTTCTGCTCTCCCAGCCTCCCCACTCCCATGAGTGGAAAGTCGCCCACAGATTCTGCTCAGAACAAAAAAAAAAGAGGGAAGTAAGGCAGCCCACCCCCAGTCCCCACTTCTGCCCCTGCTAAAAATAGAGGCGGCATCTGAGTGGGGCATCGGTGTGGGCTTCCGGGGGAGGTGGCTGCTCTCCTGCAGCCTTGGTGTTTTCTGGGGAATCAACAGGAGGAGAGAGAATTTGAGAGGAACACGAGGGACCCCCAGGACCCAGCTGGCTCACAACCGTGTGAGTACGTTTCCCACCTGGCCGGTCCCGTGACTGAGGCCCGCGGGTGCAGTGCTGGTGAAGCCCTGTCTCTGGGGGGCTGCCGTGGGACCCCCTCTCCCCAGCACCTGGCCCCCTTGTCCTGTCCATGCCCGTGTGTTTTCATGGCTTCACGCACACCTCTTTGCATCTCCTAATTTCCTAAACCAGATGTGGAGTCCCAGCAGCAGGTGCTGGGGCGACTGTCTCATGCCATGGCTTAGATTGCACAGAGCTCCATGGATCCAGCCCGCAGACGCTCTCCATATGTGCCTGGTGACCCACATGGGCCAGGATGCTCCCATTGTCATGTGGCGCTGGGTCTTATTTTCTTCTGACTGGGACGGTGCCAGGGGCTGGGGAGTGGGGCCCAGTGCACAGAGTGTGCCTCAAGGCCTGAGATGCCCGTGGCCCCCAGCCGGGTGGAGAGGAAGTGTGTACAGGGTCTGTTTCCAAAACGTGGGGCCTTGCAGCCGGGCCCTCGCTGGGTCTGGGAAGGGTTCGTGTTCCCCACCCCTCAACCCCGCAAGCACCTTCCAGACAGTTCCTCTGGGATCTCTTGAGATTGCAAATGCTAAGAAATGAGGCTGTGGTTCGCTGGTGTCCAGCAGGGCACCCAAGGCCCAGCCCCTGGCCACAATCACCGGAGGACAAACCAGGTGACTGTGGGGCAAGGAGCTTCCCAAAGAGACAGTAGGACTGGGGACCCCAAAGGGGAAGTTCCCCTCCCTCCGGGATCCCTGAAAGGGATCCGAGTAGATTCCTCAATTCCTGGTGAAACACTTTGGGAATTTCTTAAGTCCTGCGGGCCTGAAGACCCTCGGCAGCCCCTTGGTAACTTTTGCTTGCGAGAGACTACAGCCTTTTTGGGGCTTCGCTGACTTAAGTGGTTTGAAAGCATAAGCTGGTCCTCAGAGGCCTCCTTTAAAATGCGAAACAGAATGATAGGCTCTTGGTGTCTATAGTTCACATACTGCGTAACGTCCGTCTAACAGCCCTGAGTGCAGAGATTTCGGGGTGACCCCCAGCCATCACTGCCTGGCGGGTGGAGCCCCTCCTGCAACACGCTCCTGTCACCTTAAATCCTGGCTTCCTAAGCGGGCTCCTTCATAGCTCCCTGCACACAGGGAAGAAGAGACAGATGATCAGGGAGCAGCCAGTTACCCCCTCTCCGCTGCTAAGGAAACACATTCCTAACAACCTCACGTCCATACTGATCGACCGTTTCTGGGTGCAGTTTTGACGGGTGCCTTATTTCATTATTGGTGATTGTATCATTTGGCACAAACGTAAGAAAGACTTCCCTGTTTGCATCTCATTTGTCATCTCGCACTTACACGGCGGGAGGGTACAGATGATCTCTGAGCCTGCAGAATCCCAGGGTCTTCTCACTGTTGCTGGGGAGCGTATTTCTATCACCACTGCGGTGGGGGAGGCAGAAACCATTGGAAAAACGTGGTCTCATGTTTGCTGGTCTTGGATTGTAGTAGAGAAAGTGCAAAGAAATAGCCACCCCAGGCTCCAAGCCCGACAAATTTATCTAAAGACGTTTTTACACAATAGAGGCATTAACAGAGAGGGTGGGGGCACACCATGGGAGTCTGCCCCCTTAGAAGAAGAAAAATGGGTGCATTTCGAGATGTGTTTGGCTCCTCTTACCTTGCACGGATAGGCGGAAAGTGTCAGTCTGAGTATTTTTAAGTTTCAAGATCACTGATGGGTCGGAAACAGGTGAGCCAGCCTCCGGGAAATTACTCAAGTTCTTGAGCAAGTTGCCTGCAGTCCCAGGAGCTCTCAGGAGAAGGGGCGTGACCAGAGATGGTTGCAGCACCCCCACCCCCTGGCCGGACCGCCCTCTCACTTTCTCACCCGGCACCCGGTGCCCACGCCACCCCCACCATCTTCTCCCTCCGAGTTGCCGTTCTTCATTTCTCTTTCCTTTTCTCAGCTCTGCACCTGTGGGTACAATGTAAAACCCTGAGTTCTTGTTCCCTTTTCTGTCACAAGGCCCCTGTCCCGCCGTCCGCTCTTCTCCCACTCACCTCACGCTCTTTCTCCACCTCTGCTTCTATCTTATCTTTTCCTTGACCCAGCATCCTGTAAGTGTAGATCACAATGTCAGGAGATCGAGACCATCCTGGCCAACAAGGTGAAACCCCCTCTCTACTAAAAATACAAAAATTAGCGCATGGTGGCAGGTGCCTGTAGTCCCAGCTACTCAGGAGGCTGAGGCAGGAGAATCGCTTGAGCCCAGAAGGCAGAGGTTTTAGTGAGCCAAGATCACGCCACTGCACTCCAGCCTGGCGACAGAGTGAGACTCCGTCTTAAAAAAAAAGGCGGGGGGGGGGGGTGCCGGGCACGGTGGCTCACGCCTGTAATCCCACCACTTTGGGAGGCCGAGGCGAGCAGATCACGAGATCAGGAGATCGAGACCATCCTGGCTAACACGGTGAAACCCCGTCTCTACTAAAAATACAAAAAAATTAGCCAGGCATGGTGGCGTGCGCCTGTAATCCCAGCTACTCGGGAGGCTGAGGCGAGAGAATGGCTTGAACCCAGGAGGCAGAGGTTGCGGTGAGCCAAGATGGCGCCACTGCTCTCCAATCTAGCGACAAAGCGAGACTCCATCTCAAAAAAAAAAAAAAAAAAAAAGGCATTCCTGCAATTCCCACGTGGACTGTTGCCTCCCATGACAAGCACATGGCCTCCCCATAGGGCTCCTCAAGTCCCAGCTTCCCCACAACCTGTGTCATCCCTTGGTGTCCCCTCCCCAAGACTAGGAAGTCTCAGGTCTTCACCAGAGATGATCATAGCTTCCTGCCCAGGCTGTTTGGGGCTTGGAGTCACTGAGGGTTTGGGGCCTAGCCCCTGCTCACCTCGGCTCAAAACATTGTAGCTGTTTTTATTTTAGTTTAGTTTATTTTTGAGACAGGGTCTTGCTCTGTCGCCCAGGCTAGAGTGTAATGGTGTGATCATAGCTCACTGCAGCCTCAAACTCCTGGGTCAAGCAATCCTCCCACCTCAGTCTCCTGAGTAGCTGAGACTACAGACATGCCCCACCACGCCTGCCTAATCTTTTTATTTTTTGCCTAGATGGGGTCTTGCTATGTTGCCCAGACTGGTCTCAGACTCCTGGGCTCAAGTAATCCTCCTGCCTCAGCCCCCCAAAGTGCTGGGACTACAGGCATGAGCTACTGCACCCAGCCTCTTTCTATTTATTTATTGAAGTAAGATTCATATAACATAAAAGTCACCATTTTAAAATCAATAATCTGGTGGCATCTAGTACATTCACAATGCTATGTAACAATCACCTCTATCCAGCCCCAAGACACTTTCATCACCCCAAAACGAAACCTCATCCCCATTAATACTCACCCCCTCCTCCATCCCTGCCTCCCCCCAGTTCCTGGTACCCACCAACCTGCCTTTTGTCTCTATGGATTTGCCTATTCCGGGCATTTCATCTAAACGGCATCTTATGATGTGCGGCCTTTTGTGTCTGGCTTCTTTCACTGAGCATAGTGTTGGCAAGGCTCATCTGTGCCATAGCAAGCAGCAATGCTTCTTCATGCCTTTGTATGGATGAATAATATTCCATTCTGTGGATAAGATGTCTTTTTCTTCTTTTGACAGTTTTACTCTGTCACCCAGACTGGAGTGCAGTGGTGCAATCTCAGCTCACTACAACCTCCGCCTCCCGGGTTCAAGTGATTCTCCTGCCTCAGCCTCCCAAGTAACTGGGATTACAGGGACCTGCCACCACGCCCAGCTAATTTTTGCGGGGTTTTTTGTTGATCTGTTTGTTTGTTTGAGACGGAGTTTTTGCTCTTATCGCCCAGGCTGGAGTGCAGTGGCGCCATCTCGGCTCACTGCAACCTCTGCCTCCCGGGTTCAAGCAATTCTCCTGCTTCAGCCTCCCGAGTAACTGGGATTACAGGGGTCCACCACCATGCCCAGCTAATTTTTGTGATTGTTTGTTTGTTTGTTTGAGACAGAGCTTTGCTCTTGTTGCCCAGGCTGGAGTACAGTGGCGCCATCTCGGCTCACTGCAATCTCCGCCTCCCAGGTTCAAGCAATTCTCCTGCCTCAGCCTCTGGAGTAACTGGGATTACGGGCACATGCCACCATGACCGGCTAATTTTTGTATTTTTAATAGAGACGGGGTTTCACCGTGTTGGTCAAGCTGGTCTCGAACTCCTGACGTCAAGTGATACGCCCACCTCCACCTCCCAAAGTTCTGGGATTACAGGCGTGAGCCAATGCACCTGGCCTGATGTCTTTATTTTAAATGTCACTGGCATGAAGGGTTCAGGGCTTCAGGGACTGTGAAGGGAGTGGGGCAGAGAGAAAAGGGCCAGCAACTTGCTCAACACCAAATGCAGTGAACAAAGCAGACTCCAAGTATCTCAGCCCCTCTCCCTCGTCATCCCACAGAGCAGCTCTGTCTTATTGGTGAAGGCGGCGCTCCAAGCCAGCCCTTCCAGGAGGCTGGTTAGAGGAACAGAGCAGCTTCAACCAGGCTTCCCGAGCTGCAGCTTGGCTCTGCTCCTGAGTACATTATAACAATTAATTACAGCCAATCCTGGGTCATCTGGAGTAATGGGGGACCCGAATAACACAGAACTAATTGAAACGTGGGCTGCAGGGGTGGTGGGAACAGAGAGGGCCCCCTTCCATGAGAGAGCTGTTTATTTTGTAGTTAATTATAAGTAAAGAGACCCTTTCTGAATCCCTGCTCTCTCTCCGTCTTTCTCCCTCTCAGATGCCCCACATTTAATTGGATGCACAAACCTATTTTGCTCCCAACATAGTGGTACTCAATTAATGCATTTCAACGCACGGGCTCCCCTGGCATCTTGTTGGCAGAATTCTCCGAGATGGAAAATGCGACTGGTTTGAATTCCGTTTCTGTGCCCGCCTAACCTCAGATGGAGACACTCATTGTTATAATAATTGTGATAATAAGAGGGCCGGATGTAGGTTTCATGCTTTACTCTTCTAGAAATGCCTCCTGTAAATGGTGATGTTACCATAAGACACACAGCAGAGGCCAGGCGTGGTGGCTCACGCCTGTAGTCCCAGCACTTTGGGAGGCTGAGGCAGGTGGGTCACTTGAGGTCAGGAGTTCAAGACCAGCTTAGCCAACATGGTGAAACCCTGTCTCTACTAAAAATACAAAAATTAGCCAGGTGTGGTGGTGTGCATCTGTAATCCCAGCTACTCGGGAGGCTGAGGCAGGAGAATCGCTTGAACCCAGGAGGCAGAGGTTGTAGTGAGCCGAGATGGCGCCACTGCACTCCAGCCTGGGTGAACTCCATCTCAACAAAAAAACAAAAACAAAAACAAAAAAAAGACATATAGTAGAAAGTGGAATCAGACAAATCAGGAATCTGGAACCTGCCCCACTGGGTCGTTAGTTCCTGGGGATTGAGAGGTGGTGACGTTACTCTGGAGGTTTCTTGAGAACCCTTTCCTGAATGGCAAATGTGCTTAAATATTGAGATGCTTTATTTTATTTTATTTTATTTTTATTGTATTGTATTGAGACAAGCTCTTGCTCTGTCACCCAGGCTGGAGTGCAGTGGCACAATCATGGCTCACTGCAGCTGTAACCTCCTGGGCTCAAGCGATCCTCCCACCTCAGCCTCCTCAAGTAGCTGGGACTACAGGTGTACACCACCACGCCCGGCTTGTTTTTGTATTTTTGGTAGAGACGGGGTCTCCCTATGTTGCTCAGGCTGGTCTCAAACTCCTGGCCTCAAGCTATCCACCCGCCTTGGCCTCCCAAAGTGCTGGGATTATAGGTATCAGCCACTGTGCCTGGCCTGAGACGTTTATTTTCCTGTCTAGTTAAGACTAAAAATCTCTATTGTGTCCTGAAGTTTTCCATCTCTAGCATCTTAATTATTCATTTTCCTTCCCGGAAGCCCAGCCACAGCCTAGAGTAATCCTGGTGAGGTTACAGATAGCCCAAGCGTGACCGTCCAGAACACGGGATGGGGGCTTCCCAGCTCTCCTGCACCACGGCAGTCTCCCCTTAGAGGCTGTCAGCGTCCACCTGCGCGTCTGTCGTGTGGGTTTGGTTACTGAGACATTCTGTTGTCCTGCTCTGAGGTTGACTGAGTGCCCACTGTGTGCAGACACCTACCTCACAGAGACATCATGCCCTGGTTGTCTGGGAATATGTCCTCTGAAGGTCAACTGGTAAAGAAGTTCCCATACACCCCTCATTCCCTTACACAATGAGAGAGTAACGAGTATAATCCAAAAAATGATGGCTGATATGGGGTTATCAATATCCCACAAACATAACTGAACTCCAGAAACACCCGAGTGGACAGAACGGACTTTCTCGTTTTTGAGACAGGATCTCGCTCTGTCACCCAGGCTGAAATCTAGTGATGCAGTCATGGCTCACTGCAGCCTCCACCTCCTGGGCCCAAGTGATCCTCCCACCTCAGCCTCCTGAGTAGCTGAAACCACAGGTACACACCACCATGCCTGCCTACTTTTTTAATATTTTTGTAGAGACAAGGTCTCACTACGTTGCCCAGGCTGGTCTCAAACTCCCAGTCTCAAGTGATCCTCCTGCCTTAGCCTCCCAAGTAGCTAGAACTACAGGCACATGCCACCACACCCAGCTAATTTTTTTATATTTTTGTAGAGATGGGGTCTCACTATGTTGCCCAAGCTGGTCTCAAAGTCCTGGGCTCAAGCAATCCTCCCGCCTCAGCCTCCCAGAGTGCTGGGATTACAAGCGTGAGCCATGGTGCCCAGCAGAATAGACTGGCTTTGATAGTGAAGAAGGCCCTTCAGATTCTGGAAATTGCCCAGGGTGGGAGCAGGTGGCAGATAATGTTTGTTGTTTCCATAACACTGATGTTTGGGGACACTGGCAAATGAAGAGCTCTCCTGGTGAGACATAGGGCCAGCTGGCCTGTCTGCATTTCACCGGGTAAAGACAGTTTGCGCCCTGCAGGTCAGAAATCAGAGGGCCATCTATTCTAGGCTTCTAATCCATGAATGATTGAGAGTACAAGATGGATTGGTGCGTACCTCCAAACTGCAGGCACAGCGGAACCATTTAGGTGGGAACAGCAGGCACCGGAAAGCAGTCACAGTGAAAGCTCTCCCCACACATGCGGAGGTAGAGGTCTGATCGGCTGAAGGGAAGAAGCTATAATGAGTGAAAGAAAGCCAGCGTTTAGCCACTGGACATCAATCACTTGATAAATATGAAACGCTGATTTATGGAAGACACTTGCTAAGCCAGGGTATACAAGGAAATATGAATTGTGTCCCTGCCCAGAGGAACGTGGAAGACACAGAAAAATGCCAACACCACCAGCTGGGTGAGTTTCCAATCAGAAGCCCAGACAGAAGGTTTGAGGGTAAATCTTTGAAGTTTTTCTCTAAATTCTGCTTGGAATGGAGGTAATTACACAGGAAGGGTAGGTAGTGACTTCTTGTTTCTATCCTGAGTTTGCTGCTAGCTTCTGACAGGGGTGGGCTGAGTAGCTAAGTAGCACTGCCCACTGTACGTGCCACAGTAGCCGTACCACAAGATGTTAGTGCTACTCGTGGCCAGGAACAGTGGCTCATGCCTAGAATCCCAGCACTTTAGGAGGCCGAGGCCAGTGGATCACTTGTGGCCAGGAGTTCAAGACCAGCCTGGCCATCATAGCGAAACCCCATCTCTACTAAAAATACAAATAAATAAATAAGCAGGCACAGTGACACGTGCCTGTCATCCCAGCTACTCCGGAGGCTGAAGCAGGAGGATCACTTGAGCTCAGGAGGCGGAGGTTGCAGTGAGCCAAGATAGTGCCACCGCACTCCAGCCTGGGCAACAAAAGCAGACTCCATCTCAAAAAAAAAAAAAAAAAAAAAGATGTTAGTGCTACTCATCCAATAAAAGGGGGCTCAGAGAGGGTAAGCAACATGCCCAAGGCCATGCAGCAGCAAATGGCACAACTGAAGTTTAAACTCAGGACTCTCTGACTGCAGGACCACATCCTTCCCACTAGAACACAGAGGGGAACTGCCGTTTTTATCTCGTTATGCAAAGATTTTTTTTTTTTTTTGGTTTGACTTTCTTTTTGTTTGATTAGAATTCCTGCAATCCTTTCCCCTACACCCCCTGCCCTTTTTGGAGGGAACGATGTCACTTCACACCAACAAGTACAACGTACAATATTTCAATCTCCTGAGTGCAGGAGTTATGGCTTCCTTATTTGTGGGTTCCCGGCCCGTGGAACCCTGGCCACCCAGCTCTCTAAATCTACAACACAAGGCATCCTCAGAGACTCTTATTTTAACAAAGTCACTCAAGCCTAGCCCTCAAAAACCACCCAACTTCTTTTTCTTCTGCTGCCTGGAAGTCTGCCCACTGAGCCTGATAGATGAGAAAATGCAGTTTTGACCTCAAGCCTTGAACACCTTGGGTTAAAATAAGGAAGTCCAAGACCTAAATAAAACCCAGATCTGGCAGGGCATGGTGGCTCATGCCTGCAATCCCAGCATCTGGGGAAGCGGAGGCTTGAGACCAGGAGTTCAACACCAACCTGGACAATGTAGTAAGACCCCCATCTTTCAAATACAAAAATTTAAAAAGTAGCTGGGTGTGGTGGTGTACATCTGCAGTCCCAGCTCCTTGGGAGGCTTGAGGTGGGAGGATCACTTGGGCCCAGGAAGTCAAGGCTGCAGTGAGCTCTGATTGCACCCCTGCACTCCAGCCTGGGTGGCAGAGTAAGACCCTGTCACACACACACACACACAAATTTAAAGTGTCTTTTTTTTTTTTTTTTTTGAAAAGGAGTTTCACTCTTGTTGCGCAAGCTGGAGTACAATAGTACAATCTTGGCTCACTGCAACCTCCACCTCCCAGGTTCAAGCAATTCTTCTGCCTCAGCCTCCCTAGTAGCTGGGATTACAGGCACCCGCCACCACACCCAGCTAATATTTTGTATTTTTAGTAGAAACGGGGTTTCATCATGTTAGCCAGGCTGGTTGTGAACTCCTGACCTCAGGTGATCCACTCGCCTCGGCCTCCCAAAGTGCTGGGATTACAGGCATGAGCCACCGCGCCTGGCCGAAAAAAAAAGCTGCTTCCTGAACCTTGGGTTGACCAGACCTGAAGGCCTTTCTAGAAAGAAGAGCTGGGAGCCCTGTGAAGCTCCAGGGAAAGACACACAGACCCCTCCTTGGGCTCTTCTGCTGTGGTTGAGGCGACTTGCCCTGACTGCACCTCTTGGTGGATCCTGGGACGAGAATGGGAGGATTAGAAAGCTAGAGGCAGAAGCCTCCACCACCACATCCCTGTCACCATGGAAGAAAACCTGAAATCTGCATTTAAAAAAAAATACTGACCTTCTAGCTGATGGAAAAATTTGACAAAGTTACTTTCAAACACCTGGGAATGCGTTTCGAAGCATGGCCGCATTTATCCACTTGCAGGGTGTTTCATAAAATAGATGGCTCCACAACTAGAAATGCATTTTAAATTGATCACTGCATCGATTCTAAGTGTATTTCCAGTGTGTCTTATAAATGCAGAAGGCAGCGACGGGTGCCTGGTGTGTGTCCCGCTGCCTGCTGACTCCTCAAAGGAAGCTTGTGATGCGGTCGGGGCCAGCTCTGGGCCCTGGAGATAACTTCATTTGAGCTGCAGGTAGTGACCCGAGTGATCACGCAGCATTCGCTTGGTAAATCACTCTGCTGTAGCTCTAATTTGCATTCTCTGAGCTAATGCTTGACTTTAAAATACAGGCCAGACTGGGCTGGGATCCAGGTTTCCTTCTTCTCTTCAATCTCCTTCTCACTGCTTCTCAGCCCCGGTCTTTCTTGCCACTTCTTTCTTCTTCCAGTGAGTCTGGGGGCCCTTTTGACCATCTTTCCTCTGAATTTCTCTTTCACTGCCTCTTTTTCTCAGCTCTGAACCTCCCGTATTTGTCATGTGTGGCATATTCTTACCATTTTTCATTCCCTGAATCTTCTCATAGTCAAAGTTTCTTCCATTTTTTTGCCTTCTGCATCTAGGAATGCTTTTTGAATCTAATGAGTGAGTCAGTGAGTGAGTGAGCAAATGAATGAATGAGTAAATGAATTAATGAATGAGCAGATGAGTGGATGAGTGAGTGAATGAATGAGTGGATGAGTGATTGAGTGAATGAATGAGTGAGTGTGTGGATTAGTGAGTAAGTGATTGAGTGAATAAATGAATGAGTGAGTGAATGTGTGAGTGAGTGAGTGAGAGAATGAATGAGTGAATCCAGGAGTAAGTGAGTGAATGAGTGAGGGATGAGTGAGTGAGTGAATGGATAAGTGAATGCATGAGTGAGTGCATGAGTGAGTGAATCAGTGAATGGATGAGTGAATGAATGAGTGAATGGATGAGTGAATGCATGAGTGAGTGAATGGATAAATGAGTGGATGAGTGAGTGGATGTGTGAGTGAGTGAATGAGTGAATGGCTGAGTGAGTGGATGAGTGAGTGAATGAATGAATGAATGAGTGAATGAATGAGTGAGTGAATGTATGAATGAGTGTATGAGTGAGTGGATGTGTGAGTGAGTGAATGAGTGAATGGCTGAGTGCGTGGATGAGTGAGTGAATGAGTTAATGGATGAGTGAGTGAATGAGTGAATGCATGAGTGAGTCAGTGGATAAGTGAGTAGATGCATGAGTGAGTGGATGAGTGAGTGAATGACTGAGTGAATGGATGAGTGAGTGAATGAGTGAGTCAGTGAGTGAATGGATGAATGAGTGAGTGAATAAGTGAGTGAATGCATGAGTGAGTCAGTGAGTGAGTAGATGCGTGAGTGAGTGGACGAGTGAGTGGATGAGTGAGTGGATGAGTGAGTGAATGGATGAGCGAATGAATGAGTCAGTGAGTGAATGGATGAATGAGTGAGTGAATGGATGTGTGAGTGAATGAATGAGTGGATGAGCAAATGAGTTAGTGAGTGAATGAGTGGATGAGTGAGTAAATGAGTGAATGAGTGAGTGAACGTGCGAGCAAGTGGATGTGTGAGTGGATGAATGAGTGGGTGAATGAGTGAGTGCAGGGGAGAGTGAGTGAGTGGATGAGGGAGTAAATGAATGAGTGGGTGAGTGGATGAGTGAGTGAGTAAATGAATGAGTGAATGAGTGAACAAGTGAGTGGGAGTGAATGCGCGAGTGAGTGAATGTGCAAGTGAGTGAGTGAGTGGGGCTCCCCTCCCCGCAGTCTCTCTGGAATATCCTCATTACCACACTTTGTGGACTTTCCTGGGGTTGACATCCAAAGGCATCCGGCCCAGCCTGGGCTAACCCTGTCGCAGGCTCCTTGGGGGTTCTAGTGCCAGCCGAGTGAGATGAGAAGAAGATAATGAGGAAGATTTAAGGTCTGACTGTGGCTCCCACAGAGTCTTCCACCTCTGGTTCTTGGCCGCTCTCTGAGTGGGACTCATTTGATGATACTGGTGACCTTTTCTACAAAACTCAAGGGCCCAACTCTTTCACTGAGAAGATTCTCGGGGCCGCTGGGCCCACCCCACACATTCACATGCCAGCCCTGAGGGCTCCCAGGGGCAGGATTTTGCTTGCTAATGCCCAAGTCTCTGGCAGTGCCTGTCCCGTGTCTGATTTTGCACCTTCCAAACTGTCTCTCAACTTCCCCAAACCAAAGGGTAACACAATTTCCTCCCACCTCTCCTCCTCCCGAATTTAATGTATGCACAAAAACACAGTCTCTGTATCCCACCATGCCGTTGCTTTCATGTCAAGTCTCCAGGCTGAATGCTAAAGGAGACTTATTTATTCAGTCACTCTACAAAGGAGGGCCAGGTGCTGTGCTGGAAAGGCACCGATGGGTACACATGAGGCTTCCTCCAAGGAATTCACAACAGGTGTAGGAACCAGCAATGGCAAAAGAGGGTAAGAAGCACAAACTGGGCCCAACAGGCTGCCTCATGCCTGAAATCCCAGCACTTTGGGAGGCCAAGGCAGGAGGATCCCTTGAAGCCAAGAGTTCAAGACCAGCCTGGGCAACACAGTGAGACCCCCAACTCTTAAAAAACAAAGTTATCCAGGGGTGGTGGTGTGCCCCTGTAATACCAGTGCTCTGGGAGGCTGTGATGGGAGGGTCACTTGAGCCCAGGAGTTGGAGGCTGCAGTGAGCTGTGATCATGCCACTGCACTCCAGCCTGGATGACAGAGCAAGACCCCATCTGTAAAAAAATAAAAATAAAAATTTAAAAAAGAAGTGGTACAAAATTTTGTTCTGTGCCCACTGCACAGGTGGCATGAAGGGAGGGTCCTCACTCTGCTGGAGCAGTCAGACGAAACTGCAGAGTGGCCGTCCTGGGCCCATCACAGCACTTAAGCTCACGGCGTTCTTCTTGGTGGACTGATACTGAATGTAATTCTGTGACAATGGAATGTTTTTTATCATAAAACGTCAGAGCACTCAATTCAGTAAATATTTATTAAAAATCCACTCCATACCAGATAGCGTGGCCCAAACAAATCACGACACTGACATGGAGAACTCAAAGAGGGACAATGGGCTCCCCAAGTTGCTTCCAACCCAGACAATAAAATGACAGCCAGGACACTGAAGAACACAGCAATGAAACAAATTCCATCCAGTGCACAGGTGAAGCCAAGAGCCCATCTTTGAAAGCACAGCGAGGTCTTGAATTGGAATCAGCTGGTGGTCGCAACTGCTTATCAGTCTCCTGTGGGGAAGGCGGATTTGCTGACCAGGCTTCAGAGGCAACAGCAGGAGAGAAGAGTATTTCGTTATCAAGGCCAGGGTTTCCCCCTAGCCAGTCCTGTAGCAAGTCTGACTTGACAGGAGTCCAAGAGGGTGACCTCACTCTGGGATTTGGGTCTGGCTGAGTGGTCCTGTCATGGCTCCTGGTCGCCATCAGAGCTGTCAATCAGCCCTGTGCACAGACCTGAAATCCAGATGGGGCCAATGCTCATAAAAAGTGGATGTGATTAATTGATGTGCTTTTCAGAACAATTTAAATCTGTCACTCCTAATTGGGCTTCTATCAAAAGCTTTTCTGCAGTGGCATTAGTAAAAAGGAGACCCAGGAAGCAGTGTCCTTTGGGATTACTAGGGGTGCGTGCCCTTCCACACTTCATCGTCTTGATACAAATCTGAAGCCACTGCAGAATAAGTGTGGATATATTCCGGGGGGCTGGGGAATGATATGTGGTGGTGCCCTTGGTCTCTGGGTTCAGGGCACACCAGCCCCTCCTAACTTCCTACTGATGCCCTCGCCTTTCCTAAAAAGGAATTAAGATGAGACATTTTTATCTTCAGGAGCCATTGGCCCTTTGCCTGAGTCAGGTAAAAATGATGTTGCCCCTTGGGGAGCTTCAGGTATGAATATTAGAGGCAGCCTGGTGCCTGAGGGGATGCTTGGGGTGGCGGGCAGTGCTCTGGACCAAGGGGCTAGGCCTTGCCAGGGATGGTGGCCGGGAAGCTCGGCCGTAATGTGACATGGGGACGAAGTTGGGTGCATATGGAAGAGTGAGAGCTGATGTGAGGGGAGATGCAGCCCAGGGGATAAGGCAGAGGCTAGAGAAGTGACGGCATTGACTGCACAGTGAGAAGCATGCTGGGGATACAAAACAGGGCCACAGCAGGCAGGTGAGATAAATCGTCCTGCCCACACGCTGAAAGCTGGGAATGGCTAAACCAATGGCTGAGGGCGCCATCCATGAGTTACAATTTCCTGGGCGATCCTTATCTCCTCATGGTACTGCTCACCCCTCAGAGCCACACCATTTGTTTCTGTCCGCTGCAGCACTTCAGACATGGATAGTATTAAATACTTAGTTCTTATTGACCACTTGCCAACTCTGGTTTTGTCTCTAGGAAAAAGGAATGGGAAGGAATAGATCAATAAGAGGGTTGCTCTGATTTCAGGGATCAGGGGTCTGTGGCCAGGACCAATATGGCTTAGAAAGTGTGCGTTGTATGTGGCACTTGTATCTGTTAGGACTGTTTGCAGCTACAAATAATAGAAACAGAATCAGATTTTCTGCCTACTAGGGGTTTTACTCTTCTCATGGACCAAGAATTCAAAGGTTAGCTGTCCAGGGTTGTTATCAATGACCTGAGGTTCTTGTAGCATCCTAGTCAGTCATCCTTAGAGCCTGGCCTTGTCTTCACAGTCACAAAATGGCTGCTATGCCTCCAGGCATCACACCCACATTCCAGGTAGGAAGAGAAGGACAAGTAAAGGGCTCTTCTCATCTAAAATCTGCCTCCTTTTAAAGAGCCTTCTATATGTCTCATCCAGAAACTTCCACCTACATCTCACTGGCCAGAGTGGTGTCAAATAGCCACCTAGCTGCAAGGGATGCTGGAAATACAGGTTTTTGGTTGGGCACAGTAATGTTCCCAAACAAAACTGGTGATCTCTTAATAAGTAAGAGAGAATGGCTATTGGGCCAGCAGCTGGCAGTGTCTGCCACACCACTGCAAATTTAAAATGATAATTGCTACTTTCAAAATATGTATCAGTGAAGCGCTGCTGATTGTTCAACACATGTTAATTGATGGGAAATATCATCTCAGGATTTTGGTTGAATGAGCTGAGACAGACAGAGGTTAAAAAGTTAACTGGGATACCAGGGAATAGTCTTGCAGGGGGAATTTTCTAGCTGCTTCTGCAAGTGCCCTCTTTGTAGGAATGAAGGGGATGGGGCAGGTGGTACATGAAGGGATGATTCTGGCTCTTTTCCATCAAGCTTTCATTTCAGGGCTGTAAACACTAAGTATAGCTGGAGTCCGGGCATGTATCCATGTCTCCTCAGTCCTTTCTCATGGGCGGTAGATCATCCTTTTAAATAATCTCTTTCCCTTTTTTTGCTAGAAGCCCTTTCAATTAAGTAGAGGTTTCATTGGAATAATTAAACCCTGCAAATCAAGCCATTCACTCCAATCATGCAGGCAAATCAATTAACCAGAGATGTATTCATCTAACTAACTGTTTATCTCCTCCTGGTTCCAGAGCTTTTGCACTGGGGTAGCTCTTGGAAAAAAGAGGTGTCTGCCCCCCAAAGACAGCTCATTTCCAGAGGGCTCTCTTGGTTTGAAGCAATGGGAACCTTAGTGTTTATTTTATTCAAGATTTGATATTTATTTGTATTTATCCACTCAACAAATATATATATTGAACACCTACTAAGAGTATAGCCCCATGCTAATTTCTCCTGGGGATACAGAGATGAGACAGACATGTGGCAAGTTGCTGGAACTCTCTGTGAATGTCTCATTTTCCTCTTCTATAAAATGAGGAGCGTAGGAGTATCTACCTCATAGGGTTGTTTTGTGTATTAAATGAGATAATCGACATAGAGCATTTAGCATGATATCTGGCAAATAGCAACTCCATATGCCTTTTCAGAGGCAGCTATTCGAGTATACATTCCAACAAAATGAGGGCTTAAATTAATAAAGAGGCTGGGCATGGTGGCTCACATCTATAATTCCAGAGCATAGTGAGGCCCTGTCTCTACACACAGACACACACACACACAGTAATAAAGAGGAAGATTTGGAGCTCAGGAAGAAAGGAATATAATTGGTTCAATTAGATGCTATGCTTAATAAACATTAGCTGGGATGATTGCTAGTTTAATTAAGCTCAGATGATGTGGAGTTCAGGGAGGCTAAGTAGGAATCTCTGCTCTTCCACTTATCGGCTGTGAGATCTCACTCTGTTATTGAACTCTCTGATCCTACCTTCTCATCCATAAAATGGGAGTAATAAAACCACCTAATTGAGCTTCTGTGAAGATTAATCAAGGCGATATCCATGAAGAGTCAGGTACACAGTCAGCAGTTTCAGTTTAGGAAGGGGTGAGCTGACTCACAAGCATTGCAAAAGATGAAACGTGGTGTGTGTTCAAAGACTGAAGATAACTATTTTGTTCTTCATACTTAAATGCATTATCCGTATTTCCAATGACTGACGTGTTTTTTTTAGTTAGTTTTATTTTTTATCAAATTAATACATGAGTCATGCAAAGGAGCAAAATACACCAGGCATGGTGGCCATGTCTGTAATTCCAGCACTTTGGGAGGCCAAGGCAGGTGGATCGCTTGAGTCTAGGAATTCAAGACCAGCCTGGGCAATATGACAAAACCCCATCTCTATTATATTTTTTAATTAAAAAATTGAAAGTAAGAAAGTAAAATAGGCATGTAAGAAAAACATTGCTCCCCAACCCAGCCATCATCATCCCCTAGTCCTGATCCCCAGAGGCAATCACTTCAAACTCTTCTTCAGGCCAAGCACAGTGGCTCACACCTATAATCTCAGCACTTTGGGAGGCCCAGGCAGGTGAATCACTTAAGGTCAGGAGTTTGAGACCAGCCTGGCCAACATGGTGAAACCCCGTCTCCACTAAATATACAAAAATTAGCCAGACACAGAGCATACCTGTAATCCCAGCTACTTGGGAGGCTGAGGCAGGAGAATCGCTTGAACCTGGAAGGTGGAGGTTGCAGTGAGCCAAAATCATACCACTGCACTCCATCCTGGGTGACAGAGTGAGACTCCACCTAAAAACAAAAAACAAAACAAAAAAACCTCTTTTTCACCTTGTTTTCTTCTGTTATTTCTTCTGTTCTTTTTCACTAGGTCTAAATAATGTTTGCCTTGCTATTTGTTGATATGTTAAAGCCATTATCGATTGACATATTGTTAGATAGATGAGAATTTAGCTCTCTTTTACTAATAACCCATTCAAAGCACTTCCCCTTCCTCCATTCTCTCATTATATTAGGCCACGATCTGTTGTGTTGATTCATCTGTGGTGGTTATATTATTATAACTAGGTAAATATTGTTCATGTTAAGGCAAGTTGTGGTGCTGTGATTTTCTTTTTTGTCTGCACTTTTGTTTTTTCCTGGAGTTAATATTGCCTCTTTTTTTTCCTTTGCTTTTGCCCAGGGTTTCTTTTAAATGTACTTATTCTTCATTTTTTCCCCATCTGACTCTCAGATCTGTCATTTGCCTAACAATATGATTTCCTGAATTATCAAATATATCAGAAAATCATTATGTTTTTCCCCTGGCAACCTCTCCCTTGTGGACCCTCCATGATCCTGTTGCAATCTTGGCCAATTGCTCCAGGCCGCTTTGCTTTCATCCGGGGACTTTCCTTGCTGCTTCCCCAAGTAGATTCCTTGCTTTGTGAGCTCCATACCTTCCTCTTTATTGCTTACTTCCTCATTTTGCTGCATCATATCCTCTAGTACCTTCCAATGAAAAGGTGCATAGGAGACAAATATTTGGAGTTCCTGCTTTTCTGAAAATAATTTTATTCTATTTTCACACATAATACTTTGGGTGGATATAGGATCCTAGGTAAAAAAGAATTTCCATCAAAAATGTGAAGGCATTGCCTCATTTTCTCCGAGCTTCCAGTATTTCTATTGAGGAGTTTGATGGTATATTTGCTTCCATTCTTCTTCATGTGACCTGAGGTTTTCTCTCTGGAAGCTTCTAGGGTCTTTTCTTATTCCCTGGTGGCCAGAATTTTTGCAACAATGTGCACTGAGAAGGTTCTTTTCGACTGATTGTACTAATATTCAAAGAGCCTATTAAGTCTGAAGTCTCATGTTTTTACATTCAGAGAATTCTCTAATATTAGTTCTCTGATAATTTCATCCCTTGGTTTATAGTCTATCCCCAGAAGATATATAATGAGAAGACACAGTCTTTGTCATCTCTTTTCAGGATTTCTATTTATTGGATATTAGACCTTCTAAATTGATTTCATTCCCTCCCCTCTTGTCTGCCTTCTCTTTAACTTTTTATTTAACTTTTCAGGAAATTTCCTCAACTTCATCTTCCAAGTCTTCTGTTGATTTTAAATTTCTGCTGCCTTATTTTTAATTGCCAAGAACTTCTTGTTCTTTGATTGTTCCTCTTCTTAGCACCCTACCATTGCTTTATGGATGCAATGCTTCATCTCATCTCTAAATGATTCTTAATTATCAGGTTATGTTTTGGGGGTTTCTTTTGAGACAGGGTATCACTGTGTTGCTCAGGCTGGAATGCAGTGGTGCAAACATGGCTCACTGCAGCCTCAATCTCCTGGGGTCGAGCAATCCTCCTATCTCAGCCTCCTGCATAGCCAAGACTACAGGTACATATCACCATGCCCAGCTAATTTATTGATTTTTTGTGGAGACAATGTCTCACTATATTGTCCAAACTGGCCTCGAATCCCTGGGCTCAAGCAATCCTCCCACCTCAGCCTCCCAAAGTACTGGGATTACAGGTGTGAGCCACTGCACCAGCCAGGTTATGTTTTTTAAAATTTTCTATTATTCTGTGCATTGTCTGCTCCTAGCAGATTCCTTGGGTCCATATGACCCTTTTGATTTCTGCCTTTCATGTGGAGACTTTCCTCAACCATCAAGTGATCCTTGCCTCTCTATTTATTCTTAAGTGAGAGGCAACAAAAACCCGCATTCTCCAGCCAGGCGCGGTGGCTCACACCTGTAATCCCAGCATTTTGGGAGGCCAAGGCTGTTGGATCACCTGAGGTCAGGTGTTCGAGACCAGCCTGGCCAACATAGTGAAACCTCATCTCTACTAAAAATACAAAAATTAGCCGGGCATGGTGGTGCATGCCTGTAATCCCAGCTACTCAGGAGGCTGAGGCAGGAGAATCACTTGAACCCAGGAGGCAGAGGTTGCAGTGAGCCGAGATCACGCGCCACTGTACTCCAGCCTGGGCAATGAGAGCAACACTCCATCTCAAAAAAAAAAGAAAAACTAACATTTTGTTTGTCAACTAGCAGGCTTCATTGTGGGGTGAATGGGCATTGATTGTACTTGGAAAACACCACCATGAGGAATCTACAGTGCATAAGCAATTGATTCCTCTTTTGAGAAGCAATAGTTGTTTGTTTGTTTGTTTGTTTTGAGACGGACTCTTGCTCTGTTGCCCAGGCTGGAGTGCAGTGGTGCAATCTCAACTCACTGAAAGCTCTGCCTCCCAGGTTCCCACCATTCTCCTGCCTCAGCCACTCAAGTAGCTGGGACTACAGGCACCCACCACCACGCCTGGCTAATTTTTTGTATTTTTAGTAGAGACAGGGTTTCACCATATTAGCCAGGACTGTCTCTATCTCCTGACCTTGTGATCCTCCCGCCTCAGCCTCCCAAAGTGCTGGGATTACAGGTGCCTGCCACCATGCCTGGCTAATTTTTTTGCATTTTTAGTAGAGGCAGGGTTTCACCACGTTAGCCAGGATAGGATGGTCTCGATCTCCTGATGTCATGATCCACCTGCCTGGGTCTCCCAAAGTGCTGGGATTATAGGCATGAGCCACCACACCCAGCCAGTTTCTTTTTAACCTTGAGCCAATATCTGCCATCTTAGAGCACAGTTTTCACTCTGTCTTAAGCTTATATGTAAAAGTGACATTTCAGGGAGCTTTTGCACATATACTTTCTGGTTACAGCCCTTTAAAAAGGTAAACTTAAAAAAAAAGCAATTCTAGTGCTGTATAGTAGCAATCAAGGGGAAGTCAGAGAACCTTGGGTCCAAATCCTACCTTTATGCTAGTTTTATGAACTTGAACCTCTCTGAGCGTTTGTTTTGTTTTGTTTTGTTTTTTTGAGACAGAGATCTCCCTCTGCTACCCAGGTTGGAGTACACTGGTACGATCTTGGCTCACTGTAGCCTCGACCTCCCAGGCTGCAGCGATCCTCCTGCCTCAGCCTCCCAAGTAGCTGGGACCACAGGCACGTGCTACCATGCCCAGCTAGTTTTTTGTAAAGACGGGGTTTTGCCATGTTGCCCAGGCTGGTCTTGAACTCCTGAGCTCAAGTGATCCGCCCGCCTCGGCCTCCCAAAGTGCTGGCATTACAGGTGTGACCCACCGTGCCCAGCCCTCTCTAAGCTTTTGTTTTCTTGGTGGTAAGGTGGTGGTGGTGGTGATGATGATGATACCACCTTCCTCAAAGAGTTCCGGAGGTTCATCAGTGACACCTAACAAAGTGTCTGGCACACACCGGATAATCTGTAAGCACGAGGGATGGTGTTGGGTCACTTGCATGTTACACCTATGAGCCAGTCTAGTCTTGCAAGTGGTCAAGAGATTGACTTTTAATCCTAGAAATCTTCCCTGACCTGAGGACCAAGTTCCCAAATGCTGTCATCAAAATTCTAAGGGCAGAAACAGCCCAGTCTCAGTACTGGTTTTCTTGCACCTCAGTTTTCCCAACCTACGTTGACATAGTGGGTAGGGAGTAGGGGTAGAACAGCAAGGGTAGTTGTTCAAGCCTATTTCTCCTTTTTTTTTTTTTGAGACAGAGTTTCGCTCTTGCAGCCCAGGCTGGAGTGCGATGGTGTGATCTCGGCTCACTGCAACCTCCGCCCCCAGCTCAAGCAATTCTTTTGCCTTAACCTCCCAAGTAGCTGGGACAACAGGCATGCGCCACGCCCAGCTAATTTCTGTATTTTTAGTAGAGACAGAGCTTCACCATGTTGGTCAGGCTGGTCTCAAACTCCTGACCTCAGCTGATCTGCCCACCTCAGCCTCCCAAAGTGCTGAGATTACAGGTGTGAACCACTGCACCCAGCCCTGTTTCTCCTTTCTTGTAATTAAAACCTTTCTTTTTTTTCTCTTTGAGACAGAGTCTTGCTCTGTCACCCCAGCTGGAGTGCAGTGGCACAATCATGACTCACTGCAGCCTCAACCTCCTGGGCTCAAGAGATCCTCCCACCTCAGCCTCTTGAGTAGCTGAGACTATAGGTGTATGCCACCAGGCCAGATAATTTTTTTTTTTTTTTTTGGTACAGATGGGGTCTTGCTATGTTCTCCCAAGCTGGTCTTGAACTCCTGACCTCAAGCAATCCTCCCACTTCAGCTTTTCAAAGTGCTGAGATTACAGGCATGAGCCACCATGCCTGGCCACAATTAAAGCCTTCCTTACAATTTTTTTAAAGCCTTTTATTTTTCTAATGATAAACACATTCTCTTTTTAAAAAAATGCAGATGGTGTCATTTCCCTTTGTGTTTGCTGACTGGCCTGTGGACTGCTCTGCTGCCTTTGCAGAGGCCCTTGGTTCTGTGATTCCCTTCCCCACCCACCCCCGGCCCCTGGCCCTGTCCCAGCCACAGAGCAGGGAGGCCGTGAGGAGACCAGGGAGATGGTGTCCTCCAGAGATGCCTGTCACCACCACCTCCCCGGGGCTGAAGGCCTCTGACAGTTCACTCCAAGCCCAGCCGATGCCCGACAGGAACAGCTTCTGTCAGCCCCGGGAAATCTCATGTCACTGTGATTAGCCTTCAAAGCCAAAACCAAGCAAGTCCCTGATTAAACATCAGCGGCCCAGGGTCCCTGTCACTCCTGAATGGAGCTGTCCTAGAGCAGCTGCCTAAAGCCTGCCCCCCACAGGGTTCCAAGCAGCTTTGGGGACGGGTGTAAGGCTCTTTCCACCGTACCAGGGTTTGAACCCCACATTTCCCTCTTACCGTGGTTGTCCCACTGCACTCCAGCCTGGGCAACAGAGTGAGATCCTGACCTCCTTTCTACAGAAGGAGAACTGAACCTTCCCCCAAAAACCCAAACCCCCAGCTGGGCTCCTGGATGGCTGAGTGGGGCATTAGCGGTGGCCTCGTCAGTCACCGTAAGGAACACCGGCCTTGGGAAATTACAGCATGTGTGGGCTACCGCGTGTTCCTGTCCAAACCCATGGCAGGCTGGAGGCTAAAGACATAATTCACAGTGACGGGAACTCTTCGGGGTTTGGGAAGGGGTTTGCTGCTTTTGACCTAATGAATTAGCAGTTGATGAGAGCGGCTCCAGCCTGCAGAGGTTTCCATCAAAGCCTTTTCCATCAAAGATCTTCCACACTGGCCACGAGCAGGCCCAAGGCTGCCATCTTCCCTCCTCCCCATCCCCAGGGGTGTCACGACCTGGGTCAGTGGCCTCCCAGGCTGCCCACTCCCCGGAGTGGGACAGAAGCCCTTCTCCCCCTGCAGCCCCTGGTGTGGTCCGCTCTGCCAATGTCATCCAGGGTGACGCGCCCCTCAGGACTTCCTGGCCTTTTCTTCCAAAGCAGAATATCCCTTTGATCCCAGAACGGTTCCCTTTCTCTCCATCCTCCGCCTCCTGCTTCAAGGCTGATTATTGCTTCCTTTCCAGATCCCGAGCATTGCAAGTCCAGATGCAACGGGAGCCTGGCTCGAGGGAAGACGAGATCCAGCTGGGAAGTGTAGAAGTCACACCCCAATGGCGGGATAGCAGCCCCTGTGTGTGAGCACCCCTCCATGCCAGGTACTCGGCATCTGTTACCCGCTCTATACCTCTCTATATATTATGGAGAGACAGGGTCTTGTTCTATCACTGGGGCTGGAATGCAGTGACGTGATCATAACACACTGCAGCCCTGCACCTCCTTGGCTCAAGTGATCCTCCCATTTTAGCCTCCCAAGTAGGTGGGACCACAGGCACACACAACCAAATCTGGTGAATTTTTAAATCTTTTTGTAGAGACAGGGCCTTGCTGTGTTGCCCAGACTGGTCTCAAACTCCTAGCCTCAAGCGATCTCCCTGCCTCTGCCTCCCAAAGCACTGAGATTACAGGCAGGAGACACTGTGCCTGGCCGTTCCTTTATATTGGAAAAAAGGCAAGTGAGGGTGACCTGAGACTTGGTGGAGGGGCAGGAGTAGTGAAGGGAGAGAGGGGCAGGGATCAGGCTCTGACACTAGTCGGAGCTTGGGAGACAATCAGAGAAAAGGCTGGCAGGCTGGGGATGCAGTTGTGATAAGATTGAGGGGCTGGCAGAAAGCAAACCTTGCAGGGCCTGAAGATCAATATCAAGATGTTGAACATGGGCCAGGCACAGTGGCTTACACCTGTAAATCCCAGCACTTTGGGAGGCCGAGGCAGGTGGATCATCTGAGGTTGAGAGTTCGAGACCAGCCTGGCCAATATGGTGAAACCCCGTCTCTACAAAAAATACAAAAATTAGCCAGGCATGGTGGTGGGCATCTGTAATCCCCCCTACTCAGGAGGCTGAGGCAGGAGAATCACTTGAACCCAGGAGGCTGAGGCTGCAGTGAGCCGAGATGGTGCCACTGCACTCCAGGCTGGGTGAAAGAGCAAGACTCTATCTCTTAAAAAAAAAAAAAAAAAAGTTGAACATGGCTTGGCATGGTGGTCATGCCTGTAATCCCAGCACTTTGGGAGTCCAAGGCGGGAAGATCACTCGAGCCCAGGAGTTTGAGACCAGCCTGGGCAACATAGCAAGACCCCATCTCTACAAAAATAATTTTTAAAATATTAGCTGGGCATGGTGGTGTTTGCCTGTGGTCCCAGCTACTCAGTAGGTGGAGGCAGGAGGGTTGCTTGAGCTCAGGAGGCAGAGGCTGCTGTGAGCTGAGATCACACCACTGCACTCCAGCCTGGGCAACAGAGCAAGACCCTATCTCAAAAAAAAAAAAAAAAAGATTGGAACTTTATCATAACAGCAAGAGGAAGCCACAGTAGAGGCCCTGAATGAGTGAGTCGGGACATGAGGCCAGCAGCTCTCATGGAATTCATCCTCGGGTGGGTCACCTCCTGGTCCTTTGCTTCCCAGGGAAGGTGAGCAACACAGCCCTTCCTGTGGTGCCTGGCCTGGGGGCCTGGCACTTGCCTTTCAGCCATTTGCAGAGAGACTAGTGTGGCCTAGGACCTGTCTCACACTGGAAGTCAAACCCTGCTGAAGGTTGCGTTCGAGTTGCGAGTTGCGACAAGCTCCGGCTAAGACTTAGGTAGGGACGGGCCATCCAACCTGCAAGGCTGTTAAAGTTCAGAGCCTCAGGGCCTCCGGGCACATTTCTGAGAAAACTGCCTTCAAAGAAACTTCCCAGAGCTTGACAGAGCCACTGGGTTCATCCCCGGTGATGAGGCTGAGTCAGGCTGAGTTAGAGGGAAGTGTTAGAAGGGAAAATACATTTCGAATTGTGTCTGAGACATTTTTTTTCTTTTGAGGCTAGCTACACTCTCCATAGATTTTTTCCATGAAATATTTCATACATATAAATACGTATATATAATGTGTATCTATGAGACAGAGAACAATGAAACAGACACTCATGTATCCAGTTGAAGCATAACACAATTCCCTGTGTCATCAGTGTCCCCAGGGGACCTTCCGAGGTCACATCTGTCTGGCTGCCCCTCCCCAGGGGAAGCCACCATTCTGATTTTTATCAGTCCCCTTGTTTCTTGGTGTAGTTTTGCCGTATATCCTTAACAGTAGGGTTTTGTTTCGTATGTTTAAAAAAAAAATTATTTTTGAGACAGGGTTTCGCTCTATCTCCCAGGCTGGAGTGCAGCAGTATGACGATACCTCCCTGCAGCCTCGACCTCCTGGGCTTAAGCAATCCTTCCATCTCAGCCCTCTGGGTAGCTGGGACTACAAGCACGCAACCCCACACCCAGCTAAGTTTTTATTTTTTTGTAGAGATGGGGTCTTGCTATATCATCCAGTCTGGCCTCAAACTCCCGGCCTCAAACTCCCAGTCTCCCCTCTCAGCCTCCCAAAGTGCTGGGATTTCAAGCATGAGCCATCTCACTCAGCCTTGTTTTACATATATATATATATTTTTTTAATTTTTTAGAGACAGGATCTCACTTTTTCCTAGGCTGGAATGTAGTGGTGCGATCATAGTTCGTTGCAGCCTCCATCTCTTAGGCTCAAGTGATCCTCCCGCCTCCCAAGTAGCTGGGACTACAGGCGTGCGCCACCATGCCCAGCTACTTTGTTTTTATTTTTTGTAGAGATAGGGTCTCGCTGTGTTTTCCAGGCTGGTCTCAAACTTCTGGCCTCAAGCAATCCTCCCAGCTGGGCCTCCCAAAGTGCTGAGATTATAGGCGTGAGCCACTGTGCCCAGCCTGTTTTTGAAGTACTTATAGACGGTTTTATACCAGGCATCTTCTGTGGCTTGCTTTTTCACTCAGCATCATGTTCCTGGGGTGCACCTGTGCTTATGCACATGGTCATATTTCTTTCCATGTTCACTGCTGGGGAGTGTGCCAGCACTGAATACACAGTTTATTTATCCACACTGTTGCACGAGGTGTGTGTGTGGTTTCTGGTTTTGGATACATGGTGCTGCTGTTGAACATTCTTGCACAGGTCTCTGGATGCACATGGGTAGAATTTCTCTAGGGATGATATCTAGAAGGGACTCCTGGCATGTGTGTTCTGCACGTTCCACCCTACTACGTAAAACCAACTTGTTTTCTAATCCTTGCAGGTTTTTTTCATACAGTAACAAATGTCTGCAGGTGAGCCCCTACTGGGGACAGAGGTGCAATAGTGTCCTTACTCTGTCACTCCAAGTGAGAACAGGTGCTCCCAGATCATGGCTCCGGGTCTTTGTGAGATGAACTCACCCTTCACCAGACGGCTTTATCTTGCCTCTCCCTCTGCCTAGCAAACTCCCACTCAAAATGCTCCCAGCTCTCTAAGGAGGGGAACCTCAGGGAGGTCTTCACGTGGAGGAGGTCTGGGCTGGAATCCCAGTTAGACTTGCTGGGTGACCCTCAGCAAGTTGCTAGGGCTCTCTGCTTCTTGGTTTCCTTGTCTACAAAACAAGGATGAGCACATCCATCTCTCAGAGCCTCTGTGGTCATTAAATGAGATTATTTCTTTTTTTTGTTTTTTTTTTTAGAGACGGAGTCTTGCTCTGTTGCCAGGGCTGGAGTGCAGTGGAATGATCTGGGTTCACTGCAAACTCTGCCTCCCGGGTTCAAGTGATTCTCTTGCCTCTGCCTACTGAGTAGCTTGGACTACAGGCACCTGCCATCATGCTCAGCTGATGTTTTGTATTTTTAGTAGAGATGGGGTTTCACCATGTTGGCCAGCCTGGTCTCAAACTCCTGACCTCAAGTGATCTGCCCACCTCGGCCTCCCAAAGTGCTGGGATTACTGGTGTAATCACCATGCCCAG